>NC_087342.1:143059770-143698520 GCF_030014295.1 Loxodonta africana | reverse complement strand
ATTTCAGTTGGGTCTGTTGTAATATCCCCCATTTCATTTCTTGTTTGGGTTATTTGCTTCTTCTTCTGTTTTTCTTTTGTCATTTTGGCCAATGGTTCTTCAATTTTGTTGATCCTTTCAAAGAACTAATTTTTGGTTTTATTGATTCTTTCTTTTTTCCAATTTATTTCTGCTCTGATCTTTATTATTTCCTTTCTTCTGGTGGCCGTGGGCTTCTTTTGCTGTTCCATTTTTATTTGTTCAAGTTGTGTAGCTATTGTTTTGATTTTGAGACTTTCTTCTTTCTTGATATGAGTGTCTATTGGTATAAATTGGCCTCTTAGTGCTGCCTTTGCTGTCCCAAAGATTTTGGTATGATGAGTTTTCATTCTTGTTTGATTCTAGGAATTTTTTTTTTAATTCCATTTTTGATTTCTTCTAGTACCCAGTGGTTTTTAAGAAGGGTGTTGTTCAGTGTCCGTGTATTTGATTTTTTTTTCTTGCTCTTCCTGTTATTATTTTCTACTTTTATGGCATTGTGATCAGAGAAAATGCTTTGTATTGCCTCAGTGTTTTGGGTTTTGTTGAGAGTTGCTTTGCGGCCTAAGATGTGGTCTATTCCGGAAAATGTTCCATGGGCATTGGAAAAGAATGTGAAATTTGCTGTTGTTGAATAGTATTTCTATATATGTCTATGAGGTCAAGTTGGTTGACTGTGGCCTTTAGATCTGTATCTTTGTTGAGTTTCTTTCCGGATGTTCTGTCCTTTACTGGGCAGTGTGTTGAAGTCTCCTACTATTATTATAGAACTGTCAATTTGTCTTTTCAGTGCTGTTAGAGTTTGTTTTATGTATTTTGGAGCCCTGTCATTGGATATGTAGGTATTTATTATGGTTAGGTCCTCATAGTGGATTGTCCCTTTAATCATTATGGGATATCCTTCCTTCTCTTTTGTGCTGAATTTTGCCTTAAAGTCTATTTTATCTGAGATTAGTATTGCCACTCCTGCTCTTTTTTGGTTGCTGTTTTCTTGATATATATTTCTCCATCCTTTGATTTTTAATGTATTTATCCTTGTTTCTAAGTTGTGTCTCTTGTACACAGCATGTTGATGGGCCCTGCACTTTTTTTTTTTTTTAAATCTTTTCTGTCACTCTCTGTGTCTTAATGGGTGCATTTAGGCTATATACATTCAGTGTGATTATTGATAGGTGTGAGTTTATTGCTGTCTTTTTTTTTTTTTGGCGAAGAACTTCTTTTTCTAAAATTTTTATTGTGCTTTTAGTGAAAGTTTACAAATCAAGCCAGTCTATCATACAAAAATTTAAGTACACCTTGCTATGTGCTCCTAAATGCTCTCCCCCTAATTAGACAGCACATTCCTTCCTTCCACTCTCTCTGTTCGTGTCCGTTCCGACAGCTTCTGACCCCCTGTGCTCTCTCATCTGCCCTACAGATAGGAGATGACAACATAGGCCCATGTGTCTACTTGATCCAAGAAGCTCATTCTTCACCAGTATTATTTTCTATCCCATTGTCCAGTCCAATCCCTGTCTGAAGAGTTGGCTTTGGGAATAGTTCCTGTCTTGGGCTAACAGAAGGTCTGGGGACCATGACCACCGGGGCCCTTCTAGTCTCAGTCAGACCATTAAGTCTGGTCTTTTTATGAGAATTTGGGGTCTGCACCCCACTGCTCTCCTGCTCCCTCAGGGATTCTCTGTTGTGTTCCCTGTCCCGGCAGTCATTGGTTGTAGCCGGACACCATCTAGTTCTTCTGGTCTCAGGCTGATGTACTCTCTGGTTTATCTGGCCCTTCCTGTCTCTTGACTGCCATCTTTTTGTAGTTTTTTTTGTTTTTGTGATAATGATGTTTTCTTTGTCCGTCTTACTCTCCTGTGCTGAATTCCTTTTGTTTATGGATTTTTTTGTTTGTTTGCTTTCTTTGTTTTTGAAGATTTTGTGTTTACTAAGACTTTGTTTTTTTTCTTCATTTTGATGAGTAAATTTGTTAACTTTCTTTGTGGTTAATTTGTAACTTATCCTTATCTTCCTAAATTTAAACTAGTCTTTTATTGCTTGATATCACCTTGACTTCCTCTTCATTTGAAATATCTATACCCCACCGTTTATTCCCTCTTTTATTTTTCTGCCTGGGTTGTCATTTACAGATTGATGTCTCGGGTTCCCTGTTGTAAACATTTTAGTTTTGTTTTTCCTTGAGAGTTTACTACCTAGGATGGTGTCTTGCTGATGCTGTCCTGTGTCCTAGATTCATGTTGTTGTCTGATATTGTTGGTTCTCTAACAAAAGTACTCTCTTTAATAATTCATCTAAGTTTGGTTTGGGTTTTACATATACCCTTAATTTCTATTAATCTGGAAATGTCCTAATTTTGTCATCATATTTTTGCAAGAGTTTTGCAGAACTCTTGGTGTTATATATGTCATACTTTACCTTTTGCCTGCATGGTTTCTGCCAAGTAATTGGAGCTTAATCTTATTGTTTCTCCTTTGTATGTGATTTTTCATTTTTCTCAAGCTGCTCTCAGGATTCTTTCTTTGACTTGGTTTTGCCAAGTGTGATTATGATATGCCTTGATGACTTTCTTCTGGGGTCTATCCTATATGGGGTTTGTTGGATTTCTTGGATGATCAGCTTTTCATCTTTCATGATATTAGGGAAGTTTTCTGTCAGCAAATCTTCAATGATCTTCTCTGTGTTTTCCATTTTCTCTCCTGTTCTGGAACTCTGATCACACATAAATTTTTGTTTTTGATTGTATCCCACATCTTTCTCATGTTTTCTTCATTTTTCTTCTTTCTTTTCTCTGATTTTTCCTCAAACAAAGTGATATCCAAGGATTTATCTTCAATTTCTCTGATCCTCTCCTCCATTGTTTCAAATTTGCTCATAAAATCTTCTATTGGACTGTCCATTTCTGAAATTTCATTGTTTATCTTTTGGATTTGTAGTTGCTTTTTTTGTACGATTTCTAGTTGTTCATTTATTTTGACGTTTTTCTTGTATTATTTTCCTGAATTTTTCCATTTCCTTGTCTGTGTTTTCGCTGATTTTGTCTGTATTTTCCATGATTTTGTCTTTTTTTTTTTTGTCTGTGTTTTCTTTCATCTCTTTTCTAATCTGTAGGAGAGCCCTGAATGTTATACTTTTGATTTCCCCATCAGGTAGCTCCCTTGCCTTTTCTTCTACTTCGAAGTCGTCTGGTGTTTTATTTTGACCTCTTACTGAAGCCATCCTGTCCTTTTTTTTAAAAATATGTTTTGATATTGTTTGCTGTTTCTGGGACATTCAGGAATTATTTTCTTTGTTTATTGATTGTAGATTTGTTTGTTTTGTCCTGCTTTTTTGTTTTATTTGGTTATGTGTGGGCAGGCAGGCTGGGTATGTTTTTTTTTGCTTGCTCATCTGATGGCATGATACTTCTCACCACTTTGCCCAGGTGGGCAGGGCTGGTTGCTCAGCTAATAAGCAGCAGTGTAATTCCAGGGGTGGGGGCAGAGATGGGTTGTTTGTGGCATAAGCTGGACCCAGCAGGGCAGGACCAGGGGGCAGTGTGTGGCAGGGTCCAAGGGTCTGTGCCAAAGCTGCTCAATTCTACATTTTTTACCCATTCTAACCAAGAACTGCTATTGTGATCTTGGTCAGAGTAGTCAGTAGTGGTAACTGGACACCAACTAGTTCTTCTGGTCTTAGGTTTGAAAAGGCTGTGGTGTTTGTGGGCCATGAGTCCTTTTGACTCTTTGCTTCCTCGAGTCTTCATTTTTCTTTGTTCTCCTCTGCTCCATGTGGGAAGAGACCAATAATAGCTTCTTAAATGGCTGCTCACAAGCTTTTAAAACCCTAGATGCTACTCACCAGACTAGGATGTAGAACATTATCTTTATGAACTGTGTTTTGCTGATTGACCTAGATGTCCCCCAAGACTATAGTCCTTAGCCTTCCAGTCCAGTGGTTCAGTGCTAATGTCTAGGTAGCTTCTATAACTGTGCCCTCTAGGTCCTCTATTATGTATACGAGCATATGTGCAGCATTACAAATAGGTATGTAGAAATATAAACCACCATACCTATATATGTACGCAGGTGTACTCCTTTACAACTTCACTCACCTATTTAGCATACATATTTACCTATGTATCACAAATTATTGTTAGTTATTATTTCTGTTGCAGAGTTGTATATATTATAGCATTTACCATAGTTGTCCTTTATCCTTGAGTACTTCTCAGTGTCTTCCTTTGCCTTGGTCACGTTGTGCTGACTGTCCTCATATTGTGTATTGCCTTTCCCTTCACCAGAATTAATTCTTGTCTACTATCTAGTTGGTGATTCTCCCTCCCTCCCTGTCCCCTCCCTGGTAACCATCAAAAAATGTTTCTTTCTGTGTGTAAACATATTCTTGACTTTTAATAATAGTGGTCTCCTACAATATTTGTCCTTTTGTGTTTGACTGATTTCACTCCACGTAAAAAAAATTTTTTTTTCTAATGCCCTCTAGATTCATCCATGTTGTAAGATGTTTTGCACATTCATCATTATTCTTTTATCATTGCATAGTATTCCACTGTATGTTTGTACCAGTTTGTTTATCCATTCTTCCTTTGATGGATGCTTAGGTTGTTTCCATCTTTTTGCTATTGTGAATAATGCTGCAATGAACATAGGTGTGCATATGTCTGTATCACAGCTTTTATTTCTCTAGAATATATATCTAGGAGTGGGATTTCTGAATCATATGGTATTTCTATTCCTAGCTTTTTAAGGAAGCTCTGTACCATTTTTCATAGTGATTGTACAATTTTGCAGTCCCACCAGCGGTGTTTAAAAGTATCAGTCTCCCCACAGCCTCACCAACATTTGTTATTTCCTTTTTTTTTTTTTTGATCAGTACCACTATTGCCAGGGTGAGATGGTATCTCATTTTGGTTATTATTTGCATCTATCTAATGGCTAATGATCTCAAGCATCTTCTCATGTGTTTGTTAGAGGCCTGAATGTTTTCTTTGGTGAAGTGTTTGTACATGTCCTTTGCCCATTTTTTAATTGGATAGTTTGTCTTTTTGTTGTTGAAGTGTTGAAGATTTCTATAAGTTTTAGAAATTAGACCCATGTCGGATATGTCATAGTCTAATTCAGTCTTAAGCCCTCTGTAGATCTAGTAAGTAAAAGAAGTTTGATGATAAATTCCGTTTCCATTTTTTTGCAAAGGACCTTTGATTCTTGGTTTGGTTGTCCTCTTCCACATAGTATCTTGGAACTCTTCCCCACCTACATTTGCCTGCCTAATGATGAATGTGTCACTTGATTTTTAGTCTGTCTTGGACCAGGAATCTAAGGGTCTCTGGTATCATTATTTATAATCATTTCAATAAACTTTTTTTTTTTTTTTTCTGTAATTGACTGTGTGGCCTTGGGATATTGTCTCTCTTTCAGTACAATCAGTGGTAAAATAAAAATATCAGACTAGATTTTTAATAATGTACTGTTAGACTTCAAAACTCTGTAATTCTGTGATTCTTGTTTCTGTAAGTCGGCTGCTGATATTTTTGGTGACTTGGAAGTTGGGCTGCACAATCAGACTCCCCTGCCTGTTTGGCATCAGCTGCCTGTTCACCCTGTAGTCTGTGGACCTTCTTCTCACACAAGAATCCCTTTGATCTCAAAGACAGCGCTGTAAGGTGCAAAGCAAAACAAATATCAGGCTATTTCCCTCTGTGGTGCTCATGACAATATGAGTTGTCCAAGAGAATAAGAAAGCTTAAAAAGAACTGATAATACTATCCTTGAAGCACCTTTTGCAAGTGCCAAATTAATTTCTATCGACACAAATATTTTCTTTCAAAGATGAAAATTCCCAAATGTAAAAGGAATAGAATGAAGACATTTCAAAATGGCCTTAACCATCTGTTTTCATAAACATAACAGCACCCCAGGGGGAATAACTTCTGCTTTTACTGTTAAGTAAATTCTCTAGAGCTTTGAGAGAATGATTTGCATAGTAGTCCTGTCTTTATTAAGCAGTCATAGTAAATTATTCCCAGCATACATGTAATTTGCCAATGAGCTGACCCACTTTGAAATATGTTTTTTCTTAAAAATAAGGAGCGAGTGGGATGCAAACCCCAAATTCTCATAAAAAGACCAGACTTAACGGTCTGACTGAGACTGGAAGGACTCCGGGGATCATGGCCCCCAGACCTTCTGCTGGCCTACTACGGGTACCATCTCCGAAGCCAGCTTGTCAGACATAGATTGAACTGGACAATGGGTTGGAGAGGGATGCTGGTGAGGCGTGAGCTACTTGGTTTGGGTGGACACTTGAGACAATGTTGGCATCTACTGCCTGGAGGGGAGATACGAGGGTAGAGGGGCTTAGAAGCTGGCAAAATGGTCACAAAAAGAGAGAGGGGAAGCAGGGAGCAGGCTTTCTCATGGAGAAGAAGTAATTGGGAGTATGTAGCAAGTTGTGTATGGGTTTTTGTGTGAGAGACTGACTTGATTTGTAAACTTTCACTTAAAGCACAATAAAAATTATTTTTAAAAAATGAGTAAAATGTGTGTGTATATACATAAATTAAATTAAGTTGATAGTGAACATGCAGAAGCAAGAACTTCTTGATAACAGATGGCCCTGATGCCTTCTAAGTAAATTGTAAGGACGTCTAATATTGAAGCCTGGCAAAGCATTGAATTTAAAATCTGGGGATAAATAAGAATCATTAGACCTGAGTTATAACATGTTGCTTTTTACGTGAAATGTTCCTATATTAAAAATAATTGATAGAAAATGTTGAGGAATACAAAGCCAGAGAATGTATGTTATTGTTGACAATTGCCGTTGAATCAGCTCCAACTCATGGAAAGCATATGTATAACAGACAGAAACAACGCCCAGTCCTGTACCATGCTCATAGTTGTTGGTAAGAGCATGTATAAATGGTTTTTATTTAGGGGAAGTAACTCTGTAATTTCACAGAACTCCATTTATATGCATTTAATACTTCATTCGGCACACTAAATCCCAAACGCATTGCCGTCGAGTCGATTCCGACTCATAGCGACCCTACAGGATAGAGTAGAACTACCCCATAGAGTTTCCAAGGAGCGCCTGGCGGATTCACTATATATGAAAATAATGTGCCTTATCGAGTTCATGAAAAAACAAAATAAATCCTAGCCCACAAAGAAAAACAGGTTTTTTCTAACAACTAGAGAAAGTGTTTGGATGCTTCACCTGCTACTTCTATGAGGATTAAGAACACAGCTTTTGGGATTAGAAATATTTTACACACTTTCTGGATGACCTTGGGAAAATTACTTGAGAAAATTCTCTAAGCATAATTTCTTCATTTCTAAACTGGGTTACAAGCATGCCTACTTCATAGAATTGTTGGGAGAATTAAAAAAAAATGTGTATTAAAGTGCTTATCTTAGGCTCTGGCACATAGATCAATGGTTGTTGTTGTTATTATTTATTTTCATGCCTTTATGGATTTTCTGTGTTTGATGGGCATGTACGGGTATTTGTTTCTGGTTGTTTCATAGATGTCTTAAGGTTTAAAGGAGGTCTGGTACCAGGAAGTAGATGCAGCAGTTTTGCACTTCCTTGATTGTGTGTGAATTTGAGGATATTGTCTGAGGTTACTGAGATTTGATGTTGATTGAACATTTTGATTGTCAAATGGGCAAATGGTAAAAAAGAGGGATAGAAAGTTGTTGCAGGGAGGAAGGACAGAGATATTCAAAACTCAGTACTCCAAAAACACAGTCTCACCCAGCCCTGGTATAACCTCAGAATCTTTCTCAGCAGAACTGAGCAATCTACTGGAATTGCCTAAAGAGATAAAACTTGATTAACATCTGTTAAAATGATCAATGACATTCTAAGTGTGTCCATGAGCCAGCAGAATCAACTTTACTTGGGTCTTTGTTAAAGTACAAATTATTAGACATAACCCCAAACTTATTGAATCCGAATCCCTGCAAGTGGGGCCCAGAAATCTGTGATTAACAAGCTATCTGGGTGATTCTGATGCAGACAAAGTCTGAGAAGCCTGCTTAGATATTCAGCACAACAAACAGGTTGGCCAGATTGCGTAACAGTGAAATGAACAGAAACCAGTGGTTATGAAGGATCTACTACTTCCTGGCACTGTTCTGTGGCGGTACTTCTTATCCCTCTCAGTCATCCTTTGATGTAGATAATATTGTTATTGATTGTTTTGATGTTGTCAGTTGCCATCAAGTTGGTTCTGTCTCATGGCCACGTTATGTGTAACAGAACAAAAAGTTGTCTGCCTGGTTCTGTGACACCTTCGTGATCATTGGTTTGAATCCATTGTTGCAGCTATTATGTTAATCCATTTCATTGAGAGTTTCCCTCATTTTTATTGACCCTCTACTTCACCAAAAATAATGTCTTCTTCTAGCAATTGATTTTTCCTGATGACATATCTCAAGTAAGCAAGTCGAAGTCTCACCATCTCGCTTCTAAGGGACATTCTAGTTATAGCTAACTAGCTAGATAGATGATAGAAATGGAAATAGACTTCAGAGTTGTTATATAAATTCCACACAGCTAGTAAGAAGACAGAGTTAGAACTCACGTCGTGGTCTAATTTCAAATCCTAGTCCCCTCCCTCTTTTTTCCCATATGTCACATTACACAATACAGATAAAAACTAAGACATTTCTATGTTGGCTGCAATAATGGGCTCGAATATTTCAACAATTACGAGGATGACACAGGACTAGGCAGTGTTTCATTCTGTTGTATATAAGGTCGCCATGAGTTGGAACTGAATCAACAGCACCTAACAACAGCAACAACAATGGAGTTTAAATTATTTGTTTGGGACAGAAAACAATTCACTGAAAAAATTAGATCTCAATTCACTGCTCTCTCCACAGAATAATATCATTTCTCACAAAATCATTATGACCCAAAAAGTCATCCAATTTCTAAAAATTTGGAATAACTTCATCCACCGTGCAATCCAGAAGGCTGTGGGAATAAAAGCATATGTCAGTGCCGGATTTGGCCCTTAGAGCTAGGAGAGAAAGTTACGGTCAGAACATTGGGATTGATAATAAAAATTCCCAGTCACTTTTTAAATTTTTAGCAGATTATGTGTTATGTTTTCTAAAAGGACTTGCCAGATAAAGTTTCAGGAAGAGGTTTGAATAAAATGTTCTAGCAACTGTTTCTTTTTCTTCTGTTTTCTTTTTGAATACTTCTCTTTTTGGCTAGAAAACATTTCTCATGTGCTTGACAAAATAAGCAAGATGCAAACTAGGCAAAGAATAATGTACTTAAAAATATTACTGGATGAATGTATTTGTTTTGGCTAATGAAAATATTTCAATAAAATCCAAAGTCTCCATACTTTAATTGGAACCTCAGTGTTTGATCAGGTAGAGAACTAGATGTATTTGCACAAGGAAGAAGAACATGAAGATTACGTGGACTCCTCTGGACTAGGTGATTGCTTGGCCACTTGTTGCTGACAGCACTGTCATTGGCAATCATAGTCCAATAACTACAATCATTGAACCAGTGTGGCCTGAGGGGCTGGTGTCTTTCCAAATGGCATATCGTCACTGTGCAAGATTAATGCTGATCTTTGGTTGCTATGAGTTGGAATTGACTTGGCGGCACTGGGTTTGGTTTGGTTTTCACTTCTTGTCGTCATTTGATATGCCTGCAATTATTTCAGCACCTAGAGGGCAAAGTAATAAGTCAGCCATTATGTCGAAAAGGACAGACTATCTCCCATTTGATTCTCATTCTATACAGATATGACATTAGTCTTAGCAATTTCTTTATCTGAACCACGATGTCTGGGAAAAAGTATTGTGAATCCTCTTTGTTCAATACTAGTTGGTCAGAATGTACCAATAAAATGTCTTTTCTGTGTGGCATATTGATCTATATCTAATATTCTTTTTTTAATGGTTTTTTCCATTATATTGTCAAGTTATTATTATTATTATTATTGTACTTTAGACAAAGGTTTACAGAGCAAACTAGTTTCTCATTAAACGGTACACATATTGTTTTATGACATTGGGTAACAACCTCATGACATGTCAACACTCTCCCTTCTCTACCTTGGGTTCCCTATTACCAGCTTTCCTATTCTCCTATCTTCTAGTTCTTGCACCTGGGCTGGTGTGCCCCTTTAGTCTTGTTTTGTTTTATGGACTTTTCTAATCTTTGGCTGAAAGGTGAATCTCTGTAGTGACTTCACTATTGAGCTAAAAGAGTGTCCAGGGGAGTACTCTCGGGGTTTCTCCAGTCTCTGTCAAGCCAGTAAGTCTAGTCTTTTTTTGTGAGTTAGAATTTTGTTCCGTACTTTTCTCCAGCTCTGTCCACGACCCTCTATTGTGATCCCTGTCAGAGCAGTCAGTGGTGTTAGCTGGGCACCGTCTAGTTGTACTGGCCTCAGTCTGACAGAGGCCATGGTAGATGTGGTCCATTAGTCCTTTGGACTAATTTTTCCCTTGTATCTTTAGTTTTTTTCATTCTCCCTTGGTTCTGAAGGGGCGAAACCAGTGGAGTGTCTTAAATGGCTGCTCATAGGCTTTTAAGACCCCAGGTGCTACTCACCCAAGTTGAATGTAGCACATTTTTCTTCATAAACTATGTTATGTCAATCGAGCTAGATGTTCTCCGAGACCATGGTCCCCACAGCCCTTAGCCTAGGAGTTCAGTCCCTCAGGGAGTATGGATGTATCTGTGGAGCTTCCATGACCTGAACTGCATCTAATATACCAACTAGAAGTTTCCTTTCCTGCCCCCATCCTATACCTGGTAGCGGTAGTTCTGCAGGTTATTGTGTTTGTATAGATTTTTTTAAGCTCCAATGCTCTATATTCTTTGCTGAAAGTTGATCAAAACATGAAATATAAACACAATGTATTATACTTTTATAGCTAGTTTCCCAAATCCTCAAGTTCCTATGCTAATTGTTTCCGTAAGATTTTCTATAGCGAGTAACAGAATTCCTAATTTATTGAGAATTCCTAATTTATTGTATAGCCTTTTGTCAGTCACGCCACTGTTTACCTTACTTAGAGCTGTATGAATATTTTCAGGCAGTCTCTGTGTACTACACAATGACAACCCCAAACCAAACCAACTGCTGTTGAGTTGATTCTCACTCATAGAGACCCTATAGGACATAGTAGAACTGCCCCACAGGGTTCCTGAGGCTGTAAATCTTTATGGAAGCTGACTGCCACATCTTTCTCCTTCAGAGTGGCTGGTGGTTTTGAGCTTCTGACCTTTTGGTTAGCAGCCTAGAGCTTTAATCATTGCACCACCAGGGCTCCCTTGCACAATGCCAAAGTCATATTAAAAATGGGAGAAGTAACTCCACCCCTCCTACCCAGGTGCTTTGAAGCCTGCCGAAGCTCCCAGATAAGGTATTTGGTGTCATATGGTCCAGAAGATACCCCCATTGTTCTCTTTACACAAATGTGTCCTTAGTATTCGTGAAACAATCCACAATATCATAGATGGTAAGACCACTAGTTCAGATGGGGGGGGGTGGAGATTTCCTACACCAATGGTATGCCTATGACAGCTGTTTCCCAGCTGAGAGAGGAGGAGGTTTTGTGTCATTTTCAAACTAAACTCTAACTCTGCTTTCAACACAGCAACTCATCATATGTGTTTGGGCTATCAAATAAGACACTTGATTAAAAATTAAGCTGAGTTAAATATTTACTGAGTAGTTTATTTGACATTCTGGATAAATGAAATAAAATGAAATACCTGCCTGTCCTGGTCATCTAGTACTGCCATAACAGAAATACCATAAGTGGATGGCTTTAACAAAGAGAAATTTATTTTCTCACAGTCTATTAGGTTACAAGTCCAAATTCAGTGTGTCGGCTCCAGGGGAAGGCTTTCTTTCTCTGTCAGCTCTGGAGGAAGGTTCTTGTCCTCAATCTTTCCATGGTCAAGGATCTTCTCAGGCATAGGGACCTCGTGTCCAAAGGATGCACTCTGCTTCTGGTGCTGCTTTCTTGGTGATATGAGGTCCCCAAATCTCTGTTTGTTTCCCTTTCCTTTTACCTCTTGAGAGATAAAAGGTGGTACAGGCCACACCCCAGGGAAACTCCCTTTACCTTGGATCAGGGAGGTGACCTGAGTAAGGGTGATGTTACAATCCCACCCTAATCTTCTCAACATAAAACTACAATCACAAAATGGAGGACAACCACACAATACTGGGAATCATGACCTAACCAAGTTGATATGCACATTTTTGGGGGACATCATTCGATTCATGACACTATCCTTAGGTAGTTTCCAGTCTAGTGAATTGTAGTGATGGGAAGGTAAAGTTACATCCTACTCAAGTCAGAGAATGACAGCCTTTCCTCAGGAGTCATGAAGATAATCATGATAACAGTAGCTAGGAATGAAAATTACATATTATAAAATTACTGTGCACTAGATATGGTGCTAAACTCTTCTTGCACGTTATTTCCTTCATTCCTCATAAAAATCTTTACATATTACTATCTCTATAACACAGTTGAGGAAACTGAGGCTCAGAAAGGCTAATCGTGTGAGTAAATGCTGGCTACTTAGTATAGCTAAAGCCTGGCCACAGAAATTTTTGTCTGTCTGCGTCCTATTCTTTTGTATTCCGGACATTTCCAGTCCCCCAAATGGCCATTATAATGTTGGCATTTTGGTCAAGAGCATTATTAGGGGCAAGATATTGGATAACTTGATCTTTTCAAAAGGACATATGAGTTATGCTTGTGAATAAAATGCACAATGAAGAGAAATGGAAATCAGGTAACCGACACAGTTATAATAATAACCTCACAAACATGCACAGTTTATTAAACAAATGGCTAAGTACTTACTTTTAACCATTTTATGGGAATTAGCTATTTCAGTCCTACAGTAGTTCTATTAGATGAGTTGCGCTACCATCCTTATTTTACAGTTGAGGAAACTGAGGCACAGCAACAATACATTGCTCAAGATCACTCAATTAATGTGGTAGAAGATTTAAATGTTACCATTCTTTTGGACCGATCTCAATTTTTTGTCTGTTTTAAGACAATTGTTAAATAAAACAGCATTAAACGCAGTGCTATCGAGTTGGTTCTGACTCATAGCGAACCTATAGGACAGAGTAGAACTGCCCCATAGAGTTTCCAGGGAGCACCTGGCGGATTTGAACTGCCGACCTTTAGGTTAGCAGCTGTAGCACTTAACTACTACCCCACCAGGGTTTCCAAAACAGGATTATCTATTTAAAAAGATTTAACCGCCTCAACTTGAATTCATTAAGCAAGCATTTATTGAGCATCTACTGTATGCCAAACATGTATTGTGTTAAGTATTAGGGATAAAGACATGACTATACATCTTAAATCATCTTTTTATTCTTCCTTCAACAAGCTTAGTTTGGAAGGGCCAAATGACATATAAGAGATGATTTTAATGTCACAAAATAGAGAGGCTGATAGAATTGTGAGCAGAGAGATGTGGAAGCATTTAATAGCCTGGAAATTCAAATAAAAATTCCTGAGAAGAAGTAATAACCAGGGGAGTTTTGAAGCATTTGTAAGGATTGACCAGATAAAAAGATTAATATAAGGTGTATCTGTCAGAATAACTTAGAAGAGGCTGCAGTAATAAATATGAGTCATTGCGGGTTCAAAGGTAGAATTCTTGCCTTCCATTTGGGACACGCATGTTCAATTCCCAGCCAACGTACCTCATATTCAGCCAGCATCCATCGGCGGAGGCTTGCGTGTTGCTATGATGCTGAACAGGTTTAAGCAGAGCTTCCAAATTAAGGCAGACTCAGAAAAAGAGGCTTGGCTACCTACTTCCGAAAACCAGCCAACTCTGGGGGTCATGGGGATAGCTTATGGCCAGGCAGCTTTTCATTCCATTTTCTTGGAGTCACCATGAATTAAGGCAGCTAGCAACAATAACATGGTAGGTCAATGGGAACATAGGGTCAGGAGACGGTTTTCATAAAACTGGAAATTCTTGGGCATGCTTATAAGCTCTGGAGAAGGATAAGACAATACTGGAATTACAGGAGATGGAAGATAGAGAATAAATGGCATCTGTATTTCATAAATAGTCAATAATTATAATTTTGACAACTATACACTTTATTATAGATGTTTAAAGGGAGGCTTCAATTTTTCAAAAACAAAATTAAACAATATATTACAAAGTAATAAAACCCTAATGAAGGGCTGAATGTTTCAGTGAACTGAGCTGGAGCTAAGAGTTTTAATCATGGCCAGATGATTGATTCAGTATGTAATTTGGGGCATTTTGATTTTCATTGGCTAGGAGGCATACAAAGATTTGTTAACTTCTTTTGAATTTATCTCTCTGTCTTGTTTTTCACATATGTAATATAAGGGTGATGTAGCCCCTAAATAACTAAAAAAAAAAAAAACTAGGAAGGATAATTAACTACAATGTTTGCAATAAAAAATATTTGGCAAATGAAAAACGCTGCATAAACATTTCTGAAAAACATGCCATTTTCCCTATAATTTCAAATGCTTTATGGTGTATCCTATTTAGTGCCTAAAATCCTAGTTTTGAATAAAAAATTAATATTGGCAGAATTTCAAAGAGTGGCGGAGCATGGGTGTTATTTATAAAGGAGTCAGAGAGAGAAACCACAATCAAGAATTCTCTTGAATTTATTTCAAACACCACAGCTTAGCAGATACCACCAGTCCGATGAAAAGCCTGAAATAACACCTCTGTAGCCATCTGGTTCAGACTTGCTTTCTGATATCCCGATCAGCAACTTGCTTTTGTGAACTGGGGCAGCCCTCTGGCTTTTGCTCAGTTTGCAACCAGGTAAGTATTCATCATCTTACATTTAAAAAATCATGATATATGCTGTAATATAGAAGGAAATTGTTTTTGCTACTCTTCCATATTTTAATTTTTTAATTTAACAGTAATTAACATTGTTCAGGAGCCCTGGTGGCACAGTGGTTAAGAGCTTGACTGTTAACCAAAATGTTGGCAATTGAAATCCACCAGCCATTCCTTGGAAACCCCATGGAGGAGTTCTACTCTGTCCTGTAGGGTCTCTATGAATCGGCATTGACTCAATGGGAATGGTTTAGCATTGTTCATCCCTGTCTGGTTGGTAGCCTGGTAAGCTTCCTCCTCAAAGCTGTGGTGATATGGTCCCTCCTCCACTGACCACTCTATTGTTAACTCGAAACAAGAAGAATTTAAAAATGGTAATCCTTATTTTCTTTCATATGCATTTTCAGTTGATTGTTAGTGGCCACTTTGAGCACTGAACTGAAAAAGATTTCCCAATGGGAAAGAACGTAGTGACAAAAAATTGATGCATCCCATGGTTGTAGAAAAAGAAAGGAACATGAACATCAGGTTGGCCAACATTTTGAGATGTAGAATCTGTCACTGGGGGTTCTGATCTTGTGCCCTAATTATCACCAGGGCTTTTCTGTTTTGTTAGTTTCTGAAAACTTTATCACCAAGTTGTGCTGTGTTCATGAGTCAGTCTTGGTAATCTTCAGTTGACTGGCTGGGTCTTGAAATATGAGAGGCATCTATGATATAAAAGGCCATGTGTTAATTATCGAAAGAGGAGAAAACATAAAAAGCTGAGGCTTCTGTCCATATGCGTAAATTGTTTCAATTTGCTTTCTTCTTTGTTATTTGTTGCTGTTAACTTTCCAATTTGCCTTCTGTGGCTGGCATTATGTGGTTGACTAGCTATAAAACAATTATTTTAAATTGACTGGGCAGAGAGAGAAAAGGGGAACTCATATAACCCACAGCCTTACATTTATCAAATATAAACCAGTCTCTACATTTGAAACTATTTTATTTTGAAATAAAATATTTTAACCAGCTCAAGACACATTAAACAAAATACTTAGAAGCCCCATATGTTTATAAATTAATAATGTTTAATCATTGAAATTTTGACACTCATTACATACAAATTATATTCTATAAACTAATGAAAAAAGGTATTTAAAAAAAAATAGTCTGTTCTGCAGTGAACAAAATGACCAGTTTATATTCAAATTATCCCAATTGTCCCAGTGATCTATTTCTTGGTAAAACATTTTTTAGCTGATTTTTAAATTCTGGAATCCAATCAAGTATTACACATCTTGCATTTAGTTGTTCTATCTTTTCAGTGTTCTTTAATCCAGAACAGTTCCTTAAGGACATCTTGCCTTTCATGAAATTGCCCTTCTTTATGAGTCCAGGACTGTTATCCTGTAGAATGCCTCTGGACTTGTCTGATTGTGCCCTCATGATTACATTCAGGTTGAACGTCTTTAGCAAGAATACTAGACAGGTGCTGTTGTGTATACCCTGTTGCATCACGGCAGGAGGCCCAGTATGTTAACTTTGTTCTCAGTTTGTTCACCTGGTTTAGATCATATTTGCCTTTTTTTTTTTTCATTTTAAAGGTAAGTCTTTTTCTTTTTAATAATTTGTGAGTAATCTATGGGATGACATTTTGATACTATGCAAAGAGCTTATTCCCCTGTGCGATTTCACTCAATAGCATTGATGATCCTTGTCTGAACCCCCCACTGAACCCCCCACTAGATATTGCTAAATAGTAGTTTTCTAATTTTGTTATTCCTTTTACATTTATTTGCCAGCATTCTTCTGTAAAGAAAAAAATCACTCCCACCCAATATCGCAATGGATTTATGGGTTTTTAAAAAATTCAGTGTGTTATAATCCACTACTTTCATTTCTAATTCCTAAATTGTTCCATACTTGACCACTTCATGCTTGCTGCTTTGTCCTTTTGATATGTCCTTATCTTTCTCTAGGCACTTTCTTTGCTTTCTGATACAAAATGTTTTAGGTTCAACTTGTACTTTCCCTGTACCTGATCTGGGATTATCATTTCTCCGGCGAACACAGTTTCCTTTCAGTGACTAATAGTATTAAGACAGCAAGATCTTGGCACTAGCATGTTCATTTCCTCTGGGCAACATTGCTCTGGACCCCTTCAGTGGACAGAGCCGGGGATATATATTTTTGAAATCATAATTTCATATTGATTACTACGCTTCAAATCCAACACCTCAGGATTCCTCCTTACCTTCCCTATTCCATATTTATACATCAATTCTCCCATGGTGTGGATCCTGAATCCCAACAATATCAACATATTTACTCATTTGTTTTATCCTACAATGCATACAAGACAGTTTTAGGAATCAACACAAAACCTACTAAGTTCATATATTTTTTTAATTTTAGTTTTTATACAGTGGTAATTATATATATATATTTTTTATATGTATATATATTTAATAATATTTTGTTGCGTTTTTGGTGAAGGTTTACACAGAAGTTTACATTCGTATTTCAACAATTTCTGTATAAATTGTTCAGTGACATTGGTTACATTCTTCACAATGTATGAACAGTCTCATTATTTCAGTTCTGGTTGTTCCATTAAGATCATAATATTTCTGTTGTTCTTTTTATCCTTATAAAATATCTCATTAAGTCATGTACAGTCAGAAAAATGTGTTCAAAAGTTATTTGAATTTTTTTTCTGTATGCTTGTGTTATCCTCTTAATATACAGCTGTTGTTAGTCAGCTGCTGACTCATGGTGACCCAAAGCACAATGTAACAAAATGCTGTCTGGTCCTGGGCCATCCCCATGATCCATTGCACATCAGACTATTGTGATCCATAGGGTTTTCACTGGCTGATTTTTGGAAGTAGATCACCAGGCCTTTCTTCCCAATCCATCTCAGTCTAGAAGCTCCATCGAAACCTCTTCAGCGTCATAGCAACATGAAAACCACCACTGCCAGATGGGTGCTGACTGTGTTTGTGGTGCATTGGCTGGAAATGAAACCCAGGTCTCCAGCATGGAGGGCAAGAGTTCTACCACTGAACCACCAACAACCTCTCGAATATAGAGCTGGTTCATTTACTTCTGCTTAAATTCAATTTCAGGGTTTGTTTTTGCATCCATTTTGATATAATTTTGTTTTTGAATATGTGGATTATTTACATTTCTCAAAAATTCCCCAAACTATTAAAAAAAACTTGTACTCAGAGAAGCCTCATTGACTTCTGGATTCCTTTCCACCCCAATATCATTCCTTCTGACCTCAGATAGGGAACCAGCATATTTGTTTCTGGTTTATTCCTTTTATTTTTTTGCCAGAATGAATAATTGTATCTTTATGTCAATACCGATACGTAGAATGGTAGCATACACTTTTGCATCTTGTTTTTTTTTCCCACTCCATATCCATTCTCAGAGATCGTCCTCATTTTTTAAAAATCTGTACTGTAAAGTAGTATTCAATTGTGAGGATATACCAGTTTGTCCAACTAACTAGCTTCCTAAGGATAGACCATGGTGATTTCTAATATTTTCCTATGAAAATACAGTAAATAACCTTGTGTGTGTGTGTGTGTGTGTGTGTTTTCTATAGAGGTGTATCCCTTGGGGTAAATACCTAAAAGAGAGGAATTTCTGGGTCAAAGGCATATATTATTTTGGTATAACCAAAAACCAAACCAAACTCAGTGCCGTCGAGTCGATTCCGACTCAGCGACTCCATAGGACAGAGTAGAACTGCCCCACAGAGTTTCCACGGAGCGCCTGGCAGATTCGAACTTCCGATCCTTTGGTTAGCAGCCGTAGCACTTAACCACTACGCCACCAGGGTTTCCATGTTTTGGTATATATTACCTAATTCTCCCCTCAACGGGTTGGATCTTTTTTTTTTTTTTTGCATTCTTACCAGCAATATATGAGTCTGTTTCTCCACAGCTTTGTCAAAAATCAAAAACTTGTGTTACCAAGCTTTTGTTTTTTAAAAGTAGATATTTTCAAAATCTTCTAGACAATTTTGACGGGCAGTCAGGCTGACAACTATTGGCCTAGATCGTCAGTGATACGAGGATATAGAATGAAAGCAGTAGTGATGGGGTGTAACTAGGACACAAGATAACCTAAAAGGAAGGGGTAGGGAACAAGTCATACTATCTTCACTCAATTTTCAACTTTCCCCAGGTTTGACATTGCCCAGTGGTACAGATTAAATTTCATGTGATACCTGAGTGGAAAATATATCCCAGGCTTACATTAAAAAGGACTGTGCCATTAGGTAGGAACCTTGGGGGCAGTGAATTTATGTTAATGGCAGAGGAACAACTCAGAGAAGTAGAATGAGAATGTTTGCACAACTTGAAGAATGTAATCAATGTTGCTGAATGGTACATGTAGAAGCTGTTGAATTAGTACATGTTTTGTTGTGTATATTCTCAACAATAAAATAAAATTATGTATTTTTTATAAGGGAGTATACCTGTTTGGTATCATTTACACACCTTATTTATCTGACAATGCCTAATCTTCGTTGATGCCTGTTCAGCGACTGGCTAGGGAGCACTTTCAGAGTACGTGACATCCTGGAAGACTTTTTCAAGTTAATATTCATCCAAACATTAATACTGAAATGAGCTGATGGAATTCAGGTACCATATTTTATAGCTTATAAGATATTGCTCCTCCCTCTGCAACTTTAAAAAAAAAAAAATTTTATTGTACTTTACATGAAGGTTTACAGAACAAACTAGTTTCTTATTAAACAGTCAGTACACATATTGTTTTATGACATTAGTTAACCACCCACGACATGTCAACACTCTCCCTTCTCAACCTTGGGTTCTCTATTACCAGCTTCCCTGTCCCTTCCTGCCTTCTAGTCCTTGCCCCTCCTGTTTTGTTTTATGGGCCTGTCAAATCTTTGGTTGGAGGGTGAACATCAAGAGCGACTTCATTACTGAACTGAAAGGGTGCCTAGAGGCCATACTCTCAGGGTTTCTCCAGTCTCTGTCAGGCCAGTAAGTCTGGTCTTTCTTTTTGAGTTAGAATTTTGTTCTACATTTTTCTCCAGCTCTGTCCAGGACCCTCTATTGTGATCCCTGTCAGAGCAGTCAGTGGTGGTAGCCAGGCACCATCTAGTTGTACTGGATTCAGTCTGGTTCCTCCCCCCCTTTTTTTAACATCTCTGAAATCAGTTTGTGTCTCACAATTGACAGTATGCCATAAGTGAAGTGACAGATTTTTTTTTCCCTCTTTTAAAGATACATAAAATAACAGGGCATTGCACAGTTAATGGTATCTTAGTTTTGATGAAATAATGTATGGTCTATTTATAATATCTTTGATTTTTTTTTTTTTTGATATGGGATTTCAGTAATAGCAGGGTATTTAGTTATAAAGAATCACAGCGACATTCTACGCAAATTATATGCACACTTTCTTAGTAATACTGGGCACATATATATCGCTTAATCAGGGTAGAGAATAATATGCTTGTGGTCACTCTCCAATATCTCTATCCTAAGCCCTTTAGTGCCTGGGGACTACAGGTAGTCTTGGTCCCTGCATTCTTCTGCCTCAGTGGTCCAGCCTTCAGCATTCTGCTCTTGACCCTCAAGCTGGTCTCTGTCAAGTGGTTACGGGGCCTCTTGGGCAATGTCTCTTTTGCTCTAGTGTCTAGTTATTTATCAGAAACAGGGTTGATTGTCTTCACCCCTAAAAATCTTCTCTGCCGTGACTACCATTGTACTACTTTCTCTCTCTGCTCCTCGCGCACTTACTGGGCCACCTGCACTCTAAGAACAGCTACAGGTTTCCTGCACCGTGGAGGGAACCTATCCTTGCCTGAAAGGTCAATAGCCTTCCTGGCCATATCTTCCTAGTCTGGTTGCTCAACTGTGGCTCCTTGATCCCCACACAGTGACCTGTGCTATGCTGGCCTCCCAGTGAACACTTGTCTGGTCCAGTGCCCAGTCTGCTCTAAGGTCACTAACAATCTGTAGTGATATGATGTCTCCTTGCCTGTTGTGTCAAAGCACTTGAAGAAGCAAGGTATACTCAGTCCATGGTTTCAAACAGAAGAGAGTTTCCTAACAGATTTAAACCAGAAACACTGTATCTTAATAAGAATCAGACAGTCCATTAATTCTACTTTTAAATTTCCCATGAAATATCTGGCCTAGTGGAGAAAGTATTTGGAATAAAAACCCTCAGAAATTTAGAATTCTTTAACTTTTCTTCAACAACGTACTCTTTGAATGGCAGATTTTAAAAGTATGCTTTGCAATAGCTTTTTGTTGTTGTTGTTGTTTTGGGGATATCATCACAGCAGTGGCCCAATATATTTAGAATCTGACTAGTGAGCTTTTGAGAAAAACTGTTAATGATGCTATCTAGAAAAACTAAATGCTAATTTTGGTTTAAAATGTCAATTGAGAAATTTATTTGGGTTTAAATTTGTCAACCCCATTTAGAACTGAAAAAGAATTTCAAATCAATGTCTAACTTAAATTTAAACTAGCTATTTTGTTTTTCTCAATTGACCTGGTCATATTTCCTAATATTAAATCTAATTTTTTGGAGTTCTCTAACCGAATAAGGAGATAAAATTTTCTTTCATATGTTGAATTTCTTCGATGGTCACTGCAAACACAAAGAGGAGTAAGACATTGTTCCTGCAGTTATGAAACTCAGTCCACCAGGTATGTCTACACATGAAGATATATTCACAGCAGAATTATAGAAACAGACCAAAAAGAGAACACAGAAGAAAAACAACTGCCAGAAGGGTGAAAGGGGAAGTTTTCCTGGAGCAGGTACTAGCTGAGCAAAACCATAGGCATAAGTAGAGTTGGTCTGGTAAAGCTGGCAAGCTTCATGGAGGAGAGGTTGAGAAGACCTTCCAGGCATTTGGGAGAGATGTAGGAAAAACACAGCTGTAGAAAAAATCATTGTGTAAGGATGGATGATGATGGGAGGTAAACTACAAAGCATGAAAGATAAAGAAGGAAATCAGGAAGATTGGTTGGAAACCAGGCAAGACATTAAAGACATTACTGTTAAGGAGTGTAAACATTACTCAGTAAAGAAAGAAGCCATAAACTTGTCTACTGAGGCTCTATTATGTGCTGGTCCCCCACCAATCAGGAGAGTGACGATGATCTCTGTGGGGGTGGTGTGGAGGCTGGGTTTTGAGAAAATCAAGATTACCTACAGGGGGACTGGTTAAAACGCTATTTTAAGAGCTCAGGAAAGTGTTTGCTACAGAGAAGATTAGGGCTGCTATGGTTTAATCTACTTTTGGGTTCTAGTTCCTGATAGTTAAAA
This sequence comes from Loxodonta africana, assembly GCF_030014295.1. Classification (NCBI taxonomy): domain Eukaryota; kingdom Metazoa; phylum Chordata; class Mammalia; order Proboscidea; family Elephantidae; genus Loxodonta; species Loxodonta africana. The sequence goes on along the minus strand of NC_087342.1, from coordinate 143,676,302 downwards.
CTAAGCATATTCCTGAATTGTTAAATTTCAGGTTACATTTTTTAATTTCTTCTTACAGCAATGTTTCTAAATTACTTGTTATACATTCACACTTGTGCTCACACAAGTTAAATATGAAGTATGTAAATAACCAGATGAAAGGGCAAATGTGGACCTGAAAGAAATACCTTGGGCAGATGTCCACTTAAAGGGGCAATTTTAGACAAATTTAATTGTTTTAATAGACGATTTTAAAATGCATTTTCTATTATCATTATACAAAAGAATATCACAAAGAAAATATAACCTGGGCATGTTAAAGACTTTTTCAGGCCCTTTCACCTCTTACGTGAACACCAATAAGGACAGATTGAAAATCACTTTAGTTTGAGCTGATGGTGTAGTTTTGTTAAATATAAGTTTTTATCTTCTTTGTCCTATTTGGATGGGGTACTGAAGAAGCTAGAGAGCTAAGATGGTCATAATTGAAAGGGCAAATAGAGCTATAAGAAGTCTCTGTTTGCAAGCAACAGAAAACCCAATTGTGGCTAGCTTGAAAAGTAAAAGGCATTTATTGACTAATGTAATTGAAAAGTACAGAGGCAGGGCAGATTTTAGGCATAGTTTGACTCAGACATTCATGATTTTATCAGAGTAGCGGATAATTATCTCCATTTTGTACTCCTCATCTGCTCCCATAAAGACTACAACCTAGAAAACCCTTTGGAGGCAGTTCTACTGTATTACATGGGGTTATTACCACTCAAAATCAACTCACTGGCACCTAACAACAACAGCAACAGTTATAGGCTCACTCTGAGGCTGGCTTATGTCATGGTAAATGCCAGAACACCCCAGAGCCACATGCTTTCTCATTTATTTCCAGACAGGAATAAAGAATTTCTTGAGCAATCATAGATAAAAAGCCCTAAGCTTCACTCTGATCAGAACAATCTCAGAAACATACCTGCCCTTGTGCCAATTAACCAATTGTTATGACCAGAAGGTAATTACATGCTGATTGGCTTGGGCCTGGGCTCTGTAGCCATCACTGAACTAATGACTGACAATTGGCTTAAGTCAATTAGGGTCCACTGCAGGTAAGGCCATGATACAGTTTTGTGCAAGGTACCCAGCCAAGTAAATGAATGTGAATTTCAATCCAGCCCGTGCATTGAGAGAGCAAGCTTAACTGCTTTGTATCTCTCCTATTTGCATCTTCAGATTGAGTGTCCACCCTGCTGGTTCTCCAAGAGTATATGTCAGGCATTATCAGGCTCCCTTACTCTCTGGATATCAGTTGTGGAGCTCGGGGAGGAGTCCACTACAGGTCAGCTTCACCCGCCATTATAGACCAGGCTCTTGCCAACAGTCCTCTCCATGTGCTTCTTTCTAAGTCTGCTCTCTGTCTCTAGGTTCTGGAAACTGCATCCTCCCCTTCCCCCTTCAGGCTCAGGGTGGCACCAATCCTCCCAACCCACCCTGCTGTTACTAGTCTCGGGGTGTTTGTGGTTCCTCACCTTACCCTCACCTTCAAAAATAGTCCCTCAATTAATCTTGCCTCAAAAAAACCAATTTGAGCAGGCCACCTGTTTCTTGTTGGAACCCCTACTGATACACCAACCAAAGTACATAGCTCTCCACTATGGTGGGGTACTGTGAGAAAGCCGAGAATGAAGCCACAATGCCCCACAGTCCCTTCGGTCATCTTCTGATTCCCTGTAAAACTGAGCCTGGTTGGTTCAGGCATAAATTATCTGATAGGAAATGTTTCATTTTGTGAGAATGTCTACTGCAAGTACTAAAGATTTGAAAGTTTGAGAAAACCTCGAGAAAAGGATAATTCCACTTCAGGGTATTTTACTCTAAATTTGGAGATATATGCATCTTTTAGCATGTGCAGATTAGAATGCTGAAATCTTCCAGATCATTTGCAAACAATATTTTATGAGGCCAAAATAAGAAAGGAGAGGAAAGAGCTCAGGAATCCCAGGAGAGTACATCTAACACTACCTTTATTTTAGACTGCTTTTGAGGACACCTTTGTAAATCAGGATTGAATACACCTAAATGACAGAGTTTTTAGCTGAGGGAAACAAATGTCATAGCTAACAAATAGAATGCAACGTGAGTTTGTCTTGAAGTCTGTTCTGTGATGCACAGCTTTTCTAAGTGAAAATGTTAACCTTGTGAGCAATCAGTTCAGTGCTGCCCTTAGCAGAGAACCATAAATTAAAGATAAGCAATGGTTCAGACTTTCCAGGGCTTTGGCTTGGAACTAACTCTGGAATCTCAACCAAATCTGCATTTGGTGAAGCAATTTGGCACGCTTTTCTATTTTGAGGCATTAAACTGTAATTATAAGTCGCTTGTTTCATTCCAGATAAATGTCTCTAAAGTAGATGTAACTAGAGAAGATTCTTCCTTGTCTTTAAAGGAAAACAATAACAACAACAAACAACAAATGAAGAAAACTAAAGAGAACAAAATCAAAACAAAACTCGGTCAAGATGGAAAAGTGTGTTTACGATGTGCTTTATAATTTCATTGATATACAAAATTGATTGTGCAAGTACATCTGAAGATTTAAATAGTCAATAGGTAATCCAGGACAAAGAAATTCTAGTAGGGTTCTCTCATGTGGATAAAAATAAAGTTCCTCTGAAAAATCCACATATTGAGGTAGTGATCATTGAACCTCCTTATAAGTTTTTATCTGATTAAAAAATCCTTTTGCAATTTTTCTCTAAACTTTATTCTAAATGGTTCAAAAAGACTGATGTTTTCTTAGTTGGAAGTATAAGCTGATACAAGGGGTGGGGAGAAGAAAGGCAGAGATTCATTAATAGTCAATTAAAAAAAATAGTTAGCAAGTCAAAATGAAAGGAAAGGAAATGTAGGGCTGGTGGAGAGTGTTCTGCCTTCTTGCTGCACACAGGCCACGAGCAAACCCTACCATAAATATTCTATGTCCCTAAGAAAAAGGGTTCTCTGCTGAATTATATAGATCTGTTTATTATCTGAAACAGGCCCTGGTGGTGCAGTGGTTAAGCATTTGGCTGCTAACTAAAAGGTTGGCAGTACAAATCCAACAGCCAGTTCCTTGGAAGCCCTGTGTAGCAGTTCTGTTTTGTCCTATAGGGTCGTTATGAGTCGGAATTGAGTCAATGGCAACACGTTTGGGTTTTGGTATTATCTGAAAACAAGACAATGGGTTCAAAAACATCTCAAATCTTTTCAAGTCTTATGATTCATTTATTCAGTGCCATTTCTTGTATAAGTACCAGGGCAATTGTGCTGATTTCTAATGGGGGGTAAGAAAAAAATACAGTTTCTGCCTTAAGAGAGTCCACAATATAATTAAAATACACACTGCTTAGAAAAGCATAGAAAACGTAGCTTTAATTTCTATACCTTGTCTAATGTTGCTTTGTTGTTGTTGTTGGGTGCTGTCTTAGGTATCTAGTGCTGCTTTAGCATAAATACAAATGGATGGCTTTAACAAATGGGAGTTTATTCTTTCAATGTATAGGAGGCTACAAGTCCAAATTCAAGGTTCTAGCTTCACGGGGTAGGCTTTCTTTCTCTTTTCGCCCTGAAGGAAGTCCTTATCATCAGCCTTCCCCTGGCATAGGAGCTTCCCAGCACAGGGACCCTGGGTCCTAACGACACGCTCTATTTCTGGCACCACTTTCTTAGGGGTATGAGGTCCCCCTGTCTCCCTACTCACTTCTGTCTTTTATATCTTAAAAGAAGTTGACTCAAGATACAACCTAATCTTGGAGATTGAGTCCTGCCTCATTAACATAACTGCCACTACTCCTGCATCATTAACATCACAGAGGTAGGATTTATAACACAGGAAAATCACATCAGATGACAAAATGGTGGACAGTCACACAATACTGGGAATGATGATCTAGCCAGGTTGACACACATTTCTGGGGGACACAATTGAATCAATGACTGATGCTGTCCACTTGGTTCCCACTCATGGTGACCCCATGTACAACACAACAAAACACTGACCTGTCCTGCACCATCCTTGCAATCGTTGCTGTGTTTGAGCCCACTGTTGCAGCCACTGTGTCAATCCGTCTCCTTGCGGGTCTTCTTGTTTTTCACTGACCGTGTACTTTACCAAGCATGATGTCCTTCCCCAGGGACTGGACCCTCCTGATAACATGTTCAAAGTAAGTGAGACAAAGTCTTGCCATCATCAATTCTAAGAAAATTCTGGCTGTACTTCTTCTAAGGCAGATTTTTTTGTTCTTGTCAGGCCAAAAAATCCAAATCCATTGCCATTGAGTCAACTCTGACTCATAGTGACCCTATAGAACAGAGTAGAACTGCACCATAGGGTTTCTAAGGGGCGGCTGGTGGATTCGAACTGCCAACCTTTTGGTTAGCAAATGAACGCTTAACCACTGGGCCACCAGGGCTCCTGTTCTTCTGGCAGTCCATGGTATATTCAATATTCTCCGCCAACACCATAGTTCAAATACATCAATTCTTCCTTCTTCCTTATTCATTATCCAGCCTTCACATGCATATGAGGCAATTGAAAATACCATGGCTTGGTCAAGTGCACCTTGGTCCTCAAAGTGACATCTTTGTTTTTTAGCACTTTAAAGAGATATTTTGCAGTAGATTTGCCCAATGCAATAAGTCTTTTGATTTGTTGACTGCTGCTTCCATCGGCATTGATTGTGGACCCACGTAAAATGAAATCCTTGACAACTTCAATATTTTCTCATTTAAAGGTGATAGAAACCATCATTTTGTTAAAACATAATTTGTTTAACTAGCTTTAGTATTATACTTCATATCCATGTTTTAATTTTGTATTTATTCTTTAAACATCAATATAGAATGTTGCAAAGAAATTTTACTCACGATCCCTCTAGACAAAACCCAGTTGCTCTTCCCAACTTATTTCCTTAAATCATATAATACTATAAATGTGTCTTCACACAGTTTCAGTAATAGGATATACACACTTTCATGTTCTTTTTTCTCTTAAACATAATTTTCCATGTTGGTAGGTATTATATGTATGATATTATTAATGGTATAATATTCCATCAATTACACACTCTCCTATGAGGCACTTAGGCCATTCTTAGGTTAAGATAATACAATGACCATTTTTATGAATATAGTGGTGTTTATCCCCCTTTGGTAATTTCTTAGTACTATGTTCCCAAGAAGAGCTCACTGGGTTGCAGAGAATGGACATCTGGATGGTTTTGATAGTCCCCTGGACTGTCCTCCAAAACGATTGTGTCACTAACAACACCTGCAGGGTCCTGCTTTCCCATTGCAGCCCCTGCTGGATATAGTTCAAGTTTCATGGGCAATTCTTTCTTCTAGTCTTGTTGGATCTCTTCTTACCAGAAGTTTTCCATTTCAATTCTAAGTTGGGTTTAAAATCTGTTTATTCTGGAGCCTGTAAATTTTTTTTTTTTTAGGCTTTTATTTTAAACATCTCACTTAAGTACAGCAAAAAAGATTAAAGTGCTTTTCACAGAAAAAAAAATTTTTTTTAATGTTTAATATACCTGGAAGTAATAAGTAAGGCTTATTAAGTGTTCATTATATTCTAAGTAGCCAGTTGCCATTGAGTTGACTGTGACTCGTGGTGACTCCACGTGTGTCAGAGTAGAATTGCTCCAAGGTGTTTTCAATGGCTGATTTGTCAAAAATAGATCTCCAGGCCTTTCTTCTGAGGAGCCTCTGGGTGGACTCGAACCTCCAACCTTTCAGTTAGTACTTTATATATATATTAACTCATTGAAACTTTACAACTCTACATTATTTCCCTCTCTACAGATAAGATCAGGGAGACACAGAACAGTGAAATGATTTGCCCTCCATCACACACCTAGTAAGTGGGGAAGTATAGTTTCCAAACCAAGAAGTCTGATTCCAGAGTCTACACACTAAATCACCGTGACGTTCTGGAAAGGACAGCAGAAACGAATGTCTAAAAAAAAAAAAAAGTCTACTAAGTAACAATTCAACAGAAGACTTGTCACTTTTCTTAGGAATTCAGATTTAGCTTGGAAATTAGCTGAAAAAATATAATCCTCTTTTAATAAATCTCTCATCATCCCCCTATTCTTCCCTAATACATACATGCTACCAATCTGTTTTACCTTCATAAGCTTTTCAGTCACTAAAAATTACCAAATAAAATACGGAAACAATTCTTCTACCAACAATTTCCAAGCCAACACTAATCATTTTCTTTAGTGGAACCCAACATCAACATGCCATGTGTATGACAATAATCTGTTAAGCTGCATCTTTTTCTCCAAGTCCACTCAGACGTTTATAAATATTAGAACCAAGAAGGTTGCAAACTATTGACTTTTTAAAATTATGATATTTATTCATTGATTACATGGTCTCTTTGAGATTATTACTTGTAATCTTGTTGATCTAGAAAAGTTATGCACTTTTATATATTAATATCTAATTCTATTTTTATTATTAGATCTGACCAGTTTTTCTTTATATTTCTAGGTATTAAATGTTCCCACACTATAAAGGGAGAAGCAAAACACAAAGGAAATGGACTTGTAAAAAAATCAATAGCTGAAAGAAGAAAATCACCTCCAATAAAAGTTATACTTTACATTTTTAACTTTTAAAATGCATTTTCTTATTTCTCTATGTTATTTTCAACTCAATACTGGGAGGTGTCTTTATTTTACAAAAGAGTAAACTGAGGCAAAAAGAAGTCAAAGTCGCAAATCGAAACGAATCCATCCTTTGTGTTTTTTCACCAGCTTAATTCAGCTAGAAGGATAAACCACTGCCTAATCTACACTTCTCCACGTACATTTCTACTCACCTGATGATTAACAGCAGAAGGTATATAAAAGCATGTTTTAGGAAAATTTTAGGCCTAGCACAGATATTCTGTTAAATAGTTGTTCTCTTGGCCTGCCTGAATCTGCAATTTGGCAGCTGTAGCCAATTTGCTGAAGAATCATATCTCTGTCATCTCTTTTCCTTATCCAGGTGGTAAAATGATAGCCTACTTCTACAAATCTACTCATTTAGTTTCCTAGTATCTAATTAGAGAAGAAGTGCAGTGTTCTTTCTCTCACATCAGAGGTGAACTGACCAGCTTGTGGCTCCTTCAGCCAGGTGAGCTCTCAGTCCTGCTTAGCTGGGTTTTCTGGACTGAGTCAGCACAAAGTCTGTTGGAGTTGACTTTCACTGGGGTCTTTCAGAAGCCTGGTGGTTTGTGAAGACAACCTCAGGGTCAGCACAGAAAAATGCTCTGGGGTTCTAGCTGTTGGTGGAGCTACTGGCAAGCTATGACTAATCAGACACACAGCTTTTTTTTGTTTTCTTTTTAAAATTTTTGTTTCCTTTCGATCCCAATTCAGCTAAATTTTTGTAGATCCAGACTCAATGCCCCTAATGAAGGTTCTTTTATAACATTCTGGTAAAGTTAAACTTCCCTCATACTCAACTTTCTTTGTGCTTTAATTGGTCCAGTAAACCATTTAACCAAGTATCTTTTTACTATGACTCTATTTATTGTATTTGTTAGCTTGACTTCGTGTTCAGCATAGGCTTGAACTTGGATCTTGACACCTGAGGTGTGACTGAGTTCTTATTTGTTAGAAAGATTTTGAAAGAGACAACTGGTTTTCCAAAATGATACAGGTATACTAGATGTAGGTATTGAGCAGAATAAATGTCTAATTAAGATTATTCTATCTCTTTAGTCTAAAACACATGGGGTCACCATGAGTCGGAATTGACTCCACAGCAACTGGTTTGGTTAGTTCTTTGTTTTTTAGATATAGCTAAATATGCATAGCTATGTTTTCTGGCACTAATTTTTTTGTGTGTCTGTGCATTTTTTTTGTGTGTGTGTGTCTGTGCAAGTTTTTTTTTCTGTTATATGCATTTTCACGTGAGACCCATTATTAAGTGACATCTCCTTGTCCAATACATGTCCTCATTCTTCTTTAGCCAGTGAGGGATATCTGCTTTCTTACGTGTTTCGGTTTTCCTGCATGTATGGATTCTATTCTGTGCATCTGAAATGACTGAAAGTTGATAATTCAGAATTACTTTTTTTGGCCTGTGATTTGACTTGTACTCTGAAGAGTAGAGCTAAATTTTTTTGCTGTTGTTTTGTTCTTATAGAGGCTCCATTTGCATTTTGACAACATCCGGTGGTATTATACCTTCTATTTAAAAAAAAAAAAATCCTGCTTTTCAAAAATGTTTATAATGATAATCTGTTAGGTCCTTGTTTGTTAGAGATTCGTATTGAAGTATTTACAAGTAAAAAGATGTACTATCTGAGATTAGCATTTAAATACTTAAGTAAAAAAAAAGTTAAGTAGGAAATGAAATAAGATTGGCAAAATGTTGATAATAGTTGAAAGTGAGTGATGGACAAATGGGGTTTATTTTATCTTCTGCACTTTTTTGATTTAAAATTTTCCAGAATAAAAGAACCGTGTTTACTGTTTCAGAGGCTCATTCTATTTCTTCCTCTTGCTTCAACCAATCACGTATTTTCACTCTTAACCAAAAAGAATTTATCATGTTATCCATCTCATGCCTCCAAAACTTTAATTTATTTCTCTAATACTCCCCTCAATAAGAAGTCCTGGTGTCACAGTGGTTAAAGCACTCAGATGCTAACTGAAAGGTCAGGGGTTTAAGCCCACCAACTGTTTGTTCCTCGGTAGAAAGATGTGGCAGTCTGCTCCTGTAAAGATTACAGCCTTGGAAACCCTAAGGAGCAGTTCTACTCTCTCCTATAGGGTCACTATGAGTTGGAATTGACTTGATGGCAATGAGTTTTCGAGTCCCTGGATAAACATAGAGTAGAAACACACACCTTGAAGTAAGGCAGACTCCAATTTGAACACTCATTCCACTGCTACTGACTGCATGACCTCAGACAATCTACTTAACCTTTCTTCCTATCCAATTTTTCACCTGTAAAGTGGGGATAATAGTCTTTTAGACAGTTTATAGAAATTAAGTGAGATTAGTGCCTAGTATTAAGTACTATATATTTTTTAATATTTAATAAATCATAATTTTTTGTAAGATATTTTTAATAAAAGTTAATAACAGCATTATTAACAACTGCGACTGCTAGTCTTACCTTGAAGTTAGGTGTACTTGAGATCTACTATAGATGGCTTATTTCTTGCAAGGTAATTCATAATAATAATTAACACGCACAGAAGCAGCAGTCAGGAAATCAAATGATTTCCTTGCATTGGGCAATCTGCTGCAAAACACCTCTTTAGAGTGTTAAAAAGCAAAGATGTCAATTTAAGGACTAAGGTGCTCCTGACCCAAGCCATGGTATTTTCGATCACCTTATATGCATGTGAAAGTTGGACAATGAATAAAGAAGACTGAAGAAGAATTGATGCCTTTGAATTATGGTGTTGTCAAAGAATATTGAATATACCATGGACTGCCAGAAGAACAAACAAGTCTGTCTAGAAAGAAATACAACCAGAGTGCCCCTTGGAAGTGAGGATGGCAGACTTCATCTCACATACTTTGGACATGTTATCAGGAGGAACCAGTCCCTGGAGAAGGACATCATGACTGGTAAAGTAGAGGATCAGCAAGAAAGAGGAAGACCCTATAAGAGATGAATTGACACAGTTGCTACAACAGTGGGCTCAAACCTAACAAAGATTGTGAAGATGGTGCAGGCAGTGTTTCATTCTAAGTAGATAGAGTTGCTGTGAGTTGGAACCGACTTGATGGCACCTTAACAACAACAAAATTCATAACAGCAATCCATTCTCATATGGGTTTGATTTCCCTGCCTAAAGTTGCTGCCTCAGCAGAGCAGTGGATTGCCTTACTGTCCAATAGGGATTTTGGTGGGAAAATATACATCCATCTGTGAAAGTCTGCTCAAGGGCTACCTCTTCCCAGAAGACTCCCAGGACCCTCCAAGAAGCACTAGAACTTCCTCTTCTGTGGTCTCCTGGTGCTTTGCTGGTATATTTAAGCACTTGCCCAACATTATTGTGTTTGAGATTCTGATTATCAAGCTCAGCACTTTGTCTATCTTTACATGTTTTAATTCCCCTTTTCCTCCTCCTGTAGCACTAATCCTGGCAAACATAATTGGCTTAAAATGCATAGGATTTCCTGCCTGTCTGAATGAATGAATGGCCCTTCTCATTTATTTAGAGTTTGCTTTTTTGTTTTTGTTTTGTTGGACAGATGTGTGTTAGTCAGGCCTTAATAGCGATCAAAGTTCACAGCTATTTCTTATGTTTTTTTTTTTTTTTTATTGATTTATATCACTCAATATTCATGTTTTATGAGTCTGTTAACGCTTCTTCTTACATTTCTGGGAAAGCCATGTTGTTGTGATTCCATTTTTATAAATGGGGAGTGGCGAACTGGAGCAATTGAGAGCCACATTATTCAGCCAGTTTTCTCCCATCTTTGCTAAAAGACAACATTTAGAGGCAGACTATGTGTGTCTAGCAGGCCAAAAGGGTAATATCACAAGTAGACACATGTATTGGTAGAATAATTGTCTTATGAAGAATTGGATGCAGCCAAATGCAAACAAAAAGAATTTTAATCAAAACAAGTCAGATAAAACTTCCTGCCACTGTCCTTCCTGATAATTTGGTCCATTTCTCTAGTTGTGTGTTTTTCTAAAATACTCAGCTTCCTGTCATAATGAATAGTCACTGTTCTGGCCAGACTCTTAATAAGTTATAGCACTAGACACATCGGGGTAGCCCCAACCCTTGCTAAATGGAATCGAAAGCACCAGAAACCCAAGATAAGGGGAAGTTTACTGGATAGTAACCTAGGAACACTTGTCAAGCAATTACACTCCAGGTACCTTTTATTTTATTTTTGTCAAACCTTCTGTGATGTCATACACCTTATGAATCATTTTGTGCTTACTGAAGGAGTGTACCTGCATTTACAATATCTACAAAGACTCTGAGAAGGAAATCCAGCGTATACGATTTCAAACTTTTTTGGAAAACCATGATAATAGCATTGGGAACAATGAATAAAGTGCTTCTGCTGCTCATTAGAAGTGAGTAACTTGTGTAGCTTGTCTGTTTAAAAAGGGTGTTTATTCCTTTATTTCTTCTATTGTCCACTGGAAGTTTGGTGGTATTTTCTTAAGAGAAACTGTCTCAACAATACTGAGTTGCATACCAGGAATTCAGATGGAAATAAAGTAATTTTCAGGTTCTCCAAATCATATAAAATGACCTGGTGGGAATGTGCTCATCCATTTCCTACCTAGAGCTGCATTAGTTTAAAGAGATGCAAATACACATTCGTACCTTTACTTCATTAATCCTTCAACAAATGCTTTTTACACTTCTATATGTGCCAGGAACTATGGTGTATAATAGGAACACAACTGTGAGCCAAAGAGATGTCAACCCAGATCTCATGAGGGTAAAAGTCTAGAGAGGGAAACAGCAATCAAACAGAGAGCCATGAGAAGGTGGTGGGTAGTAGTGTTAGGAAAACCTTCTCAGAAGTAACAGATAAGTTAAAGGATGAGTTCATTTATAGAGGACTGAGAGAGAATGGTTCTAATGAAGGAAATGACTTGTGCAAAGGTACTGAGGAGGTAACAGTACTTTTTAATTATTTAAAATGTAATTTAGAAGGTGCTGTTTTTTGTAGTGCTGAAAGGGAAGAGGGATGCAGGAAATGAGATGGAAAGGTCAACAGAGCCACTATACCACAATATTCAAGGCCTTCCTAGTAAGAGTGGAATAGTACAATGTGGGCAGTTCTTTGCTAAAAATAGGAAATTTGTAAAAAATACACCTGATGTAAATAACTACTTGTCATGGATTGAATTATGTCCCCCCAAAAATGTGTGTATCAACTTGGTTAGGCCATGATTCCCGGTATTCTGTGGTTGTCCTCCGTTTTGTCATTGTAATTTTGTGTTAAAAGGAATTGAGTGGGATTGTAACACCACCCTTACCCAGGTCAGATCTGTGACTCAGTGTACAGGGAATTTTCCTGGGGAGTGGCCAGCAAGAGATAAAAAGGAAAGGGAAGCAAGCAGAGAGTTGGGGATCACATGCCACCAAGAAAGAAGCACCAGGAGCAGAGCACATCCTTTGGACACTGAGTCCCTGTGCCTGAGAAGCTCCTCGACCAGGGAAGATTGAGGACAAGGACCTTCCTCCAGAGCCGACAGAGAGAGAAAGCCTTCCCCTGGAGCCAACGCTCTGAATTTGGACTTGTAACCTACTAGACTGTGAGAAAATAAATTTCTCTTTGTTAAAGTCATCTACTTGCGGTATTTCTGTTCTGGCAGCACTAGATGACTAAGACATTACTCGATATATAGAGTTATACACACACACACACACACACAAACACTCACAGCCTTGATGGTGCAATGGTTAAGTGCTAGACTGCTAACCAAAAGGTTGGCGATTTGACCCCACCCAGCAGTTCCCCAGGAGAAAGATCTGGTGATCTGCTTCTGTAAAGACTACAGCCAAGAAAATCCTATGGGGCAGTTGTACTCTACCATATGAGGTCACTATGAGTCAAAATCATTGGCAGTTAACAACAACAGCAAAAAACATACTAATAATATTCATCTTACCTGTATTACTCTTGCTGTGTATCTAGAGAATTCTGGAGCCCTAAGGAAGTCCAGGATATACGAAGTACAAATCTAGGGAAACTGGAAATAGGCAAAAATGAAATGGAACACATAAACATTGATATCCTAGAAATTAGTGAGCTGAAGTGACTTGTATTGGCCAGTCTGAATCAGACAATCATATGGTCTGTTATGCAGGGAATGACAAATTGAAGAGAATGGCATTGCATTCATTGTAAAAAAGAACATTTCAAGATCTATCCTGAAGTACAACACTGTCAGTGATAGGATAATATTCACGTGTTTACAAGGACAACAAGTTAATATGACTATTATTCAAATTTATGTACCAACCACTAAGGCCAAACATGAAGAAACTGAAGACTTTTACCAAACTCTGTAGTCTGAAATTGATTGACCATGCAATCAGGTTGTATTAGTAATTACTGGTGATTGGAATGCAAAAGTTGGAAACAAAGAAGAGGATTGGAAACTAGAAAATATGGCCTTGGTGATAGAAATGGTGCCAGAGATGGCATGATAGAATTTTGCAAGACTAATGACTTCTTTATTGCAAATACCTTTTACAACAACATAAACAGCAACTATACATGTGGAACTTGCCGGATGGAACATACAGGAATCAAATCAACTGTACCTGTCAAAAGAGACAATGGAAAAGCTCAGTATCATCAGTCAGAACAAAGCCAGGGGCTGACTGTGGAACAGACCACTGATTGCTCATATCCAAGTTCAAGCTGAAGCTGAAGAAAATTAGAACACATCCGCAGGAGCCAAAGTATGACCTTGAGTATGTCCCACCTGAATTTAGAGACCATCTGCAGACTAGATTTGATACATTGAACACTAATGACCAAAGAAGAGATGAGTTGTGGGATGACACCAGGGATATTACACATGGAAAAAGCAAGAGGTCATTAAAAAGACAGGAAAGAAAGAAAAGACCAGAATAGATGTCAGAAGGACTCTGAAACTTGCTCTTGGATGTAGAGCAACTAAAGCAAAAGGAAGAAAAAGTAAAAGAACTGAACAGAAGATTTCAAAGGGTGTCTCCAGAAGACAAAATAAAGTATTATAATGAAATGTGCAAAGACCAGGAGTTAGAAAACTGAAAGGGAAGAATATGCTTGGCATTTCTCAAGCTGAAAGAAATGAAGAAAAACATTCAAGCCTCAAGTTGCAATACTGAAGGATTCAATGGGGAAAAAACTAAACAACACAGGAAGCATCAAAAAAGATAGAAGGAATACACTTAGTCATTGTACCAATACGAATTGATTGATGTTCAACTATTTCAGGAGGCAGCATATAATCGAGAACCAATGGTACTGAAGGAAGAGGTCCAAGCTGCACTGAAGGCATTGGCAAAAAACAAGCCTCCAGGAATGAGCAGAATAACAATTGACATTTGTCAAAAAATGGATGCAATGCTGAACGTGTTCACTCGTCTATGCCAAGAAATTTGGAAGACAGCTTTCTGGCCAGCAGACTGGAAGAGATCCATATTTGTGCCCATTCCAAAGAATGGTGATCCAACAGAATATGGAAATTATCCAATGGTATCATTAATATCACACTCAAGTAAAATTTTGCTGAAGATCCTTCAAAAATAGTTGCAGAAGTACCTCCACAGGGAAGTGCCAGAAACTCAGCCAGATGTAGAAGAGGACGTGGAACAAGGGATATCATTGCTGATGTCAGATGGATCTTGGCTAAAAGCAGAGAGTGTCAGAAAGATGCTCACATATGTTTTATTGACTACGCTTAGGCATTCGACTGTTTGTGGGTCATAACAAATTATGGATAACATTTCAAAGAATGGGAATTCCAGAACACTTAATTGTGCTCATGAGGAGCCTGTAGACAGACCAAGAGGCAGTCATTCAAACAGAATAAGGGGATACTCTGTGGTTTAGAATCAGGAAGGGTGTGCATCAGGGTTTTATTCTTTCATCATACTTATTCAATCTGTATGCTGAGCAAATAATCAGAGAATCTGGACTATATGAAGAAGAACAGGGCATCAGGATTAAAGGAAGACTCACTAACAACCTGTGATATGCAGATGACACAACCTGTTTGCTGAAAGATGGCTTAAAGCACTTACTGATGAAGATCAAAGACCACAGCCTTCAGTATGGGTTATACCTTGACATAAAGAAAACAAAAATCCTCACAACTGGACCAATAAGGAATATCGTAATAAGTGGAGAAAAGATTGAAGATGTCAAGAATTTCATTTCAATTGGAATCACAATCAACACCCATGGAACCAGCAGTCAGGAAATCAAACAATGTATTGCATTGGACAAATCTACTCCAAAAGGCCTCTTTAAAGTGTTAAAAAGCAAAGATGTCACTTTAAGGACTAAAGTGCACCTGACCCAACCCACGGTGCTTTCAATCGCCTCATATATACGTAAAAACTGAACAATGAATAAGGAAGAGCAAAGAAGAAATGATGCATTTGAATTGCGGTGTTGGCAAAGAATATTGAGCGGACTGCCAGAAGAATGAACAAATCTATCTTGGAATAAGTATAGCCAGAAGTCTCCTTAGAAGCAAGGATGGTGAGACTTAGTCTCACATACTTTCGACATGCTATCAGGAGGGACCGGTTCCTGGAGAAAGACGTCATGCTTGGTAGAGTAAAGGGTCAGTGAAAAACAGGAAGACCCTCAACAAGATGGATTAACATAGTGACTGCAACAATGGGCAAAGGTATAACAAAGATTGTGAGGATGGTGCAGGACCGTGCCATATTTTGTTTTGTTGTACATAGGATCACTATGAATCAGAACTAAAAGTGGACCACACCCAAAAACTAACAAGAGGAAGTCCCTATGCGCAGGAAGAATTTGGGTTGCTCAAAAAGGAAATCTCACTCTATAAATTTTGCATACATGTTCAGATCTTTCAGTCAACAGCTGTTTACTGAGTTTTGTTTATGTTTCAGATACAGAGTAAAAAAGAGTCTGGGAGGGTAGAAGGAATGAACTGAGGGACAAGGGAGGAAATTCACCCTGTGACTGATCATCTATAGCCTGCCTGTCATTTCACATATATTAATTTATTTATTATTTCCAGAAGTTCCTTGTGGCAGGTGTTATCAGGCATATTTTAAGATCAAAAAACTGACATTTACCAAGGTGAAAGGATTTCTCCATGTAAATGGTGCAGCTGGGATTCTGACTAAGTTCTGATGGACTCCAAACCCATTTTCCTTTCTATTATTATGCTGTGCTCCCTGCCTTTGAGGAGTGGATGGTTTCTACTCAGGTATATTGCTGAGCACAGCCAGAGCTGTGTCCTTGATAGCATGTTCAGTCCGACAACTTCACCTTGTCAGAGTCAGGACAATCAGAGAAGGAAAGAGATGCAGTTGAAGTCTTGCTTGGGAGTATGATAAAATAGCAAAGGAAGGGAGGAGGGTGGGTCAGAGTTGAGAAAGAGAGGGCAGGTTAGACTACCGCCAAACCTTCTCTGAGCCAGATAATTACCTTCTAAATTAAATATACTAGTTAGAAAATACTAACAGAAATAGTGTACTGGCTGGTTCCACATTATGCCCTATGCATCCCAGACTTCTCAGGCAAGGGTCCTGATAAATAACTTGAGGTTATGAAGAAGTGAGGAAGAGAAGGAAGGGTAAGGATCCACCAAAATATGGTGAATGCAATAAAGAAGTAACCCAGTGATGTCACCACCAGTTGACAAATATTGATAAACAAAGATTAGAGGAAGGTTAAATATGAGAGGACAGAAGTTCTGTCCTTCATGCCCCCACCTTTAGATACCTGCATCACAAGACTGCATTGGGGAAAAGGAGGAGGAAAGACATTTTAAATCTTGGATAACAGGAGCTCCCAGAAGTGGCTGTGTGTTGGGGATAGAAGGTGGGACATGTTTGGTCTCTTTAGCCTGGAAAACCCCAAATCTAGTGGGTTGATTGGGAAGGAGTTTCATCCACATGGATGTTTCTTGGAACAGGTGATACATCTATATGTCTAGAAATAATTTTCTGTTTGACTTGGTTAAAAATAATGTCTTTGGCAGAATACATTTCAATTTTTTTTTTCTTTACTTTGTTCACTTATTTCTTGGAGAGACTCACATGTCTACATCGAATTTACAGTTCATAGAACTCTTCCTTCCACTTCTGATAAAGTGAAATAGCCACAGTGACGCCCGCTGTTTATCTAGTTTCCATAAAAAGACTACATGATAGTTGGCGAGGCCTACAGAACACTGTAACCAGACAAAGCAGAGCCTGACGCAGTTGCCTCCCCATTTACTTCCTGATAAGGTTGTAGATGGCTTCCCACCATCTAACAACAGGAGCCACAACTCTGTTCCATTCAGGACTTTTCTGTTGTCTTTCTAGCCAATGAACTGGGAGGACTTTTGCTTTCAGTACTGTGTTTGAATATCTGTTGTCATTTTGATTCTTTGATTCTGAATCATTTATAAGAATGTTCCACCTTTCTTGAAGAAGAATGTGTGGGACTGTTTTTCTCTATAATGTCTGATGTCGGAGAGGAATGAGTTTAACCAAACACAGTTATCCATTTTGGCCACAGCTGTTGGCCAAACATTCAGGAATCCAAAACCAAAACCAAATCCAGTGCCGTCAGGTCGATTCCGGCTCATAGCGACCCTACAGGACAGAGTAGAACTGCCCCATAGAGTTTCCAAAGAGAGCCTGGCGGATTCAAACTGCAGACACTTTGGTTAGTAGCCAAAGCACTTAACCACTACGCCACCAGGGTTTCCATTCAGGAATCAGCTGGCCAAAATCCTCTCTAGGATGGTAAGCTGTACTTAGCATTTAAAAAAATGTTCCTGAAACAAAGAAAGAAAGAATGATTTCCCTTCCCCCTCTTCAGGAAAGAAAGCCTACTTGCGAAGCTACAAATCCACAACCAGGGATTTTTCAAATGTATCTTAGAGAACTCTAGGTATTTATAGGGCAAAGTTGTACAAGAATATCTTGAAAAACTAAGCCCTACTTTAATGGCCTCATACGGTCTTAAGTTTTGTGGCAATAAAACATAAGATAAAAAAATTTTCAAAGCTGCTTGAAAATCACCACGGCCAAGAGCATCACTTGTTCTGCTTCTTTCTTACATAATTCTTCTAGTTATTGCTTGTTCAAGGTTCATTTTCATAGCCCAAATGGGTTTGTGGTGTTATTCGAGGGAGAACGATTATCATCCAGGAAATCTATGGAGTGTCAGCAGCATGCAGGTAAAAACACAGTACTAAACCTGATTCCTTGGCTCATAGTCCACATTCAGTAATTACAAACTCTAAAAGAAAGCTTTAATAAACCCAGGGAAAAAAGAAAGCAACACAAAGTTATTCATTTTCCACAATCAAAATGATTTTGACACATTATTATCTAACCCCAGAAACAAAAGCTGAAATGCATGAGAATCTTTAAACCACAAAGGTGTGCACTTAATAGTTGTTTATAGTAGAAAAAAAAGAAAATTGCCTAAATGTTCATCAGTAATGGAATATTTAAATAAATTATGGCACATTTACATGCTGGAATATTACGCAGCAGTTTAAATGATGTTCTCATAGTGTTTTTACTCATATGGAAGAAATGCTATGATTATAATGTTCCATGAACAAAAATAGATTAAAAAGTGTATACAAAATAGGATCTCACCTGGATAAATAAATATATACATTGAAGAAAAGAGTGAACATAAAAACAACAAATTTTAGTTATATTTTTTTCCCATGCATTCAACTCTTTGGTATTCATTATAATGCAGATATAGTATAAAGAAGCCTTTCTATTAAAAACAGGATACTTTTTGAAGATAATAAACAGTTTTTTTTCCCCAAACCCCCTGCTCTTTCATCTGTTCTACCCAGCTATTCACCAAGGTCTAGGGTAAAATTGCTTTATTAATAAACAAATTCCATTCAATATAGCAATTTTTCCATTCTGGGACATTTTCTTTTTTGATGACTTCAATTTGTATGCATACGTGCTCTCAGCACTTCCATTTACAGGGTCTTGTATTTGCTAACATCTCTGAAACATTCCTCCTAAGCTGTTGGCAAAGCTAAAAAGGTTTTCTTGAGTTTGCAATCAAGAAATAAAGATTAAGCCTTTAGCCAGCATAACCAGCTCTGTTTTTAGCAAATCCATTGCAAGGCTCACTTCCTGAGGCTGAAAATTTCTCCTTGTGCTCAGTGGATTTTGATGTTCCTTGGGCTGTGCTGTGCGTGGCTGACTTCTACCTAATCAGGGTCCAGAGGAACAGGCCTCCAATCAAATCTGCATCAACTCTCCCTGTGAAGTGATTTTATTGCTTCCAAAGGTCGCATGAATTAAGAGGGTGGCTGAGGCTTTTACGTGGAAAATGATGATATAATTTGAAAGGTCATATTTTTTCTAACTAGTCGCCTCACATAAAATGTGCTTTTATAAGCTCTATTATAAGGGCCTTGCAGCCCAGAGGCGTTAGAATCAGGCTTGGGAGTTAAGTGCTGCCTCTGAGTCGCTGGGTGGGTCTGAGCAAATTTAACCACTATATCTCAAGCACCTTTTCTTAAAAATGAACAATTATTACACTGTAACTGATAGCCAATTAATTGTTATAAAGAGCCTAGACAATGAAGTATTATAGAAATGCCTACTAATGACTATCAGATACATAATACTAAGTATAAAATTTAGAGGAGCCCTGGTGGCACAGTGGTTAAGTGCTTGACTGCTAACTGAAAGTTTGGCGGTTCAAACTAACCAACTCCGTGTGAGAAAGATGTGGCAGTCTGCTTCTGTAAAGAGTTATGGACTTGGAAATCCTATGAGGCGGTTCTATTCAGTCCTACAAGGTCCCTGTGAGTCGGAATTGACTTGATGACAATGGGTTATAATAAAACTTAATGTTTATTATACTGTAATTTATTCAAATACGATAAATTGTATGTAACCTAAACTATCTTCTGAAATGCTTTTCTAGTACTGTAGAGATGATCTTTTTCACAAAATCATTGCTTTGCCTCCAAAGTCTTTTAAGTCATTTAAATACCCAGGATGGGTAATAGTACTTTTATATTTTGAGTACCTTAATTTCTAATTTTTATTGCAACATTATAACACTGGAGCCTTTTGTGCACTTAGAAAAGCATGTGTTGTTCTAGTCTTTGAGTGAAATGTAAACAGGGAGAAAAAATACACCACACACTTAAAACGTAGAACTTTCCGACTTCAGTGGGAGACATTTAGAATACATATTGTACCAGAGTTAATGTGCAGTATCCAAGGTTTTTATCATTCAATACGCAATATTTCTGTACAACATTAGCTTGGCAAATAACCGGGCCAGCTGGTTAATCATTAGCCGTGATGCAGCCTTTGACTGAACCACTTTGCAAAGCCATTCTGTAGACACGCACTTAAAAACAGCTATTTATGAAAGAAAATGATATTGAGGGAGAAAGAGAAACTTGTGAAAAATATCATCTTGAACCATTTTTCTGCAACAACTTGGTACTTAGTGAGTCTTAACACTCAATTTCACTACTTTTGAAAATCTTTAAAACTTGAAGATCTTGCCTCTGGAAAGAATTTTCTTGTATTTGACCAAGGAATGGATGAGCTACAACTGAACTATTGCCACAGATCAGTCAATTTTTTCAGATAAAAAGTGTTCTTTAGAATATTTCCTTAAAAAAAAAAAAAGACCACAAACAATATAATGCCAATAGGACAAAATATGTACATAGGACCTGAGCTTGACTCAATCAAAATATGTAAATGCATGGAAAACAGACTGGATTGGAATATTAAAAAATATTAGTGGAGTTCCCCTCTAGATTGTAGGGCTATTGATAGCTTTAATTTTCCTTTTAGTCCTATCTACAGTTTTCTTATTGAGATATAATTCATCCACTGTAAAACTTATCCTTTGAAAGTATAAAATTCAGTGACTTTTAGTATATTCATAAGGATGTATAACCATCTCCCCTGCCTATTGTCATCATACCTAAAAGAAACCTCATACCCATTAAGAATTACCCTCCATTCTTCCCTGCCCCTACTCCCTGGCAACCGCAAAGCTACTTTCTGTCTCTATGGATATTTCACATAAATGAGATCATATAATTGTGGTCTTTTGTATCTGTTTTCTTTCACCTAGCATAAGGTTTTCAAGGTTTATCCATGTTGTATCACGTATCAGTACTCATTAGTTTTTATGGCTTAATAATATTCTGTTGTATGAACATGCCACATTTTGTTTATCCATTCATCAGTTGATGGGCATTTGAGTTGTTTCTACCTTTTGGCTATTATGAATAACGCTCCTATAAACATTTGTGTACAATTTTTTTGTGTGGGCATATGCTTTTGTTTCTTTTGGGTGTATACCAAGAGGGGAATTGCTGGATCATATGGTAACTCCAGGCTGAATGCAGAGAATGCCAGAAAGATGCTTACCTATTTTTTATTGACTATGCAAAAGCATTTGACTGTGTGGATCATAACAAATTATGCATAACATTGCCAAGGATGAGAATTCCAGAACACTTAATTGTTCTCATGAGGAACCTGTACATAGATCAAGAGGCAACCTTTCAAACAGAACAAGGGGATACTACGTGGCTTAAAGTCAGGAAAGTTGTGCATCAGTGTTGTATCCTTTCACCAAACTTATTCAGTCTGTATGCTGAGCAAATAATCAAAGAACCTGGACTATATGAATAAGAATGGGATAACAGGATTGAAGGAAGACTCATTAACAACCTGCGATATTCAGATGACACAACCTTGCTTGCTGGAAATAAAGAGGACGTGAAGTACTTACTGAAGTTCAAAGACCACAGCCTTCAAGTGTGGGTTATACCTCAACATAAAGAAAACAAAAATCCTCACAACTGTACCAATAAGCAACATCATGACGAACAGAGAAAAGATTGAAGTTGTCAAGGATTTCATTTTACTTGGATCCACAATCAACACTCATGGAAGCAGAAGTCAAGAAATCAGAAGATGTATTGTATTGGGCAAATCTGCTGCAAAGGACCTCTCTAAAGTGTTAAAAAGCAAAGATGTCACCTTGAAGACTAAGGTGTGCCTGATCCACCACATGGTGCTTTCAATTAACTTATATGCATGTGAAAGCTGAACAATGAATAAGGAAGACTGAAGAAGAATTGATGCCTTTGAATTATGCTGTTGGGGAAGAATATTGAATATACTATGGACTGCCAAAAGAAGGAACAAAGCTGTCTTGGAAGAAGTATAGTCAGAATGCTCCTTAGGAGAAAGGATGGTGAGACTATGTCTCAAACACTTTGGACATGTCATCAGGAGGAATCAGTCCCTGGAGAAGGACATCATGCTTGGTAAAGTAGAGGGTCAGCAAAAAAAAAAAGGAAGGCCCTCAAAGAGATGGATTGACACAGTGGCTGCAACAATGGGCTCAAGTATAACAATGATTGTGAGGATGGCGCAGAACCAGGCAGTGTTTCGTTCTTAGTGTCCATATGAGTTGGAACTGACTCGACAGCACCTAACAACAACAACATGGTAACTCTGTGTTAAATTTTTGAGGAACTGCCACTGTTTTCTATAGTGGCTAAACGATTTTACATTCCCACCGGCAATGTTTGAGGCGCTCAGTTTCTCCACATCTTTGCCAACACTTTTGTTGTCTATCTTTTTGATCATAGCCATTGCAGTGGGTGTAAAGTGGTATCTCACTGTGGATTTGCTATTCATTTTCCTAATGACAAATGATATTAAATATGCTTTCATGTACCTATTGGACATTTGTACATCTTCTTTGATGAAACATCTGTGCAGATCCTTAATTGGGTTTATTCATTTAAATTTTTTATTGTGCTTTAAGTGAAAGTTTACAAAGCAAGTCAGTCTCTCATTCAAAAATTTATATATGCCTTGCTAGTTGCTCTCCCTCTAATGAGACAGCACACACCTTCCCTCCACTCTCTATTTTCGTGTCCATTCAGCCAGCTTCTGACCCCCTCTGCCCTCTCATCTCCTCTCCAGGCAGGAGCTGACCACATAGTCTCAGGTGTCTGTTTGATCCAAGAAGCTCACTCTTTACCAGTATCATTTTCTATCCCATAGTCCAGTCTAATCCCTATCTGAAGAGTTGGCTTTAGGAATAGTTCCTGTCTTAGGCTAAGAGAAGGTCTGGGAAACATGACCTCCGGAGTCCTTCTAGTCTCAGTTAGACCATTAAGTCTGGTCTTTTTATGAGAATTTGAGGTTTGCATCCCACTGCTCTTCTACTCCCTCAGGAGTTCTCTGTTGTGTTTCCTGTCAGGGCAGCCATCTGTTGTACCAGGCACCATCTAGTGCTTCTGGTCTTAGGCTAATGTAGTCTCTGCTTTATGTGGCCCTTCCTGTCTCTTGGGCTGTAATTACCTTGTGTCTTTAGTGTTCTTCATTCTCCTTTGCTCCAGGTGGGTTGAGACCAATTGATGCATCTTAGATGGCAATGTGCTAGTGTTTAAGGCCCCAGACACCACTCTCCAAAGTGGGATGCAGAATGTTTTCTTAAGAGATTTTAGTATGCCAGTTGACCTAGCTGTCCCCTGAAACCATGGTCCCCAAACCCCCGCCCCTGCTATGCTGGCCTTTGAAGCGTTCAGTTTATTCAGGAAACTTCTTTGCTTTTGGTTTAGTCCAGTTGTGCTGACCTCTTCTGTATTGTGTGTTGTCTTTCCCTTCACCTAGAATAGTTCTTATCTACTATCAAATTAGTGAAAACCCCTCTCCCTCCCTCCCTCCCCACTCTCGTAACCATCAAAGAATATTTTCTTCCCTGTTTAAACTATTTTTTGAGTTCTTATAATAGTGATCTCATACAATATTTGTCCTTTTGCAACTGACTAATTTCACTCAGCATAATGCCTTCCAGATTCCTCCATGTTATGAAATGTTTCACAGACTCGTCATTGTTCTTTATTGATGCATAGTATTCCATTGTGTGAATATACCATAATTTATTTATCCATTCATCCATTGATGGGCACCTTGGTTGCTTCCATCTTTTTGCTATTGTAAACAGTGCTGCAATGAACACGGGTGTGCATATATCTGTTCGTATAAAGGCTCTTAATTCTCTAGGATATAATCCAAGAGTGGGATTGCTGATCGTACAGTAATTCTGTGTCTAGTTTTTTTAAGGAAGCGCCAAATTGATTTCCAAAGTAGTTGTACCATTTTACATTCCCACCAGCAGTGTATAAGTGTTCCAGTCTCTCCACAACCTCTCCAACATTTATTATTTTCAGTTTTTTGGATTAATGCCAACCTTGTTGGAGTGAGAGGAAATCTCATTGTAGTTTTGATTTGCATTTCTCTAATGGCTAATGATCATGAGCATTTCCTCATGTATCTGTTAGCTACCTGAATGTCTTCTTTAGTGAAGTGCCTGTTCATATACTTTGCCTGTTTTTTAATTGGGTTATTTGTCTTTTTGCAGTTGAGTTTTTGCAGTATCACGTAGATTTTAGAGATCAGACTCTGGTCAGAAATGCCATAGCTAAAAACTTTTTCCCAGTCTGTAGGTAATCTTTTTACTCTTTTGGTGAAGTCTTTGTATGATCATAGGTGTTTGATTTTTAGGAGCTCCCAGTTATCTAGTTTCTCTTCTCCTGTTTGTGCATTGTTAGTAATGTTTTGTATACTGTTTATGCCAAGTATTAGGGCTCCTAGCATTGTCCCTATTCTTTCTTCCATGGTCTTTAGCATTTTAGATTTTATATTTAGGTCATTGATCCATTTTGTGTTAGTTTTTGTGCATGGTGTGAGGTATGGGTTTTGTGTCATTTTTTTGCAGATGGATATACAGTTATGCCAGCACCATTTGTTAAAGAGGCTGTCTTTTCCCCATTTAACTGACTTTGGGCCTTTGTCAAATATCAGCTGCTTTTACGTGGATGGATTTATGTCTGCATTCTCAATTCTGTTCCATTGTTCTATGTATCTGTTGTTGTACCAGCACCAGGCTGTTTTGACTAATGTGGTGTTATGATAGGTTCTAAAATCAGGTAGAATGAGGCCTCCCACTTTGTTCCTCTTATTTCAGTAATGTTTTACTTATCTGGGGCCTCTTTCCCTTCCACATAAAGTTGATGATTTGTTTCTCCGTCTCCTTAAAAAATGTCGTTGGAATTCGGATGGAAATTGCATTGTATCTATAGATCGCTTTTGTTAGAATAGACATTTTTACAACGTTAAGTCTTCCTATCCATGAGAATGGTATATTTTTCCGCTTATATAGGTCTGTTTTGGTTTCTTGCAGTAGTGTCTTGTAGTTTTCTTTGTATAGGTCTTTTACATCTCTGGTAAGATTTATTCCTAAGTATTTTATCTTCTTGGGGGCTACTGTAAATGGTATTGATTTGGTGATTTCCTCTTCAATGTTCTTTTTGTTGGTGTAGAGGAGTCCAAATGATTTTTGTATGTTTATCTTGTATCGTGATTCTCTGCTGAACTCTTCTATTAGTTTCAGTAGTTTTCTTGAGGATTCTTTAGAATTTTCTGTGTATAAAATTATGTCATTTGCAAACAGAGATATGTTCACTTCTTCCTTACCAATCTGGATGGTCTTATTTCTTTATCTACCCTAATTGCTCTGGCTAGGACCTCCAGCACAATGTTGAATAAGAGTGGTGATAAAGGGCATCCTTGCCTGGTTCGCTATCTCGAGGGAATGCTTTCAGACTCTTTCCATTTAGGATGATGTTGGCTGTTGGCTTTGTGTAAGCGCCCTTTATTATGTTGAGGAATTTTCCTTCTATTCCTATTTTGCTGAGAGTTTTTATCATGAATGGGTGTTGAACTTTGTCAAATGCCTTCCCTGCATCATTAATTGGGTTATTCTATTATTATTATTGAGGTGTATGAGTTCATTATATATTCTAGATGCAAGTCTCTTTTATGATTTGTAAGTATTTTCTCTAATCTGTGGGTTGTCTTTTCACTTTATTGGAGTGAAAAAGTTTTGAAGTTTATTGAAGTGAAAAAGCTTTAAATATTGACAAATCTCAATTTACCTTGTTTCCCCTTTTATTGTGTGTAAGTTTCATGTCATACCTAAAAAATTATTGCCCAGCCTGTTGTCACAAAGATTTACTCCATAGGTTAATTAAAAATATACATATTTTATTGTGTTTTTGGTGAGGTTTTACCCAGCAGTTTAGGTTCCCATTCAATAACAGCTACAGTAGTTGTTCAGTGATATTGATTACATTCTTCATAATACATGAACATTCTCATTATTTTTGTTCTGGTTATTCCATTTGCATTAATCTAGTTTCCCTGCCCACTTACATTGACAATTTTGTTTTAAAGTACTTGTTGACCATTTGGTCTCATATAGGTAAGTTTTTAAAGGAGTCTAGTATTTACAGGTGATATTCATTATTTTTGTTTTTTAGGTATAAGGCGACTTCAGGGGTTAGTTTTGCTTTATGGTCTTAAGATTATCTCAGTGCAATAGTCTCAAGGAGTCCTCCAATCTCAGCTGGTCCAATAGGTCAGGTTTTTTTTTTTTCTTCTTTAGGAATTTGAGGTTCTGTTCTACTGTTTTCTCCCATTCTATCAGTGTTCATCTATTGTAGCCCTGATTAGAACCATTGGTAGTAGTAGCAGGGCATCATCTAGTTCTTCTGGTCTTAGTGTAGATGAGGGGGTGCTTCATGCAGACTTTTTGTCCTGTAGACTAGTTTCTTCTTTGAGTCTTTGGTTTCTTTCTTTCTCTTTTGCTCCAGAGGAGTAGCCACCAATAGTTGTATATTAGATCGCCAATCCATATTTTCTTTTAAGAGTTTTAGCTCTTATATCCAATCTGTATTATTTTTTTCCCTAATTTCCCTGACTATAACCTCAAGTACAATGTTGAATCGAAGTGACAAGAGTAGATACCCTTGCCTTTTCCTTTCTTGTGATTCCTTTGCCTATCTTGGTATCTGGGTTATATTGACCTCGTAGGATGAGTTGGGAAATGTTCCCTCTCCTATTTTTTGGAACAATTTATGAAGGATTGGTGTTGATTCTTTAAACATTTGGTAGGATTCACCAGTGAAGCCTTCTGACCCTGGGCTTTTCTTTGCGAGAAGTTTTTTGATTGCTAATTCATTCTCTTTACTTGTTATAAGTCTGCCTTTGTTATCTAGTGCTGCTATAGCAGAAATACCACAAGTATAATGGCTTTAACAAACAGAAATTTATTCTCCTACAGTTTAGGAGGCTAGAAGTCCAAATACAGGGCACCAGCTCTAGGGTAAGTCTTTCTCTCTCTGTCGGTTCTGGGGGAAGGTCCTTGTCATCAATCTTGCCCTGGGTCTAAGAGTTTCTAAGCACAGGGACTGCTGGTCCAAAGGACACACTTTTCTCCCAGTTCTTCATTCTTAGTGGTAGGAGGTCCCTCTCTTCCCTGCTCGATTCTGTCATTTATATCTCAAAAGAAAATGACTCAGGATATAATGTAATCCTGTAGACTGGGTCCTACCTCATTAACATAACTTCCTGTAATCCTGCTTCATTAACATCATAGAGGTTAGGGTTTACGACATATACGATAATCACAACAGATCACAAAATTGTGGACAACAACACAATTCTGGGAATCAGGGCCTAGCCAAGTTGATACATATTTTTGGGGGACACAATTCAACCCATAACAAGGTCTATTCAGGTATTCTTTTCTTCTTGAGTCAGTTTTGCTAGCTTTTGGCTTTTGAAAAATTTAAAAATTTTACCTAGGTCACATAATTTCTTAGAGTATAATCATTCATCATAGTCCACTACGATCCTCTATAGTTCCGTAAGCTCAGTATTATTGTCCTCTATTTTGTTCCTGATTTTAGTAATTTGAATCTTTTCTCTGTCTCTGACTCTCTTTTTCTTTCCTCTTCTCCCCTTTCTCCCTTTTTTGGTTAGTTTAGCTAAGGGTTTTCCAATTTGGTTTATCTTTTCGAAGAACTAACTTTTGGTTTTATTGGATTTCTCCATTATTTTTCTATTCTCTATTTTACTTATTTCCACTCTAATCTTTAATATTTCCTTCCTTCTTCTTGCTT
Source organism: Loxodonta africana (assembly GCF_030014295.1). Lineage (NCBI taxonomy): Eukaryota > Metazoa > Chordata > Mammalia > Proboscidea > Elephantidae > Loxodonta > Loxodonta africana. The sequence continues at coordinate 143,648,572 of NC_087342.1, read as the reverse complement.
TGTGTTTAGTTTGTCCCTCTTATTCCAATGTCTTAAGTGAAACACTAGGTTATTGATTTGAGACCTTTCTTCGTTTTAACACAGTTCTTTACAGCAATAAACTTCCCTCTAAGCACTGTTTTAGCTTCAACCACACGTTTTGTTAAGTTGTGATTTTGTTTCATTCATTCCTGTGCATACACCTGGCCTGTTAGATTCCCAGAAATATGTCAAAGTTTTTCAAAGCTTCCTGTGGACATCCCATTCCCTAGCTTTTCCTTTAAAGCTTTTTGACCAACTTCTTGTTCGCTTCAACTGTTTTTATCACCTCAGGCAGCTGTGTTATCAAACAAGTATCACTGACTTTTTTTTTTCAACCAGTGTCTGCGGAAAATACTATTTTCATTGAGAGAGCTCTGAGTCCACATCAAATAAAGACAAGCCCTGCTGGATGGAGTTTTCCAGAAAACTATCAAACAGGTCAAATAATGACGATCCTCTAAGAATGGTGCTTTTCCCACCAGCAGTTGCTAGGCTGCTGATTTCCACCATGATTGTTGGCTTTTCCTTTTCAAGACCACCACAGAAATGGGAAGGGGAAGAAGGTATAGGGCAAGTCAAATAATACAAAACTCACTGGTCTTACCAAGGTTTAGCCATTTTTCTTGGAGTAAAAGAAAAAAAATAAGTCACAGATTGTTGCGAGCTTTGGTTAATATCCAGAGTTCTGAAAAAGTTCATTTTGACGTTTATTGCCAGTGTTCTCATTGCTTTCACGTAAAAGGGGATTTTCAGACATTCTTACTCTGCCGTTTCTGCTGAAGTCACTCTGGACAATTTTTTAAAGCAATAATTAAAAAAAAAGAATTAGCTACCTGCTCTCATGGATATTCCTTGATTATTAAAATAAACCTATTTGCTTTATCAATCAAGGACAGTATAATTTCATCTACATTTAGAAAGTTTTCAGATTAAAAGAAACTAAATCTTCACAATTTTATTTCCCAGAGTTTTCTTTTTTCTTTTCAAGCAAATTTTAAGAAATGTTCCCAGTTGCTATTTATTTTCACATTGTCCCTAACCTGCAATGGGAAAGTTTTTCTGCTCTTATCAGTATTTTCCTCCTCCCTGTCTCCTTCATGCCTTTTGCCTCTTCTTGTTATTCCCCACTGTCCCACCTCCCTACTGACTCTCCCTCTTCCGTTAAGTTTCAGGTAATATTATCATCCCACATTCTTCAGATATCTGGTGGTAATGTAATTCAAAGAACTTAGAATCTGTTCTATAAAACAAGTATACCACACAAACTCAACACAAATAAATGTTAAATGCCATAAAAGACATAAATAATATAATAGGAACACAGAAAAAGAAGTGATTCCTTCTAATTGGAAGGCTTGAGAAAGCTTCACAGAAGAGTTACATATTAGCAAGAGGATCATTGTGAGTCAGAATCTACTCGTTGGCAACAGGTTTGGGTGAAGGAAATTGCTTTAGATTTCCTCAAATGGTTCACCCCTCCCAAGGCTTCAAACTGTTTCATTTCGGTTTGACTGAACTAGACTCTACATTTTAACAAGATCCCCAGGATCACCTGATTCTGGGGATCTTGCTGAAATATAGATTCTGATTCAGTATATCTGGGGATGGAAATGAAAATTCTTAGCAAGGTGTTGAACTGAACCAGTTTGAAGCTCTGCCTTCTCTGTCTTTCCATCTGCATTCTCCAAGCTTCAATTCAGGTACAGAAATGACTGAATTACTACTCATAGAAATCTTTCTCTAAGGCTGTATTTTTACAAAAGGAACAAAGTCACATATATGTTCCAAACCATTTCTTGTGAGTCTTAATACTGACTGGTGCAAACCAACCTAAACTAATCTGACCGTGAACAACCTCTTGTATTTTTTTTTTGTTGTTGTTGTTCTATAACAATAGTTTTCCAAGAAGTCTGAAGTGAATACAAATTAGCTATGCCCTCAAATCACTCTACCGTGTTGAAAGCAAGTCATTATTAAGCATTTCTTAGCAGGCAAACAAAAAAGTAATTCATACATCCTCTTCTGTATGTTCAATGAAGTTCCAGACTGCTGTTCAAAATTTTAGGTAATCCAGTGGTCACTTCATATAGGTAATAGTGCAAGAGATGCCTAGAATATTTAGCCAATCCACCTGTCCTGAACACGTTTAGAATTACCAGTGAGAACCCATCTCTGACATTCATCACATTAAATAACAAACAACTAATTCTGCTGATAAAAAATTCCTTTTTTTATATATTTGCTATGTTATTTAGCAAAACACCAGTTGTCAATCAGAAATACAGGAAGAGAGGCACTTGTAGAGGCTGCCTTTGATATAAAGCTAGCTGACTATTCTAGGAATGCAGATTTCTGATTAGAAAGCACATGATACAACTTTAGCTAACTAAAGTACTCATTATGCTGAACTAAACCCTAAATAAAATGATTTATTTTCTGATTGTTCTGTCTGATGAAAATCTTCAACCTTAAACATTTCATTGGAATACATGTTACTATAACGATGGGATATAACATTACTGATAATTGGGGATTCAGAGGGCCTACATTCTAGGTCTGTAGTTATGTCACTGACACTGAATATTTATGATCTTAAGAACTTTCTCCAGCCTCCATTGTCTTATTTGTAACATGTTGGAATAATATGAGCAGGGTGGTTATGTATATTATTGGCATAGAGTAAATTTGGGAAGAGTTCCTTATAGCTTTTAGTTTGCCTTTATAGCCTTGGAAAAATGAGCAAGCATCAGAAGCCTATAGAGAAGAGCCAGTAATATTACATGATGAAATACTGTTAGTGAAATATTTATAGAATTACAAGTGAAACTATTTCACCCTAAAATTGCATGAAGAGAAGTGCCTGAGCAACTTAACAGAAGGATAAAAAGGTACTATGTAAATTTAAGAAGTCTGGTGTGAAATTTAAATGAGAGTTTTCTCGTAAGTATTATAGGATTTGAGTGGTTCAAACCCAAGAGCTGACCTAGAGAAATTTTCTGCTCTTTTCTCTTTTACATTAGCACTCCTTATCAACTTTTTTGAACACGTGGTGATGACCTCATGGCATCTCTGGCTTGAAAGAGGATGTAGACAAGGCCATGCATCATCACTTAAATTTGAATGATTATGCTTCTTTGGACATTGGCACAATTCTTCTGGAAAAGGAAGAAGAGAAGCAGAGTCTCTTAGTGATCATTCATAGCCTGCACAGAAGCCTATACAATTAGTTATATTCTTGAAAATTTGTTGGCAAATCAGATCACATTAAACTACAGAGGGTTGCTATTTAAACAGATATTTTCCTGAACCCTGTTGTAAAGTGAGAAATCATACCTGTAATTATTTTATGCACATTCAAAATTATCATATAATGAGTTTTGTTTAGAGTTACATCTACACTTCTTCCTGAAGGCAACTTCAAAAACCATAGTCTGCTCTTGGGTAAAATCTTGTGTAGGCGTTATCTTCAGGGCTGTTGTAGATCACTGTTTATATTTTAATTTTAAACCAACTTTGAAATGGTTCCAGAGAATTAGTTTCCTGTCACTTATGACCATCATATCCAAAGAAGTTATAAAGTCCTCACCGAAGTCCATTCACAGGGCAGCATTTAAAGCGATCAGAGACAACTCATGTTCATGTGATGAGATACTCCACAGTCTCTACAAAGAGACCTCAGATGCCAACGCTTACATGCCCGCAATCTCTTCCTCGTACCACCACACCCCCCCCAACCCCCATTCCCCACCCCCAAGCCTTCCCTGGCCAGTGTGCTTATCCTCGCTCTCTCACAGGCACTTCTCGATGGATGGAGAAGGTATGAGATAGAGAGCAAGCACAACTTTGGGCCCGACTACATTTTCTGGGATGGCCAATCATAATAGCAAGCATTTATTGAATGCTTATTCGATGCCAACCACTTTTCATGCACTTTTAATCTCACAAGCCCATGGAAAGAGTCTTAGTCATCTAGTGCTGCTATAACAGAAATATCACAAGTGGGTGGCTTTAACAAAGAGAAATTTCTTTCTTCACAGTAAAATAGGCTAAAAGTCCAAATTCAGGGTGTCAGCTCCAAGGGAAAGCTTTCTCGTTCTGTCAGTCTTCTCATCAGTCTTCCACCAGACTAGGAGTTTCTCCTCACAGGGACCCCAGGTCCAAGGATGTGCTCTGCTCCCAGCACTGATTTCTTGGTAGTATGAGGTCCCCCCTCTCTGCTCACTTCACTTTTGTTTGTATCTCTTGAGAGATAAAAGGTAGTTCAGGCCACTCCCCTGGGAAATTTCCTTTACATTGTATCAGGGATGTGACCTGAGTAAGTGTGGTATTACATTTCCACCTAATCCTCTTTAACATAAAATTATAATCACAAAATGGAAGATGATCACAAGCTACTGGGAATCATGGCCTAAACAAGTCAACACATAGTTTTAGGGGACAAAATTCAATCCATGACAGAGATATACTATTAATATCCCCATCTGACAATGAGAAGATGAGGCTTAAACCCATTGTCAAGGAGTGGATTCCAACTCATAGCAACCCTATAGGACAGAGTAAAACTGCCCCATAGAGTTTCCAAGGAGAGTTTGGTGAATTGGAACTGCAGACCTTTTGGTTAGCAGTCGTAGCACTTAACCACTACACCACCAGGGTTTCCAAATGAGGCTTGGGGAAGTTAAATAGTTTGTTCAAGTTTCATTCATCTGGGGATTGGTACATCCAGGATTCAAACTTAGATCCCTCTCGAATGAAATGTACTCTCTTACCCTGTATGAAAGGAGCCCTGGTAGTGCGGTGGTTAAGTGTTCAGCTGACAACCAAAAGGTCAGTGGTTTAAACCCACTAACTGCTCTGCGGGAGAAAGATGTGACTGGCATCTGCTTCCGTAAAGATTACAGCCTGGGAAACCCTATAGGGCAGTTCTACTGTGTCCTATAAGGTCACTATGAGTCGGAATCCACTCCACAGCACACAAAAACAACATCTTCTATGATCTTTTTCTGTTAAAAATATAGCATCCTCCAGGATAGAAGAAGACACAATTCAAGAAAAGGCTCGACTGTGGTCTGGTCTTCAGAGGTGAGGAAATAGAGGCAGTGCTGATTGCAGCTCTATAGCACTTCTTTGTTATGAAAATGGTTGTGAATCCATTCTTTGGTATCAAGTACAACGTGGTCCTTCCTGGCTGGAGTGTTTAACTGGCAGTGGGAAACCCTCCAACACTCTCTTCTCTTGTAAAGTTATCAGCCATCTTGGAAGCACATGTTGAAATGGAAGTAAAACAAGATCACAGAACCTGCCCTGGGAAACACCTGGACTGGCAATATACTTTGTATAAGGCATAAATATGCTTTTGTTATGTTAACCCCCTGTGATTATTGTGTTTGTTAGCACAGCATAGGTTTACCTAGCCTGACTAATATGTGATGATATCTGTGCTTTGTGTAGAGCATTTGTGGATTTTGCAGCATAAATTTTTTCAGAGTAAAACTATGACATTCTGTAGAATGGTGTGAGAATTGGTACCAGCATCTGCTGAGTTTTTACGAAAACACAGTCTTCATCACCAATTTGAGGCTAAGCTATGCATGCATATGCCTAGAATAGAATTGGGATTTCCTCCTTTCCAGATCAATAAAAGCCTAATTAGTTGATGTTCCTGGTCTACTTCAAAATATTGTTTTTGTGTCATATCATTTATTTATTCTTGATTTTCATTTCCTTTGCCCAAATACTTCTGGCAGAGAAAGCCTGCCATATGTTGTATGAATTAACCAATAAACTAATTCATCAGAACCACTGTTTGTTCCTTACAGTCAATCCTCATGAACCCATCAGGACAGGATCAAGGGAATAATAAACACAAATCTCAATTGTGCTGCCTTGGCCAAACCTCCCTCTGTTCTCGGACAGTTAAGTGACAAAAAATTACTTTTTTAAATGAGCAATTTCCATTGAAATGGCTGACTTTTCTTTCACGCATGATCAGGTTTGGAGGTTTTATTTTCCATGAAAAGAAACTGAAACTTCTCTACCAGTTGTTCAGATGGATTATTTTTTGCCTCATTAGCATCAGTTATCTCTAGGAGGAAGTGTAATAGGCTTTTAAATGGGTTACTGCACTACAGCTAACAGCTGGAAAGAAACTATGCTTCAAGCAAACAAATGGAAATAGTAAGGGAACTTTAACCTAGAAGTTTAATTAAAGAAAGAAGCCTGAGGCTGTGAGGGATGAAGGGCATCATAGAGGCAGAGTCTTGTGGAACAATACAGACAGGCCCAGTTCTCAACTGACTCCAAGGTGATCAACTCACAGAAGCATTTGACATCTGGAAATTATTTTTGTTCCTTGGTGCTGATGAGACATGCTAACACTTCTTATAACAGGCTTAGCAATGAAAGCCTAACAAGAGGGAGAGGTATATTTTTAAAAAAGTTAGTCCTTTTCAGGGTAACTTGTTTCCAATCTTTTCCAGAGAACAGTTAATTCTTTCAACAAGTCTTTCATTCATGTATTTCTTCATTCAACAAGCATTTACTGAATATTTACCATGCACCAGGAGCTCTGCTGAGTGCTCAGGATAAACAATGGATAAGACACATTTTGCCCTCAAAGATCTCCAGCATTTACTCAGTAAATCTTTACCCTTTATGGTCTGTTGGGGAAACCAAAGTTGGAAGATATTTGTCAAATGATAGGAATTTGTGAGCAGAGCTGTGTTACAGGTATGGTAAGAGGTGGTAGGTGCTGGAAAGCATCACAGATGATGTAGTAGTGAAGGAGGAGTAAAATGATATCCAGATCGATGCTGTCTATTCCTTCAAGCTTTCTTGGTCTTTCCCTTTTTCTTTGTTCCTCTTGCACAGATTGGATAGGAGGGCCTAGGGAGAACTCAGAATGACTTGAGGTTTTCACATGGGTGGTCAGAATTGTGATGATGTTCTTACCAACAGTGTTGAGGAATACAGAAGGAAGAGCAGGTTGATGAGATGGCAGGCAATGAGCCATTGGCAGACATGTCAAGATGTATAGTTGGAGGTGCCTATGAGGTATCTGGAAGCAGTTCAAATCTGCCAGGCACTCCTTGGAAACTCTGTGGGGGCAGCTCTACTCTGTCCTACAGGGTTGCTATGAGTCGGAATCGACTCGACAGCACTGGGTCTGGGTATGAGGTATCTAGGACATGTTTGGTAGACAGTAGATTTTTTTTTTTTTTTTTTTAATTCTTACAAGTGTTTGACACTGCTAGGTGCTAGAGATGAACAAATAAGCATGTAGGTTAAAGACATGTATGTTGTAGCTTCATAAAGTACTCTCACATGTGCTGTGTCAATTGGGTTCCAGGCTGGAAGAAGATAGCATGCTCAAATTAAGTAGAGTTTGATAAAAGAACTATTTACAAGGGCATGGGCAGGGTGAAGAAAAACCAGGATAGCGCAGTACCTCAGAGCTAGCAATAGCAGAAAGTCTACCAAGGGGAGAGAGTGATTATCAGCCCTAGAGAGGGAGTGGGGTGCTCTGTGGAGATAGCCATCTGAGAATTTTTAGTAGAGAGGTGACCCATGGAGCCTTCCCATGGAGGGAGCCCACCTCCTATTAGTTCCTCCACTGGCTCAACCAGAAACCAGAGGATAAAGAAGTCCTTTGATGGAGGGCCTTTAGATCAGCCTTGGGGGTCACATAGCTGGGTGCAGAAAGTTGGAGAGTAAATCTGGAGGGACAAACAGAATACATCCAGCACATGGTACTTTAGCTAACTAATAATAATAACTAATCGGGATTGAGTGCTTACCAGGGACCAAGCAGTGTATCAGTGCTTTATCTCTCATGTAATTCTCACAATAATCCCACACGTTATAGAGTAGAACTGCTCCATAGGGTGTTCTTGGCTGTAATCTTTATGCAAGCAGGTCGCCAGGCCTTTCTCCGATGGCACCACTGGGTGGGTTTGAATTGCCAACCTTTAGGTTAGTAGATGAGTGTAAACAATTTGTGCCACCTAGTGATCTTCCTATCCTACTTCTCCTCCCTAATTGTCTGAAGTAGCTTCAGTGCTTACAAGCAGGATTTTCATTCCTTCAATTAATATTTCTTGTCTCTACTATGTGTTAGGCCTTGTTTCTAATTGCTGGGATATGGCAGTGAACAAAACAGGCAAAAATCTCAGACTTCAAGAAGCTTAAATTCTAGTCGGGAGAAAACAAATAAGTAAAATTTATGGACTCACCTGTCAATAAGTGCTATGGAGGGAAAAAAAAAAAAAAGGTAAACAGGAATTTTGATGGAGGTTGCAATTCTCGATAGGGAGATCAGGAGATAACATCTGGAAAAGACCTAGGGCCTGAGAGAAAGGACCGTGGGATATCTGGGAAGAAGCATCCAGTTAGGGAATAGCAGATGCAAAGGCCTCAGGCCTCTGGCTTTTACTCTAAGTGAAGTGGGAAGCCACTGATGTTTTTCCAGCAGAGATAATACATGACTCAGATTAAATTGTAAAAGGGTCACTGGCTGCTGTGTGAGCGGACTGTAAGTGGATGAGAACATAAGTCAGAGACTAGTTAGGAGGCGTTTGCAGTAACGTCGGGGAAAGATTATGGAATCTGTGTTGAATGATTAAAAGCTTCTGGATCTATTTTGGTGGTAAGAGCTGAAAGATTTGCTGATGTATAGGGTATGAGAAACACAAAAAGAGAGGTGGCAAAGATGAGGCCAAGATTTCCTGCCAGAAAGCTGGAAGGATGGAGTAGACATTTACTGAGTTAGTGAGGACTGCACGGGGAGTAGGATCGGGAGGGGAAAGATAAGTAGTTCAGTTTGAACATGTTAGGTTTGGGATGCCTATTAAACATTCAAGTAGAGATGTTGAGTAGGCAGCTAGATATGGGAGTCTGTAGTTCACGGGAGAAGTCCAGACTGGAGAAATAAAAGTGGAAGACATCAGCATGTAGATGTTACTTAACACCTTGAGGCTTCTTGAGAGGGTGTATTTAGAGAAATGCTGATTCTGGAGCACTCTGACCTTCAGACGTAAAGTTCATGAGTGAAGTGAGCAATGGGAAAGAGATAACAAAGAGCGGTTTGGACAGTGGTAAACTGGAGTTCACAGATAGTGCCCAAAGGTGGCAGCCACCTCTCAAGCCATGCAAACTGCACAGGCTGGCCCAGGGGTGCCAGGACTCCCCAACAAAACATATCTTCTGGTCACTAGTTGGTGACCCGCCCCATAGGCAGGAAGCTGGAGATATGGTCAAGGATTTATTCCCATTTCTGTCGTATTATTCGATTAGCTTTCTCCCTGCTTACAAGCTCAGGTTTTGCATGGAACTTAGTGCTTGATGTTGTGGGCCTAGGTTCTCCTTTAATTCACATATCCAGATTCACCTTCTGCTCTGTAGACCAGTGGTGTGTCAGAGCTGGCTTCTACTGTCTCTGTCTCATGAGAGCCAATTGTTTAATTTCAGGAATTTTTTAAGCCAAATTATAAACCCAGCCGTTATTAACTTATATTAATTTACATTACATAAATTATATTTTTAAAAAAGTCATGGTTCTTGCTTAAGGGGCACTGAGTTTCTGTTAAGTGTCGTGAAAAAATTTAGAAATGGACAGTGGTGACAGTTATACAACACAGTGAATGTAATTAATGTCACTGAATTACACACATAAAAAATGTTGAAATGGCAAATGCTTTGTTATGTATATTTTTACCACAATAAAAAAAGAATGGATGAACAAATGAAAAAATAAAATGTCATAAATACTAAAAAGTCATTTCTTCCTAATTATTATACTAGTTTACTATTATCTATGCTTTTAAGATTATTTATTTCAATTGTATCTGTGTTCCGGAAACATAATGGTGTATCTTTTCCCAACTCTGCTTTTAGTGACTTCAGGGTGGTAGCTTGAAATCAGCCAAAGTGGGAGAATCTACACCACAGAAATTGGTAAACACTACAAAGCAGGGCTCTTTTTCTTGGAAAGCCAGTTTTAAGCCTTACCAGCACACCACTGTGCGAAAGTCATCCCTGGGATTGTGTTACAGCTGGTTGTCTATCAAGTTGTCTATCAAGTTGTCACAGTTGTCTGTCAAGAAACTGGGAATGACAATGGTAGCTTCGACGGGTACTTAGATATTAAAGTTTAGACCCACTATTGTCTTATTCATAACAGAATATTTACTGGATAATTATTTTTTTTAATAAGTCTGAAAGGTTGCTGCATATATCTTCCGAAACTGACTTTGGATAAATCACACCCACAATTTGCATCTTTCACTTTTCCAGTAGTAATTACAAAGACTGATGGGGGACATCACAGAAGGCCAACAGAATTAGGCCCCAAGGAGTTGTCCAGAAAATAGCTTGACATTTTGAGTTAGTGTTTCTTGACTTCTACCCAACAATAAACTCTCTCATAAAAACACATTTAGAAAGAGTACATTTTCCCCAGAATTCAAGAGCATATAGAGATAAAATATAAGTGGAACAGTAGAGAAATGACTCTTTAGGAGCAAAACATAGATATTCAATTTTTTTTAAATTCTGTGTCTTTGTAATGAATTTTTGAATAAGCTTTTAATCATCAAGGGTTCAAACTGGGCTTACCTAAGACAGGTTTCAGGTAGGTAAAACCAAATGAGGCTCATTTTCCCTCTTCCAGGTTTCCTGAAGCTAACTTTCTTCCTTCGTTTTTACATGCCCTCTCCACAAATAGAGCTCGTAAAAAGTATCTGTTACAACGACCCAGGCTTTACCATTCATGGCAAATCTCTCTAAATTATAGGCTTTTCCTCATAGAGACCATTTACGGTGGGCATAATACAAGGCTGTGTTCTACCATGCCATTCTTTGAACTAGCTGTACCATATTATTACCACACTAAACTAGAGTGGCCAGTTTTTCTATAAATAAATATCCTCCTTACCGGGTAGATGAAAATTCTTAGTAGCAGTTCCTGTATTATTGATTTTCTGGTTTCCACCTCCTCTGCTGGGAATGACTTTTGAGTTGTTTTGAAAAGTGAAGTCTTGTAAACACCTGACTGTTGCTGGTTAAGAAAACTCTGATTAGCAGGGAATCAATAACATTATTACTCAGCTGGGCCAGGTAGATGGATGGGGGCGAGGAAGCAAGCTCTTTCAAAGAGATTGTGTGTTCTTCCTGGATTCCACTTGTTTCTCTACAACAGTCCTTTAATTTTGTGGTGTTAGAAATGGAGCTAATAATGACAGTTTGAACATGATTGGCTTCCTCTCTGTGGGGGAGAACAAAGCAGCCTTATCTGCTTTGACAAAGAGGGTTAGAGGTTTAATCAAGCTCTCGTGAGATTCCCCATCACTCAAGTGAAATAAAGCCCAGGAATTTGCTAGGAATGGATAACTCTTCACTCACCATCAGAAGTCCACACACACATCCACACACACCTACACCCCCCTACCCCATATACACACACAATAACTCAGGACAGTGGTTCTGTTGTTGTGGTCATTTGTTTTGTTTTTCCTTCTTTTTCTATAAAACCCTTTAATTAAAGAGATGTGTTGGAAGTATGAAATGGTAGGATGTCTTCTAAAAGCTTCAGATGCCATCTGATTTCTTTTATTGCCATTTTTGGGTTCCTACAGCTACATCCTTCGGTTCCGGGACCACCTTCCTGGCCAGGAGACCTTGGGTCAGAAGCCTGTGCTTCCAGAATCAAGTCGGCTGTGTGGGTCACAGCTGGGTTCTAATCTTTGGTGCCCATTCTGATATTGAATGCTGCCAGGTTTTTTTGAACTGGCCCTTACTACCTGTTGCCATGGAGTAAATTCCGACTCGTAGTGGCCTTACTAGCAGCTCAATTCTCTTAACTGAATTCTCCATCCATCCACTCTTATGGCAGGATTTGGCTGAATATGGTGTCCTAAGCTACACTTGCCATGCTTAAGTTCTTGCTACCTGATAACACCCTCCCTCCTTGCTAGCGTCTGCCTGCCTGACTGCAGAATGTGGCCACTGATGTTCATTCTCTGTGACGCGCAGCATCTCTTAGCAGTTCACCTGTTACAGCCAGCTTTTCAGTCCTGGTTACACATTTGAATCACAAAGGGGCTTTTAATAGATACTTATATCTGGAATAACAAATTCAAATTTATTTGGTTTTGTGTGAAACATTGATTTGCTTTTTTTACCAAAAAGATTCTTAAAGAAAAGAAACAAAAAACATGCAGTTGAGTCGATTCTGACTCATGGAGACCCCAAGCATTACACGGTAACTGCTCCACAGGGTTTTCCTAGGTGTAACCTTTACAGAGCAGATCATCAGGGCTTGCTTTCTCAGCACTGCTGCGTGGGTTTGAACAGCCAATCTTTAGATTAGTAGCCAAGAGCAAACAAAACCTTTTCAGTACCCACGGACTTTTTTAAGGTCTTTAAGTGGATGCAATAAGTAGCCAGGGTTGAGAACCTCGAATCCAGTAGTTTTCAAACTTGAGTATGCATCAAAATCAACTCGAAGTCTTGATAAAACACAAGTTCTGGCTTTCATCCTCAGAGTTTCTAATCCAGTAAGTCTGGGATGGTGCCTGATAATTTGCATTTCTATCAAGTTCCCAGGCGATGTTAATGTAACTGGTCCTGGGACCACATTTGAGAACCACTGTGCTGACTTGTGTGTTGCAGTCTCCTGGACTTGAAGATTTCCTTTAGTCTCTGGCTTCCCCTCCCAACTCTTGACTATTTTATTTTACAACCTCAGTGCCCAAGGGGGCCCCTTGTCCTTGGTCTTGGTCCTCCCTGAGCTGACCTGGTCAGCTGCCCTTGATTCACACATGAATCTCTTTTGGATAATGGAAATTCTGGGGGGAAATTATTTTGGAAGAATTGCAGCCTCAGTAAGTTCATATATGTATCTCTGTACAAAGCATTTGAGGTAACTACAGTAATTTGGAAGAATTGTGTCACTTCACATCTGGAGACCTGAATAAATGTTTCAATTTCAATAAGTTAAATATTAAATACTTCTGTGGGATTAGTATTGCAAGGCATAAAAATAGTTTTTTCCTCACAATAATCTATTAACATTCACTTTGCAGAGCCAATAAAAATAATAGTGCTACTTCACATTTGAAGAGTACCTTGCAACATGCTAAGAAGACGATGTATGCACCAGCTCTACATGTATCACCTCCCTGATCACACTGGAATTTTTAACTCCTTTATTCCTGACACCCCATTTCTTTGACTCTGGCTTAGCTGATGCATCAGAATCTGTAGGAAGCCATTCCTGTACCCTGTCAACTCCTAAATATGCCATTAAGTTAAACTTGCCCAACCCACCCTTTAAGCACCCTAGTGGAGAAGGCAGCCTTGCTTTGTCCAATCTTCCCTGTTGCTGTTAGCTGCCATTGAGTTGGCCCCTAACTCATAGTGACCCCATGTATTATAGATGCACAATGGAACAAAACTCTACCCTGTCCTGTGCCATCCCCATGACTGATTGGGGATTGGACCAATGTGATCCACAGGGTTTTTTTTTCACTGGTTGATTTTCAGAATCGGATTGTCAGGCCTTCTTTCCTAGTCCATCTTAGTGTAGAAGTTCTGCTGAGAACTTGTTCAACATCATAGTAACACACAGGCCTCCAGTGAGGCTTTACAGATGGGTGGTAGGTACGCATAAGGTGTACTGGCTGGGAATCGAGCTCAGATTTCCAGCATGGAAGGTGAAAGTTTTACCACTGAACCAGCACCGCCCTTACGACCCACCTCAGTCTGTGAGTTTCTTGTGGGCAGAGACATGCATCATTAGTCATCTTTATGCCCCAACGTAGAAGAGGATGTTAGGCATGGATTAAGTATTCAAAGATGGTTGTCAAATCAATCAGATAATGAAAATTGTATCCCATACAGAATATGCTCCTTCTCACTTTTATGCCTTCGCATATGGGCTTCCTTCTCCTAGGCTGCATGTCCCTTTCTTCACCTACCTGAGCTTACTCCCGAGCAGAGTCCATAACTGTGCTTTTCTTTTTGTAGTGAGTTTACTTTGAAATTCAGTGGCTATTGATTTATTAGCCCAATCAATAATATACAAGCTTCAGAGAGCCCAGTGAGAAGTGCATTCACATACATAATCTCATTTAATTTCCACAAGTGCCACCTGAGGGCTTTTTAAAGGTGTACTTTTCAACATACCTGAAATCAGTTAGAACACGGAGGTGAGTCCTGGGGCTTGACATTTAAAAGTCCTATAGTGATTGTGGGACACCTCAAAAGACAGGCCTAATGATCTGCTTCCAAATGGTCACATCCTGAAAACCCTATGGAGAAGTTCTACTCTACACATGTGGTTGATTTGAGTTGGAATCAACTAAAGGACAGCTGATAACAGCGTAGTGATTTTGGAGTCCCTGGGTAGTGCATATAGTTAATGTGCTTGGCTCAAAGGCACCTCAGAAGAAAGGCCTGGATATCTACTTGAAAAAATCAGCCATCAAAAATACTATAAGCACAATTTTTTTCTGGCATACATCGATCGCCGTGAGTTGGAACTAACTTGACAGCAGCTGGTTTAGTGTTTATAAAAAAACAAAAACATTGCCATTGAGCCAATTCTAACTCATAGCAACCCTATAGGACAGAGTAGAACTGCCCCACAGGGTTTCCAAGGAGCAGCTGGTGGATTTGAACTGCTGACCTTTTGATTAGCAGCCTGAGCTCTTAACCCCAGGACTGAGAATCGCTGAGCCATAGGGTCCACATCTATGACACAAAATATAATAATCTTCTTCATTGAATGAGTTCTTATAATCTCAGAGATTTTAAAAACAGTTCAAAAAGTTCTCCTTCATTCTTGGTCTCTTCCTTTATCAGGTTCCTACTCCTCCTGCAGTTTTCAACTCTTCTGAACATCTAGAATCCAGTTCCTCTACCCACTTGCCAGAGTAAAACACTCTCATTCCCCTTTCAGTTCCTCCTATCTGTTCCCCAATTACCACCAAACTCAGCAAAACACAAATTGTTCTCAAACTAACCCCTTACAGAGATTTAGTACATCTCAACTCTAAAAAAAAAAAAAAAAAAAGTTTTTTTTTTTTTTTTAACTCTAGTAATCACCTGTTCAAAGACAGTAAATCCCTTAAGGGAAAGAATAGGTATGTCTTTGTTTTGTTGTTGTGACAATCATTCAGCTAACAGCCAATTATTTGCTCAGTGATAAGACCAGGGGTATAGACAATGAAGGGATTTGCAAATTGTGTTAAAGATCTTAGGATTTCTTTACGGTGTACCTTTGAAAGTTTCTAGCTTCTAAACTGGGGGATTATAGGATCAGAATAGCATTTGCAAAGGTAACTGAGGCTGAAGTTGAATTGAAAAGGGCTATGAGTTAGGAGATTATTGGAGAGAGACAAGAGTGGGGTTGTGGACAAATAGTAAAATACTTTAGAAGTAGAATTTATGGGACAGTTTAAGATGATACAACACCCTATTCCTCCATTTTATTGCATTTACTCATGAGAGGATCTGATGTCACTCTGCAGGGGGACCTCTACATGGTAAAATGTTACGTAAAATAAAAGCATTGTAACATCTTCTTGAATAGAATAATCACTTCTGAAACTTGCTTTCCTTTTTAGATTAAACACAAGGTCAACTGTTAATAAATGAGAGCCAAAAGTAATTGGATAAGGTGACCATACGTTGTAGTGTGTCCAGGATAGTCCCGATTTATGTCTGTAATCTCCACCTATTTGTTAATCCCACCCCTTTTACTTTGAAAAGTGTCCTGGTTTAGACTATGAATTAATTGATCACCCTAGCTATGTGTTATAGATGGAACAAGGTCCTCCTGGTTTAGATTATGAATTAGTTCATCACCCTAGCTATGTGTTATAGATGGAACAAGGTCCTTCAAAATAGGACAGTTCTCTTTTTCCTTCCTTCTTGACTCTCTGTGTAAATAAACTGGGTCAGTGGTGTGATTCTTTCAGTGATTACTGGGAATGGTCACCGGGAAGGAGGTGGAAGTGCGCTTGGGCTAGAAGGGCAGATCGGAGGCCAGAGACAGGTCTCTCAAATCCTTATTATGGGGAAATGGGAACTGGAGAAGGGGTAAAAGAACATTATTTAAAAAGTCAGGAAATCAGAGAAAAACTGTTGAAAAATAGGATAGAGATTCAGGTCTTAACATCTCCCTGGAAAACTGAGCTAGAAACTGCCTGGGAAAATTCCAGAACATCACAATAAAAGATAGAATCCCCAGGGAGCCAGTGACATGTGTGAGGGTAAGAAGTCCAGAGGAGAAGAAAGCCACATTGGTACGTCAGCAGTGTGGCCTGCGTGAAGAAACTTTTCGCAATGTCAGTGGGCCAGGTTTTATTTTCCAGCCTCCTCTGGGGCTGGCTGACTATGCCATCTTGATCAATTGATTAACCTCTTTGTACCTTGGCTTTCTAAACTGGGACTGTCCTAGTTACCTAGTGCTGCTAAAACTGAAATACCACAAGTGGGTTGCTTTAACAAATGGAAATTTATTTTCTCACAGTCTAGGAGGCTAGAAGTCCGAGTTCAGGGCACAGGCTTGAGGTGAAGCCTTCTCTCTCTGTCTGTTGGCTCTGGAGTAAGGTCCTTATCTCTTCAGCTCTGCTTCCTGGTTCCTTAGAGATCTCCATATGGCTTTTTCTGATTCAGGGACTGTGGCCGATTGTTTGGCTGGATGGTCAGGAACTTGAAAGAAACATGATGGAAAATTGGTGAAGAGAAGGAATGGGGAAGAGGTATGTGGATAGGCCTCTCAGAATGGGCCAAAGAAGTGAAGATATTTGTGTTTCTTGTGAATGCTCACTAAAAGGTGACCTCAGCAGAGGAGAATTCAAACAATCAAGTACATAGGATGACGGGTTCTGTGGAAACTAATCATCCTCTTTCCCCATCCACTCTCATCATTTCCCAGTGGGCTCATGAACAAAGTGGCCATGGTGGCAGGGATGGAGGTTATGCATGGGCTCAGCAACATGGACTTCCACTCACCAAGGCCAACTTGGCCACAGTCACTGCTGAGTGCTCAATCTGCCAGCAGCAGAGACCAACACAGAGTCCCCGATATAGCACCATTCTTTGAGGTGATCGGCCAGCAACCTGGTGGTAGGTTGATTCCATCTTAGAAAGGGCACCATTTTGTTCTTCTACTGGGACAGATACTTACTCTGGATATGGACTTGCTTTCCCTGCATGCAATACTTCTTCAAAAACTGCCATCTGTGGACTTACAGGATGCCTTATCCACTGTCATGGTATTTCACACAGCATCACCTCAGATCAAGAGACTCACTTCATAGCAAATGCAGTGCAGCAATGGGGCCATGCTCATGGAATTCACTGGTCTTACCATGTTTCCCATCATCCTGAAGCAACTGGCTTGATAGAACATTGGAATGGCTTCCTAAGGACGCAATTTCTACACCAAGCATGTGGCAATACTTTGCAGGTTTGGGGCAATGTTTTCCAGGAGGCTGTCTACGCTCTAATCCAATGTCCAATATATGGTGCTGTTTTTCCCATAACGAGGATTTATGGGTCCAGGAATCAAGGAATGGAAATGGGAATGGCACCACACACTATTACCCCTAGTGACCCACTCACAAAATTTTGGCTTCCTGTCCCCGTGACCCTATGCTCTGCTGGTCTAGAGGTCTTAGTTACAAGGGAGGAATGCTCTCACCTGGAGACACAACACTGATTCCACTGAACTGAAAGTTAAGGATGCCACCTGACCACTTTGGGCCCCTCATGCCTCTGGATCAACAGACAAAGAAGTGAGTTACCATATTGGCTGGTGTGATTGATTCTGATTACCAAAGGGAAATCATATTGATATTGCAAAATGGAGGTGAAGAAGTATATGTCTGCAATACAGGAGATCCCTTAGTCCTTCTCTTAGTACTACCATGCCCCGTGATTAAAGTCAATGGAAAATTACAACAACCCAGTTCAGACATGACTAGTGGCCCAGACGCTTCACGAATGAAGGTTTGGGTCACCCCACCAGGTGAAGAACCACACCAGCTGAAATGCTTGCTGAGAGTAAAGGGAATACCAAATGCATGGTGCAAGAAGGTAGTTCTAAACACCAGTTACAACCACTTGACCAGTTACAGAATAAAGGACTATAATTGTTATGAGTATTTCTTCCTTGTTTGATTACGTGTATGTGTGTGTGTATATGTATATATTTGCTATATATGTACATGGCAAATATTTTTGTCTTCTTCCCTCCCTTATCCCATCATTCACAAAATGCAAGATGTAAATGGGGCTGGTGTATTTTTGATTGTACGCATGGTAGTTTTATCATATTAGGTGCAAGTATGACTTTATAATTGTGTTTATTTAGAGATTATGTATCATTTAAGAAGATGTGTAAAGGTGCCAAGTTGACAACGGGCGAACTGTAATGGTTAATATTATATGTCAACTTGGTTAGGCTATGATTCCCAGTATTGTGTGGTTGTCCTCCATTTTTTGATCTGATGTAATTATCCTCCACTTTGTGATATTATGTAATTATCCTCCAGTTTATGTGTTGTAAATCCTAACCTCTATATGTTAATGAGGCAAGATTAGTGTGAGGTATATCTTGAGTCACAGTCTTATAAGAGAGTTTGACTCAAGCTATGCCCTTACTCAAGTCACACTCTTACTCTGATGTAGGGAGAATTTCTTTGGGGGTGTGACGCATATCCAATATATATATGGATGCTCTGGTGAGGCTCTCCCTTGCTCTGGGTTCTGCACCTGGCTCGTTATCATCTGACACCCAGTTCTGGGGACATAAGCTAGTAGCCTGTCATCTGACCTGTCAGTTCTGGGGTTCGCCAGCTTCTGCAGCCCCGTGAGCCAACAGCCTGTTGTCTGACTGGTTGATTGTGGGTTTGTCAGCCCCTGCAACCACTTGAGTCAGGAGAAACAGCAAGCCTGATACCCAACCTGTGGATTTGGAACTTGCCAGGCTCCACAACTGTATGAGTCACTTCCATGAGTTAAGTCTCTCTCTCTCCATGTGTGTGTGTGTATATATATACATATATATATATATATACATACATATATACATATATGCTTTACTGGTTTTACTTCTCTAGTGAACCCAGCCTAAGACAGCATCTATCTTCCCCATCTCTGTTTACTTGCTTCCTTGTTTAATCTCTTTTATATCTCAAAAGAGATTGACTGAAGACATAAAAAAAAAAAATTTATACCCCACACTAATCCTACCTCATTAACCTAACAAAGACATCCATTCCCAAATGGCTTAATAACCACAGGCATAGAGGTTAGCATTCACTACACAAATTTGGGGCGGGGGGGGGAGGCTACAATTTAATTCATAAAAGGAGCATAGAAGAATCAAACCTTTCTCTTAGTCACTGATAAAGATGATATTACTTTATTTTACAAACAGAAATCTTATTCTGAGATTCTTTTTTTCTAATCTGAAGCTTCTTAAAGACAGGGAAAAAATCTGTGTACCTCCAGTATTATGTAGCATTTAATTAGACTAGATTCCCTTGACTAGACTGAAACATATTATTGTTTGACAGAAAGAAACTCCAAAATTGTGTTGTATGCATTTTGCTTCAACGTCCACTATTTTGATTTAGACAACATATGTGCACCCCTGCAAACTAAGTGAAATTGGTGTTTATTTTTACAGCATCGTAAATTCACCATAAAAGAAAAAAAAAATTATTAGACCCTTAAAAGTAGAAATCTAGATTCATTTTCAGTTACATAAACCAGATTTAACATTTGAGGAACTAACTGGTCTCAGATTCCAGAAGTCAGCAAAATAAACAAAAAATTGTTTATTAAAAAAATTCAAGCATAAAAGGTTTCTGAAATGAGGCTGAAATGGAATGTCCAAGGAGCATAGAATTTTTTTTTTAATACAGAGTGAGTATTTTTTTAATCTCATTTTCTAACCTATTAAATCTTCCCACCCACACGCCCCAATATAGTGTTTTATAAACAAGATCCTTGCTACTTAAGGTGGGGTTCCATACCAGCAGTATAGCTCTTCCCTGAAAGCTTATGAGAAATGCAGAATCTCAGACCCTAACCCAGAGCTGGTGGCACAGTGGGTAAGCGCTGCAGCTGCTAACCAAAAGGTCAGCAGTTTGAATCTACCAGGCACTCCTTGGAAACTTCATGAGGCACTTCTACTCTGTCTCATAGGGTCTCTATGAGTAGGAATTGAGTCAATGGCAATGGGTATGGTAACCTAGAGCTATTGGATCAGAATTCACATTTTCATAAATTCTCAGATGATTTTCATATACATTCAAGTTAAAGAAGCATCGGATTAGACAGCACTTTGTTAGAAATAGGATAGATCATAAAAACAGATAAGTTACGTAGAGGAGTAAGAGGAATTAAAATGCCTTGTGCTTTCCTCCAAAAGGAGAAAATCCTCTGAAAGCTACTTTCTCATTCCTGTGTACACAATGATGTTTGCCTGAATGTCTTTCCTTACTACTTTTTCACAGAATTTCTCTTTCATATTATGTATGATGGGTACATGTAATTGTGATAAAACTTTATCATTGCCACTACTTGGCAAAATTTCAAACTTCCTCTAAAATTACTTCACTCTCAACCTTGGAATACATTCTATTTACACAGCCTATATCTGTTTCCTTTTCTCTGAGATTCTTCCCCCCATGAAAGCAGACATAATAGGAACTAGAAGAATGGCTTGGCTTGTAAATGTTCCGATTCTGGGAGTACGGCCAAGGACCAATGCCAACCAGAATCAGATGAATGATACCAGGGGTAAGGCAAGACTCAGGATCTTCATTAGCAGAAGGAGGGGCTTAGTCATGGGACTGCAGAATTCTGCTGTAGCATGGATCATAGCTGGTGAGAATGTTCATTTTAATTGACTTTGAGGGCTGAAATATGGCATAGTCTTGGTTGAAAGTGTTTTCCAGAAACAATCAATGGAAGATGTTTAGAAAAATTTTTTTTTCTATTACATTTTCACTAATAAACTATGAAAGTTCTTCCTAATTAAAATTAAAATGAAGACTATGGGCCCATCTTGACTGAGGAAGACAGGGGAGGTAAGAGTATAAGTAGTCCTGACTTAAAACTTACTTGAGTTATGATTGTCCTTTTTTGTACATCTTATTGTTAGTAATATGTACAACATACAATATTGCAGGACATAATTTGCTAGTGTTATCATTCTCATGCAAACCTCCAAAGACAAATTAAGATTGGATTTATAAAGATACTGATAATAAAAGGCTAAAAAAACAGGTATTCCACTTACATCAAAACTGACTTACAACGGAGTCTTCAGAATGGAGACTACCTACATAGTTACAGAGTTGTTGTTAGTTGCCATCCAGTCGATTCCAACTCATGTCGACCCCATGTATGCAGAGAATAACTGCTGCATAGGGTTTTCAAGGCTGTGAACTTTCAGAAGCAGGTTACCAAGCCTGTCTTCTGAGATGCCTCTGGGTGGTTTTGAACCACCAAACTTTTAAATGCTTAACTGTTTGTGCCACTCAGCCACCCTTACAGGATAAAGAGAACAAAAGCTGTAGCGTCATACATCATTGTTGTTGTATGCCATCAAGTAGATTATGACTCATAGCAACCCTACAGAACAGAACTACCCCATAGGGTTTCCCAGGCCATAATCTTTATGGGAGCAGATCACCAGGTTTTTTCTCCTGAGGGGCTGCTGATGGGTTCAAACTAACAACCTTTCGGTTAGCAGCCAAGCACTTAACCGTTGCTCCACCAGAGAGTCAGGCAATCCAAAGTTCAAATCCCATCTCTGCCATTTAAGCACTGTGTAAACATGTCCAAATTACTTGACCTCTCTTAACCTCAGATTTCTAATCCATAATATAGGGATTATAGCACTTATCTTGCAGAATTGTTTTAGAGAATACAATTAGAATGCATTTATGGTATATAGCTTAGGACTTAGCCGTGCAGTGAGTCAGAATCAACTTGATGGCACACAACAACAAAAACAGCACAGGACTTGGTATTTAATGACTCAACGAATAACGAATATCTTCCTTGCTCCTTGCTTCTCTAATCCATTCTGAATCAGTAGGCAGAATTATTTTATTTTATTGGCTAAATAACCTGAAAGATAGTCACCACTGTGACTGGCATCCAAATAGGTGAATGTGATCTGCACATACCAAAACTAAATTGATTCCAACTCACAGCAACCCTACAGGACAGAGTAGACCTGCCCTGTAGGGTATTCAAGAAACAGCTGGTGGATTCGAACTGCCAACCTTTTGGTTGGTAGTCAAGCTCATGACCACTGTGCCACCAGGGCTCTGATCTGCACATAGCAGTATTATAAACAGATGCATGGTTATTGTTTGTGCGGACTGCACTGATGTGCTGAAGGAACACGCAGATTAGTTTGAAAAAATGTCCTGGAATTCCTGTACAGCCTCCAAAAGGAGAGTACCATGGCCATCCTCAGATGTTTTCCAGTATCTAGGAGGGGTCCTTCCTTTCCACTGTCTTACTTTTTAGGACTATATAGGAAGTGATTCTCAAAAGGAAAATGTTACTGAAATGGCTGCATGATATTCTTTTCTTCTATGAATATCATTGTCATTTCATTCGTTCAGACATTTATTCAATGTTTAAGTACTTACTGTGCCACAAACTATGTTGTTAAGGCTATAGCCAGCCTACAAATAAATAAGTAACTTCAAATTTTGTTAATATACCTAAGGAAGAGAGTCTTATCACAATATAGCTTTTCTATCACCTTAGGTTTTCTATCTGGAAGTAAAGCAGTGATTCTTCTTACTTCTTATACCCTTTGCACACACCTTATTATGTGAGTCTATTTTTCCCTCACCATTTGTAAATTCACAGCTTTTGGGGCATATCTTCCTTGGTGTTTGGAATGTTAAATTTTATTCAGCTTCTTTAATTCTACTAAATTTCTTTTTAAATTTTTTTCTCTATGACCTGATTGGACTTGCTTGTTTGCAGTACATGGAATTCTTTTTGTGAAAAAGGAAGAACCATGACTATAAATGCTAGCTAGCTATTTTATCATTATCTGTAATTGGTCTGTTAAATTGCTAATATTCATAAAATGGAGGAGGAGAGCAGGGCCATAATCCAGGGACAAAGAGGATTTTTGGTTGTTTACAGCTGACCTGACCCCATTCATAAGCAATTTGTTTAACCAAACTAAACAAGGTTACAGCACTATTATTTGTAGAAGGGAGAAAGCATTGTGGTGGACTGACAATCCCGATTGTTGATGCCTTTCTCTAACCACATACTTTGCAATATGACTTCACAGTTCCTCCCAATAAGAGGTGGAATCAGTATCCCCACCTCCTGAATCTGGGCTTGACTTGTGACTTGCTTTAGCTAACCAAATAAGGAAGAAGTAAGTTTGTATCACTTCTGAATATAGGTTTCAAGGGGCTTTGTTAACCTTGTACAGATTGCTATGAAGTTTAACATGAGCTAGCCTACTGATGGATGGAGATGTGGCCCAGTTACATCCATCACTCCAGCAAACTGCCACCCCATTGCCAGACATACATGGGAGTGAAGCCATCCTAGACCAGCTAGTCCCTAGTAGACATCAACAGAACAATAAATCAAACCCTAATTTGTAGTGTTGGCTAATTTCCGAGGTAAAACACTGAAAGCATGACTAATTTCAATCTACCAACCTGGCATCATTGAAAGCAGAATTGGGAAGACATAGACAGTAGCACACCATTATATGTTATTGTTAGATGCCATCCAGTTGGTTCTGACTCACAGCTACCCTAGGTACAACAGAAAGAAACACTATCCAGTCCTGCACCATTTCACAATTTTTTGCTGTTTGAACCCATTGTTGCAGCCAGTGTGTCAATCCATCTCATATAAGGTCTTCCTCTTTTTCAACGACCTTCTAATTTACCAAGCATGGTGTCCTTCTCCAGGAACTGATCCCTCCTGATAACATGCCCAAAGTGCATGAGACAAAGTCTTGGCATCCTCACTTCTAAGAAGCATTCTGGCTATACTTCTTCCAAGACAGATTTGTTCATTCTCCTGGCAGTCCATGGTATATTCAGTATTCTTAACAACATTGTAATTAAAGGCATCAGCTCTTCTTCGGTCTTCCTTATTCATTATCCAGCTTCTACAAGCATTATGAGGCTATTGAAAATACCATGGTGTAAGGGTCAGGGGCACCTTAGTCCTCAGAGTGACATCTTTGCTTTTTAACACTTTAAAGAAGTCTTTTGCAGCAGATTTGCTCAACGTAATTTGTCATTTGATTTCTTGACTGCTGTTTCTGACGGCATTTATTGTACATCCAAGTAAAATGAAAATCCTTGACAATTTTAATCTTTTCTTGATTTCTCATGATGTCGCTTATTGGTCTAGTTGTGAGAATCTTTGATCATCACCAGTAAGTTATCTAAGTATTCTTCATTTTTAGCAAGCAAGTTTGTGTCATCTACATATTGCAGTTCGTTAATGAATCTTCCTCCAATCCTGATGCCATGTTCTTCATCATATAGTCCAGCTTCTCGGATTATTTGCTCATCATACAGATTGAATAAGTATGGTGAAAGGATACAACCCTGACACACACTTTCGTGATTTTAAACTACAGTATCTCCTTTTTCTGTTCAAACAACTGCTTCTTGGTCTATGTACAGCTTCCTCAAGAGCATAATTAAGTGTTCTGGGATTCCCATTCTTCACAATGTTATCCATAATTTTTATGTTCCACACAGTCAAATACCTTTGCATAGTGAATAAAGCACAGACAGGTAAACATCTTTCTGGTATTCCCTGTTTTCAGCCAAGATCCATCTGACGTCAACAATTATATCCCTCATTCCACATACTCTTCTGCATCTGGCTTGAACTTCTGGCAGTTCCGTGTGGATGTACTGCTGCAACCACTTTTGAATGATCTACAGTAAAATTTTACTTATGCGTGATGTGAATGATATTGTTTGATAATTTCCACATTCTGTTGGACCATCTTTTCTTTGGATGGGCACTGTTATAGGCTGGGTTTCCTAGAGAAGGAAAACCAGTGAAGTATATATATGTGTGTATGTGTATATACACACATATATATATACATACATTTATTTATTTAGTTATTCATCCATCCACCCACCCATCCACCCACCCAGCCTCCCAGCTACCCGTCATCCATCCATCCATCCATCCATCCATCCATCCATCCATCCATCCATCCATCCATCCATCCATCCATCATCTCAAGGAAATGGCTCAGGCAGTCGTAGAGGCTGGTAGCCCCCAAGTCCCTGATCAGGCGTCAGGATGGAGGCTTCTCCTGACTCACGTAGTTGCAGGGGCTGATGAATCTAAGATCGATGGATAATACAACAGGCTGCTGGCTCAAATTCCAAAAGCCGGAGGTCAGAGAATGACGAGCTGGATGTACGTTCCCAAGTGAGAAAAATCCAGCAAGCTTTGCAGAATGTTCACATATATTGGATGCAGACCATACCCCCAAGGAAACTCCCCTTATACCTGATTGGTCAATCACATTAGGTTACATCATGAAGATGATTACATTATAACTACATCATTATATAATTGCCAAATTACATCATTATGTAACTGCCAAACCACTGAGCATCATGGCCCAGCCAGCTTGACACTCAACTTTAACCATCACAGTCCACCCTTTGTCAGCTTGGCAGCTATACAAATCTCTTTAAACTATTCATAGTCTCTAAGTAAAGACAATGAGAAAGTCATACATGTATCTAACATGACACAACTAACACATGCACAGCAGAAAACTCACTAACCCCGTTTACATCATATAATTTATAAATAAAGAAAAAAATTGTTTGATGCACACGTACAGGGAAGAAATACTCATAATGATTACAATCTTCATTTCTATAACTGGTCACACAGTCATAACTAGTATTTAGAACTGAATTTTTCCCCCACCTGTTCCATATTCCCTTTGCCCCCATGAGGCACCTCAGATGATCATGGTTCATTGCCTGGTAGGGCAACCCAAACCTTCATTCCTGAAGGGTTTGGACCATTGGCTGTCATGTCAGAATTGTGTTGCTGTAGTTTTCCATTGAATATAACCACAGGGTGTAGTAGTACTAAGAGACAGCCTAAAGGATTACTTATATTCCAGACATATTCTTCTTTACATCCATTGTTTAATACCAATCCAATTTTCCCTTGATAATCAGGATCAATTACAACAGCCAATACATTAACTCCCTTCTTTTCCTGTTGATCCAAAGATATGAGGAGCCCAAAGTGGTTGGGTGACATCATTAACTTCCAGTAGAATGGAATCATTTTTGTGTCTCCAGGTGGGAGCATTCCTTCCTTGGAACTAAGACCTCTTGACTCGCAGAACATGAGGCCACAGAGACAGGAAGTCAAAATTTTGAGAGTGGGTCACTAGGGGTAATAGTGAGTGTGCCACTCCCATTTTCAACCCGTGATTCTTGGACTCATGACTCCTGGCTATAGGAAAAACAGCACCATATATTGAATACTGGTTTAGAGCATATACAACATCCTAGAGAACATAACCCCAAACCTGAAAAGTATTTCCACCTAGCTGTTGCTGTAATTGTATCTTTAAATGTCCATTTCTTTATTCTACCAAGCCAGCAGCTTCAGGATGATGAGGAACATGTTAAGATCAGTGAATCCATGAGCATGGGCCCACTGTCACACTTCATTTGTTGTGAAGCGAGTCCCTTGATCTGAGGCAATGCTGTGTGAGATACCATGACGGTGAATAAGGCATTCTGTATTTCCATGGATGGATGTTTGAGCAGAGGCATCATGTGCAGGAAAGGCAAATTCGTATCTAGAGTATGTATTTATTCCACTAAGAACAAAACACTGCCTTTTCCATGATGGAAGTGGTCCAATGTAATAAACTTGCCACTAGGTTACAGGCTGATCACCTCAAAGAATGGGTGCCATATCAGGGACTCAGTGTTGCTCTCTGCTGCTGGCAGATTCAGCACTCACCAATGGCTATAGCCAAGTTGACCTTGGTGAGTGGAAGCCCATGAATCACCTCCATCCTTGCTGCCTTGGCCATTTTGTTCATGAGCCCATTGGGCAACGATGGGAGTGGATGAGTAAAGGGGATGATTGTTTTCCACAGAACACGTCATTCTACCCACTTGATTGTTAAGATCCTCCTCTGCCAAGTTCACTCTTTGGTGAACATTCACATGAAACACAAATATCTTCACTTTTTTTGGCTCATTCGGAGTCTATCCATGTACCTCCTCCCCATACCTCCTTGTCTCCAATTTTCCAATCATGTTCCTTCCAAGTCCCTGACCGTCCAGCCAAACCATTGACCGCAGCCCATAAATCAGTATTCAATCACACATTTGGCCATTTCTCCTTCCAAGAAAAGTGAACAACCAGGTGCATTGTTCAAAGTTCTGCCCATTGGGAGGATTTCCTGTCAGCACTGTACTTCAGGGAGGTCCCAGAAAGGGGATCTAGTGCTGCTGTTGTCCTCTTTTGAGGGATCCCTGATATCACACAGAGCCATTCGTAAACCAGGGATGAGTTTTCTCTTCCTCAGTCAACTGATCATAAGGAAATCCCCATGAGGTCATACTTGCAGAGGAGGTAACGTGAAAGGAGTGGAGGCCATGGGCATTTGGATCACTTCCTCATGCAACTTACTTGTGCCTTAGGTCCTGCTCTGGCCTGATCTTGTATATACCACTTCCATTTAATCATTGAGTGCTGCTGTGCATGTCCAAATTTATGGCTCTGTAGGTCAGACTACAAGGTGACTTTGTGACCTCTGGTTAAGTGTTCTGTCTCTACCGAGACCCAGTAACAAGCAAAAACCTGTTTCTTAAAAGGAGAATAGTTATCTGTAGAGGATGGCGAGGCTTTGCTTCAAAATCCTAAGGGTCTGCACAGTGATTCTCCAACAGCGGTCTGCCAAAAACTCCAAACAGCATATCTATCTGTTACTAACACTTCAAAGACCATTGGATCAGCCAAATCACATGGTTCAAGAGGCAGAGAGGTTGGCATGGCAGCCTGAACCTGTTGCAGAGCCTTTACTTGTTCTGACCTCTCTCAAACTGGCAGCTTTTCAAGTCACTTGATAAATAGGCCAAAGTAGGATACCCAAATGAGGGATATGTTGCCTCCAAAATCCAGAGTTTCACCAGGCATTGTGGCCAGATGCAATAACTTATCCTTCACTTTAGGAGCAACATCTCAACAAGTCCCACACCACTGGACCCCTCGATATTTCACTGAGATGGAAGTGCCTTAGTTTTCATTGGATTAATTTTCCAACCTCTAGCATGCAAATGTTTTACCAATATGTCTAGAGTACTGACACTTCTTCCTTACTAGGTCCAATTAACATAATGTCATCAACATAATTGATCAGTGTGATGTCTTGTGGAAAGGATAGGTAATTAAGGTCCCTGTGAACTAAAATATGACATAGGGCTGGAGGGATGACATATCGCTGAGATAGCACAGTGAAGAAGTGTTGCTGGCCTTACCAGGTGAAATCAAACTGCTTCTGGTGTTCCTTTGAATCTAGATATCTAGAATCTAGAAAAAGGCATTGACCAGATGAATAGCTGCATACTAGGAGATGTATTAATTTGCTCAAGCAATGAAACCACATCTGGAAAAGTAGCTGCAATTGGAGTTACCACTTGGTTAAGTTTATGATAATCCACTGTCATTCTCCAAGATCCATCTGCTTTTTACACAGGACAAATAGGTGAGTTGAATGGGGATGTTGTGGGAATCACCACCCTGCATCCTTCAAATCCTTGATTGTGGCAGTAATCTCTGCAATCCCTCTAGGAATGTAGTATTGCTTTTGGTTTACTATTTTCCTAGGCAAGAGCCATTCCAATGGCTTCCACTTGGCTTTTGCTACTATAATAACACTTTCTACACTTGTCAGGGATCCAATGTGGGGGTTCTGCCATTTGCTGAGTGTATATGTTCCCATTATGCATTCAGGAACTGAGGAAATCACTACAGAATGAAATTGGGGACCCACTGGACCCACTTTGAGACAAACCTGAGCTAAGACTCCCTTAATTAACTGACCTCCATATACCCTCCCCCTTTGACTCGTGGGCCACAGTGACATTTTGGGTCTTCTGCAATTAGTGTCATTTCAGAGCAAGTATCCAGTAATCCTGAAAAATCTGATTATTTCCTTTTCACTAATGAATAGTAACTCTAGTAAAAGGCTGTAGATCCCTTTGGGGAAGGCTGGGAGGAAGATTAACGGTCTAAATTTTTGGCACTGCAGCAGAGTCCTTCCTCAAGAGGACTGGACCTCGCCTTTATTCTAGGAGTTGTGGGTTTTTAAACTGGCTTAATTCCATAAATTGAGTGAGGGGCTGTGACTCTCTGTTCTAGTGATTTGAAGACAAATCTGTTCATTCTTCTGCCGGTCCATGGTATAGTCAATATTTTCTCCAACATCTTAATTCAAAGGCATCAATTCTTCTTCAGTCTTCCTTATTCATTGTCCAGCTTTCACATGCGTATGAGTCTACTGAAAATACCATGGCTTGAGTCAGGTACACCTTAGTCTGTGATGTCTTTGCTTTTTAATACTTTAAAGAGGTCTTTTGCAGCAGATTTGCCCAATGCAATATGACATTTGATTTCTTGACTGCTGTTTCCATGGTCATTGGATCGCAGTCAAGTAAAATGAAATCCTTGACAACTTCAGTCTTTTCTCCATTTCTCGTGATGTTGCCTATTGGTCTAGTTATGAGGACTTTTGTTTTCTTTATGTTGAAGTGTAACCTACATTGAAGACTGTAGTCTTGGATCTTCATCAGTAAGTGCTTCAAGCCCTCTTCACTTTCAGCAAGCAGGGTTGTATCATCTGTATATTGCAGATTGTTAGTGTTCCACCAAACCTGATGCCACGTTCTTCTTCATACAGTCTTGTTTCTTGAAATATTTGCTCAGCATACAGATTGTATAAGTATGGTGAAGTGATACAACCCTGATGCACACCTTTCCTGATTTTAAACAGTACAGTATCCCCTTGTTCTGTTCAAATGTCTACCTCTTGATCTATGTATAGGTTCTTCATGAGCACAATTAACTGTTGTGGAATTCTCATTTTTTGCCATATTATCCATAATTTGTTATGATCCACACAGTTGAATGCCTTTGCATAGTCAATAAAACACAGACAGGTAAACATCTTTCTGGTATTCTCTGCTTTCAGCCAGAACCCATCTGACATCAGCAATGATATCCCTCTTTCCATATCCTCTTCCTAATTCAGCTTGAATTTTTTGGCAGTTCCCTGTCAATGTACTGTTATAACCACTTTTGAATGATCTTCAGCAAAATTTTACTTGTGTGTGATCCTAATAATATTGTTCTGTAATTTCCATATTCAGTTGGATCACCTTTCTTTGGAAAAGGCATAAATGTGGACCTCTTCCCGTCGGTTGGCCAGATGGCTCTCTTAAAATTTCATGGCATAGACGAGCAAGCATTTACAGCAATGGATCCATTTGTTGATACATCTCAATTGGTATCTTGTAAATTTCTGGGGCCTTATTTTTCGCCATCGTCTTCAGTGCAGCTTAGACTTCTTCCTTCAGTACCATCAGTTCTTGATCATATGCTCTCTCTTTAAATGGTTGAATGTTGACAAATTATTTTTGGTGCAGTGACTGTGTATTCCTTCCATCTTCTTTTAATGCTTCCTGCGTCATTCAGTATTTTACCCACAGAATCTTTTAGTATTGCAACTTGAGGTTTGAATTTTTTCTTCAGTTCTTTCAGCTTGAGAAATGCTGAACTTGTTCTTGCCTTTTGGTTTTCTAACTCCAGGTCTTCGCCCAGGCCATTACAATACTTTATTTTGTCTTCTCGAGTCACCTTTTAAAATCTTCCGTTCAGCTCTTTTACTTCACCATTTCTTCTGCTCACTCTAGCCACATTCAAGAGCAAGTTTCAGAATCCCTTCTGACATTCATTTTGTTCTTTTCTTTCTTTCCCGTCTTTTTAATAACCTTTTGCTTTCTTCACGTATGATATCCTTGGTGTCATTCCACAGTTTCTCTGGTCTTTGGTCATTTACATCAAATCTATTCTTGAGATAGTCTCTAAATTCAAGTATTTACTCAAGGTCATACTTTGGTCTCATGGGCTAGTTCTGATTTTCTTCAGCTTCAACGTGAACTTGCATATGAGCAATTGATGGTCTGTTCTGTAGTTTGCCCATGGACTTGATCTGAATGATGATATTGAGCTTCTCCATTGTCTCTTTCCAGAGGTGTAGTTGATTTGATTCCGTCTGCTCCATTCAGTGAGGTCAACATGTATAGTCGCCACTGATGTTGTTGAAGAAAGGCATTTACAATGAAGCCATTGGTCTTGCCAACTTCTATAATGTGATGGAGTAAGCTCTTCAGATGGGAGTGAGACAGGAGGTTCTGTTGGCAGAAGTGATTCAATGAAATTTAGGGGCTCTGTGTCCCCAGCTTCCTAATTATCTGCCCATATGTCCCCATCCCGAGCTTCATGATCCTGTTTCTTCCCAATCAATGCCTTCATTTTAACTTCATACGCCATTTGAGTTTGAGAACTCAATTAGAGTTGTAATTCAGCCACTCTTACGATAAGACTCAGACTTTG
Organism: Loxodonta africana; assembly: GCF_030014295.1. Lineage (NCBI taxonomy): Eukaryota > Metazoa > Chordata > Mammalia > Proboscidea > Elephantidae > Loxodonta > Loxodonta africana. The sequence goes on along the minus strand of NC_087342.1, from coordinate 143,616,820 downwards.
GTTTTCAGCTATATCATCTTTGTTACTATAAGAAATTAGGCTTTCTTTCAGGGCTCAAGTGGAAACTTTGAGGTCTTTTAAGCGGCACTTGAACTGTGATCCTGAAGCCCTGAGGTCATCACTTCCTTTCTTCACTTTGTCTAGTGGAAGTAAGACCAAACAACCAGTTTCCTTATACTTCTCATTTTGACAAAATTGTAAAGTATCAAACATGCCATCATGCAGAATCTTACCTCTTACCAATACTTGATCTATTGGCTTTGATATTTTGTGTATTTTTGCTGCCACCTCATACCATGGATTAAGAGTGCCCTCTTCATTACTAGAAGCAGAGTCATCAACATCTTTAAAACTAACCAGACTTGAGAACCAATTTAGAAAATTCATTCTTACAATTTTGTTTCTCTAGAACCATTCTTGGTACCAAATGGCTTAGGCTGTGTTCTCTAGAGAAGTAAAACCAGTGAAATGTATGTGTGTGTGTGTGTGTGTGTGTGTGTAGAGAGAGAGAGAGAGATTTATCTCAAGGAAATGGGTCATGCACTTATAGACACTGGCAAGTCCCAAGTCCTTGGGAAATGTCTCATGCAGCTATAGAGACTGGCAAGATCTCTTGACTAACACAGCTGCTGAGACTGAGGAATCCAAGATGAGCAAGTAAGATGGCAGGCTGCTGACTTGCAGGCTGCAGAGGCCAACAAATCCTAAGATCAGCAGGCAATTTGCAGGTTGCTTGCTCAAGTCCCAAGAACTGGAGGTCTCAGATGATGACAAGTCAGTTGCAGGATTCAGAGTGTGCAAAAGCCAGCAAGTTTTGCCAGAAAGTCCATAGATGTAGGCTACACCCCTCAAAAAAACTCCCCTTATAGCAAGCTAGCTGATCTTATCATGATGCATCATGGAGGTGATAACTTTATATCACAAAATGGAAAATAACTGCATCATTACATAACTGCTAAACCACTGAGTATCACTACCCAGCCAAGTTGACATATAATCTTAACTATCACAGTCACAAATATGGATCTCTTCTAATTGGTTGGCCAGTTTGCTGTCTTCCAAATTTCATAGCATAGACGAGTGAGTGCTTCCAGAGTTGCACCCGTTTGTTGAAGCATCTCATTATTTTTATAATTCTTTAAATCCACCACTTAGGCAGTTATGACAAGAAAAATGGATGAGTAGACAAAAGCAGAAAGTGAGGGCAGCCCAAAGAAAGTTTCATATCTGCATCAAATCAAGTAAAATAATTTGGGACTCTAGCTGAACTTTAGCCTTAACGGTGCATGTTTTATGCCTGGAAATTCACCCAGTACAAGTTTAGTCCTGTAGTGCATTTGAACTTGCCAGTGTGCTGGGGCATAATATGCACCAAAGAAAGGAAGCACAGAGGTGTATATGAAGGAGGGAAAAATTGAGGCATCATGGTGGAGCCTTTGATGACATGGTCTTCTTCAGGTATCCCTTGATAGATGGCAATGAAAATTGAGACAGATTTTACAGCAAGAATGCATTCATGTATACTTATGCAATTTTAAATGATAAATACATGTGATGGGAAGGGAAATGAGGTAGATTCACATGTTCTGACAAGCAAAAATATCTATCATGTATTAATAAATTTTTAAAAACGGAATTAAAGAATATATGAATAGTATGGATCAGTTTCTGTTAAAAGGAACTTTCTCGCACACATTCATATACACTCTTACACACGCACACACATACACACACGGATATCTGCATAAAAAATATGTGGGATAATATACATCAAACTATATATTAAATAGTAGTTAAACCAAAAGATTGAGATTGGTATGGGGGAATGGGACATTTTAAATTTTTTACTTAATCCAAGTGTTTTTTATTTTTCACAAAGAATAGCTATTTATTTTATTAAATTCATTGTTTTAAATGTCTACAGAAGGTAAGTAAATTATAAAATTCTGGACTGTGTCTGATGAGTGTTTATTAAAAACGATCATCAACCTTAATACATTTTATAGACAAGTATATAAAATACTATATAAAAGTGACTCTTTTTCAGAGAATATTCTTGTCTCTCCTATTAATCCATCCAAATAGGAAAATATTAAGAACAACTTCTTAATGATGTCAGAAGAGGGCAATCCTCAATTGTAGCATGAAACTTTTATATTTATCCTCATACACTAATGGGTTTGGGAAACACTGGGGAAACTTTTGCTTCCTTGACGTCCTCAAATGAAACTCTTAAATGGGCTGTACATAACAAAATTGTTTCTAACTGTATCATTTTATATCTTGTGCTCAAAAAATTATTAAAATTATGGCACAACATTTAAAAACTTAGTAATTTGAGTCTCTTCTTTTGCTCCTTTTGGAGCTGCTATAGCAAAAACTGGAAACCCTGGTGGCATAGTGGTTAAGTGCTACAGCTGCTAACCAAGAGGTCCGCAGTTCAAATCCACCAGGTGCTCCTTGGAAACTCTATGGGGTAGTTTTACTCTGTTCCATACGGTCGCTATGAGTCCGAATCGACAACAGCAGTGGGTTTGGTATAGCAAAAACCACAGACTGCTAGAAGAATGAAAAGATCTCTCTCGGAAGAAGTACAGCCGGAATGCTCATTAGAAGCAAGGATGGTGAGACTTCACTTCACATACTTTGGACACATTATCAGGAGGGGCCAGTCCCTGAGAAGGACATTATGCTTGGTCAGTGAAAAAGACAAAGACCCTTAATGGATGGGTTGACACAGTGGCTGCAACAATGTACTCCAGCGTAACAATGATTGAGAAGATGGTGCAGGACTGAACAATGTTTCATTCTGTTGCGCACAGGATAGCTATGAGTTGAAATTGACTTGATGGCACCTAACAACAACAACATAGCAAAAACCCACCATTATTCATCACCAAAATCAATTGATGTAACAAAGCTCTTCATCATATCAACAGTCCCACATATGCAGAAAGATTTTGCAGGAACCTCATGTGGAAAATCTTACTTCCTCTCTTATTCCATACTAAAAGCGAATCTTAGCAATTTCATTTTAGTTTAATCCATTAAATATTATTGTTGGGCACTTTGCAGTGTACTAAATGTTTTATGTATATTTCAATACTTTTATATTCTCAGGGTAATTGAGAATTCGCTAAACACACACAACTTGGAAGTGGTGTAGCAGGTATTTGAACCCCTCTTACTTTCTACAACAAGAGTGAATTTTAGAGATCTTATTAAATAAAGTTAATTGAACAAACAATACTGCATATAAACTATGCTGGGGATAGTATTTTTCACATTCAGTGTAAAAGATAAATATGCAGAGATACTGGGATGCAAATGGTATAGTCTCTGTCATCAACAACCTTATAATCTAGTAGAGTAATAAGATAAAAGCACACTAGCTATGAAGCTGAATATAATAAGTGCTTTACAAGAGGAATGACATGCTTCAAAAGAGACAGAGAAGAGACAGATTCAATGGAAACGGGAAAATGGGCTAAGGGACAGGAAAAGCTTTAAGTAAGCAAGCCATTTGATAAGGGTATGAAAGGTGAGGTAGGATTTTTTTTTTTAACTTTTTATTTTAAAATAATTTTAGGCTCACAAGAAGTTGCAAAAATAGCATAGAGATGTCTCGTACCGTTCACCCAGCTTTCTCCAATGAGAACATATTACATAATCATAGTACATTATTATCAAAACCATTAATTGAAACGGATGGAATAATACCAACTAAACTCCATACTGTGTTAGGCTTTCATCAGTTTTTATTTTATTTTCACCAGTTTTTAAATGTATTCATTTGTGTGTGTATGTGTAGTTTTATGAAATTTTATTACATGTGTGGATTTGTGTAACCAACACCACAATCAAGACATAGAACCACAGAGAAACAGTCACACTGTTCCCTCAGCTTTAACCTCTGGCAATCACCTATCTGTTCTCCATTTTCATTTCTGTCATTTTAAGAAAGTTATGGAAAAGGTACAAAAAAGTATATAACCTTTTGGGATTGGCTTTTTTCACGCTATGTAATACCCTTAAGGTCCATTCAAGTTGTTGTGTGTATCAACGGTTTGTGCCTTTTAATTGCCCAGTGATATTCCATTGCATGGATGTGTCACAGTTTGTTCATCTGTTCACTAGTTGTCTTAGTTATCTAGTGCTGCTATAATAGAAATACCACAAAGAGAAATTTCTTCTGACACAGTCTAAGAGGCTGGAAGTCCAAATTCAGGGTGCCAGCTCCAGGGGAAGGCTTTCTTTCTCTGTCGGCCCTGGGAGAAGGTCCTTGTCATCAGTCTTCCCCTGGTCTAGGAGCTTCTCAGCGCAAAGACCCCAAGTCCAAAGAACGTGCTCATGCCCACCTCTTTCTTGGTGGTATGAGGTCCCCCTGTCTCTCTCTCTTTTATATTTGGAAAGAGATTGATTTAAGACAAAACCTAATCTTGTAGATTGAGTCCTGCCTCATTAGCATAAACTGCCTCTAATCCTGCCTCATTAACATCATAGAGGCAGGATTTACAACACACAGGAAAATCACATCAGATTACAAAATGGTGAACAATCACACAGTACTAGAAATCATGGCCTAGCCAAGTTGGCACACATTTTTGGGGGACACTATTCAATCCATAACACTAGTTGAAGGGGAATTTGAGTTGTTTTCTAGTTCTTGGTGATTATAAACAAAGCTGCTATGAACTTTTGTGTACAGGTTTTAGTATGAATGTAAATTTTTATTTCTCTAGGATAAACACCCAAAAGTGTGATTGCTGGGTCTGTTGTGAGGACATGTTTAGTGGTGAGATTTTAAGAGATTTTCAGTTCTTAACCATTATAAACATCTGTGTATAAACATTATTTGTGAATTTGTCCAATTATTTATTTAAGATAAATTTCTATAATTAGAATTGCTGAGTCAAAGGGGCATCAATTTTTACATGCTTTTATAATATGTATTTGTTTTCAAGAAAAGTCATGCTAACTTACATTGATCTCACCAGAATTATATGAGCGGGCCCATTTCTCTAATCTTTCAATAACATGAGTACTAGCCTTTTTAATTGCTGTCAATCTGAAAGCCCGTTATTGAAATTTATTTTAACTTGCATTTTAATTACTTATAAAGAGAGCCTTTCCATTGAATATTTGCATTTTTTTCCCCTTGTGTATTTCCTATTTATATCTTTTTCCAGTTTTCTGCTGAGATTTTGATTTTTTTATTTGGATTTGATACAGTTACGTACATATGTTAAGAAAAGTAATATTGTCACACGTTGCAAATATTTTCAAAGTATGTGGTTTGTCTTTTAACCTTTTTTGGTATATAAACATTTCTAACAGTTACGTAGGCAAATCTAACACCCTTTTTTTCCTTTACGATTTTTGCACTGGATATCATGCTTGAAAAGGCTTTCCTCATGTGAGGATTATGTAATGATTTACCAGTGTTTTTATGTACTAATTTTATGGTTTCTTTCTTTTATTTATTTGTTTTTTTAACACACGTCTTTATGCCATTTGGAATTTACTTCAAAATAAGAAAATAGGTGAGGTAAACAGCTGACCTTATTGTTTTCCAAGGTTAGACAGTAGTCTTAAACACCATTAATACAGTTTTCTGGCTTTCCCTGCTCGTTTAAAAAGTAGCCCTTATCAAATGCCAACTTCTTAAGCTTTTTTGAGTATGTTTCTGAATTTATGCTGTTCAATTGTTCTTTTTTTCTATTTTTGCACCAATGTAATTATATTTTGTTAAATATTGGCTTCGTGATATATTTTATAATCTAGAAGTTAAGTAAATCATTACTTGATCAAATATTTAAAAAGTTGCATTGGGAAATGGGGATTTTTATTGCAGTTAGCAAAATATTCAGATTTATTTGAAGATGACTAACCTCTTCTCAATATGAAAAACTTCCACTCAGTCTCTCAGTAAAAAAGTATTACATATTACGTGCTAAATTCACTCCTACGTTATTTAGTTTTGGAATGTTATTACGAACTGCTCATTTTTTCCAGTATGTTTTCTATTGGTTATCATTAGAATAATGGAAAATGCACCTTGCTGGACTTTAAAAAAAAAAAAAAACAAAACAAAAACTAAACCCATTGCCATCAAGTTGATTCTGCCTCATAGCAACCCTATAGGACAGAGTAGAACTGCCCCATAGGATTTCCAAGAAGCAGCTGGTGGATTTGAACTGCCAACCTTTTGGTTAGCAGCTGGGCTCTTAACCACTGTGCCACCAGAACTCTCTTACTAGTTATAATATATATTTTTAAGCTACTTAATTTGAGTTTTCTATGAAGAGAAAATAATCATCCCATGTACAAATAGTGATAATTTTATCTCCACTTTTCCACTTACTTTTCTAATGTTTATGTTGTGTGCCATCGAGTTGATTCTAACTCATAGTGACCCTATGTGACAGAATAGAACTGCCACATAGGGCTTCCGAGGCTTCATTCTTAACAGGAGCTGATCACCAGGTCTTTTCTCTTGAGGAGTAGCTTGTGAGTTCAAACTGCCGACCTATTGGTTAGCAACCCAGCGCTTTACCGTTGCACCACTAGGGCTCCTTCCAATACTTATACCTTTTTTAATGATCTCTTCTGAATATACTGATGATTATGCATACAACAATAGTAAAACACAGGAGTGATAGAATTTTATTATGCATTCATCATATTTATATTAATAAAATACCGTAATACTAAACCATCCTTGCATTACAGAATAAATACATGTTGTTGTTGCTATGTACCATCCAGTCAGTTCCAACTCATAGCGACCCTATGTACAACAGAATGAAACATTGCCTAGTCCTGTGCCATCATCACAATCAGCTATGGTTGAGCCCATTGTTGCAGTCACTATGTCAATCCATCTCGTTGAGGGTTTTACTCTTTTTTGCTGATCCCCTACTTCACCAAGCATAATGTCCTTCTCTGGGGACTGGCCCTTCATGATCAGTCCCTGGATGTCCAAAGAATGTCATGCTAATTTTTTTTTAAATTATTTTATGCATATGTGAGATTGTGCTACAGTGGGTTTTGCTGATTGTATGTAGATAAACTATAAAGCTTTCCTTTACTTTCTTTCCTCTAAAACTATTTGAGTAGCATGAAAATTATTTGTTCAGGAAATATTTGGGGAAAAAAATCTTCACTCATACATCCAATTGTGTCGAGTACCTGGGGCAAGGGGAGAACCCTTCTTGGATATCACTCTTCATTTTTCTACGTATTTATGTATGTGTTTCTTGGAAATTTCTATCTCTTCTTGAGCCCATTTTTTTATATTTGGCCATGTAATTTTCTTAGAAAATAACTTTCCTTAAGATTGTCAAATTTGTTACCACAGAACTACGAAGAGCATCCTACTTATGATTTAGTAATTTATATTGAATTCTTTCTGAATATAAACCAAAACCAAGCCCATCGCTGTCAAGTCTATTCTGGCTTATAGCAACCCCATAGGACAAAGTTGAACTGTCCCATAGCATTTCCAAGGAGCGGCTGGTGGATTTGAACAGCTGACCTTTTGGTTAGCAGTCAAGCTCTTAACTACTGTACCACCAGGGCTCATTTCTGAATATAGTGCTATTCAAATAGAAGTAAAAATTAAAATACCTGCTTATTAAACTTGGTGAAAATTTTCCTCTTTTTTGCTCCATTTCCTTATTTTCCCCAAAAGAGGGAACTTTTAACTCATATCTGCTTTCATGTGATCTCTTTCACATCCTCTCTTTTCTAGTCCCCTTTAACCTGAATTTTGTCCAGCCTTTTTTTCTCTTCTCTTTATTTAAAAAAAAAAAAAAAAAGGAATCAGAAAACCATATTCCCAAGATACTTCAGATATTAATAGCCGGAGCAGAATCATAATTCCCTTTAGGAAACTTGAGTATGTGGTCTCTGAGAACTCTATAGCCTGACTTAATGGGGACCTTTTCAAAAGCCACGTATGTCAAGAGTAAACTTGCTTACTAGATGGAGGCTGAATGAAGCAAGGTTAGTTATGAGAAGTATCTATCTGTGGTTGCTATTCTGTCTTCTAGCCTGAATTATGTTTCTCTTAAGAAATATGGACAGAAGCAAGTAATTTGGAATGAAAGGTAAAAACATGGTTCCATGTTAATGAACAGACACTGAAGAGGACTGTGCAGCTCAAGGAAACTACTTGGTCATTTCTTAAATTAGGCTCTTATAAATATTGAAACTTGATTATTTTTCAATGAGAAAAATGAACTCAAGTCACTTCCAGAAGAGAGGTTTGTTGAAGGATGAACATAATGCTAGAACTAGAAACCTACCGAGATCTGAAGTAATAAGAGGACTTGTACCTTGCATCTCTCTCATGTGCTTCCCTAGATGTCACATCCTGGGTGAGGGACCCATCTGCCATCAACACCACCCCTGATGCCTCTCCCAACAAACACAAGACATGATCCCTGCCATCAAGCAGCTTGCAGTCAAACTATATTACCTTGAAAATAGAAAATGGCCTCATAATTGCTAACTGTCTGAAAACCTGCAGTGGTGACCTCATTAATAGTGACATTATTTAGGAATATTTAGCTTTCCAAATTGGTGGTGCAAATGGTTAACACATTCAGCTGCTAAACGAAAGATTGCAGGTTCAAGTCCACCCAGAGGTACCTCAGAAGAAAAGCCTGATGATCTACTTCCGAAAAATCAGCTATTGAAAATCCTATGGCGTACAGTTCTACCCTGACGTACATGAGTCCCCCATGAGTAGAAGTTGACTTGACAGCAACGGGTTAGCTTTTCATCTGATGACAGATACTGAGGTAGGGACAAAGTAAATTTAAAAATTGCAATAATAAAAAAAGAGAAATTGATAGTTTCCTTTCATCAATGTTGCATTTTACTTAAAAAAAAAAAAAACTCTTAGTACTTACTTGAAAATAGTCCTTTTCCATCCCTTCCTCAATGCCTCTTAAAGAAAACATCTTAGCATGTGTATTATTGTGCTGTGATTACAGTTGAGGACATAGTGGCATGTGATTGTGGAATAATAATTGTAGCCCTGGAGTGCCTTTTTATTCCATTAAATGTAACCTTAACCTTGGAGCACAGAGCTTTGTATTGATTTGTCTTTTTTGTGGTTTCCTCTCCACAGGTCTGCTTCCTCATCCAGAGTGATGCATTGAATCGTGACACATGGGGGTCAGTGAAATTAACTGTCTTTCCCGTGAGAAATAGTATATCATTGAGCTTTGCTATTAATGTGCCTCTGCTGCCAGTGAATGAAATCATATGAAGTGTTTGGAAGCTGTGGAACAGAGAGGTATTACATAAATATCATTTTGTTTTCATGATGGAGACAACAAGAATTTTCTCATCTGCAAATGGGAGGCATTTGGGCTGCTAGAAGAGGGCCTGTTGATAAGTATGTTTTCTGTAAAAGAAAGACAAGTGTTTCTAATTGCTTCAACAGGAGTCATACCTATTTGAAGTCATACCTATTTTCTGCCTGATTCAGAAAGGTCTTTTAAAGATGATAACTAATCTTAGATGTAGCTGTGTCTTCTCTCAGTGGGAAGACTAAAAGCAGCTTTCCTAGCCTTCTCTAGAATTGAGACAGTGACTCTCTTCTCAGGAGTCCCTGGATGGCACAAATGGTTAATGCACTCAGCTGCTAGCCTAAAGCTTGGTGGTTCAAGTTCACCCAGAGATACCTCGGAAGAAAAGCCTGGTGATCTATTTCTGAAAAATGAGCCATTGAAAACCTTGTGGATCACAGTCCTACTCTGACACACGTAGGGTCCCCTTGAGTTGGAGTTGCCGCCAAGGCAACTGACTCTGTTTTCAGCACAGGTAGCATGGATTTCAGTTCACTTTGTCTCTGGGCAGATTTCTATTTGAGGAACATGTGCTAAGAGGGTTGGGGTGAGCTAGGATCCAATCAGTCTAAAAAAATCTGCTAAGGGCTACTGTAAGTTAGACTTGTGCTTACACAAAAATGAATGACAAACCTAGTAATTCTTATCTTAACCATCTTAGAAAGTATACTGGAACCCAAGTAAGCATGCTCCAAAATGTTCACTTAGACCTTGCTTATAATAGAAAATTCAGAAGTGATCTACATTCCAGTTAATAAGAGACTGGCAAAGTAAGCTATAAGATATCCATACAATGGAAAATCATCTATCATTTGTAGAAAATGAAGTAGGTTCCTGTGTAGAAAGCTCTCCAAGACATGATGTTAGAGTAAAACTAACTATGCAAAGTGATACATCCTGTATAAAACCCCCCCCAAAAAAAAACCAAACCCAGGCCGTCGAGTCGATCCCAACTCCTGGAGACCCTATAGGATAGAGCAGAACTGCTCCCTAGGTTTTCCAAGGAGCGCCTGGCAGATTCAAACCACCGACCTTTAGGTTAACAGGCGTAGCACTTAACCACTATGCTACCAGGGTTTCCACATCCTGTATAGTACTGTTTATAAGCACACACCACATATACATTCGATACTATATATTTTCTTCAGAATCATCAGATGCAGAGAAAACAACTTTGAAAGAATACCCTCCAAAATAGGACCTCCCACTGACAGTTGCAAGAAATGCTGTTCACATTGGTTGTTTGATGATGTCTAGAAGCCGTACCTGATGGTCCTACATAAAATTAATGACTAGTTAACTTTGGGCAGTGGAGATGAGCGTCTAGGGCACAGGAATTGAAGACAGCGATCAAAGGGAGTTTTAGTTATTATTAACAATGCTCTAATTTTAAAAGGAAATGATATTAATGGATTAAATGTATATAAAAAATTCACTTAAGTTGTGTAACATATAATTAATACTTTCCAGATGCTAACAGTTTGGAGGAGAAAAAGGTATATACTCAAATAATTCTGTTATAAAAGAAAGTGTGGCCAGTGCTCTCCTGGAGTACCTAACCATATGCATTGGAAGTATGAAGCCAGGAGAGGTCTGTCTTTCTGGAAAGGCTTTTTAGAAGAGGAAAGATTTAGTTAGAGTGTCTTTGGTGCAAGAAGATCTTCTACTGTACAGCATTCTGGGCTACACACTGAGCATGACTGGGCAGCTCTGGTAGAATAAATTACTGTTATCATCCATCAACTCAACCACCTTGGAAGACATAATGGAGGGGGGAAGGAGAGCAGTGCTGGAGGGTGAGCCAAAGGGAAGGTTCTAGCCTGCAGCAATTCAGAATGTTTTCTTTGCAAGTAAACAAAACGGATTCAGGCTATCTAAAGCCAAGAGAAATGAAAGGTATGATGTTAGGGGTTTACTGTTCCAATGGGAGGCTGGAGGACTGAAAAATATAGGTAGGTAGCAAAGTACCTTGAGGCAATAGGAGCAGTGGTGTTGGTGGAGAACACAAAATATCTCATTTAGCAGGAACAGTCTGATGGTGAATAAAATTTAATCAATTGCTGTCAGCTCTGACTCATGGCAACCCCACCTGTGTCAAAGTAAAACTGTGCTCCTTAGGGTGGTCAGTGGCTGTTTTTTGGAAGTAGGTTGCCAAGCCTTTCGTCGAAGGCACCCCTGAGTGGACATGAACCTCCAGTCTTTCAGTTAACAGGTGAGTGTGTTAGCTGTTTACACCACCCAAAGACTTCAAATAAAATTTAGAAATCTCACAATCTTTTTTACCATTTTAACTTTGATTGGCCCTAGTCACATGCACTTGGCTGCCAGAGAAAGAGAAGAAGTGCCCGCTGTTCCATAGTAGATGGACGGTCATTCAAAAACACAACAGTATGGGAATCCCCCAAAATGGAGTTGGAGTAGGCAAGTTGGATGATGGAGATCTAGAAGGCAGCCAACAACCCGACTTTTGGGAGTCATTTCTTTCCACTTTCTGCTATACTCTTTGTCTTCCTCTTGTTCCCAAATACTCCAAACCAGTTCCTGCCCTAGGGCTTTGAATCATTGACCCTCTGCTTAGAAAGTTCTTTATATGCCTGGCTTCTTCTTGCCCTTGAGCTCTCAATTTAAATGGCATCTCATCAAAGAAACCTTTCCTGATCACCTAAAGTTAACCTCACTCCATATACCTTCATCCTATGTTCATTTTCTCATAGCACTTATCACTATCTGGAATTTTCTTTTTCATTTTTAGTCTGTTATTGATTGATGGATTCTCTTCCTTAGAAAGTAAATTCCAAGACGACAGGGTTCTTGTCTATCTTGTTCAAGTCCATATCCTCAAACAGTACTCACAACCGTAGTATCTGGCACATGAATGTTCAGTAAATGAATTGATTTCCCTTTACCCCTCAAAGGTCAAGTAGCTGTGGGATTATAGTAAGCCTGGATAGGACTTTGGAAGATTCCTTTAGTTTCCTAGTTCAAAAACTTGAACAAAATGGTAACCTGCCTAAGGTCATAAGCAAGTACATAGCAGATGGACTAGAAACTGAATCTTTTTTACTTTCAGAATAGAGCTCTTTCAGTACATTGTGATAACCACACTCTGAGTGAGGTGCTGAAGTGACCTTTGACTTTTTATCTTTGTAGGTACCATGCATGAGAGGAGCATGGTTTCCTGGAAGTATTGCTTCTCTGAAGATGAAGATACCATCATTGATATCGTTGGGCACTTGTACTGTGTATAGTGACAGGTACATTTTGTGCACTTTCTATGTCCTATGCACTGTTTTAAGAATTTATCACATATTAATCCACATAATCTGCATATGTTGTTGTTGTTAGAAGTTAATTTTGGCTCATAGAGACCGCTACATACAACAGAAAAAAACACTGCGCCATCCTCACAGTTGTTGCTATGTTTAAGCCCACTGTGGCAGCCACTATGTCAGACCATCTCGCTGAGGGTCTTTTTCTTTTTCTTTGACCCTCCACTTTACCAAGAATGGTATCCTTCTCCAGGGACTGGTCCTTCTTATCCAAAGTACGTGAGATGAAGTTTCACCATCCTTGCTTCTAAGAAGCATTCTGGCTGTACTCCCAAGACAGATAATGTTTGCTCTTCTGGCACTTCATGGTATATTCAATATTCTTCTCCAACACCACAATTCAAAGATATCAGTTCTTCTTCAGTCTTATTCATTTTCCAGCTTCCACATGCATATGAGGCGATTAAAAACACCATGGCTTGGATCAGGCGCAGCTGTCCTTAAAGTGACATCTTTGCTTTTTAACACTTTAAAGAGATCTTTTGCAGCAGATTTGCCCAATGCAATGCATCATTTGATTTCTTGACTGGTGCTTCCATGGGCAATGATTGTGGATCCAAGTAAAATGAAATCTTTGACAACTTCAATCTTTTCTTTGTTTACCATGATGTTGCTTATTGGTCCAGCTGTGAGGATTTTTGTTTTCTTTATGTTGAGGTATAATCCATACTGAAGGTTGTGGTCTTTGATCTTCATCAATAAGTGCTTCAAGACCTCTTCAGTTTCAGCAAGCAAGGTTGTGTCATCTGCATATTTCAGGTTGTTAATGAGTCTTCCTCATATTATCCTCATATGCTGTTGTGTTGTTAGGTGCTGTTGAGTAGGTTCTGACTCATAGCGACCCTATAGGACAGAGTAGAACTGCCCCATAGAGTTTCCAAGGAGTGGCTGATAGATTTGAACTGTTGACCTTTTAGTTAGCAGCTGACTTTTAACCACTATACCACCAGGGTTCCAATCCTTATATAATCCCTGTTGAATAAATACTATTACCATATTTATTTATAGATGGGGTATCTGAGGCACAGGTGTTAAGAAACTTGCCCAAGGTCACATAGCTAATAAGTTGTATTTGGAGCTGGGATCTAAACCCAGGTGGTCTGCTCCAAAGCCCATGTTTTTAGCCATTAATGCTGCTCTCCTTCCTCTGGTCCTGAAGCACAATTTGTCTCCCAAAACACCAAATCAGAGACAAAACAGATAAAAATGCTGGGTAAGCTATGAGGCAAACAGGAATCGTTGGTACAGTTTTAATCCATGCAGTGTTGGCAGAACTATCTCTTTTAGGCTTTAATTTTCTTTGTAACAAAAGAAACAGAACAAACACCATTGACTCACCAGCTTCTGAGGAACTGATCTGTGCTTTATTGATGGCAGGTGTATGGAGCTTCCTGGAACATGTTGTTTACGAATAAAGACCTCTTTCTGGCATTAAGAGAGTGGAGGGGATGTGGATCCTGCTGGTTTGGGAGTGTGACACACTAAATAATTGATTAAAGAGGAATGGCTTTACTGCACCTCCATGCGAGCCAGAGAGTTTTGTTAAAGCTACTCTCTGAAGTTGGAGATTGCACTTGGGCTATGGGAAAGGCACTGGGTTGGGGTGTGTCTTTAGCAACAGAGAGCTACAAGGTCTCTCTCATCTGATTGGAAGCAAGCATCCTCCTTTAGATCAAGAGCTTTCTGTTTCCCAAGTGAGTGGGGGCAATCTTCCTAGGCTAGAACTTTACCCATGTTTCTTTTCTCTCTTCCATTAATTTTAAGTTACTGACTTTTCATCTGATTACTACTAAAATTTCTTTTAAAATCAGAGATAGAGTTCAGAAAAATGCAGAATCTCATATATAAAAAGAAATAAACTGTCTTTAGGAAGATTGGGGTGCAAACTGAGTTTGTAATCCATTTGATAACATAGGTTGATGAAATATCATCCTCATTCCCATTTTTTAAACTTTATATATTCTTCAGCTGTAGAATTTTCTAGTATAGCATGAATTTCCTTAATAATGAGTTTTGACCACAGAAGAGGTGTTTTTTCTTACCCATAATCATTTTTCAGAATGACTCTGTATAGAATGATTGTGTTGTTTCTAAGATATTTTCTGAAGCAGCTACAAACTCTGAAAGATGGATAGCTAACCATGCATAGGGGTATCTGTGTTAGAAAAGTGCTGTCAGATCAGCTAGGGGTTGAACCTCCATTAAAACACTGTATTTTCTAATACTGTGTAGCTGAAACCAGGTGCACATACTATAAAAACCCAGTCCATAATTTTAGAAATATTTAATCTCAGTCTCAAAAACTACCACAATTAATTAATTGAATGCCTAGGGACTTATTAAATTACCGTATTGACAAATATTTCCAAACTAATTGGCAACTATATAGATTCAAATCTATTTCTTCCTTCTCCACCTATCTCTCAACTCCAAAAAACAACTGCTAATTGTCATTGTCAGAAGTGCTTTTGAGAGAGGAACTGAGTTGTATTATGTCAAATCATTTAAAATTGCCCATTTTTATTAGTTGAAAAATAGTCTACTATCAGCAGTTAAAAAATGTTGTTGGTCAAGTTGGTTCTGACTCGCTGTGACCCTATGTACAATAGAATGAAACACTGATCAGTCCTGCGAAATCCTCACAATTGTTGCAGTGTTTGAGCCCATTGTTGTAGTCACTGTGTTGATCCATGTTCTCAATGATTGTCCTCTATTTTGATGCCCCTCTACTTTACCAAGCATGATGTCTTTCTCCAGAGACTAGTCCCTCCTCATTACATGTCCAAAGTATGTGACATGAAGTCACTCCATCCTTGCTTCTAAGAACTTTCTAACTGTACTTCTTCCAAGACAGGTTTGTTGGTTGTTCTGGCAGTCCATGGTTGTCTTAGTTATCTAGTGCTGTTATAACAGAAATACCACAAGTGGATGGCTTCAACAATTATAGAAGTTTATTCTCTCACAGTCTAGTAGGCTAGAAGTCCAAATTCAGGGTGTCAGCTCTTGGGGGAAGCTTTCTGTCTGTTGGCTTTGGAGGAAGATCCTTGTCATCAGTCTTCCCCTGGTCTAGGAGCTTTTCAGCACAAGGACCTGGGGTCCAAAGGACACCAGCTCTTGGCTCTTCTTGCTTGGTGGTAATGAGGCCCTCACTGTATTTCTACTTGCTTCTCTCTTTTACATCTCCAAAGAGAATGGTCCAAGACAACCTAATCTTTTAGACAAAGTCCTGCCTCTTAAACATAACTGCCTCTAGTTCTACCTCATTAACATCAGAGAGGCAGGATTTATAGCACATAGTAAAATCATATCAGATGACAAAATTGTAGACAGTCACTCAACACTGAGAATCATGGCCCAGCCAAGTTGGCAGATATTTTGGAGGACAGAATTCAATCCATGACAATGGTATAGTGACTTTGTATTCCTTCCATCTTCTTCGGAAGCTTCCTACATCATTCAATAGAATCTTTCAATATCCAACTTAAGGCTTGGATTTTTTCTTTAGTTCTTTCAGCTTGAGGAATGCCTAGCATGTACTTCCCTTTTGGTTTTCTAATTCCAGGTCTTTGCACATTTCATTACAATACTTTGTCTTCTAGAGCAGTCCTTTGAAATCTTCTGTTCACTTTTTTACTTCATCATTTCTTCTGTTTGCTTTAGCTACTCTACGTTCAAGAGCAAGTTTCAGAGTTTCTTCCAACATCCATTTTGGCCTTTTCTCTCTTCCTGCCTTTTTAATGACCTTTTGCTTCTTTGTGTATGATGTCTTTGATGTCATCTCACAACTCATCAGGTCTTTGGTCATTAGAGTTCAGTGCATCAAATCTATTCTTGAGATGGTCTCTAAATTAAGGTGGCATATACTCAAGTTCATGCTTTGGCTCTTGTGGAGTTGTTTTAATTTTCTTCAGCTTCAGCTTGAACTTGCATAGGAGTAGTTGATGGTCTGCTCCACAGTCAGGTCCTTGTCTAGTTCTGACTGATGATATTGATCTTCTCCATTGTCTCTTTCCACAGATGTAGTTGATTTGATTCCTGTGTAGTCCATCTGGTGAGGTCTATGTGTATATTCGCCATTTATGTTGTTGAAAAAAGGTATTTCCAATGACTACGTCTTTGGTCTTACAAAATTCTATCAATAACTCTCCAGTATCATTTCTATCACAAAGGCCACATTTTCCAGCTACCAATCTTTCTTAATTTTTCTAACTTTCTCATTTCAGTCACTGGTAATTATCAGTGCATCTTGATTGCTTGTTTGATCAATTTCAGACTGCAGAAGTTGGTAAAAATATTCAGTTTCTTCCTCTTTGATGTCAATGATTGGTGTATAAGTTTGAATAATAGCTGTATTAACTAATTTTCCTTGTAGGCGTGTATTACCCTATTACTGACAGCCTTATACTTCAGAATAAATCTTAAACTGTTCTTTTAGATAACCAATATGATGCTGTTCCTCTTCTTCAATTTGTCAATTTGCCATTCAATTTATCATGTTAAAAAATAGCTCAATTCAAATAGTAGAAAAAACATGGATTAGGAGACCTAGATCTTTCTCTAATTAGCTCTTCGGTCATTGGTATGTTGTTTATATTCTCTGACCTTCACTTTCCTCAGCTCTAAAGTGGGATTTATGGTATACGCTCTCTGCATACCTCTTTAAGGTTGCTGCCAATATCAAACAAAGCAATATTTGTAATGAAAGCAATGTTTGTAAACTAAAATATGCTCTATAAATGCAAGATATGGTGAATGTTAAATAGACACACCCTGTGTCAAGGTTTTGTC
Source organism: Loxodonta africana (assembly GCF_030014295.1). Classification (NCBI taxonomy): domain Eukaryota; kingdom Metazoa; phylum Chordata; class Mammalia; order Proboscidea; family Elephantidae; genus Loxodonta; species Loxodonta africana. The sequence goes on along the minus strand of NC_087342.1, from coordinate 143,599,341 downwards.
CTCAGAGTATTATATTTCTGTAAGTGGAACCGTACGATTTGGAACTTTAATGTTATTGTCAAGCAGCCAATTTTTTCTCTCAAAATTTTTTTTTTTTTTTTAACATCAGCCTCTGAATTAAGAAAATTCAAATTGACAGATCTTTTGAGTTTTTTTTTTTTATATAATCTTGCTTTGTTTTTTTGGATTTCCCTGTCTGGGTTGACTTCTGGTTTCTCTACCCAGTGCTGTGGTCTTAGGTTGATACCTGATATTATTGATTTTCTAACCAAAGAACTCAATTTAGTATTTCTTGTAGTTTTGGTTTGGTCTTTACAAATTCCCTAAACTTGTGTTTATCTGGAAATGTCTTAATTTCACCTTCATATTTAAGAGACAGTTTTGATGGATATATGATTCCTGGTAGGCAATTTTTTTCCTTCAATTTTAAAATATGTCATCCCATTGCCTTCTTGCCTGCATGGTTTCTGCAGAGTAGTCCGAGCTTATTCTTATCGGCTCTCCTTTGTAGGTGACTTTTTGTTTATCCCTCACTGCTCTTATGATTCTCTCTTTATCTTTGGTTTTGGCAAGCTTGATTATAATATGTCTTGGAGAGTTTCTTTTAAGATCTACCTTATGTGGTGTTCAATGAGCATCTTGGATAGATATCTTCTCATCTTTCACAATATCAGGGAAGTTTTCTGCCAACAAATCTTCAACAATTTTCTCTGTATTTTCTGTTATCCCTCCCTGTTCTGGTACTCCAATCACTCATAGGTTATTTCTCTTAATAGAGTCCCACATGATTCTTAAGGTTTCTTCATTTTTTAAAATTCTTTTATCTGATTTTTCTTCAAATATATTAATGCCAAGTGATTTATCTTCGAGTTCAGAAATTCTAGCTTCTACTTGTTCAATTCTGCTTCTCTGGCTTTCTATTATTTAATTCTGTAAGTTTATTCTTAATCTTCTGAATTTCTGATTGCTGTCTGTCTATGGATTTTTCCAGCTTATTGAACTTTTCATTATGTTCCTGAATAATCTTTCTAATTTCTTCAGCTGCTTTATCTGTGTGTTCCTTGGCTTGTTCTGCATATTGCCTCATTTCCTTCCTGAAGTCTCAAAGGATTCTGTATATTAAACTTTTCTATTCTACGTCTGGTAATTCCAGTAATGCACTTTCATCTAGAAGATCCCTGGATTCTTTGTTTAGAGAGCCTGTTGAGGTGATCATGGCCTGTTTCTTTGTGTGACTTAATATTGACTGTTGTCTCCAAGCCATCTGTAAGTTATTGTATTTAGTTTATGCTTGCTTACTGTGTCATAGCTGCTCACTTTGTTTTGTTTTGGTATACCCCTATGGTTTGCTTGAGTGAGCTAGCTTGATTATTTTCACTTTTGGAGCTCTGGTGTCCTGTCCTCAGCTGGCTAGAGCTGTTATCAGGTATATCAGTCTAGGAGTTCATTCAGTTTTCTTGTATGAATTCAGCTCAGGTTTCCAGGTAGCTGATATCAAGTGTGTGGTACAGGCTCTGTCGTGCAGTCTTAGAGGGGCAGGGGTGATTGACATATATACTGGTATCTGATTGCAGCAGGGGGTCATGCTCTGAACAAGGCAGGGGGCTGAGAACCAACCCCCAAGTGTCTCTGAGGAAAATGTGTCTCTGTTCTCTAGAGCACGCTGGCGGATAGGTTCTGCAGAGGGACCATGGGCACCCAAAGTTTTTGGTTGTAAGGACTGAGAGGTACCAGTTATCTTTGGACCCCTGTCGCAGGTGGCTGGGTGACCTGAGTGGAGCTACCAGTCCTTAGGTCCCTGATGTGGGTAGGTGAGGACCTTGTTTAAGAGGCAAAGCAATGTCAAACATCAAACACCCACCTCTCCACCGCACAGCTGAAATGGTTGGAGTTTGCCAACAAGGGCCTATTCTCCTGAAATAGTCCCACACAGGTCCATGCAGAAGGGAAAGGTGCTCAAGGTCCATGGACGTTTTATGCCTGGACAGGAGCTGCTTCTGTCCTGAGCTCCCCTGGTTAATGGAGCTAGCAAATTATCTTTTCCCCCCAGTTGCAAATGTTTTCCTTCCCCAAGGCCAGGAGGATGGCTCTAGGTGATCACCAGGGTCTATCTCAAGCCTAGGGATTCAGCCGCTGAAGCCAGCTTGGGGGTTGGGAGGGGGCCGCGGTATAATATACACAAGTACTTAGCTTTTGCCAAGAGCACTGTTCTCCTCAGGTTGCAGAGGTGTGGGTAGGCTGTGTGGCTGGCTGCTTCTTCTGAGGAAACTGTGGCCAAACACTAGTACCAGCCAGCCACCTCCACCGCCGCCCTTCCGGGAATGGTGCCTGAGGGCTCCCTGTGATTCAGGTCCGGTAACTCCTCTCTGCTTCTGAATGGCCTCTTCCTTCCCCTGCCCCTCAGCTTGTTGTCTAAGCCTGCCTTTGATGCCCAGGGCTCCCAGCTTGTCACAAATATACTCATTTCACTTGTTTTTTCAGGTCTTTGTTGTAACGAGGGCTCGACGGACGCGCCTGTCTATTCAACCATCTTGGCTCTGTCTCCCTGTTGAGTTTTTATTTTCAGATTCGAACCTAAGAATCTCAGTTTCTGGGACTATATATGCCTGTCAAGAAGTGCTGTCAATCAAAATGGCAATATGCCAGGTTTGTTGACGTCATCATGAGCAGATTTTTTTCTTGCTTTGCCAATAATGCAATTTATATTACTGCCTTAAAAAGAGTTATATAATCATCTTTTCCTTCCGTTAAAATTTTGCATAACCACCCTTGATTCTGTGTGATAAAATGAAGTCCTGGATAAAACCTGCTTTGGGGAGGATGTGTGAGAAAGTGACCTTGGTAACTGAAGTTCGATAAGTGCTAGAACATGTCTCACTCATTCAGTGAAATCAAATGTCTAAGTAAATGTTTGAATTTCATTTAAAAAATCTATTTAGAACTGATATTGGTAAATTCTGAAAGAGGCAAAGTAGTAGGAACCACTGGGCAAGAAAAAAGTGCATCAGAAAGGACACACACACACACACACACCCAAATAAATAAGGATGTGTCTCTGAGAAAAGAAAGCTGAAAACATCTCACATAAAGTAAATAAATAAAAATAAAAACAAAATCGCATTGGCATAGCAGTGGAAAAAAAGCGCCCTAGTAAACTAAGAACATTTGCAATTTACTAAAAATAAAACTGAAAACTAAAGCACTAAAATTAAAATTAGCCAGTGGATATATTAATAATATTTTAGTGCCTCTACTTCATAAAATGTAAAAACATAAAATATGGACAACAGGGCAATTTCTGAAGATTAAATGCAAAAGTGGGATTTGTCCTAGAAAAGCCAATTAAAAAGTAAATCCAAACATTTTGTTACCTGCCTAAACTCATCTTTCATGGAGAATGAAAAGGTCAAAGTCTCTGTAAGGTCATATTACACCAATGCTTCAAGTGGGCATTTTAAATCTACTTAGAGAATCACAGAAATCCAAGTATACACAACCTTTGGGATCACATGATTTGTTGTCCTGATGTTTAAGGCAGACTTCCCCAGGTGAGCAGACAGGCAGATAGACAGATTAAGAAACGTCCTTCAGAGAAGAAGGTTCTGGTCTAATATTTAACTCTTTATAGCAGCTAAGGAATGTCTCTATCACCTTAACAGAAATTTCTTCTACTGGGAAGACTTTGCCCCACAGGCTGTCAGCCCAAAGAGGTGTGTGTTCTTCATTATTCCCTGTAATGGTTCAGTGGAAAGAGAAATTGACTTGGATTCAGAACCCAGGTTTGAGGTCCATCACCAACAACTATAAGCTAAGAGACCTCAGATATTTCGCTGAAATTCTCAAGGTCCAGCCTTCTTTATCTATGAGAGGAGAGCTGTAATAGCTTACCTCATAGGCTTGATGAGAGAATCAAATAAAACAATATCTGTGAATGTGCTTAGTAAACCATGAAATACTAATAAACGTAGGGCATGAGGAACTTGCTTTGATTTTACAGGGTGATTATCTTAGGCTGGGTTCTCTAGAGGAGCAAAACCAATAAAGAATATATATATATATACACATACATACATATATATATATATATATATATGGAAACCCTGGTGGTGTAGAGGTTAAGTGCTACAGCTGCTAACCTAAAGGTCAGCAGCTCAAATTCACCAGGTGCTCCTCCACCCTGTCCTATAGGGTCGCTATGAGTTGGAATCAACTTGACGCCAACAGGTTTTTACATATATACATAGAGAGAGAGAGAGAAAGATTTATTTCGAGGAAATAGTTCACACAGTTATGGAAGCTGGCAAGCCCCAAATCAATGGATCAGGTGCCATGCTGGAGGTTTCTCCTGACTCATGTGATTGCAAGGACTGATGAACCCCAAATCAGCAGTCAGATAGCTGGCTGCTGGCTCAAGTCCCAAGAACCAGAGGTGAGAGAACAGTTAGACACTGGATTGAGAGAGATTTGTGAGAATATCCATATATTTTGGATGTAGGCCACACCCCCATGGAAACTCCCCTTACATCAGATGATAAAATGGAAAATAATTACATAATACTGCGAATCATGTCCTAGCCAAATTGACACATAACATTAACTATCACAGTGGTCTAACTTAAAAACTCAGTGAAGTGTGACTATTTCTGCTCTCTCATTTAGTACAATGGTACTCGTGTTAATTAGTCCTAATCAACTCCATGTTGTTTAGGAGGTTTTATCAGACTTTAGAACTGATCCCCATAAGATGCTATGGATTATATAAAGTGCCCCCAAATTGTTTTCATCACTGGAATCTGCACTGCGCAAGAAGCAGCAGAACTGGCGTTGCTCACGGTAGCATATTTAGATGCTGTTAAGGCAGTTTACCCCTCCACACCCAATTCCACCAATTTCTCATACTTCTGCCCTCTAGCCTAAGGAGCCTTGGTGGCACTGTGGTTAAGCTCTTGTTGCTAACTGAAAGGTCGGCCATTTGAACCTACCAGCTACTCCTAGGGAGGAAGATGTGGCAAAGATTGTAGCCTTGGAAACTCCATGGGTCAGTTCCACTCTGTCCTATGGGGTTGCTGTCAACCCCCAGGCAACAGATTTTGGGTTTTGGACCCCTAGCATGGTCAAGTCTATTTGCCTTCCATTTCCTGCACACCATTGATTATTTACACTTGTATTTTTGCATACTGTTTACTTCAGATGTTATCCTCCTTTCTCTACATCAATGCATTTCTCTTACCCCCTTAAAAATCTACCTCTTCTGGAAAATCTTCCAAGATTGATGCCCATTCTTCTTTATTAATTCAACTTTCAACCCTCACAATTAGTAGAGAGTTGTGCAAAATCCCATATTTCTCTAGACATTGATGGGACTTTCAGACACTACACGAAACTAAGAATGGGTCTGCATAATGACAGTGGATCCATTAAATAGTTTCAGTCAGTTCTTTGCAACTTTTTATTTAAAAAAAACAGAAATAAAAAACTGGTCCATCCAGTTTCCATTTTTGAAGAGAAACTGCAGTGAATCAGATTAGAAGCGAAGTTGGTCCCGGCTCCTCTCATACTCCAACTTAACATGCATATGCTTTAGTGTGTGTGTGTTCTTGTGTGTGAGACCTTTCCAGCTGCTTAACTCCCTAATTGCTTAATCAGTAGGGCATAGAGGAAATTCATTAAGATAGAAAATTGTAGTCTGTGCTGCTCCTAATTTGCTGTGAGTCTTAAGCAACCTACTGAAGCTCAATCCTCTCTTGTAAAATGAGAGTGTTATACTAGCTGATCTATAAGATACCTCCAAACCTGTGACCTATAAGTGAGGAGAAACTGGTAATACACCTATGCCAGGTCGTATCTGAGAAATACCTTGCTATTTTCTGCCATGCCATTTACAGTAAATTTAGAGTTAATGTACTTTATACAGATTTTATTGTATGAGACAGGAAGAAATGAAATAAAAGAGAATGAAAAATATGCTTCTCACTTGGCTTCACTCAGTTGGGGGTATATCGTGGACTGGCATGATGTGCCCAAATGTTGCAGCTCATTCCTTTGTCTGGTGCCACTGGAAGCCCTTCAAAGAGTCAAGAGTGGAGCCCCATCCGTGATTAAGTTCCTGACCCTTACCTGCCTATTGCCCTGTTGGGCCCAACTCCCAGGCTCTCAAGACCTACAATCTGTACTAAGTAACGAGGCTCTTCTCTTTTGCCAGGTATTGTTTGGCTTGCTCTGACTGGGCTGGAGCCTTGGAATGGAGCAGGAAATTGCACTGCTGGTCTCCTTGTGTCAGCTCTTAAAGTGTAGGTGAGTCTACCTGGGGCCCCTGCTGCTGCTCTGGGCAGCCTGATCCAGGATTCTGGATCAGCAGGTACAAAGAACAGCATCGTAAATCTTGAGCCAAACCACTCCTTCTGATAAAAAGACTGATATGGGCAGTTGATAGATGACCTAGGAACTTTTAAAGTGTGGTGGACTTTCTAAGACATTGAGGAAAACTGATAATACTATGTCTTACAAAGAATAAATGCTTAGTAAATGTTTCTTATATTACTAAACCAGACTGAATAACATTTTAAAGAAGGTTGTCCACAAGCTGTGATGGTGAGCCCAAATTAGGAAGATAAAGTTTAATGGAAATCAGCATCAAATCCTGCTCCTAGGTTAACATCAATAATGAAAGTGCCTAACTTTTATAAATCATTTATACATACTTATTTTATTTAATACCTATCAAAATGTCACCTTCCTATGTTACCTCTTGCTTAATAAATAAACAAACCATGACTTACCCAAAATAACATAGCTAGTAAACTGCTGATTAGAACTCAAGATCTGGTCTTCTGGTTTTAAGATTCAGGCTGTTCCTAACATAGTTTAAGTGCTACATGCAGCTAAGAGACTGCTTATGTGCAGGTGGAAGGAGCCCTGTCTCAAGGAAAAACACTTTGGAAAGTAGCAATCTTAACTCACCTTCAGAAAATATGTTATCTAGTGCAAGACTAACAGTCCCACTGAACTGTGTATCATCAGGCTGTATCTGAAGCATATATTATATTCTGAGTATTATATTTTTAAGGTTTGAGATTTATGAAGGGCCCTAAAGTGGAGAGTTACCAGGAATCTGTCCTAGTGGTTAAAGTTCTGAAAACCACGGGAACAAGGAACAACTGAAGGAATTCAGGATGTTCAGTCTGGAAGAAAGGAATATGGTGGGGGTGGGGAGTGATATGGACAGGGAAAGCCTATTCATTATCTCCAAAAGCCTGAATGGTTGTTATTGTTACTTCACAGGGATTAGACATGTAGCTTCAGAATAAAACTGCTGGAGAGAAGTTAAAAGAGAGTCATTTTGATTCAAAATAAAGTAAAATTTCAAAAAAAAAAGTGCTCAGAAATCAAATGCACTTTCTTGTGAGGTATAACTTGTAAATAATCAAGCAACAATGAGTAGACTATTTGCTGTGGGTGATGAAATCACGGTTTCTGCACTGGGTAGGAGGTTGGAATAAAGGCTCTTAAAGGCCTTTTCCAAAGAGCCCTGGTGGCACAGCAGTTAAGTGCTTGATTCCTAACTGAGAGGCTGGCGGGTTGCTCCCTGGGAAAAAGGACCTAGTGATCTGCTACCATAAGGAGAACAGCCTAGAAAAACCCTATGGGGGCAGTTGTAGTCTATCGCAGGTGGTCACTACGAGTCAAAATTGATTTTAGGGCACCTAACAACAATAATAACAACAATAGCAACAAGAAGACCTTCTCTAAGGTCATTTAAGGGTCTATGGTTTAATCTTTCTCTAAAATAATTAAGCTTGAACGGAGGCAAAAACACATCCATCCTCATAACCTACATTTCTAGTGGTATCAATATTCCAGTTACTATCAGTCTTTTTGTTTTTTTTTAATCAGTCTTTACAATATTACCCCAAAACTTACACATGGGTCCTGTGGGCCAGGGCTATGAAGAGGGGCCCACAATGTCTGGGCCCTCATCTGGGAAGACTCCATGCTGAAGGCTGGAATAACTGAGAGGTGTGCTGTCCAATACAGTAAACATAGCCACATGTATCTATTGAATGCTTGAAATGTGTCTAGTCTGAATTGAAATGTGCTCTAAGTGTAAAATATGCAGTGTTCCAAATACGTAGTATAAAAAAGAATTTAACCTATGTTATTAAAATTTTTGTATTCATTATATAGTGAAATAAAAATTTTGATACATTGAGTGACACAAAGTATATTAAGAAGATTAATTTCATCTGTTTCATTTATTATTTTATTATATTTTTAGTTGTGGCTAATAGAAAATTTTTAATCATATACGTGGTTTACATTATATCCTTATTGGTCAGTGTTGATCTCAAGGTGTTTGTAACTCATGTGTATTATGGTTGATGCTCACTGTTGGCTGGCACCTCAGCTAAACAATTGACTGGAGCACCTATGTCTTAGAAATCTCTAGAGAAATAACCAGTGGTAGATAGATAGATAAATAGTTAGGCAGGTAGATAGATAGGTAGGTAGGTACATAAGTGAGAGAGAGAGATTTTAAGGAAGGATTTACATGATTGTGGGGGACTGACCAAATTCTGTAGGTCAGGCAACAGGTTGGAGATTCCTACAGGCTTGTGTCCAGAAATTTATAGTCAGGTGAGGAGAAAGTGAAAGTGAGGGAGTTCTGGCAAAATGTCTATTTATTGTCTGGAGGCAGAATATACTCTAGGAAAAACTCCGTTTTTGCTCTTAAGGCCTTTAGCTGATTAGATGAGGCCCATCCACATGACAGAGGGTAATATGCTTTACTTTAGCCATCACAATGTACATGTGGTCTCTTCATGTGGTTTGGACTTCCTCCAATATAAAAAAAAAAAAAAATGGTGGTCTTAAAATAGTTGGAATTTTTATATGGCAAATCAAGGCTTAAAAAGCAAGATTTCCAGTGAAGAAACAGAAGCTATATTGCTTTTTTTTAAACCTAGTCTCGGAAGTCATGCATTTTATTAGTTACTAGCACATCACAAGCCTGCACAGACTCAAAGGGAGGGGACATATTGTAGCAGAGCACGTGGGATAGAAGATACCATTGAAGCCATCATGGAAAATGCAAACTTTCACAACCTGTTACCATCAGACCAACAGAGTTATGCAATCTCTTTTTTCAAATTTAAAAGGCCATTCCTGAAGTCCAACTTTTGAATTATAAGAGAGATTAGAGTTCTTCTACAGAAATATTCAAGTCTTAAAATTAAGAAAAGGCGTTAAGTTTAGAAATTACATTGATATTCATTGGCAAGTGGGAATACAGTATAAAATACAAAATGTCTTTAAAGTGTTTAAAAAACTGCCCACATGCTAAGGAAACCATCATAAATCCAGCCTGCTTGTCACAGAGTTGAATTACACTGCAAAGAATACTTCCAGTTTTTTAATGTTTCTTTTATTTATTGTTAACTGACAGAAGCCTGATGCTAATTTCTAATAGGTACCTGTTCAAAACTTACTGGCAATAATCTTTTATTTTTCTAACTGCACTTAAACTTTTCTTCATTTCAGCCTCAATTCACAATTTATTCAATGTGGGTGTGACATGTGTGATGTGTATTGGCTGGGAGATATGGCTTATTTATAATAACCATAAAATTATCTTATAAGAGGTAACTTATCTTGTTTTTTTTTAAATTTATTTAGTATAATCACCCTCTATTTGCTTTTTGGGGAGGGTGGGGAGTGAAGCTGTACCCAGAGCACAAAATACCTTGAAGGTTAAATCAACATTTGACTTTAGTTAAGCAAATGTAATTGACCTGGAGGGCTTCTAGTAAAAATGGAGTTCTGGAAATGAGCGTTGATTTTTTTTTTAAGCGTGATTTTAATTTTATTTTTCTAAAGTATTAAAAGGGCACTGTCAACGTAAAGTTCGTTTTGATGTTTAGTTTGCATTGCTCCCTCTGAGCCTCCTTTTCATGGTTTCAGTTGCTTAGATGATTTGTGCTTTAATATTAATTTGTTAATAATAATTTCCTTTATAATCCATTCAATTATTAACCCTCTATCAATCATCAAATGATTAATAAATAAAATATTAAATAATCCCCAGGCTATCAGTCCGTTATGTTGCTTTGGGTTACAAGGGGAAAGGATTTTTTGGCAGTCTTTTTTGACATGTCTCACCAACAGATGGTCTCATGGGCAGTTAATTGAACTAGGCAATGGGAGTGGAGAGAAAGGGGGTGAAAACAACAAAAACAACAATATACAGAGCTAAAACTGGAAACAAACAAACTTGTAGTATTTACAAATGTTAGAAGAATTCTATACTGTCTCTTAATTCCAGCTAGCATTTTATTCCTCTTCGTACAGCAACTAGAACACACAGAAACACTGCCCTCTTTCTCCAGAATGGTGACCAGATTCACATGTTTGAAAAACACATGGAAATGGGTAGGATTTTATTGCACACACAGAGAATGTGCAGGTCTGCTCCTAACATTTGCTTTCTAAATAACAAAGACTGCTGACCCGAATCATGAAACTAAAAATAAATTCCCAAATCCTTTTGAAAGGATTTTCACTTAGATGAGAAGCTCTTTAGTTTGTGGAACCTTTTACTCCATTCCTTATTCTTAAGTAAACAAGAAAGACTAACAGGTAGCATAGAATACTAATGTTCTCAATTTTGTCTTACAGAGAGATGGGCTACTATCTAGGGAACTGAGGAGACAGCTAAATGAAATAACTTTAATCAATACTGAGCAAAAGTTCTGTGGATGTTATTGTACTGAGTAATAAATCTCAGACATATGATGCTATTAAAGATTAACACATGGGCTGTGGGTCATATAGACATGAGCCATATAAGTTTCCTCATCTGTAAAACGGGTATAAAAATATCTGGTAGGATTCTTAGCAAGATTAAGTAGGATAACATAAACCAATAGCTTAACACAGCACCTAAAAAAAAAACACAGCACCTAGTGAGTTCTTATTATTGTTAGGATACAACAGAATAGGGTAGAAAAAGGACTGAACTAGAAGATAGGAAACCCAAATTTTAGTTCTGGTTCTGCTACAGATTAACTATATGACCTTAGTTGATTCTCTTAATTTTTCTGCCAGAACAGTTAGGGCTTGGCAACGTGGTTCCTATCTTTTTGAACTTTAAAATCATATGATTATGAATAAACAAGAGAATTGCCAACTTCTATTTTCATACTAGGCTGTGTAGGCCTAAATCTAAGGTCAATGGATTACCAAAGGATGCCTTCTAAATTGAATAAACTACTTCTAGGATAGCTCTTCCATTTGTTTGGTGGGGCAATGTCTTGGAACTAAAGTCTAGGACGGTTGTATAGTGGTCAAGAGTATGTGCTCTGGAGCCAGAAGGCCTGGGCTTAAATTCAGATTCTATTATTTTTTAGCATTGTGTCCTTGGCTTAGTCAGCTTCCTTGCCTGTACAGAGACAATAAGAGTATATAACCCGGTAATGTTGTGAAAGGGAATGAGTTCACAATTCATGGCTAACAAGGGTCAATAAATATTGGCAATTTTAACTCATTCGCCTTAACTTTTTCCTCTTTCTTCTGTTTCCATTTTGGCAATCGATGATTTATTAATATGATAATGTAAGTCTTTAAAGTAATAACACACTTTAAAATGTAATGTTAATATCCTTGTTGTTGTTGTGTGCTATTTTGAGTCAATTCCTACTCCTACTGTAGGACAGAGAAGAACTGCCCCCTGGGGATTCCTAGGCTATAATTTTTACAGGAACAGATGGCCAGGTATCTTCTCCTGCAGAGCCGGTGTTGGGTTTGAACTGCTGTCCATTTGGTTGGCAGGAGAATGCTATAACCACTGTGTTACCCGGGCTCCTTACATTATCCTTCCAATCCCTTAAATATGTGGATGGCAAAAAGAAAAAACTTTGGCTTGATTATTTGTTTAGTTAGAATTAATCAAATTCCCTGAGTTCTCTTTCCGTTGTCTCACCTGAGTTACCTGCAAAACGCTGGTGCAATTTGCAGCATGATCTTCTGCCATCTGGATTCACCACCTACAGCCTTTCTTGCTAGAAATTTCTAAAGGCAGTTTGGTCTTAGCTACACTCTCATAACAATCTGGAATAGACTATTAACATACCAGTCTGAATTTTAATCACTTTTATCACTAGTTGAAAGATTTCGCCTTCACAATTAAAGGGGTTTCTAACATCTTCTGAACAAGTGTGGTGGAAGTGGCTCTAGCTGCCGAGTATTTACAATGCATCAGGATATTATTCTGAGCACTTTGCAAATGTTCCCTCATGTAATTCTCACAGTTAACCTGTGAGGTGAGCATGATCCTTGTTTTACATAAGAGGAAGGCCCTAACAAGTAGGAAATGGCAAAACTAAAATCTTGAACTCATATTTCAAATCTTTTACTCTTTCTACAACAACAAATAATGAGAGAAATGAGCATGGAGGGAGAAGTAGAAGATAAGGGGCTTCCAGGGATTTCTGACATTGTGGCCTCGCTACTCTCCTTGTATCCTGTGAGCCCAAGCCAGCATTTCTACAGTTCCTTTGTCCTATCATTAGGGGGTGAGGCTTCATCCTAAAGGAGAGTTTAGAAGATGTTGCTTTGGGCAACCTGGTGGGTTCTTTTAGTCTGTGCATTGGGACATAGGGCACATTTTTATCAAAATGTCTGGGGATTCAGGAAGGTTCTTGCCACATCTGACATTACAGAAAATCTATTTCAAATAATCTTCTGGTTGCTTTATTTGAGGGGAATGAAGCCTGGGTTTTGCAGAAGGAAAACAAAACCAATGAACAAGCAAATCTTTCTAGAAAACACTTTGGGATTCTGCTCCTTAGCTTATCCAAGTCAAATGTCAAAAGTCAGTTCAAAGCAAGGGGTTGGGTAGTAAAGAGTTGTATGCAACATGAAAGGTCAAACCTGAAAAGCAAGACTTGAAGTTAAAACTCTCCTTGTGAAATAGGTAAAAAAACGATTGGCATCTGTTGATGGCATCCACCTTGCTTTGTTCTTACCACATTGCTGTGGGTGTAGATTTTTATAACTCTAGGTGCCAGAAGCTACTCTGTCCAACAGGAGGGCCGAGTTATCTTTGTTTTTCCAGGATTTAAACCAGTGGGCCTCAGAACCCACTGGAAGGACTAACAAGGTGATACCAGAAAGCAGAGCACTAGGAACGCTGTAGAAGCTGTTCTCACAACCTATCTGCCTTGATTTATTAATATGACCTCACAAGTGAGGACTTCTTTTGACACATTCTATAAAACTTCTGGAGGATGGGCACACTCATGCAAAAGGCAAAACCAAAACTCATGCTGGCAGTTTTACTTTAGGGACGCATTCATTGTCAATGATTGCTTCTGACATGACATGTCCCACATCTGAAGAATTTTGCATCTCAGAAAATTCTTGATAATTGGCCTTTAATTTTGTGCTGCCATCTGGCTCCATCCTCTATCTCCTGATGTGACAAGGGAATGAGTTTCTGTGAAGGGCTCTGGCTGGAGTGGGTGCATCACAAGTCCTTGTTGAACTTGATACCTCTTCATTCTGGCCGCTTAGATGCACTCTGTTACTCCTGTGAAGAAAGCACTCCAGGAAAGCTCTGAAAGATCAACAGGGTCTCCCCTAGGAGCAAGGTGAACCAGGTTAGGGCACTGTTGCCTAAAAGGCTGCTCATTTCTAACTTTTCAAGAACTGAGCCATGCTTATGAATGAAACTTTTCCTGCAAAGCCTTAAGGTTCAACATCGACCACTATAAGTATCTTTTCATCAAGGAGGCCTGCCCATTCCTCTCATGCTTAGCTCAAAATTCCCATCCTCAGAGTAGTCCCTATTTTGGTTTAGGTCAATTTTGAAAGATTGCCTCTGGCTGATCAATTCCTAAAATCTACATGGTAGACAGTAGAAGCTACAGGCCAGACTGGTTGGCCATGTACCCAGACCCTTCTACTTCTCAGCAGAGCAGCCTTTGGCAAGTTATTGAAATTTTCTGTACCTGTTTCTTCATCTTTGAAATGACCAATGATAAGAGAACCTATCTCATAAGTTACTGAGAGGGGAAAATGGGCCATTCTTGTAAATGTGTAGAACAGTGCCTGGTCAAGAAAGCACCAGAATCAATAAATGTTTTTTTTTTTTTTTATTACTATAGGGTCGCTATGAGTCGGAATCAACTCGACAGCAGTGGGTTTGGTTTATTGCTTTCATTGGAAACCCTGGTGGTATAGTGGTTAAGTGCTACGGCTGCTAATCAAAGGGTTGGCAGTTCGAATCCACCAGGCGCTCCTTGGAAACTCTATGGGGCAGTTCTACTCTGTCCTATAGGGTCGCTATGAGTCAAAATCGACTCAACAGCACTGGGTTTGGTTTTTTTGGTTTATTTCATCTACAAGTCTGAAGAGTTCTCTCACTTTTTAGAATCAATCTGGCCTTGAGGGAATGAGAAGAAAAAGAGGTAAAATAGAGCAACAAAAGAGCAATCTTGGCTTTCAGCGCAGTGGAGACGGCCTGAAGATCTAACCCATAAGAAAGGCTAGAATGATGGACCCCGGGAGTCCTAGGTTCTGACTTTCAGAAGCTGAAACAGAAACAGCAGGGCTGTCCTACATATCTTTGATAACTTTAAAGACTGGTAACTTAAAAAGGTTATGCAGATAAACAAAGTGAGACAGCTAATTATATATGCCTCTCCTTGGGCTAACCTTGGCTGACCAGGATTAAGTAGCTATAAATTCCTTTGAAGTAGAAACTGTTGTTCTAGTGCTCACAGTTCATTCTTTGCAAAGGCTTGTGAATGATGAATAAACAGTCCGAGGTGGAGGTTAAATTTATTTGCTCCATGAACCTGGCTTGGCTAAATCCAAAGATGGTCTTTAGAGAGAGTTTCAGGGATGCAACTACTCCTATGCAGTCTTCTTCCCCTTGCTGATTGAAGTTCTACAAAAAAAAAAAAAATACAGCTTAATACAGAGCAAATCACAACTGTGTTTTTACAGTTCTGTTAAGGATCCTGGACACTTTTCTTGGGGGTCCACA
Source organism: Loxodonta africana (assembly GCF_030014295.1). NCBI lineage: Eukaryota > Metazoa > Chordata > Mammalia > Proboscidea > Elephantidae > Loxodonta > Loxodonta africana. The sequence continues at coordinate 143,584,298 of NC_087342.1, read as the reverse complement.
AAAGTGATTCCTTTGGTATATGAGTAGAAATTCATACAAATTTTCTTCAGCAGATTTTCTTCATGTAAATGTTTTTTCTTAAATGATATGGTAGTTAATTGGCTGTAACTATATATATACACATATACACACACACACGTATAAGCATGTGTGTGTGTGTGTGTGTATATGTTGTTTTTGTTAGGTGCCCTCGAGTCGGTTCTGACTCATAGCAACCCCATGTACAACAGAATGAAACACTGTCCAGTCCTGTGCAATCTTGACAATTATTGCTATGTTTCAGCCCATCATTGCAGCCACTCTGTCAATCCATCTCTTACAGGGTCTTCCTCTCTTTCTCTTATCCTCTACTTTACCAAGCATGATGTCCTCCAGGGATTGGTCCCTCCCGATAACATGTCCAAAGTACTTGAGACAATGTCTTGCCATCCTCGATTCTAAGGAGTATTTTGGCTGTACGTCTTCCAAGACAGATTTGTTTGTTCCGGCGATCCATGTTATATTCAATATTCTTCCCCAACACCATAATTCAAAGGCATCAATTCTTCTTCAGTCTTCCTTATTCATTGTCCAGCTTTCATATCTATATGAGGCAACCAAAAATACCGTGCCTTAAGTAAGCCACACCTTAGTCCTCAAAGTGACATCTTTGTTTTTTAGCAATTTGCAGCAGATTTGCCCAATGCAATATACCATTTGATTTCTTGACTGCTGCTTCCCTGGCTGTTGATGGTGGATGCAAAGTAAAATGAAATCCTCAACAACTTCAATGTTTTCTCTGTTAATTGTGGTGTTGCTTATCAGTCCAGTTGTGAGGATTTCTTTTTTTTTTTTTTTCATGTTGAAGTGTAATACATACTGAAGGCTATGGTCTTTGATCTTCATCAGTAACTGCTTCAAGTCCTTTTCACTTTCAGCAAGCAAGGTTGTGCCATCTGCATATCATATGTTGTTAATGAGCCTTTCTCTGGTCCTGATGCCACATTATTCTTCATAGAGTCCAGCTTCTTGGATTATTTGCTCAGCATACATATTGAATATGTGTGGTAAAAAGATACAACCCTGGCATGCACCTGTCCTGATTTTAAACCACGTAGTATCCCTTTGTTCTTTTCAGAAAACTGTCTTTAAGTCAATATACAGGTTCCTCATGGGCACAATTAAGTGTTCTGGAATTCTCATTCTTGACAATGTTATCAATAATTTGTTATGATCTGCACAGTTGAATGTCTTTGCATAGTCAATAACACATAGGTAAATATCTTTCTGGTATTCTCTGCTCTCAGCCAACGTCCACCTAACATCAACAATGATATCCTTCATTCCACGTCACTTCTGAATCCATCTTGCCAGGCAGTGTTTCATTCTGTTGTGCATAGAGTTGCTATGAGTCGGAACCGACTCGACGGCACCTAACAACAACAACAACCATGTCAATGTCCTGCTGCAACCATTTTTTTGAATTATCTTCAGCATAATTTTGCTCGTGTGTGATATTAATGATATTGTTTGATAATTTCCACATTCGGTTGGATCACCTTTCTTGACAATAGGTGTAAATGTGGATCTCTTCCAGTTGGTTGGCCAGGTAGCTGTCTTCCAAATTTCTTGGCGTAAATGAGTGAGCACTTCCAGCATTCCATTGTTTGTTGAAACATCTCAACTGGTATTCCATCAATTCCTGGAGACTTGTTTTTCGGCAGTGCCTTCAGTACAGCTTGGACTTCTTCCTTCAGTACCATTGATTCTTGATTATATGATCAGCCTCTTGATCAGTCTCCTGAAATGGCTGAATGTCAACCAATTCCTTTTGGTACAGTGACTCTGGGTATTTCTTCCATCTTCTTTGATGTTTCCTGAATCATTTTATTTTTTGTCCAAAAAATCCTTCAGTATTGCAACTTGAGGCTTGAATTTTTTTCTTCAGTTATTCCAGCTTGAGAAGTGCTGAGCATGTCCTTTTCTTTTGGTTTTCTAACTCCAGGTCTTTGCACATTTCATCATAATACTTTATTTTCTCGAGTTGCCCTTTGAAATCTTCTGTTCAGTTCTTTTACTTCAGTTCTTCCTTTCACTTTAGCTACTCTAATTTATATATACATATATATAAAATATAATACCCCGCTCACCTGCTGTATGTATATATAAATCATTACCGTCCTTGTTGGTGTGGATAGGGAAGAGATGGTCCTGAAAGAAAAGGCTTTCTAGATTGTGTTTATTGAGGCATATTTTTACATGATCTGAATTATCTTTTTCACTATAGTCCATATAGTTCGGCACACCCTCAAAACAAGCAGCTAAAATAGAGTGTTTTAATAACAATTAGTCAATTGAAATGACAGGGATTTAAGAGGCAAAAAATGTGAACATCCTTTGAAAAAGAAAAACAATAACAACAACCAAAAAAACCAAAACCTAAAACACAACAATGATGTGTGGTAAATGAAAATGAATTTTAATAAGGATACCACAAATATAGCATCTTAAATGACATATAAATGAAATTAGAGTTACTATAATTGCTCCCTTCCAAAAATAATTAACAATTAACTTTTTTTTTAATCATACTGCCTTAGCATCAAATATTAAATCAAGGATTGGCCAAAGGGCCAAAGAGTAAATATTTTCAGCTTTGATGGCCAAGAGGCCGAATGGAACGTATTATGTAGGTACTTACTAACAAAAGAGAAAATAAATTTCCACGAATTTTTTATTGATGAAATTCAAAATATAATAATAACAACTGAATACAATTGTTTGTAATATGATCCACTAATAAGAAGAAGGAAGAGTCCCTGGGTGGTATAAATGGTTAAGCGCTCAACTAGCCGGAAGGCTAACAGTTTGAACCCACCCAGAGGCACCTCAGAAGACAAGCCTGGTGATCTGCTTCCAAAAGGTTATAGCATTTAAAACCCAATGAAGCAGTTCTGTTCTGCACACATGGGGTACCCCTAAGTTGGCCAACAACAACAATGAGAGGAATGAATTTTTTTTCCTTGGTATAAGGTTATAGTTAATTGAGATTCAACATTAGTGTTGAGGTTCAACGTTAGTGTTCTCTATCATCGAATTGGCTGCAAATGATCATCTGTAAAAAGTTTCCTAGTTTCTGGGCTGCATAAAAGCAGGCTGTGGGCTGTATTTGGTTTGCAGGCTGTAGTTTGCTGATCCCTGGGTTAGATGCTTGAAAGAAGTCCAGCAAAAGCATTTCCATACAAGAGTGAATAATGGTTAATCAGCAACAGCTCTTGGTTACTGCTTCCTATGGTTTGTTACTGGGCCCTGGCATTCATACAGTGGACTAATTTTCATTCTGGAGCCCAGCAGGAAGTAACTCTTGATGCCAAAGGACATGGTTTACAGCCGTACAAGCAAAGACTACTCGGCACAGGAAGCAGTCATCAAAGAGAACCAAAGTCAAACACACAGTTCAGGTAAAAACGATTTGCAGAGACGGGCCAACAGGAAAATACCCCTGCCTGGTAGTCAGACAGAGAGGCGCTTACATTTTACAGAAAATGCTGGCATGAGGCAAAACCTCTAGAAAACAAGTAATAGGGAGTTCTTAAAATAAACTTGGAATCTTTGCTTTAGCAGAGATCGACTGCAATGTGTAAATGATAACAAGCATTCTCATACAAGAAAAGGGACCCAGTTCAAAGCAGTGTGAGCTAAATTTAGCCAGTACGGAAGAGGGAAAAAGAAGGTAAGGGCAGAGGGGGTCCCCTTTGTATCAGTAGTAACAAGCATTATCTATTCCTTAGTGAGCAGGAACTAGAAATATAAATCAGAACCCATGCATAATTGTGTATATTTGCGTTCAAATTATCAGTAAAATTAGTATTGTTTTCTTTCCAGAATCTGAGTGACTTCCATTGTTACCCACATATTCCTTTGCATCTTTATAAAGGGCTGAGTTAAGAAACATCCTAAGTATGTCTATGGTATGTGGCCAATTATATATTGAGCTTCAAATTGAGCAACAACAATGAGCAGCTGTGATCTATCCCCCCATAATTTACACATATACTCTGATGCTGTATTAATACAACTTAAATTTGTCTGTTATATAAGAATTCCTGCATTTGTCCAGATCTAGGTTTTATTTTGTGTACAAAGACACATTAAGCAAAATTGTTTGGCCTGGGGCAGTCATTTATTCAGTCACAAGCCTTTAATAGTTCATACAAACATTTTAGACACTTTTCATATCTTTATCGTCCCCCAGTCAAAGTATTCTTTTTAAGAAAAGAACTCAAGTGACAAACTCAGATTCTAGAGTCAGGCTGCTGGGTTTGAATTTCAATGCTACCTTGCATAATCTTAGAAAAGTTACTTTATTTTATCAGTATTAGCTTCCTCAATTGTAAAATGGAGACAGTAACAGTTCCTACCTCCTTGGAAAGAGCCTTGGTGGCACAATGGTTAAGCAGTCCTTTGCTAACCAAAAGGTTGGTGGTTCAAACTCACCCAGGAGTTCCGTGAGAGAAAAGACTTGGTAATCTGTTTTCATGAGGAAACTCTATAGGTCAGTTCTACTCTGTCACATGGGGCCACTGTAAGTCAGAATCTACTCAAAGGCACACAACAGCAACAACCCCCTTGGGGTTCTGTGAGCATTGACTTAGTTAAATCATGTAAACTGTTTAGCATATTGCCTAGTACATATTACATTCTCAATAAATGTCAGCCATTTGTGTGATTAGTTATTATAATCAATTTAAATATGATATTAAGCATAACACCAAGATCATTTTTTACGTCAAATGTATACATACTTATCTAAACAAATTCATTCACAAATATTTATCAGTACTTTGTCTGTTCCAGGCATTATTGTAGGCAGTGAAGATATAGCTTGGACAATGTGGATAAATATCTATGATCCGGTGAGACTTTCATTCTGGTGGGAGGAGGGGAGAGCAGAGAATAAAGGAACAAAACACAAGTAAATAAAAATGTTTATATGCCAGATAATGATAAGTGCTATGGTGAAAATTAACATACGGGTGAAATAGCGTGTGTAGAAGGGGGTGGTATTGCAATTTAAAATAAGCTGAGTGATCAGGAAGTCTTCATGGCTATGGTAGCCTTTTCTCCTACAGGGTTGAGAAGCCTGGGCTAAGGTTGACAGATTTAGCAAATAAAAATACAGGATGTCCAGTTCAAATTCAGCCGAGCAGCCTGTATTTTCTCTGGCAATGGTACCTGGGGATGAGAGATGACCAGTGAGCCCTTGTGAGACTAACACAAGGAATAAAGGACAAATGAGTTGAATTATAAATTCTGAAGGGGCAGGGATGTCACAGAGTGTGAAAGTCACAGAGGTCTGGGGCTCTCTTTGCATTACTGCAGGCACCTGGGCCCATCTATCTTATCCTGAGTAAGTGGGGCTTGGGGGTTCATCCAGACTTGGCTGTAGGAGGGTGGAGTGGGAAGCAAAACATGCGGAGCTCTGAAGCTCTCTCTTGACTCCTGATATTTGTTACTTATGGTCATAGAAGATCAGGCTGGAGATGATCTTAGATATTAGGTAATGCAATCCTCAGGAAACAGACCCAGAAAAGTTTAACAAGTTGCCCAGTATCATGAACAGAGTGCTTCTTTGAACCAGGATATTGATTTAGGTGTTCAAAAAGTCAGTGAGCTGCAAGAAAAAAATTCTCCTTGCATGATTTTCCTTTCTTTTCCTCTGAAATTTTTCACCCATGGTTCAGCATAGCACAATTTCCCCACATGAATGATTTCAACACTTTGTAGTGGTAGTTTCTATTATACAATGTGCTTTTCCTTCCAACGATTCATTGCTGTTCTGTTTTACACAATGAGTGGAGAGTTAGTTCATCTTGGCTCTGGGATTGTAGTGGTAGTGATGATTATTACATGCAATTGAAAGATGGAACCAGTGGACCTCAGCATAAGAGCAGAGTTTTTGTCCATTTTGTTAATTTTTAAAAGTCCATTTTCTAGAAAAGTGCCTAATACATAGTTGGTGCTCATTAAATATGCTCTGGACAATGAGAAAGGACTTGCAAATAGTATGAGGTTTTCTTGAAGTCATAAGTCATACCTGGTGTTTGTTAAATCACTTTGAAATTATGCTTATTTGAACCATACAAATAACAAGAAGAATTGTGTTACAAAGCCTCACAAATGCTAAAAAAAGTATGTCATAGTATTTCAGAGCATAGACACAGACCAAACTGCTGAGTTAATCCTTACATCACCATTTTATAGCTGTGTGACTTTTCCTTATCTTTGTACCTCAGTTGTCTGATCTGTAAAATAAGGGCAATGATATTATATCATACTAATACCTTCTCTCTCATCAAATTATTGAAATATTAAAGAACATTGATTAGTGCCTGGCACATAAAAAGAACTAAAATGTTAGTTATGAATATGATATTTTTATCCCTAAAGTTTAACCTTCAGTTGAAGCTGAAGAAAATTAAAACAAGTCAACCAGAGCCAAAGTATAACCTTGAGTATGTACTACCTGAATTTAGAGACTATTTCAAGAATAGATTTGAAGCATGGCACACTAAAGACTGAAGACCAGACTACTTACAGAATGACACCAAGGACATCATACATGAAGAAAGCAAAAGGACATTAAAAAGATAGGAAATAAAGAACAAAACCAAAATGGATGTCAGGAGAGACTCTGAAACTTGCTCGAGAACGTTCAGCAGCTAAAGCGAATGGAAGCAATGATAAAGTAAAAATGCTGAACAGACGATTTCAAAGGGTGGCTCAAAAGACAAAGTAAAGTATTATAATGAAATGTGCAAAGGCCTGGAATTAGAAAACCAAAAGGGAAGAACACACTCAGCATTTCTCAAGTTGAAAGAACTGAAGAGAAAATTCAAGCCTTGAGTTGCAATACTGAAGGATTCTATGGGCAAAATATTGAAGGATGCAAGAAGCATCTAAAGAAGATGGAGGGAATATAGAGTCACTGTACCAAAAAGAACTGGTTAACATTCAGCCATTTCAGGAGATAGCATATGATCAAGAACCGATGGTATTGAAGAAAGAAGTCCAAGCTGCACTGAAGTCTTTGGTGAAAAACAAGGCTCCAGGAATTGATGGAATACCAATTGAGACATTTCAACAAATGGATGCAACCCTGGAAACAATAACTTGTCTATGCCAAGAAATTTGAAAGACAGCTACCTGGCCAACCAACTGGAAGAGATTCGTATTTGTGCCCATTCCAAAGAAAGGTGATCTGACAGAATGCATAAATTATCTAACAATGTCAATAATATCATATGAAAGCAAAATTATGCTGAAGATAATTCAAAAATGGTTGCAGCAGTACATTGACAGGGAACTGCCAAAAATGCAAGCCGGATTCAGAAGAGGACATGGAACAAGGGATATCATTGTCAAAGGGTTATCATGTCAAGCAGGTCTTGCCTGAAAGCAGAGAATCCCAGAAAGGTGTTTACCTATGTTTTTTTGACTGTGGAAAGGCATTCAACTGTGTGGATCATAACAAATCATGGATAACATTGTGAAGAATGGGAATTCCAGAACACTTAAGTGTTCTCATGAAGAACTTGTACATAGAACAAGAGGCAGTTGTTCAAACAAAACAAAGGGATACTGCATGGTTTAAAATCAGGGTTATGTCCTTTCATTGTACTTATTCAATCTGTACACTGAGCAAATAATCTGAGAAGCAGACTTATATGAAGAAGAACAGGGCATTGGGATTGGAGGAAGTCTCATGAACAACCTGAGATGTGTAGATGACACAACCTTGTTTGTGGAAAGGGAAGAGGACTTGAAGCACTTACTGATGAAGATCAAAGACTACAGACTTCAGTGTGGATTACACCACAACGTGAACAAAAATTCTCACAACTGAACCAATAAGCAACATCATGATAAATAGAGAAAATATTGAAGTTGTCAAAGATTTCATTTTACTTCGATCCACAATCAATGCCCATGGAAGCAGCAGTCAAGAAATCAAATGACATATTGCGTTGGGCAAATCTGCTGTAAAAAACTTTGAAGTGTTAAAAGGCAGAGTTGTCACTTTGAGGACTAAGGTGCTCCTGACCCAAGCCATGGTATTTTCAATAGCCTCATTTGAAAACTAAACCTGGACAGTGAATAAGGAAGACCCAAGAAGAATCGATGCCTTTGAATTATGGTGTTGGTGAAGAATACTGAGTATACCATGGACTGTCAGAAGAATGAACAAATGTGTCTTGAAAGAAGTACAGCCAGAGTGTTTCTTGGAAACAAGGATGTTGAAACTTTGTCTCAAGTACTTTGGACATGTTGTCAGGAGGGACCAATCCCTGAAGAAGGACATCATGCTTGGTAAAGGTGAGGGTCAGTAAAGACAGGTGAAACCTAAATGAGATGGACTGACACAGTGGCTGCAACCATGAGCTCAAACATAGCAACGATTGTGAAGATTGCACAGGACTCGGTAATGTTGTATTCTGTTGTACACAACTTGTAAACAACTCAAGGACACTTAATAACAAAAACATTCCTATTGTAATGGCTAGCACATTGCTTTTGCTGTATAAAGAATGTGACTAGACAATGCTTATATACGAGAAAAAATAATCTAAACTATTTGCTTAAATAGTTTTAAAGATACTGTAAAAGAATATAATTAAGACAAGTACGGATACCTTACACTCTTTTGCAGTATCTTTAAAAGGATTTTTTTAAAAGGGCTCTAAATATTAAAACAAATAGTTTAAATCATTTTGGCCCAGTGGTTAAGAGCTGTGGCTGCTAACCAAAAGGTCAACAGTTCGAATCCATCAGCTGCTCTTTGGTAACCCTATGGGGCAGTTCTACTCTGCTCTACAGGGGCACTATGAGTTGGAATTGACTTGATGGCAACAGGTTTGGTGTTTTTTGTTTTTTTTCTTTTTTGCTTATCTAGTCATTAACAGCTACAGCTGTGAGGGGAAGTAGACTAGATTATGAGAGGGTCGAATAAAACTTTTTCATCAGCCTCTCTTAATATCTGGAGAGGCAACATAGTTATATGGGAAGGAGGCAATGCCTCTCTGTTCTAACCATGCATCATGCCTACCCTGGCAAGTTTGTGGCCTTTGATGAACTTTTGTGTTGGGAATCCAAAGAAAATACAGCTGGGAGTGAGGTGGAGGAGTGGCTTGTTAAGATATGTTTTTGTACCATTTTCCCTTTTCCAGCTATGCCTACGTTCAAAGTATATCGCAGTGGTAAGTGACCCCATCTGTAATCCACCACAATTTGGCTATCTCTCTCCAAAGATCCATTTGGCTAGTTACTGATATCCTCCCTGATAGTCAAACCCAATGGTCCGTTCTCCCCTTGGTTCTCTGAAGGGTATCTGGCATGCTGTCATTTGTGAAACTCACTATGTCCTGAACTCTGAGGACCAACACCACCCCCAGCCCTCCTTGCCTTCTCCTTCTCTGGCTGCTCCTTTTCATTTCCCTATGATGATTCTTCTTCCTTTGCTTCCCTGATAAGTGTTTATGATCACCAGGGTTCTGTATTTGCTCCTCTTTTCTTCTTATGATTTCATCTTCACTCATGTCACGCAGTTTTGTGCATTAACTGGTATAGCAGGATGAATAATGGTCCCCAAAGATATTAAGTCCTAATCCCTGGAATCTGTCTTTGCAGGCTTTTGCAGGGTCTTTGTAGATTAAATTAATTTTCTTGAGATGGGTAGATTATCCTAGATTTTCAGGATGGGCCTTAAATGCCATCACATTTCCTTACAAGACGGAGGTAGAGAAGCTTTAACACAGACAGAAGAGGAGATGGCAATGGGGCCACTGAGGTAGAGGCTGGAGCAATGCAGCCATAAGCCACGAAATGCCAGTAGCTATTAGAAGCCAGAAGAGTCAAGAAATGGATTCTCCTTCACAGTCTCTGAAAGGTGCAAGCACTGCTGACACCTTGATTTCAGACCAGTGATGCTGATTTCAGACTTCTGTCCTCCAGAATTCTGAGAGAATAAATTTCTATTGTTTTAAGTCACCAAGTTTGCGGTAATTTGTAGCAGCAGTCATAAGGAACTAATAAAAAAAACCAAACCAAGCCCAGTGCCGTCGAGTCGATTCCAACTCATAGAGACCCTATAGGATAGAGCAGAACTGCCCCATAGAGTTTCCAAGGAGCGCCTGGTGGATTAGAACTGCCGATCGTTTGGTTAGCAGCTGTAGCACTTAACCACTACGCCACCAGGGTTTCCAAGGAACTAATACAGGTAATAAATTTGTCTTTAATTAGTATCTGTCTTCTGAGTGCCAGATCCACATAATCAAATACCTGTTGGACATCTCCACCCAGATTTCCCATACTACATTTACAACATTTATAGCTAATGTTATTTACACTTTCAATGTAATTAATGTTAATGTACTTACAATTTTCGGAAGCCCTTCAGAAATATTTGGTCATTTAATACTTGTTTTAATACTTACTCCAAATCTATGAAGTAGATACTTTATTATCTTCACTTTAGAGTTAAGAAAATGGAGGCACAGAGAATTTAGGTAGCTTGCCCAAGGTTGTAAGGATGGTAGTGCTAGAGGTTGGAGTTTGGGCCTAGGGCAGTCTGGCTTTAAAGCCAAGCACTAAAAAAAAACGCTAAAAAAAAAAAAATGTTATCGAGATTCTGACGGTTGGCAATTCTGACTCTTGGCAATTCAGACTCATGATGATTCTGACTAATGGAGATTTCATGTGTTTCAGAGTTGAACTTCATAGGGCTTTCATGGTTGTGACCTTTTGGAAGCAGATCACCAAGCCTTTCTTCTGAGGCGCCTCTGGATGTGTTCAAACTGCCAACCGTTTAGTTAGTAGTGGAGTATTTAACAATTTACCCTTAACCCAGGGACTCCAAAAATGACAGTGCTATGCTGCCTCAAATATCCTTATGTCTCAGTCTACTCAGAGCCTGTGCCGTGCCTGAGCAGCGATGCCCAGGACCTTCGAGGACAGATCAAGTTAGCCGAATTGAAAAAACATGCTACATGTTAGACATTAGATGCCAGATCCTTGCAACCACTGCCAGGGGCAATTTGCTGTTCTTGTTCAAATATCAAACTATCTGAGGCTAGAATATTTTTCAAATCTCATTCAATTTTAGATTTAGAGTCTACATCCAGAGTAAGCCCAGAGCCAAATATGAATTATTTTTGCCTCCTAAAAGCCTCATGTTTGTTGACAAACTCTGATCATTAGAGTGCTGTGGCAATCATGTTGCCATGGTCACTTTCACTGTGTTGTTATTGGGATCCAGGGCAAAGTGGAAATGTGGAAACCAAAAGTATCCCTTTCAGAGTTTACAGCCTTTGACCTCACAAGTCATGTTTTTACATCTGGAGTCCCTAGATATTCCCCTTTTGGTTTCTTCCTTATTGTTATCACTTGGAATGCATATAATAATAATAGCTACAATTATCGTAATCATCTAGGTGAGAGATAGGATACGTATCTCAGTTAATCATGTCCACAGTTTGGCAAAGAAGACTCAGGAAAGGAGCAGGAGAGAATCAAGTTCTTCATAGTTCAAGAAGAGGTCAACTCTGTTTCCTTCTCCATTCATCAAGCAGCCAAATATTGTGATTCCTGCCTCTGCGATTGCCTCATCCTTGGACATAATGGACTTTGGCAATAATATTGATATTACATATTTTTATAATATATGCATAAGTCTTCACAGGTTACCAAGTGCTTCTGCATAAAAGGGCTCTTTCTATAAGTACAGGAAGATGAGACCTCCTCCTTTATCCTTAGAATTCTGCATGGTCTAACTTGTCTGTGCAGAGGTGGATTTTCTGCGAGGCTAATGAAGTTTAAATCTTCAGAGATTCTCATTTGCTCAGGTATATACTTTTGCAAAATTTGAAAAGGTGAAACATGTAAACCACGATCAGTTAAGTCTATAGTCTCTGCGTTCTGACTTACTCTCCATGTCCCTTCATGTCTGGTGGGCTTGGAATGACTGTGGATGTTTTGGGAATTTGGCTAGTGGGAAATTGAATTGGGTATGTTAATTTGGGTTTAGTGGGCTGTATTTAATGTGATTTGTCCTCACTTCCAGGTATAGCTAAGTTATTGCTAGCTGTCCTTATGCAGAAATACTTCCAAATATACTCCCACTGCCCACCTGGGAATATGAAGTGAAGTTGCAGGGCTAGAGATTATAATTTGATGTAAGTATGTCCTTTTTTTTTTTTTTTTTCTGTTTTTATGTCCTATGGTGTCATAAGTATGCAGGTAGTAGAGGAGAAATGTCCAGAGTTAGCTCATTTGCAGAAAGTTCTTCAAATCATCATACATGCATAATTGTAAGCAAAGGTTTTGGTTCTCATCAAAGCCTTGTTAACTCAGAAGTTCTATCAGAAAAAACATGAGGACGCAGAGTGTGCAACAAAAACGTAGGAGAAAACCACTATGCTGTCGTTGTTGTTCGTTGCTGTCCAGTCGGCTCTGACTCATGACAACCTTATGTGTAGCAGAATGAAACATTGCCGGGTCCTGTGCTATCTTCATGATCGTTGATATGTTTGAGTTCGTTGTTGTAGCTATTGTGTTAATCCAAGACGTTGAGGATATTCCTTGTTTTCGCAGACCCTTTACTTTACCAAACATGATGTCCTTTTTTAGCAATTGGTCTTTCCTGATAATGTGTCCAAAGTAAGCATGTGGAAGTCTTGCCATCCTTGTTTCTAAGGACAATTCTGGTTGTATTTCTTGTAAGACTGATTGTTTTGTTCTTTTGTCAATTTTCTTCCCAACAGCACAGTTTGAACACATCAATTCTTCTGTCTTCCTTTTTCATTGTCCAACTTTCGCATGCATGTGATGCAATTGAAAACCCTGGTGGCGTAGTGGTTAAGTACTACATCTGCTAACCAAAGGGTTGGCAATTCGAATCCTCCAGGAGCTCCTTGGAAACTCTATGGGGCAGTTCTACTCTGTCCTATAGGGTCACTATGAGTCAGAATCAACTCGACGGCACTGGGTTTGGCTTTTCGGTTTGTGGATCAGGTAGACCTTAGTCATCCAAGTGACATCTTTACTTTGTAAAACATTAAAGAGGTCTTTTGGATCGCTATGAGTAGAAATTGACTCGACAGCGGTGGTTTTGGTTTTTGGGGTTTTTTTTTGCAGTAAATTTGTCTAATTTAATATATTCTTTGACTTCTAGACTGCTGCTTCCATGGATGTTGATTATTGATCCAAGTAGAATGAAATCTTTGACAACTTCAGTTTCTTCTCCATTTATCATAATATTGATTATCAGTCTGGTTGGGAGACTTTTCATTTTCTTCACTTTTAGGTGTAATCCACACTGAAGGCTGTACAGTCTTTGACCTCCATCAGTAAGTGCTTCCAATCTTCTTCATTTTTGGCAAGCAAGATTTTATCATCTGCATATTGCAGGCTGTTAATGAATCTTTCTTTAAACTTGATGCCATGTTCTTCTTCATACAGTCCAGCTTCTTGGACTATTTGTTCAGCAAAAACACTACAGGTGTAATTAATTAATAGATTATTTTTCTGGATTTTGGATGTATTATGGTATTTGTCAGCTTTCTAAATGTACAATTCGTGGCAATCTATTTTCTTATTCTAATCAAATATTCAGACTTGTATCTACCCTTCAGTGAGTGGTAAGAGGGAGGTGGAAAAATGCCAACATGTGGGCTTCATGGGACTGCCAGAAGATTGGTTTTGGAACTGAACAGGGACATGAATTCTCTAGCTCTGAAGTGAGCAGCCAGGTTCTATACACTGCTTGGCCCACATGCCTGGCTTACACTATCATATTTTTTTCAACAAGTCCAGCCTAATAAACAGGCAGGTGTCATCACTGCAAAGGAGCGAAGCCTCCCACTAACTCCTCTACTATATCTCTTCTCCACCTTGTATAACTCAACCTGTTGCCATTGAGTCAATTCCAACTCATAACGACCCTATAGGACAGAGTAGAGTGCCCCACAGGGTTTCCAAGGAGCGCTTGGTGGATTCAAACTGCCGACCTTTTGGTTAGCAGCTGTAGCACTTAACCACTATGCCACCAGGGCTCCCCACCTCGTATGGGGGTCTGAAATATTAGAATCTGAGACACATTCCTTTGGGGTAGGAAAGTTTTTCAGTCTCCAAAATTGAAATTATCAAAAGCAAATGTTCTTACAAGCCATTTCATCCTGAATCACTTTTAAGTATCCCTTAGTCCCTAAAGCTTAGGAGACATTGATAATGATGATGATGACCAAACAATTTTAAAACATTTTCTACGCATCAGGCAACATGCTATATGCTTTAATGTGCTTAGTCTCAGTCTTCCCAATGGAGGAGGAAGCTGAAGCTTAGAGGGGTCACAGAGTTCCTGTAACTAGCTGGACAAGATTTTAGAGATTAGGACACAAAAAGGTTAAATGACAAATCAAGAGGCAAGAGCTTTAAAAATTTTAAGCATTTCACAATCATGCCTTGGGCCAGCCCTGCCCTTTATTGTTTTTTCCCAACTCTAGTAAAATGCTGATTACTGCTTCTCTTAATCACATAGAGCTGGGTGGAAGACACTCTACATAATGTAAGGTATAACAAAAAGCAACCTCTGGGCAACGAAAGTATGTTCACCCAGCACAAGGAACATAATTGGGATTAAAAGTCAAGCAACACCTGGATTTCAACAAAAATCAGTCTCCTAGGGGGAAAGTCTTACAAGACAACTAGAACCAGGCAGTTAAACATTGAGCATTCAGTGGTTTGAAGTGTTTAGATTTTGCAATGGTGTGGTTTGGAAGCCTTCCAGCAGAAAAAAGCTATTTTCTTTTAAGAGGCATGCTCTCTGCAATATTTTCTTTGCTGAAATAAAGTGATCCTTAATGACGTCTTATATGACCCAAACTTTAAATAGAGCCATTATTTTAGCTGACCTCATTCTTACTAGATTTTTTACAGGTCAGCAATGAACTATCAACAGCTTCCTGATAATTAATCCTACTTACCCAAAGAACGGTTGGCCTGTTAGTCTTATCTATGCTAAGAGGAAGCTTTTATATGTACCAGACTTCCTCAGTGAATAATAAAAATCAAACTGAAATTCTCCAGAAAGCTTCCAGTGTGGTGAGGTTTGAGAATGAAGAAACAGATTGAAGGTTTTGAAGCCACCTGTCTTCAGCTCCTTACTTGCTGAAATTCTGTGGTTCGTCTAGCACCAGGATAACTTTACAGTAGAGTCACCCACACAGATGGTCGGGTCAGGTGTGGCTCTCTGGGTGACCTTAGCAAAATGTATGGACAACGCAGCATAAGCAGTTACCTGGGTGGTCTGGTTTAAGAAGCAATGGGGAAGACATCCCAAGTAGCAACCAGACCAGTTCCCATGGGAGTTAATTTTATATGATTAGAGGCTCATTCCTTTGGCTCCAAAGATTTTTAAGAACCTACTGTTAAAATACAACTGCGGTCTTTGGTTGTCACCTACCCCAAAGCAAGGCTGTTGCCTGATAGAAGGAGGAGAGAGGGGCATGGTTTTAGAACAGGTACAAGGGATCCCGGGAAAAAGGAGAAAGATTATGGAATAGTAAACTTGCTTTCTTCCAATGGTGGAGGGAGTAGAGAGCTGATGTTGGTCCCATCTAGCAATTTGTAAATGGGTTGTTTGAACATATGGGTCTTAACATGTTCATAGATTGTGGGTGTGTGCATGTGTGTGTGTGTAAAACGAAAAGGCTTATTATTAGATTCAGCTTCTCGTCAGCATAGTATAAAGTTCCTCAGGTAAGGGCATGCTTTATAATTAAAGGATTTCTGCATCTGCTAATTGCGTATGACATGCACCCTTTCTCTCCAAGGCACATTTCTGATTTGCAGTGTTGATTTATTATAAATCCATTTTCTTATGCCAAATAGCAGTTTATAGCCAGTCTGCTCCAGTACGTATGGATAGGGAGACCCATAAGGACCTGGACAATGAGAGGATGGTCTTTTCTGAAAGATGTCATTGTTCATTATATTAGGCAAGATAAACATAAATAAGACATTTATTCCAATGCATTATGCTTTCTAATTACTCACCGTGATAATGATGCAAATTTTTGAACTGTTAGTTGTATGGTGGTGACTTTATGCATTAAACTGAGCAGAGATCAGATTGCTTTATGAAGAAGTTCAGCAAAGCTAGATTTAGAAACTCAGAAGACCAAGGGACATTGTCTTTCAAAAGAAATGAAGACTGAATAGATACATTGTGGATGTTATTTGCCATCCAGGTGATCCCATGTATACAGAGAAACTGCTGCATAGGATTTTCAAGGCTACGGCCTTTTGAAAACAGATCGCCAAGCCTGTCTGCCACGGTGCCTCTGGGTGAGTTCAAACTGCCAACCTCCTTTACATGCAGCTTTGGAAACATCCTGGACTTGTTTATGAACTCTGCTAGAGATTTACCAATGACCTAGAAAAGCACAGCCAGGAAGTCAGAAAATGACCATCAAATTACGTTCCAATTCTTTTTATAGTCACCCTTCAGATATCTGCCCTTTTCCTATGTCAATGGTCAATGATATAATCTTATTACATTTTTACTATGCATAAGTTACTGTTAACCTTTTTGCAAGAATGTTGTCGTTAATTGCCATCCAGTCAATTCTGACTCATAGTGTACAGAGTAGAGCTGCTCCCTAAGGTTTTCAAGGTGTGACCTTTCAGAAGCAGATCGCCATGCCTTTCTTCCAAGGCACCTCTGAGTGGGTTCGAACTATCAATCTTATGATTAGTAGTTGAGTGCTTAACCTTTGTGCCATTCACCAAAAACCAAACCAAACCTGTTGCTGCCCAGTCGATTCTGACTCATAATGACCCTATAGGACAGAATAGAACTGCCCCATAGTGTTTCCAAGGAGCAGCTGGTGAATTCGAACTGCTGACTTTTTGGTTAGCAGCTCAATGCTTAACCATTGAGCCACTAGGGCTCCGTTGTGCCACTCAGTACTTCCTTTTTTAAGAATAAAGAAAAACAACCAAACTCACTGCCATTGGGTCGATTCCGACTCACAGCAACAACATAGGGTTTCTAAGGCTGTAAATCTTTACGGAAGCATGCTGCCACATCTGTCTCCTGCAAAGCCCCTGGTGGTTTCAAACTGCCAACCCTTCGATTAGCAGTTAATTGCTTTACCCACTGGGCCAGAACAGGTGGGTATAAATATATGAATGTAATACTTAAAATGAAATAAAATTTATCTCCAAACTCTGCCTCTTCTCTCTTTTTGTCTTTTCTTAGGTGATATCTTCCATTCCTATGTACTCGAAGGCATTTGTATGTTGATGAATCCCCTGTTTGGTGAATCCCCCTCTTCCTTCTGCCTCCTCCACCACCACCTTAGTCTAGGCCAGTGGTTTCTTTGATCACTGTGCAAGGTAACAAATCCATTTCACAGCACAATCCAGGACTTGTCTATATGTATGGATGTGCACAAAAAACTGGAAAAAAAAAGTCATAAAATGATGTGATGGCCACTGATATTTTTATTTTGCTTTATTCTATTTTGCTGATATTGCTGATTGGGACCACAGAATTGATTGTATGACCCTGATGGATCTTGACTCACAGTTTGAACAACAGTAGTCTAAGCCAGCATCATCACTTGCCCAGATACATGCAGTTGTCTTTTAACAGGCACTTCTTCTATTTTCCCTCTTTTATTCCCTATTCCATATGGCAGCAAGAAAGATCTCAAATATAAATCAAATCATGTCACTCTGCTGATTAACATCTTCAGTGGTCCCTTGCACTCATAATAAAATCCAGACTCCTCACTATGGTCTGCATCATCAAATCCTTGTCTCTCTCTCTAGCACAATCTCATACCATCTCTCCCTTCCTCAATATGCTCTGGGTCCACAGAACTTGTTTCAATTCCCCCGGGGCACCAGATTCTTGCCTGCCTGGGTACAAGTTGTTCTCTCTGCTAGAAAAAATCTTTCCTCAACTTCTTGTGACTCCCGGTTGCTCATTCTTTAGTTTTTAGATTGAGAGAGGCCAAAGAGGCCTTTCTTGACCACCCTAGCTTAGGTAGGTCATCCTTATTTTTTTATGTTGGCTCATTCATTGTTTGAATACTTACCATACTTGGAAGATGAGGGAAAAAAACATAGTGTCTAGAAAACTTTGACCCAGGAACAGGCAGGACAGATGGGTTGGGGGAAAGGGGACTCACACATGAAACGCGTCCGTGAAATTGTGCAGTCATTTGGGGCTGGACTGTTTTTGCCTTAGGTTCAAGAACATAGACTTTGGAAATGTGACTTTGTGCCATGTGTCTCGATTATAATTATTGCATTTTTGTTTTCTTGTAACATTTATTAAAGTTCATTTTGAAATTTTACCCATTTCTACTTTGCTATGAAGAGCTAAGAAAAGGGAGAGTTTGGTTACACATAGGCCAAAAATTTCAAGAGAGAACAGTACACTATCGGATCCCAGAATTAGTGGTGACAACAGAAGCCTACAGGAAAGGCAGTGCTCTGGTGAAAGAGTCAGAGGCTATTGATACAGTCAGCTGCCCTTAGCTGGGGGTTCTCTTTAAGATCTCTTCTTGACTCAGAACTGACTTAGAGAAATTTATGTGGTCTTTTAACAAATATGATGTTTCCATCCTTGAGTCATCCCTTCTCTAGCTTTGGAGAGTTTTCCTACCATGAAGATCATGGATTACTTGGCTTTGTACATGGGCTGAAGAGTCAGCCCCCCATGCAGTCCAGTTGAAAGGGTGCTGCCAGCTTCTTTGTTCTAGAGACTAAATGTCTCCGTTTCTGCCACAGCAGTTCTAGATCTACAAGCAGCTATTTGCTTATGGTGTCAAATCTCATCAGAATCCAATTCAAGTATAAATCTGCTTTTCAGTTCAGGTAGGATTTGGAATCAACCAAATTCGCCTGAGCCTTGAGGTGGATGCCCGAGAGAGGACTCCCCACAGCCTGAGACTGGCAGCATAATTTGAATCCCCAGGGGACTAATGCCTAGGAAGAACGTCAGCTCTTCCATGGCCCATCCCTCTGCCTTTGCCAGCCTCTACTCCTAAGCATTAGGTTTCATTTCAGCTCCTGCAGAACAGTTAGCATGCATTGAGTGCTTACAAAGTGCTAGTCATTCTCTAAGTCATATTTACTTGTATTTACTCATCCAGTAGGAGTCCCTGGGCAGTGCAAACAGTTAAATGCAGGCTACCAACTGAAAGGTTGGCAGTACAAACCCGTCCAGAGGCACCGTTGAAGAAAGGCCTAGAGATCTGCTTTCAAAATGTCACAGCAATGAAATCCCTGTGGAATGAAACTCTACTCTGACATACTTGGGGTCTTCATGACTCAGAATCCACTCAACAATAACTGGTTTGATTTTAGTTTAAATTTTTTTTTCCCTCAAATACTGCTCAGTCTGCTTTCTCAGCCTGACCCTCTGCCCCAATCTTGCAAACATTACTTTTCAGCCTAGTATAAGCAGAGTATTTCCCTGAAGCTCTGACATGAATGTACAAGTACTGTTGGGTGCTCCCAACAACCCCCACTTATTCAGTCCCCTATAATTCCTCGACAAAGATTTATGTTAACTATTTTACTTTTTTTCCCCCTGAGGCCCAGCCTTGGGGGGAGTTTACTACGGCCACATCAAATAAAGTGTGGGCTGCTTTTAAGTGAACTGCTTGTTACATGTTTTCATAGGAAGAATCTTCTTCAAGAATGAGGAAAAATAGCCATCCTCAGGGTTCCTGCAGACAATCTTCAACCTCATCATTTAATCTTCTCACTTTAGAATTTTTCACTCAGCTGTTTCCATGTCAGCCATTGACTTTTCCCAGGCCGTTAATAAGGAGGAAGGTGAGGCAGCCTTGCCATAGGTTGAAGAAAAACGGACAGATGATCCCTAGCATGTCTAGGCCTTTGGAACAAACTCAGTTTTTTCCTAGGGCCATTGCCTTTGAATTATAATTTATTAGAAACAAAATGGACTGGCTCTTTTTGGGCTAAGGTTTGAGTTATTACCTAAATCCTGATTAATCTTTGTTTGTGAGATTCTGCAAGAGCAGCTTTCCTTCCTTCCTTCCTTCCTTCCTTCCTTCCTTCCTTCCTTCCTTCCTTCCTTCCTTCCTTCCTTCCTTCCTTCCTTCCTTCCTTCCTTCCTTCCTTCCTTCCTTCCTTCCTTCCTTCCTCCCTTCCTTCCTTCCTCCCCCTCCCCTCCCCCCCGTTCCTCTCTCCTTCCTCCGTCCTTTCCTTCCTTCCTTCTTTCTTTTCTTCTTCCTTCCTTAAGGAATACCTTATTTTGAACAATGTAACAGGTAAGAAATACAAGAAATTGCTGGGGGTTCAATAGCAATTATGGAGTCATGAGGATGACCTACTGACAGTGAGTGCAATAACCATAAAACAGAGACTATGATTGGCAAGAAACAACAGATCACTGCCTACAGGGAATGGCCAAGTCAGAAATCTGTTTCACATGCTTGTATAATGTAATCTAACACAGATGCTGGACCAACATATGCTACAATGGTATTATACTTGATACCGCTACTTAATTGAAATCAAAGGCTCAATTTTCTAGTGCAATTAAATATAGTAAAATATATCGTGGGCATTTATTAGCTAAAAAATGATAAAATACAAAATGGTATCAGCCCTAAATGAAAGCAAATTGGACTGGGGCCAAAGATAAGGGGAGACATATGGCAGAGTAAGAAGTCAATTGAAGAGACTTAAAGCTAGGAGCCTGTCCATGTGTTTGAGAACACCAGGAAAATTTTCAGTAAGACAGTGCATTTGACCACAGGTTTTGGGAGAATAACTTATGTTTCTGTCTTACAAAATCCATATTTATGGTCAGTGCTTTCAACTAGATGTGGAAAAATCTTTACCCATTTTACTTTTAAGTTGAAGAGTGTGGTGATGTCTCTGTGAGTTTGTGAATGTTGAATTAAATCCCTCATATTTCATTACTGCTGTAACTTAACAACGATCAGTGTTTTTGTTGTTATTAGTTGCCACTGAGTCAGCTCTGACTCATGGTGATCTTATGTACAAGAGACCAAATCATGGCCTAGTCTTGAGCTATGTTCACGATCGTTGGTATGCTCGAGTCTGTTGTTGCAGCCACTGTGTATCTCGAGTGTCTTCCGACCTAGGGGCCTCATTTTCCAACTGTACATAGAAAAATATTCTGTATGATTCATAGTGCTTCTGTTGGCTAATTTCTAGAAGTAGTTTACCGGGGCTTTCTACATTGTCTGTCTTAGCCTGGAGGCTCTACTGAAACCTCTCCACCATGGGTGACCCTGCTGGTAATTGAAAATACCAGTGGTATAACTTCCAGCATCATAGCAAAATGCAAGCCACCACAGCAGGACAAACTGACAAATGGATGGTAGAGCAACAATCATTAAATGATAAGAATTATAGCTGTTAGACTTTTCTGGGGATGAACTGAAAGAAGCAGAATCTACACGATAGATGCAAGACCACCATGCATCTTAAGTTTGGGGAAACTAGGCAGATTTAAATGATCCCCAGTGGCACAGTGATTAAGTGTTCAGCTCCTAACTGAAAGGTCAACAGTTTGAATCTACCAGCCACTTTGCAGAAGAAAAATGTGGCAGTCTGCTTCTGTAAAGATTTCAGCCTTGGAAATCCTATGAGGGCAGTTCTACTCTGTCCTATATAGTTGCTATGAGTCAGGATCACCTTGATGGCAATGAGTTTGGTTTTGTTTTATATTTAAATGTTCTAAGGATATAAAGGAAACCCTGGTGGCGTAGTGGTTAAGTGCCACAGCTGCTAACCAAAAGGTCAGCGGTTCAAATCCACCAGGCACTCCTTGGAAACTCTATGGGGCAGTTCTACTCTGTCCTATAGGGTCGCTATGAGTTGGAATCGACTCGACAGCAGTGGGTTGGGTTTTAAGGATATAAAAAGTATGAAAGTTTTAATTAAAATATATAAATGCTTATTACTATAGAAGTTGAGTAAATAGTAACATTCTAGTAAAAATAAATAGCATATTTAAAAATTTTCACCCCATGAATGAGAGCATAATTTGAAATATACTTCATTAAGCTCCATACGTCACTTGAATAAAAAACAGAATAGCACTGGAAGCCTCTAAAGTATTCCCAGAAGCATTGAGAGATAAACAAAAGAGAGAAAAGCGAAATATGAAATAAAAGTCCATTAATCATAGGTAACTGGGGCTTCAGAAAAAATGAGTCATCAAATGGTCATAAAATTGGAAACTTTGCTTCATAATAACATTGAGGATATTTACTAAGACTTTAAAGTTGATCATATTCCAATTGAAAATTTTATCCTCCTGAGTAAAGGGGAAATTTTCACTGAAGACACACAGAACAGATTTAGGCTATTTAATCTAGGTTATCTTCCAGGTGATTTTTAGGTAACCATAGTGACCAGACTTAAAGGATTTACAAAAGGTGGCTATTACAGTGGCTGGTGGCACTAGATTGATTCAACAGCCATTTATCTGTATTAATGAATAGGAAATGAGAAAAAGAATGTGTGAAAGAACAAATAATCTAGGAAAAAAACCAAGGGTGACATAAACACA
This sequence comes from Loxodonta africana, assembly GCF_030014295.1. NCBI lineage: Eukaryota > Metazoa > Chordata > Mammalia > Proboscidea > Elephantidae > Loxodonta > Loxodonta africana. Next base: position 143,561,671 of record NC_087342.1, on the reverse strand, counting down.
TTCTCTGCACACACATAGTCATCTCCCTCTGCAATCATGTCTGAGACCCCTAACACTGCAGTTCACCTTTGGAGGGTCATTACAAGTTGAGAGAAGCTGACAGCTAGGGCTACCCACATTTCTGCAGTGGAGGTTAGTAAAGTCTCTAGCTAATTTGATCAATACATGCATTCGAAATATATAACACAAGTTCCAGAGTAAATGTTTTGATCAAATTGTCCTTTAATTAAATTTAGAAGACAACTGAAATTTCCATTTTACTTTATTAGAAATGAGAAGTTTAACCAGATATCTGACTGTTTAACATCATGTAGATAAAACATCTGAACAATTAGTTTTTCAATTTTTTAAACCAAATGTTTGCTCACTTTGGGCACAAAGTAGATTAAGAATTAGTCATGACAACTCAATTTCTTTGATTAATGAAGAAAATGTGACTCAAAGTAACGATCAACCCAATATGCAAAGGGCTATCGCCTTCAAGTCAGAATTATATTTTAGTCATCTCTGCTACTTGGTCAAGAGTTATAAAATACAAAAATAAGATATATCGTATTGTGAACATAATTAATGTCATTGAATTGTACGTGTGAAGATTGTTGCAATGTCAAATGTTTTTTGTTACATATATATTTAGCAAAATAAAAAAATATTACAATGTTGTTGTGCTTATTAGGTGCCATCTAGCTGGCTCCTACTCATAGGGACCCTATGTACAACAAAATGAAACAACGCCCGGTCCTGCGATGTCCTGACAATTGTTGCTGTTGTTGCCCATTGTTGCAACCACTGTGTCAATCATCTCCTTGAGGGTCTTCCTCTTTTTGATGACCCTCTACTTTGCCAAACCTGATGTCCTTCTCTGAGAACTGGTTCCTCTTGATAACATGTCCAAAGTAAGGGAGACAAAGTCTTGCCAGCCTTGCTTCTAAGGAGCATTCTGACTGTACTTCTAAGAAACATTTTTTCATTCTTCTGGCAATCCGTGGTGTATTCACCATTCTTCACCAACACCATGATTCAAAGGCATGAGTTCTTCTTAGGTCTTCCTTAATCACTGTCCAGCTTTTACATCCATATGAGGCGACTGAAGATATCACGGCTTGGGTCACGCGCACCTTAGTCCTCAAAGTGACAACTTTACTTTTAACACTTTAAAGAGCTCATTTGCAGCAGATTTGCCCCGTGCACCATTCGTCTGTTGGTTTGTCATACTGTGGTGTTTTTTGTGTAGCTCTGATGGTGGAAGCTATGCCACTGGTATTTCAAATACCAGCAGGGTCACCCATGGTAGACAGGTTTCAGGGGCCTTCCAGACTAAGACAGACTAGGAAGAAGGTCCTGGTGACCTACTTCTGGAAAAAATCAAATCAAATCAAATTGACCAGTGAAAACCTTATAGATTGTAATGTACCAAATATATATAGTTGAAATATGATATTATGGTACAATAAAATTTAAAATAAACAAAATTACTGTTTTTAATGCTACCTTTTTATTATTATTGATTTTATTTTTAAAATAGCAAATTAAAATATAGGCATACTACCTTCAGCACAGAACGGACTTGCTTTCCTGGTGTTTCCAGGCCTCAGGAGTGTATAAAAAGTCTGTCCTGTGTCTGAGTACTTTGACCTCCTCAACAGACTCTGTAACCCAGAGAAGAAAACAAACAATGCTCCAATAGTAGAATATTCCAGTAGAAAACAGCAGAAGACTCTAGATAAGCTACAAATGCTTGTAAGAAGTATTTATCCCTTAACACACAATGAAACCCTCCATTCTTGGTCAGTACGAGGACACTGAACTGCTGCTTATGAAGGACTCACAAGAAGCAAATGGAGTGGAATGTAGTTGCTGAATTAATGCCAGTGAACAAAGTTTGAATTTTTTCAGAATTCTAACAGAAATTAGAGAGAGGTTGTGAGACAAAGAATCTTGGTTGCCATATATACATAAAAACTATACATGGAAACCCTGGTAGCATAATGGTTAAGTGCTACGGCTACTAACCAAAAGGTCGGCAGTTTGAATCTACCAGGCGCTCTTTGAAAACTCTATGGGGCAGTTCTACTCTGTCCTATACAGTCACTATGAGTCGGAATTGACTTGATGGCCATGGGGTTGGTTTTTTGGTGTATATATACATACGTATGTTTTTTTTTTTTTTCCTATCCTAACGTGGCTTTGGAAGCCCTGGTGGCATAATGGTTAAGAGCTATGGCTGCTAACCAAAAGGTTTGTGGTTCAAATCCACCAGGTGCTACTTGGAAACTCTGTGACACAGTTCTACTCTGTCCTACAGTGTCGCCGTGAGTCGGAATCAACTCTATGGCAGTGAGTTTTGGTTTAGAACATGGCTTTATGCTGGAAACAAACAACAACAACAACAAAACACTTCTTTTATACTAAACAATTATTTCCTTCAGTAATTACAAATTTCAAAACCTGGAGATTAGTTCTTCTATTGTCCTTTAGAAATATCTTACTTATCTAAACCATGGATACACAGCCTCCTTAATCATGTGTCAATCGTAAACCCATTTCAATCCCCAGTCCCCCTGCCAAAGTTGTGGCTTTATTAGAAAACAGTCTCCTTCAGTCAGAAACTTCCCTGGCTCAGCTATCAGTAATTTTTATAGCCCCTTTTCTCCCCTACACCTTCTCAAACACCTAATTCACTAATATCTGAAGTCTTTCCTTTTGTTAGAAAGTTGAATTTGAATCTCTTTTATTCCATAAAGTTACTAGAATAAAATCAGGCATATTACTGTTACACACTGCAGAGTATCTAAAGTTAGTTTCCTTGCCCACATTTAACTTATAGATTCCAGGATTTTCAAAGCAGGTCAGATTTATCTTCCAAGAGTTTTGTTTGTACAGTTTAAAAAACTGTCTTCTAAAAATGTTCATTGTTTGGTAGCTTCAAGAAAATCTTTTGTTTAAATGCTATTTGTTGTGCTCAGTGTCCCAAATTTTCCAAGACAATGTGGTAAAATTTCTTACCTTATTCCATAGTAATTTCTCCTAAACATCAAGGTAACATTAACTGTACTGTTTTTAATACCTTTTTGAAATTTTAAAAGCTTATATAGAAGAAATCAGCTACAAGTGACCAACAAATATATCAACTAGGTACAAGGTAAAAATGAACTGAAAATGTATCAAAATGAGTTGGATACACCCAAAATGACAGTCTTATTTCTCAAAAGGTATACAAATATTTTTGGCCAAATAATAAAAAAGAGGGATAATTTATTATATTCCTCCATTGTATCCTTCTCAAAACTTTACAGTCTTTACAAACATCAACGTTTTCTTCAGAGAAGTCAAACACCCTTCCAGTGCAAACTTACAGATGAAAAAAAAACCTCAACACAAATATTACTTCGGGGAAAAGCAGTTTACTTTTTCATATTTGGTAGCATTTGAAAATATATGTGTATTTCTAGTTTACATTTTTCCAAATGAATGTAACTTTTGAATGTCTTTTTTATTTGGAGTAAAAAAAACAGTCTGACCCACAGTGGCATCACTAAGGGGTATGGGGGGGTTGTCATGGATTGAATTACGTCCTCCCGAAAATGTATGTATTAACTTGGTCAGGCTGTGATTCCCAGTATTCTGTGGTTGTCCTCCATTTTGTGATTGTAATTTTATCGTAAAAAGGATTAGGGTGGAATTGTAACATCCTTACCAGGTCACCTCCCTGATCTGATATAAAGGGAGTTTCCCAGGGTATGGCCTGCACCACCTTTTATCTCTCAAGAGATAAAAGGAAAGGGAAGCTAGCAGAGAGTGGGGACCTCATACCACCAAGAAAGCAGCACCAGGAGCAGAGCGTGTCCTTTGGACCTGGAGCCTCTGCGCCTGAGAAGCTCCTTGACCAGGGGAAGATTGAGGACAAGGAATCTTCCTCCAGAGCTGACAGAGAAAGCCTTCCCCTGGAGCTGACACCCTGAATTTGGACTTGTAACCTACTAGACTGTGAGAGAGTAGGTTTCTCTTTGTTAAAGCCATCCACTTGTGGTATTTCTGTTACAGCAGCACTAGATGACTAAGAGAGGGGTGAAGGCTGAACTGGGTAACACTGTCAGAGGGGGTGACACCGAAATGACTGTCTATAGAATTTTTGTGCAGTGCAAACTGTGGGTGCTGGTGCATGAGACATTGACAGGCCCTGCGCCTCGCAGTGGCACAGCTGGGCCAGGGGCTAGTGCAGGAGGAGGCAGCTGAGGGCTGGCAGGCCTGGAGCACCTAGTGGCAGTGGCACCAGGGACCCAGGGGCCTGGGTGGATTCTGTATGCTCTAGTATGGGAGGTGGTCCGTGGGTGGCGGCCACCGTGAGTTACTGCACTGGGTGACACCAATCCTAGTGGCTACAGTGCTGGTCCATGGGACTTGCAACATTGAAACGGCAGGCTTTTCACCAAAATGTCAAAACAGGAAGAACATCTGGCATAATCAGCACTGACAATAGCATAAGAAAATACCAGCTCCTCTATCTGATGAAGAACTCTACTAAGGGACAATCTATATTGAGTCTGATTTCAAGGGTGAATATGTAGACCTGTACAACCATACTTGTTGCTTCCCTATTAAATTTCCAAAGTTCACTGATCTGTGACTGTAAATAGAGTTATTTTTATGTGGTCATATACTTCAAATAAATACCCTTAAAAATAACACCTCAGGAAATTGCACTTACTGGATGCCCAACAGTAGAGCAGTGATGCTTTTTAAAGGTGATCAGAGCTGAAATAGCGTAGCTCAGACAGATGGCCCTTTGTGTAGCTAGAGGATCTCTTCAAACTTAGTTGTTAGTCATCATTTAAATCCACTCACAAAGTTGTAAGATTAAATTGTATGGTCAAGAAAAAGGAGTGCTGACCCATGACTGAGGGCCACCAAGTCTAACATCAATTTTCCATAGATATCTATATAAACTTGGGGTAAAATCACCTAGCCTTTCTTCATTTCCAAAATTATAACCACACACTGGCCAGAAAAGTTTTGAAGATAAAAATGAGACACCATAAAGGTTGAAAAGTTATAAACTATAAAGTTATAAAAATTAAACTGTTGAACACCAATAATCGTAGAAGCAATAAGAAATTGAATTGTTATGCCCAAGCTAACCTAGAAGTTGTGTGACTTTGGATGTTTCTGGCCCTGAAAGGCTCTGAATAAACATTTGTTATTTACTGGAAAAACATAATTGTTTCACATTCAACATTCCCTGCAAAAGGAAGTAATTTAATTTCCCAAGTGAATTTTAATTTTTATATAAAGTACTTTGATTCTACTAACATTAGCTGGTTAGCAGACAGATCTCCAGTTCACCTTGCAATATAGACATCTGTGAGTATACTTGGAAAAGTATCCTCCATTCCTAATGGCCTTGGGTATTGCTGGGATTTGCCCTCAAAGGGGGAGCTGCACATTCCTCATATCCTCATATCCCCACTCTGTATGCAATGTGCTCCTACAGTATCATGTCACTTTCTGTAGACAGGATCAAAAAACAGAAACCCGTAGGAGATAGAAAATCAATTGAGAGAGGGAGGAAGGCACGGGAAGACCAAGAATGGAACAAGAGTTTGGTGGGAGATTGGCCAGAGTTCTGTGGGATAAGTAGTAGGTGGAACAGCAGTTTTTTGGGGCTCTACTCTTCTCTGTCTCTTCCTGGGTATAAGTATGGGAGAATAATTTCTTGTTTGCTTCCTGTCTTCTCAAACCACTTTCGAGAAGCTAGGAAGCAGACAAAGTAAAAAGGGAAAGGTAGCACCACTGCTAAGTGAACTTGGGGCAATCTTCAGACTTCACAGTGTGTTTTTCATTTGTGTGGTGTTTCTTGAAAATCCTCTGTAGGGCTGCTAGCATGCTAGCTTTCCACTGCCTCAGGGATCATTCATGGCTGAAGGAAGAAACTCCCATCAGTCCAGTTAGGTCACTGTGCATTCTGGCTTTCAATTGTTGTATCAGGATAAAGCACTTTGGTCTTCAAAGTTTAACCCAACCTAAACATCCAGAACTTGGAAAGAATGAAGAAAGCCCAGTTCTAATTCAGTTTTAAGTCTGAAGGGAAGGTGAGAAGATAGGGAAAGGTAAACTCACAGAATGAGAGGGACAATAAGAGTGGCCACAAGCCTGGGTCTGAATTAAGGCTCTGCTACTTATGTAAATTACATAACCTTCCTATGCCTTATTTTCCCCATCTGGAAAATGGGTAAGGAATACGTAACCCAAAAGCTCTGGTTTTTGGAAAAAGTTTAAAAGAAATTCAGTCAGCCCATACTGCAGGTTCAGCATCTGCAGGTTCAACTAACCATGGATGGAAAATATGCAGAAAAGAAAGTTCCAAAAAGCAAAACTTGAATCTGCGACATGAGTAGCACTACACTGAATTCACCGAGTGAAGTGATGTGTGGGCACACCCTGCTGTAGCCGCCCACCATTTCACAGATCCTCAGTCTGTCTCCAACACTTGTTCCTCGCCTTGTGTCTTCTCATTATTCCTAAACAATATAGTACTTTATAACAGCTATTTATGTAGCATTTGCATTGTATTATGTATTATAAGTGGTCTAGAGAGTATTTAAAATAGATGTACAGGAGGACGTGCATAGGTTATAGGCAAATACTACACCATTTAAATAAGGGACTTGAGCATCCACGGATTTTGGTATCCGTGCAGGGTGGGGAGTGTTCCTAGAATACTGACGGATGACTGTAATGTATATAAAATATTTAGCATATTGTCTGATACATAATAGCAAACTCAATAATGGTAACTATTATTGAGTTATCAAAACTGAATTTCTTATTTTGCTAAATCCAGAATGATAATTACTATAACTTGTCACTCAAGATCAACTAATTATAGTGTGTCTTTCTCAAAAGTGTGTGTAAAGCCTTCCTTTAAAACTTTCAGATAATGACTATTTTGCTCACTCAGAAAGCAGTCTAGATTTAGGCGTCCATATTTCACTTTTTTAGTGGTCCTAACTTCATCAACTCATCACATCATATTGGCATGGATTTTTTTTTCCTTTTAAGTAGAGGGGAGGGGAGAGTAAATTGTTTACCAAATAGATTCAGAAGCTAAAGTCTGAAAAACAACACCAACTCTACCTAAATTTAATCTAAGAGTAACTGTGTTTAGAGATGTCCTGGCTGTGAATTTGTTTGGAGAGTATAGAATTTCTAATTTAACAATTATTTGGGTTATCTAGAAAGAAAATAATGCTTCAAATTACAAAATATGCAATTTCATTTAAGAATCAATTTTTTAAAAAATGAAAAAGTAATTATACCTCAGTTTGAAGAGGAGAAAGAATGACTGACATACGCTTTCATTCAACAGTATATAAAGAAGGACCACCTTGTATCAGGCACATGTTATTCCAGTCAAAGGTTCAATTGCCCATAAAGGCACTGCTAAAAGTGAGCCATCCTAGATAGCCCAGTGCAAGAAGCAACACGATTTGAATTATGAAGACTTGGAAGCTTGCTGTGAGGGAAGAAATGGGTTGAGGAATGGGGAATGCTTTGTTAAAGTGTTATTGAAGTATCAGCCATGAAGCACGGGTAGCTCCGGGGAAGGGGTCTTGCCCCATTCCTTGTAGGAGCCATGTTCTTTCCCACAGTGCAGAGTCTCATGCATAGCAGGCTCTCCATGAAGACTTGCTTGATGTTATGCTTTGCTTCCACCTCTTAGCAGTGCCTTTCACTCTCATGAGAGGCCATAGGAGCAGCTGGGCAGAGGAGGGCAGCCTCTACTTGGGAAAGGAGTTCCTGCCTACAGAACAGGGCTGCCATGGGGGCTGTCGTTAGTGCAGTTCAGTGTGTGGTTGGGGCCCTTGTGTCAGGACCACTTGTGCCTCTTGTTAAAATGCAGATTCTGTTAGGCTCACAGAACCAGATCCCTGGGCATGCACGAACCAGAGGTGCTAACCAGGTCTGAGAAGCTTCTATTTTTTTTTCGAAGAGGTTGTTGTAGTTGTTGTTGTTAGCTACTCTTGAGTCACACTAAATCATGGTGATCCTATGTAAAACCGAATGAAGCACTACCCAATCTTGAGCCATCCCCATGATCAGTTGGGGACCGTTGTGACCTATAGAGTTTTAATTCGTTGATTTTTGAAAGTAGATCACCAAGCCTTTCTTCCTGGCCCATCCTAGCCTGGAAGCTCTGCTGAAACCTGTTCAACAACATAGCAACACACAAGCCTCCACTGAGAGACTACGGGTAATCGTTTTGCATTGGCCAGGATTCAAACCTGAGTTTCCTGAGTGGAAGGTAAGAATTCTATCATTGAACCATCACTATGCGTAAAACAATGGCAGTGGGGCTAACCCTTTGATTTTCTTCCTTTTTAAAAAAAATTTATTGTGTTTTAGGTGGAAGTTTACATCACAAATTAGTTTCTCATTCAAAAATTTATGCATCAATTGTTTTGTGACATTGGTTGCAATCCCAGCAATGTATCAGCACTCTCTCCTTTTCGTTTCCACCCTGGGTCCTCTGTGTCCATTTGTCCAGTTTTCCTGTCCCTTCCTGCTTTTGGGCAAGTGTTGTCCATTTGGGCTCCTACACTTGATTAAACTAAGAAGCACATTGCTCACGTGTATTACTGTTTGTTTTACAGGCCTGCCTAGTCTTTGGCTGAAAGGTGACTTCAGGAGTGGCTTCAGTTCTGACTTAGCAGGGTGTCTGGGGAACATGGTGTCAGTGGTACCTCTATTCTCTGTTAGACCAGTAAGTCTGGTCTTTTTTGGTGAATTTGAATTTTGTTCTACATTTTTCTCCCACTCTGTCTGGAACCCTCTACTGCTATCTCTGTCAGAGCCTTTGGTGGTGGGGTCAGGCTGGTGGACATGGTGATTCATGTGGTCCAATAGTTCTTTGGACTAATATTTTCCTTGCGTCTTTGGTTTTCTTCATTTTCCTTTGCTCTGAACGTAACGGGACCAATGGATGTATCTTAGATGGCGGCTCACAATCTTTTAAGACCCAGACACTACTCACCAAAGTGGGATGTAGAACATTTACTTATGAACTATATTATGCCAATTGACCTAGATGTCCCCTGAGACCATGGTCCCCAGGCCTTAGCTCCAGTAACTCAGTCTCTCAAGGTGTTTGAATATGTCTATGAAGTTTCTAGGAAACTCTGGTGGTATAGTGCTTTGATGACTTTTCCTTGTTCAAGTTGTGCTGACTTCCCCAATATTGTGTGTTGTCTTCCTTTTCACCTAAGTTAACACTTGGAAATGCTGGTCGCTGCTAACGAAAGGGTCGGTGGTTTGAAACCGCCAGATGCTCCTTGGAAGCCCTATAGGGCAGTTCTACTCTGTCTTATAGGGTTGCTATGAGTTGGAATCGACTCGATGGTAATGGGTTTGGTTTTGTCTTAACACTTGTCCACTATCGAGATAGTGATTTTTTTCTCCCCACCCCTCTCATCCCTCGCAACCATCAAATATATTTTTTTTTCTGTGTATAAAACTTTTCTTGAGTTATCTTGTGGTCTCATACAATATTTGTCCTTTTACTATTGACTTATTTCATTCAGCATAATACCCTTGAGATTCGTCCATGTTGTGAGATGTTAAACCCTTGGTTTTCTTTAGTGCAGTGCATCTAATATTTTATCTACCCCTTTGGCCTTGTTTTAAGAAGTTGCAGAACTCATATTGGCCTTTGAAAGAAACAATTTTTAACACACCTTTTCTTTCTTTTTTTATTTTCTGCTATTTGTACTTCCCTTCCAGCCAAAAAAAAAAAAAAAAAAATTTTTTTTTTTTTTTCCCCAGCCAGAAGGTACTAGTAAGCTGCAGGCAATAAGGGCAAAACATCATTCACAAACAAATGGTTTGGGCTAAAGGTCTGGCCCACCACTTACTAGCTGTGGGCCATTGTCAAGGCTCTTAACCTCTCAGTTCCCCCGTTTACAAATCCCTATGACAAGGAATAACTTCTTCTTGAAGATTGAATGAGATAGTATGAGTAAAGAGCTAAGCCAAATGAGCCCAGAATTGCTCAGTTAGTTCCTGGAACCCCCATAAAGCTGACCCTAATGCAATGCCAACCTCACTTTTTTTTGCCACGGTGGACCTCTATATACTTTCTCAAACATTCTCTTAATTCTATAATCTTCCCTTTGTTGATAATGCCCTTCTCCTCCTTTCTCAACTTTTTTGAGGGTAAATCCATTCTTTCAACATCCAGCTCAGATGATACCTTTCTTCCGGGATTCACCCCTAGCTCGCAGGTATCCTAGTTAGCTGACCACCCCTCTGTGTTGGAACATTATTCTCTCATAACACAATTACAGTTGAACTATAGCTATGTATTAGCCTGTTATGCTCACTAGGCTGTGTGAAACTTAGTCGTTCTTCAATACTAGCACTTAGCTTCGTGCCTGGCACATAATAACCAAACCAAACCCAGCGCCCTCAAGTCGATTCTCATAGCGACCCTATAGAACAGACTAGAACTGCCCCATAGAGTTTCCAAGGAGCTCCTGGAGGATTCGAACTGCCGACCCTTTGGTTAGCAGCCGTAGCACTTAACCACTATATCACCAGTGTTTCCTGACACATAACAGGTGGTCAAAAACTTTTTTTTTTTTTTTTATGCTTGGATAGGCTGGATGGATGTGCATGCATGGGTTGCTGGACAGAAGTAAATACATGGATGTAATATAACGGAGGTGATGGGTCTATGAGAATTGAGTGGTTGTCCTAAGTCCTTTTCCCCAACCCCCACAGTGCTAGGCTGGTTACTGAGGAACACGGCCTCCTTAAACAGGTCCTGCCCGGTTTCTCCGCTTTGGGACGCAGCTTCGTAGGGCACCGGCAGGGGGCGGCGTTGTCCCGCCACTGCATGCTCCGCGGGTGCCACCCCCCTCCACCGCAGCTCCCCCCGCCCTAGGAGTGCGCAGCTTTCTTGGGGAGGCCAGAGCTCCCCAGTTCAAACGGGGGCAGACAGTTCTTGCTCCCAGACTTGGTGGCTTGGTTTGCTCAGCTCCTTGGGGGAAGGAGTTTTCAGCTTCCCTTGCGCTCTACTCCCTTCCCCTCCCGCAGCCTCTTGGTCAAGGGGAAGCTACTCTAGTTTAGTTTGGAAACAGTCGGCGAGCGACCAAAATAGATGGCCGGTGGGGGGAAGGGAGGGGGAGACTTTGTAACAAAAAAGGTGGTGCGAGCGAGAGTGTGCTGGGGATAACCATTACACTCCTTCAGCTGTGCAGCGGTGGGACCCAGGCCTGATGAAGCGACCCAAGCTGGAGAAGAGAAACTCTAGCTATTCTGCAAACTCGTACGTTTTCGTTTGGTGAGAAACGAAATGATTTCACACTGATTTTTTTATTCACGTGAAGCAGAAAAACTTTAGCGGGCTGCAACAAACTCGCCTTGCCTCCTTTGGTTCGCGGACAGTGCCGCGCGGAGCTCCAGGGCCCTCACACGTACCCTTCCCAAATCCTGCGGCAACGCGCTTGCAAACGCGCGCTCCCCGCGCCACGCTCTGGCCCGCCCCGACCTCGGCGATTGGCCGCTCGCCTGCCCAGTCGTCCGACTCTCCAGGGCGTCTGTTTGGTGACGCGCGCTGGCCCGCGCTGCGCTCCTCGGCGCCCGGAGCAGCTCGTGCGCAGGAGTCAGACGCATCCCCGCGGCGCCGCCCCCGCGGCTCTTCGGTCTCGCTCTGCGCGCCTCCTCGTTTCCCCGGGCTTCGAGAATCGAAACTTAGTTATCGAGAGCTTCCGTTCGCGCGCGGCAACTGACGTGCGTGGACAAATGGACTGATAAGTACACCGTCAAACCGGGCTTATGAGTGGGGTGAACCATCTAGCTGTATACACATACACTGCGAAACAGGGAGATTGAAGTCTCCGGGGCCCCGTTATTAAGATAATGACGCGCTCTCTGGCGAGAATTTTATTTTCCCGAAGTTCTTGCAGTTGTGCGGTTTTAGTCATGATCCAGTTTTGATGGCCATTGTGACTTTTGAGGCCTTTTAACCGTACCGCCTGGCTGGGGAAAAAGGAGAAGCGGAGGACAGAGGGACCAAATATGAATTAAATATATACGTATAAATACACGCACATATATATGCACACACATAAAGCCTCGGACCTTGCACTCTGTACCCTCTCTGCTAGTTACACGGCGCGAACCCAGGCTCAGTTCCCTAGGCGTCCCGCGGCCTGGCGGACGGGGGCGGTGCCCTATGCAGATGAGGAGGGTGTGGCGAGCGCGCCGCGCCGGGGCCCCGGAAGCGCGGAGAAGCCCGGTATAAAAAAAGTACTGAAGACATTTCCTGACACAACTGCTAAAGCTCCAGAGACAGGAGCGTGTGCGGCGGCGGCGGCGGCGGCGGCGGCGGCGGCGGCGGCGGCGGCGGCGGCGGCGGCGGCGGCGGCGGCAGTAGAAGCCGCCACCTCCGGGACTACCGCAACTAGGGCGGCAGCGGCGCGGGCGGAGGCGAGGGGCGGGATTGGCCAGCGCAGGCAGCGGGGGTTTGGGAAGGACGAAGTCGCTTGCTGCTGTCGAGAGCGCACTCGTCACCCCTGAAGTGTTGTCGCCTCAGTTCCTCGGCTTTGCTCTCCTAGAAGGGGCGGCCGCCTTCAGGTGACACAGACGGGATTTCCGCTTGCGCTTTCCAGATGCATCAGAGATACTTTTGGTGCGGGGCTGCTCTGCGGGGCGCGGCTGGGGGTGGCGGGGGCCTGGGAAGGGAGAGTCTCAGAGGAGCTCTCGGGTCGGGGAGTGATCCGGAGAGGGGACGCGCTCTTTCCTCCGCTGGCCCCTGCCCTCCGCCGCCGCGCGTCCTTACCGCGCTCTCTCCCCCCTCCCCCCTTTTAGGACTGAGCAGGGCCAAGTGGCGCTCGGCGGGCACTTCATGGAGGAGGGCGAAGGGTACTTTGCAATGGCCGAGGACGAGCTAACCGGAGGCTCCTACATCCCCCTGGGCGGCGACTTCAGCAGCGGAGACTTAGGCGGCGGTAGTGGCGACGGCGGCGGCTTCGATGGGCACTGCTTGGACTATTGCGAAAGCCCCACGGCGCACTGCAACGTGCTGAACTGGGAGCAAGTGCAACGACTGGACGGCATCCTGAGCGAGACCATCCCGATCCACGGGCGCGGCAACTTCCCCACGCTTGAGCTGCAGCCCAGCCTGATCGTGAAGGTGGTGCGGCGGCGCCTGGCGGAGAAGCGCATCGGCGTCCGCGACGTGCGCCTCAACGGCTCGGCCGCCAGCCACGTCCTGCACCAGGACAGCGGCCTGGGCTACAAGGACCTGGACCTCATCTTCTGCGCCGACCTGCGCGGGGAAGAGGAGTTTCAGACTGTGAAGGACGTCGTGCTGGACTGCCTGTTGGACTTCTTACCCGAAGGGGTGAACAAAGAAAAGATCACACCACTCACGCTCAAGGTAAAGCAAGCCGAGAGGGCTTGGTCCTAAGCAGGGCCGGTTGGGCCCCAGTGCGGCGGGTAGAGGTGGGGGGAGGGGGCTACCGTTAGATGTCAATCTGCGGCCCTGATGGGTCTGGGCGCGCTCATTTATCTTTTATATTTTTACGGGTAAATTAAGGTGCGTGAACGGCATTAAGTGTTCTAGTTTACTTGGTGCTTAAGCGCCACAACTCTTCTCCTGCTTCCTCCTCTGTCCTCCTTTCTCTTCCTCCTTATTTTTTAACTCTTGGTTTTCCTTGCTTGAGTCTTCTCCAGAATGGGTTCTAATATGTGGAAGAACGAAATGATGTAAAAAATTCTTTTGAGTCATTTTATGATCTAGCCTTTGAGAAAAACAGAAGCCCGAAGCAGAACTGAGTCAATGAATTTATTATTGTGTTGGAAAATCTGAATAGATGACATAGCTGCATTCGGCTGACTCCCTGTGTTAAGGATATAGTGGTTTCCCTAGTCGCCTCATGTGTTAAGGTTATAGCGCTCCCTTTGTACCCTTCCTTCCCCTTCCCCCACCCCCTTGCTTCAAGGCGCGTTTTTTATAATTAAAATTGTCTGAGGAGTCAATCTTGCAGAGTGTTATAATTTAGCTTGAGATTTGCTTGTGACTGCAGATAGCGCTCCACAGGAAGGACACACAAGGGAACAGTGGTTGCCTCAGGGAGGGGGAAAAGGGTGAGGGGGCATCCAGCTTTTCACCATATACCCTCTGTGACTTTGAATAGTGAGTGCATATTGTGCCTGTTAGACCATTTTCAAGAAATAAATTAAAAAAAATCAGACATGACAACAGAACCTCTTAGTACTGTGCTATGTCTGCCAAAAGCCTCAAACTATTACTTCTTGTCTCTTTCCCAGACAGTAAAACCACTCGTTAAATGTATTTTTTTTTTCTGTTTTCAGAAGACTGTTTAAGCCTGTAGGTAGTGTTTTGCTGAAACTTGACAAAACAAAAGGGGGAACGGCAAAATAATTCTCAGCTGTGTAGAGGATGCATTTATTTATTTCGTAGTTAGGCTCATCATCTTGTTTTGTTTTTTAAATTGTAGGAAGCTTATGTGCAGAAAATGGTTAAAGTGTGCAATGACTCTGACCGATGGAGTCTTATCTCCCTGTCAAACAACAGTGGCAAAAATGTGGAACTGAAATTTGTGGATTCTCTCCGAAGGCAGTTTGAATTCAGTGTAGATTCTTTTCAAATCAAATTAGACTCTCTTCTCCTCTTTTATGAGTGTTCAGAGAACCCAATGACTGAAACTTTTCACCCCACTATCATTGGTGAGAGCGTCTACGGCGATTTCCACGAAGCTTTTGATCACCTTTGTAACAAGATCATTGCCACCAGAAACCCAGAGGAAATCAGAGGGGGAGGCCTGCTTAAGTACTGCAACCTCTTAGTGAGGGGCTTTAGGCCCGCCTCGGATGAGATCAAGACCCTTCAGAGATATATGTGTTCCAGGTTTTTCATCGACTTCTCAGACATTGGAGAGCAGCAGAGAAAACTGGAGTCCTATTTGCAGAACCATTTCGTGGGATTAGAAGACCGCAAGTATGATTATCTCATGACCCTTCACGGAGTGGTGAATGAGAGTACGGTGTGCCTGATGGGACATGAAAGAAGACAGACTTTAAACCTTATCACAATGCTGGCTATCCGGGTGCTAGCAGACCAAAATGTTATCCCTAATGTGGCCAATGTCACTTGCTATTACCAGCCGGCCCCCTATGTAGCAGATGCCAACTTTAGCAATTATTACATTGCACAGGTTCAGCCAGTGTTCACATGCCAGCAACAGACATACTCCACTTGGCTACCCTGTAATTGAAGATCATTTAAAAATGCCCGGTGGGGAAGCCATTTCAGACAAGCTAGAGGGGAAAAAAAAATGACCCAGCCCTGATTAGGGGTGTGTTTTGTGCAATGCTGATCTGCTCCTGATTTTAAGGCTGGCAGAGGTTGTAGATTTTTTTTTTATAGGTATGGGAGCATGATCTACAAATAACTTTTACCCACCCCCTCCCCCCAAACCTTCCCACCTCGTCGTCTTACCCAATTGGATTCTTCCTTGGAATACAAGAGAACTGTCATTAAAAGCAGCCAGATTCTCCTAAAATAACAAGAGAAAAATGCTTGATGACAATATGGGTTTGCAGTCAGTACCTGCTCCCATAGCTTTGCCACAGAGGGGGTGAAAAATGGAAAGTTTCTTTTAAGAGGTAATTCACAAAAGGGAAAATACAGAAAAAAAGTTCTCACTCCAAGGAATTTATAAATTCAGGAGTTCAGATAGTAACAGTACAGGAAGAAGGGGGAACTCCAACACTGAGATCTCTGTTGGGGCTTATAGCAAGTTCTTTCTGTGGAATGATGCTATTTAGCTAACAGAAACAGCTTGTTCCAAATAAACAGTAGTAGGTTGGTGCAGTTCTCATAACCAACATCAGAATATATGATGACACAATCTATTATTTCCAGCTGCGCTCGTAGCTCGCATTTTTTAAAATGTGAAAATGCAGGCAAAAACAGCTGTAGCAAAGAAAGTACGCTTAAGGACCAAAGATTTAACAGGTTAAAATACCCAAGTAGAAGAGATAGAATATATAAAGAGTTACTATATTTGTTACACACCAATATACATCAAAGTGCCTGTTACCTTCTGAAAATTTGAAGTGGAAAAAATTATTTTATGGTTTAATGATTATTTTATTTTATCAGGGACTCGAAGAAAAAAACACATAAGCTTGTGAATGGTGGAGGAAATGCCCTATATTTTTTCTTGGCAAATACTTGTATAAAGTTAACGTTGTTGGTGTGATATTATCATAGGTACATGTGTATGTGTGTGTATATTATGTGTGTGTATATGCATATTTAGGATACGTATATATACACACAGTACATTGACTATGATCTAAAATAATGTAGCAAATAGATGTTTAAATACTGTGTGCTTTTATGTTTTCAACAGGATGACATGAGACGTGGGCATATTGCAGTGATGAATTAAAACCCACATCTAAAAAATTAAAGCAGATGAAGGAAGGAAACAAGTAATATATTTGATAGGAAAACAGATTATACATTTTTAGTGAGGTTCTCCCTCCCCCCACTTTTTTTTTTTTTTTGTGAGCCATAGACTTTCACAAGTGGGAGAATATTTGTTTGGCAGAGCACTCTTTTATACTGAACTGTCATTTTGACAGATTGAACTTTTTTTTTTTTTTAAATGCATATCTCCATGGTTTATAATCCAGTGGATCATGGATCAATGATAGGCTATTTAAATCCCTGACTGCTAAAAAATATTTTTTCTGGTGATCTAAACACTACTTACTACTACTTAAATGAATTTTTAAATGAATGCATTCTGCATTCCACGACCACTAGGATTTCAAAATGTGAAATGACCCTTTTTAAAGAGTATTTGCACAATTGCTTAAAATTTATATATGAGATATATATTATATATAAAATTTTATAAATTCATGCCAAGATGAAACATCTTTGATCTGGTTGTCACACTGCATTTAAATATTTAGTACTGTACTTTAAATCACTTTGCATTAAAACAATCCCAACTTTATTTTCTTTCTTTCCCGAGAGACTGTACCTTTGTGAAATGAACTGGCATCGCTGCTCCAGTTCAGTGACACCTAATCCTGAAGCCACCCATTCTCCCAGCCCCTAATTCCTCTAGACACTGGCCTCTGAAATTGTGTTTGTTAAAAACAAAACTAGCCTTCCCTTTGTTTGATGAAACCAGGGCTTCAAACCTATTAGGCTCAAACCCCTGCCGAGAATTTGCATTTCTAACAGGTTCCCTGCTAAGCATTTGCATTTCTAACAAGCTCCCAGAAAGTTGTACATAAAAATCCCCTGGGCATCTTGTTAAAATATAGATTCTGATTCAGTATATCTGGGCTGGAAATGGAGCTCTGGTGGTACAGTGGTTAAGCGCTTGGCAGCTTAACCAAAAGACTGGCAGTTCAAATCCACCAGCCGCTCCTTGGAAACTCTGTGGGGCAGTCCTACCCTGTCCTTATAGGGTCGCTATGAGTCGGAATCGACTCAACGGGAGTGAGTTTGGTTTTTTTGCGGGGGGGGTTGGGGGAAATGGAAATGCAGATTCTCAGCAGGGAACTTGTTAGCAAATTCTCAGCAGGGGTTTGGACGGGAACAAATGAGCTCAAAACCTCGAGTGAAATAACCACGTAATCCCCACCAACCTTAGTGGGTGATTGTTTACTTTGATAATTCCTCAGAAGATCCAACCAGAATATTTTTGTCATCAGTAAATAAAGAGGGATTTAGGAAGAAAGTAGCATCATCCTATTGGCAGTGTAATATTTTTGTTGTTTATTTGTTATCTGGGGATCACTGAGGTGCACAGTGCTAGGTTAATCTATCTGGTCTACCTTTTGTGCGTCTTTCTCTGGAGCTTTAATGGGAACTTGATGGATTTGTCTTTGCAGCTTCCCTGTGAATTCTGTCAGAGTTGTAACAGCTATTGCACTGCCACTCACTGTTTCCTAGGGAACTCTTCCTACTCCCAAGTGGGCTCAGCCTCCTTCACTCCAACCCTGGGTTTGAAAAGTTAATTGCGAATTCCCAGGAAACATTATTTGCAGATTAAGCCTGACACTCACCTGTCAGAAACCAATGCTCTGCCTGCTTCACTGTTTGGAAGCTTTCTAACAGAAAACTAAGGGAAGGCCCAGAAACAGGTACAACTGGTGACCTGGTTTCTTCCTTTTCATCCCAACTCTTGTCAACTGAGATGTCCACTATTCTAAAGAGTCTGGAGGTCTCTAGCTCTGCCATAGCAACAACCTGCTGTTAATATATGACACAGATTTTTGTTTGGAGGAGCTTTATTTTAAAATATATTTTTCATTTATTTTCTCAAATATTTATGTTCTTTTTTTCTTGCTTACTCCAGGGTTGGTAGCATAGTTCCAAGTGCCAGCACCTGGCAATCAGATAGAACAGGCTGTACTCAAGACAACTTTGAGCATTTACTTTAAGACCTATATAATTTATTTCTCTTTTGTATGTACTATAGTCTTGTGCATATGTAGTTGAACAAACAGTGGAATATATGTCTCTCTTTGTGGCTGTGTGGCCTAAAATTCTGAATGTCTGATGAGAGAGAGCCATGTGTATAGGTCAGAAAAAAGAACAACTCTCAACTCCCAATTAGTGCCTGTGATTTGCTTGCTTTTGTGTTTTTCTGGCCTAGTGTGCTGTTACTTTAAAACAGGAAGAAGTTTTGTCTTCTGGAGGCTCTTCTCACCTGTCCAGTTTGGCTTGTCAGAGAACACTTAACCTGTGACGATGCCCTTTTGAAAGGTTTACTTCATTTGCAGTAAATCCAGCTGCCTCAAGAATTGTACACCAAGGTGAACTTTTCCCTTCTAGAGATAGGATGAAGTATCTGCTCACTTTGGTACTGGGTGGACTATTTTAACGTGCCTCCAAAAACTGCAAGGATGGAAGAATATCTGTAATCCAAGCCAAGAAGGAAATAAAATGAGAACATAATTTTTACCACCTCTTTCTGTTCGCTTATTGTTGGTTGCTTTACTGTGCATAAAGTTTTCAATGCAATGCTTGTTAAATGAATATTGTGAACTATTTTGTAAATGAAATGTATTCTGTTGAAAGCTGTCAGCCGTTCAAAAATAAGCTTTTTTTGTTGTTACTGTTGAAGATGAAATGTGTTAGATCAAACCAAAAAGCCAAAAAAAAAAAAAAAAAATTTCATATGTAGCACCTATTTGAATATAATCTTTTCTTAAGGTTTCTTTTAGCATAGCCTTTTCAGTGCTGAGAAAGAATCTCTATGTAATATTTTGTTGTAACAATGGCTTGCTAACAAAGTAAATGGTAAAAATACAAAGCCTGAAGATGTCAAGGTAACTTGGCGAGACTTGCTGCAAAGCCTTGCAGAATGGAGGAAGCTCTGCCCGCTGGCTGTCTCTCCCTCCAACTTCTCCACAACCATTGCCTGCTTTGAGGCGTCGTATTGCAGCAAGCTGCACCTGGGTCACTCTTGGAATATTTTGACTATGGACTATGTCACAGGCAGAAAAGGAGTTGATGGAAAAGACTCTTAAAAACTGACATGTTTGAATCAGTGCGAGAGGGAACAGATTGTGAATTTTGTTTACAGCATCCAATATTTGGATTCTTTTTTTTTTTTTTGTAAATAAAAAGAAGTTATTTTTTTCTACTGATTTGTGCCTGCTGTCTTTGGTATCTGCGCTGGCTCAAGAGCACTTCCTCTGAATCCCAACCCGTGTCCATGAGAAAGGATGAGGCGGCACTTGAAGGAAACCAGCCTTTAGCAACTTGCAGATTAGAGCACAATAAATTAAAACATCCAGCTCTCAGCCAGCCCATCTCTGACTAACTTAGTTGGCTCCGAAAGAATCTGGCTGAGATGTGCCAAAAAAATCTTGTCAGGCTATTGACTAAGCTGTGTTAAAAGATCTAGAAATCAGCTGTTTTCATGTATCAGTAGAGACTCAGGGTTTTGGACTCTAGGACTCCTTAACCCTAGCTGGGCCTTGGTTTTCATGAGTAGCCCAAGTGATGTGATTCAGTCATCAATGGTTGTATAATCTCTTTGAGGATCTGTAGTTATTTTCAGAGTTTAAATTGGGGTGAAGTATTGGAAGCCAGGGGTTGAGAGGGTACATAGAAGGAAGAGCAAGCATAAGATATAAGATGGTATTTTTTTCTGTGTGAGCTGGGGTGCAAAGAAGCTGCCCTTTTGGAGAGTATTTAGTGCACCCTCACTTAAGTTTCCAGGGGGCATACATGTATCATTAAAATTTCTTTTTGTATAGCATTGGAGACTATCAGCAGTAATAGCATGAAATTTAGGAAGCCTAAGCTATTATGGAGTCCTGGTGGCACAGTGGTTTAAGAACGCAGCTGCTAACCAACAGGTCGGCAGTTCAGATCCACCAGCTGCTCCTTGGAAATCCTGTGGGGAAGTTCTACTCCGTCCTGTAGGGTTGCTATGAGTCAGAATCGACTCAATGGCAAAGGGTTTTTATTTTTGGTTTTAAGTTATTATAGAATGTTCTTGTGGTTTTTAAAATCATTTAAAGTCCTGACGTTGGATGGAATGCGTGATTGACACTTACGAAAGAGCCACTCCTGGTATTAAAAGCCGGCTCTCCTCACATACACATCATAAAAACACAAGGTGGTTATTTGGTTGGATAATGGTATTGGTGTGTCATTCTCCTCTTCCTTTGTTGCAACCTCCTCACCCTTCAACCAGTCCCTCACATGTCTGTGGTGATCACATAATTCTTTTTAAACTCTGAGTGAATGAGAACAGTATATATTAAGCTCCTCCTAGACTTTTTTTATTTTAGACTTAGATACACCCTGCCATTTCTAGTTGAATTACCAGGTGGCACCCAGCTAAGTCTAGAAAGAAGTAAACCACCCTTCCTTTCCTTAGGAACCTCATTTCCTGAACATACTCAGTTCCTTTAAAAGCAAAAGACAAAAATTTAATACCCAAGAGCAAAAGAAAAAAAAATTAAAATCATAGTCTTTAAATGTAAAGTGGAATAAGAACTGTTGTGAACATTAAGTACTTACAAAGTTAAATTGCAATGTCTTAGAACCAAATTTGTGAAATAAATAGTATAAATATCCTTCAGTGTAATGGCCAATGCATTCAGGTAGGGAGAGGGGGAGGACAAATGATTTTAAAAATGACAGTGGCCTGCACCCAGGACCCAGATCTTGGTTTGTAATGCCATTCTATAATAAAAGAAACCAGAGCTCCTTGGAGAAACAGCTGAATGTCGGGTTGAGACAGAGAGTATACAAATCTGTAGCATCTTGTAGTTGCAGAAAATAAGGAAGTGCTACAAAAAAACCCAACAAACCAGCCAAACCAAAAAAACCCCACAATGATGGGGATGTGTCAAAGGCACACAGGGGTCAACTGAAAGAGTTCCCAATGGCCAAAACTGAAATAATGTGAACAACAAAAGAAAGCAGTAATGGGTTATAACCCAAAGTATGAAATACATAATCTAGGAGTTCATGCTGATATAAATAAATGATGAAATAAACATGAGTGAAGAGACAAATTCCTGTGCAGAAGAATTCCAAATAACGTATGTGGATACTGCCCCATCGAGGAGGTGGCGCGTAACTCTACACCCCTTAAGTATGGGCTGCATATAGTGACTTCCTTCCAAAGAGTTTAGTTTGAAAAAGGAGGGAAAAAAGAGTAACTTTACAATGGAGAACCTTAACAAACACTACCTTAGCCAGGTGATCAAAGTCAGCATTAACAGCGAGAAGTCATATGATAATATACAGCCTAGGTATTATGCAATTAGAATGGTACTTTGTATGGTTTTTCTCCCAAAAGCCATAACTGCACATTAATCCTGAGAAAAACAGATGAATCACATTCGAGGGACATTCTACAAAATCCCTGATCGTTACTCCTCAAATCTGTGAAGGTCATCAAAAACAGGTAAAATCTGAGAAACTCACAGCCAAGAGGAGCCTGAGGAGACATGCCGACTAAATGTAATGTGGTATCCTGGAACAGAAAACTACGTTAAGTAATACCTAAGGAAATCTCGATAAAGTATGAACGTTAGCTAATAGTAATGTATTGTTGGTTCATTAGTTAGGACAAATGTACCATACTATTTTAAGACATTAACAATAGGGGAGAGTGGGTGTGGGGCATTTGGGCTCTCTGTACTATCTTCACATTTTTTTCTGTTAGTCTAAAACTATCCCCAACTAAAAAGTTTATTAAAAAATGAAGACTGAATGACTCTTCCTTGCTATTTCTGGCGAAGTGACTCCATTTATAAAAAATAATAATGAAAACACTTTCTTAATGTCTTCTGTACTGTAAAGAATTGGGAAATCATATGAAGGAGTGAAAATAAAATGCTTTATGTGTTTTATTCAAAAGATTTAGAGAAACTTTTACGTATAAGTTTTTGGGAAAAGAGTGTTGAGGAGAGCTAAGTTCTATAGAAGGTGTTTTTCTTATATAAAGTTTTAAGGAAGGGGACTGCTAAATATAACCACAAAACAAAACGTTGTGTAGATATTTATAATAATAGAATGCTGTGATGAGCAAGGGGCTAAACCTTATAGCTCAAATGTACAGAAAAACCTAAAAAGTTGCTAAGGAATACTTTAGGCAGTAGTTGATGTAATAAAAAAAAAAAAAAAAAAAAACAATAATAGGAGTCTACTATTTAATGGAGTATTGCATTGGATTATTAATTAATATAAGTAATGCAATTAAATTAACTACTCCTATAATTTTTCTCATAAAGACCTCACGTGACAAGAGTAGAACTGCCCCCATAGGGTTTTCTAGGCTGTAATCTTTTCAGGAGCAGATCGCCAGGTCTTTCTCCCGCAGAGCCACTGGGTGGGTTCAAACTACCAATCTTTCAGTTAGCAGCTAAGTGCTTAACTGTTGCACCACCAGGGCTTCTTGTGTGAGTCCAATCAACTCAGCAGCACGTAATGACAACAATGTAATTTATCGGCTTACCTAAACTTATTTTTTAGGGTATCTTTCTTAAAGCAGAAGGACAACTGTACTTTTATTTGCTTTCTCAACTTAGTCAGTGGCATCCAAAATAGATAAGAAACAATACAGTTTAAAAATGTGGCTACCCTTTGTAATTTTTAAAAGCAGTTCAAGCTCATCAGTTTATGAAGTTAGGATAAGGCTCGTGCTTCCTTGCTTAGGGACACGGAGCACTCTGAATTGCAGGAATTTATGAGTGTGGGGCTAAGTTATTTCTAACCTCAATAACGGAAAGTTCCCTTCAGGATACCCTTCAGAAACTATTGATTTTCCAGCACAGTGTGTACTTATCAGTAATGCCAAGATTTTGTGGCATCATCTGGCCATGTCATTAGAAAACAGCTGAAATCCTATTCTTTCATTTTTTTCTTCTTTTAGCAAAATTCAATGTAACAGGCTACAGTGAGCACTATGGATATTGCCATTCTATGCATTAATCCTGAACCATATATGGAGTCTCTTCCTCTATACCTCTTCAAAGAAGGATCATGGTTTATATGTTCTTCATTTTAACAGAGAGTGGTTAAAAACTCTCTTTTATAGTTTAATCATCAGAGAAAAGAGAAACAAATTTAATCACATTCAAAGCCTAAAGTTTGAATTATGATCGCCAGATTTAGCAAATAAAAACAAGTTCAATTTGAATTTCCAATAACAACTTTTTGTATTTTTTTAAAAGTATAAGTATGTCCCGTGCAGTGTTTGGAACATACTAATACTAAAAAATCGTCTGTGTTTATCAGAAAATCAAATCAAACAAGGAGCCCTGTATTTTATGTGGCACCCCTAGAAGGGATAGCCTCAAAATAAGGCTGGAAAAGTTTCCTACTACAGTTTGCATAAGGAACACTTTTATAACTTTTTAACATCTGATTTTTCTTCTTCTTGTACTCCTTAGAGTCAATTCTGTCTCATAGCAACTCTATAGGGCAGAGTAGAACTGCCTCATAGGGTTCCTAAGACTGTAATCTTTAAGGAAGCAGATCACCACATCTTTCTTCCATGGAGTTGCTGGTGGGTTCAAACCGCTGACCTTTTGGTTAGCAACTAAGTGCTTTAACTACGGCGCCACCAGAGCTCCTTAATCACGCTGCCGTTGAGTCGATTCTGACTTACAGTGGCTCTGTAGGACAGAGTAGAACTGCCCCATAGAGTTTCCAAGGCCATGAATCTTTATGGAAGCAGACTGCCACATCTTTCTCCCATGGAGCTGCTGGTGGGTTTAAACTGCCACCTTTCGCTTAGCAGCTGAGCACTTAACCACTATGCCACCAGGGCTTCTCAGGTACCATTAAACACTACATTGACATAGAATACCCATGGCAGCAAACCCTTTGAAATATGGTTCATTCATGAAATATGCACAAAGTGCTTTTTATGTATGTAGTCTTGTTATAGACTCTGAGATGGACCCCAAAGAAGTGAAAGGCCTGGTCTACTGTCCTTTAAAAGGCTTGGTTCCACTTGTAAATAGAATTTACTTGCTGCAAATTATTTTTTCAGCTACCTTGGGTTAATTACTCACGAAGGTTAGCTCTGCCTGAGGCACCACAAAGAGCCATGTGGACTAATAGAGAGTCAGGATGAGGGTAATAGCCCTTGAAATGTGCCTTCTTGGTGACTTTTCAAGAGGCAAAGTTCCCCACAGGTAGCCCACATATCGACAGGACGCTGGCCATTTGCTTGCTTTGCAGTAAAAGATAAGGGTAGATGTCCTGCAGTCTTTGCTGAGGGAAGCAAAAATTGTCTCTGAGCCTCTGGACACTTATATTTTCTTTCCAAATCTACTGCAAAATGAAATTTTAGGACTTAACTAGAATGTACCTTGAAATTTTATTATTGTCCTATAATCCTGTTGCTACAGCACATTAAAATTCCATTGAATGTTATGTAACCACTGCTGGTTAACTGTCATATTGAAGTTAATACAGTTTAGTCTTTGGTGCCTTTTCCAGAGCTGTGAAAGTCCCTCTCTTGAACCAAATGTGTCATATACCCCAGATCTTTCCTCCCTCCCCGTTTGGTAAAGCCAGTTGTTTTGTCAGTCTGGATATTTACTCAGGGTAGAGACCTCTTTTAAACAGGACTTAAAGCTGTTGCTCTAATTATGCACTTACCTGCACTGCACTGGGTAGAGGAAGTACCACAGCCTTCATCATTATCAAAACATTTCATCAACAATATCTCGTGCCATTATCTTGGTACTATCTGAAGATTTACAAAGAGTTACACAAAGCTAGCTTCTCTTCTCTAGCATATTTAACTGAAAATAAGGCCGAGGGACGTGGACAATCAAACAGAGCAACAATGAAATTAAGAATTTTGCCCAGTCAATACGGGAGTGGCCAAGCTCATTCCCACGTTGGAACATGTGCTTGTTCTTCCATTTCCCTGGAAAACTCTTTCTCCAGATCTTTGCATCTCTTGCACCCTTACTTTATTATCATTATTAAATATTTCTTCGTAAGAGATTGTCACTGATCCCCCTGCTTGAAATAGGGTTCCCCCCCAATATTTTTGTCATGTAGTTCTGTAAGTCCTTTCTCTGATTTTTTAAGTGTATGTTACCATTATCCTTGTCAGTACCTGGACTTACGTCATCAGTCTATTTATTTCTTTGCTTATGGTTTATTCGTCATGATAGAATGAAATTCCATAAAGGCAAGGACTTTTTATTATTTACTCCTACACTGGCACAGCTGAAATAGTGCTTGCCGTACAGGAAGTTCTTGTTAAAATTTGGTGAGTGAGTCAGCTAGTGAGTGAATGAATGAAAGAATGCAGTCCATTTGGGACAGGATGCATTTTGGGGATGAGAGGTGAGGTGAAGTATCTGATGGGGGAAGTGTTAAAGAAGATGTAAACAGTGAAGAGTAATCAGGAACACTGCTAAAATACCAGCAGAAACTAAGAGATGGCCGGCTCGCTGAAAGAGTGCAGGAGAGCCCAGGTGGGAAAATTCCAGTCCTGAATTTGGGAGCGCTCAAAAGCAAGTCAGAGATTGTCTCAGAGGTAACGTTTTAAGTCAGGAGTATTTAAAGCCAAAAACTGTTGCCTCTTCTGGGTTCCTGAGGCTGAGCAGCCAAGAATGGGGGCATAGCCTGTGCTAACAAATTTGTCACAGCATGGTGCTCAGGGACAAGAAACAGGATGCACTTTTTCTAGAGCCCACGTGTCTGTTCTCTTACTTCCAAACACACTCTGGCGGCCCTTCAGTTGTGGCCTGCCGCTGACCTGGGCAGTGGCTGCACGCTCCTTTGCATCCCCTGCTACATCACTCAGAACTAGAGGGTCCCTGAGAAATTTTCAGGACAAGAAACACAAAGACTCAGGTTAGCTGTCATATTCTGAATATGGGTTGGGGACTACTAGGCTGGAAATGCACAGTGCCATTTGCGGAAGGCAAATGTATAAAAGGTAGTCTGTCCATTTTTTTTTAAAAAGAGACAGTCAGTTATTTTCACAGATGTCCTTAGCTGGTCAAGCCTCACAGAACAAACAGTCTTGCCTTGGGGCGTTATACCTATGGTGACCATTCATTGTTGATTTTCCAGGAGTGTCCCAATTTCAGAATTCTACCCTGTTGTCAGACCATGGGCCTGCCATGTCATTGTATATAGTCACAGTAAGGCTTCTGATTTTTTCTTATATTGTGCTTTAGATGAAGGTTTACAGAGCAAATTAGTTTCTCTTTAAACAATTAAATAACATACTGTTTTGTGACATTGGCTGCCAACCCCACAGCGTGTCAACACTCCCCTTCTCGACCATGGGTTCCCCATTACCAGCTTTCCTGTTCCCTCCTGACTTCTTGTCTTTGCCCCTGGCCTGGTATCCCATTTCGTCTCATTTTGTTTTATGGGCTTGTTTAATCTTTGGCTGAAGGGTGAACCTCAGTAGTGACTTCAGTACTAAGTTAAAAGGGTATCTGGAGGCCATACTCTCAGGGTTTCTCCAGTCTCTGTCAGACCAGTAAGTCTGGTCTTTTTATATGAGTTAGAATTTTGTTCTACATTTTTCTCCAGCTCCATTTGAGACCCTCTTGTGTGATCCCTGTCAGAGCAGTCAGTGGTGGTAGCCAGGTACCATGTAGTTGTGCTGGACTCAGTCTGGTAGAGGCTGTGATAGTTGTAATCCATTAGTCCTTTGGACTAATATTTCCCTTGTGCCTTTGGTTTTATTCATCCTCCCTTGCTCCAGACAGGGTGGGGCCAGTGGAGTATGTTAGATGGCAACTCACAAGCTTTTAAAACCCTAGATGCTAATCACCAAAGTAGGATGTACAACATTTTCTTATAAACTATGTTATGCCAATTGAGCTAGATGTTCCCCGAGACCATGGTGCCTAGCCCTCAGCCCTGTAATTTGGTATCCCTCAGGGAGTTTGGATGTGTCTGTGAAGCTTCCATGATTTTGCCCTGCTCAGATTGTGCTGAATTCCCCGGTATTGTGTACTGTGTTATCCCTCACCAGAGTTACCACTTATCTGTTGCCTATTTAGTGTTTTTCTCTCTCCACCCCTCCCCTTCCTCATAACCATCAAAGATTGTTTCTTTCTGTGTATAAACCTTTTCATGAATTTTTATAATAGTGGTCTCGTACAGTATTTGTCCTTTTGTGATTGACTTGTTTCACTCAGCTTAATGCCCTCCAGATTTATCCATGTTGTGAGATGTTTCACAGATTCATCATTGTTCTTTATTGTTTCATAGTATTACATTGTGTGTATGCACCATAGTTTGTTTATCCATTCATCTGTTGACGGGCACTTAGGTTGTTTTCATCTGTTCGCTATTGTGAATAATGCTGCGATGAACATGGGTGTGGATATGTCTATCCATATGATGGCTCTTATTTCTCTAGAATATATTCCTAGGAGTGGGATTGCTGGATCATATGGTATTTCTATTTCTAGCTTTTTAAGGAAGCACCATATCGTTTTCCAAAATGATTGTAACATTTTGCATTCCCACCAGCAGTGCATAAGAGTTCCAGTCTCCCCACAGCCTCTCCAATATTTTCTATTTTTTGATTTGTGCCAGTAATGTCTGGTGAGATGGTATCTCACTGTAGTCTTGATTTGCATTTCTCTAATGGCTAGTGATCGCAAGCATTTCCTCGCTTGTCTGTTAGCCACCTGAATGTCTTTTTTGGTGAAGTGTCTGTTCATATCCTTTGCCAATTTTTTAATTGGATTATTTGTCTTTTTATTGTAGAGGTGTTATATTTTCCTATAGATTTTAGAGATTAGACCTTTGTTGGATTCGTCATAGGCAAATATTTTTTCCCCAGACTGTAGGCTATTTTTACTCTTTTGGTGAAGTCTTTTAATGAGCTTAAGTGTTTAATTTTTAGAAGATCCCAGTTATCTGTCTTATCTCCTCGTGTTTGTATATTGTTAGTTATGTTTTGTATCCTGTTTATGCCATGTATTAGGGCCTCTAGCATTGACCCTATTTTTTTCCTATGATTTTTATGGTTTTATATTTAGGCCTTTGATCCATTTTGAATGAGTTTTTGTGTATGGTATGAGGTATGGGCCCTGTTTCATAATTTTACAGATGGACATCCAGTTTTGCCAGCACCATTTTTTAAAAAGACTATTTTTCTCCCCATTGAATGGACTTTGGGTCCTTGTCAAAGATGAGGAGACTGTAGGTGGATGGATTTACATTTGGGTTCTCAATTCTGTTCCATTGGTCGATGTGTCTGTCATTGTACCAGTACCAGGCTGTCCTGACTACCATAGCTATATAATAGGTTCTGAGGTCAGGTAGTGCGAGTCCTCCTATTTTATTCTTCTTCAATAGTGCTTTACTTATCCAACTCCTCTTTCCTTTCCATGTAAAATTAATGATGATTTTTTCCATCTTGTTAAAAAATACTGTTGGTATTTGAATCAAGGTTACATTGTATTCGTAGATTGCTTTGGATAGAATTGACATTTTCACAATGTTGAATCTACCTATTCATGAGAATGGTATGTTTTTTCCATTTATGTCAGTCTCTTTTGGTTACTTACAGTAGTATTTTGTAGTTTTATTTGTATATGTCTTTTATGTTCCTGGTTAGATTTATTCCTGGGTTTTTTTTTTTTTGAGGCTGTTATAAATAGTATTGCTTTCCTGATTTCCTTTTCTTAGTTCTCTTTATTGTTGTATAGGAATCCAAGTGATTTTTGTATGTTTATCTTGTATCCTGCCACTCTTGTCAGATTTTTCTATTAGTTCTGGTAGTTTTCTTGTGGAGTCTTTTGGGCTCTCTATGTATGTTACTGTTGTTAGGTGCCATCGAGTTGGTTCCGACTCGTAGCGACCCTATGAACCACAGAACAAAACATGCCCAGTCCTGTGCCATGCCCACAGTCATTGATATGCTTGAGTCCATTGTTGCAGCCATTGTGTGAATCCATCTTGTTGAGGGCCTACCTCTTTTCCGTTGACTCTGTACTTTACCAAGCATGATGTCTTTCTCCAGGGACTGATCCAACCTGACAACATGTCCAAAGTATGTAAGATGCAATCTTGCCATCCTTGCGTCTGTGGAGCATTCTGGTTGTACTTCTTTCCAGACATGTATAAGTATTCTCTATGTACAGTATCATATTATCTGCAAATGGGGACAGTTTTACTTCTTCCTTACCAATTTGGACACCCTTTATTTCTTTTTCTTGCCTTATTGCTGTAGCTGGGATTTCCTGCAGAATGTTAAGAGGTAGTGGTGATGAAGGGCATCCTCGACTCATTTTTGTTCTCAGGGGTAATATTTTCAGTCTGTCTCCATTGAGAATGAAATTGGCTGTTGGTTTTGTATAGATGTCCTTTATTATGTTGAGGAATTTCCCTTCTACACCTATTTTATTGAGAGCATTTATCAGAAATGTGTGTTGGACTTTATTGAATGCGTTTTCCTCGTCAATTGAAATGATCATATGATTCTTTTCTTTCATTTTATTTATGTGGTGAATTACGTTGATTGATTTTCTAATGTTGAATCATCCTTGTACACCTGGTATGAATCCCACTTGGTCGTGGTGTGTTATCTTTTTTTCATAAGATGCTGAATTCTGTTGGCTAGAATTTTGTTGAGAATTTTTGCATCTACAGACATGAGAGATATTGGTCTGTAATTTTCTTTTTTGTGGTGTCTTTGCCTGGTTTTGGTATCAGGGTTATGCTGGCTTCGTAGAATGAATTTGGGAATATCCCTTCCTTTTCTATGTTCTGAAATACTTTGAGTGATATGGGTGCAAGCTCTTCTCTGAGTGTTTAGTAGAATTCTCCAATGAAGTCAGATGGGCCAGAGATTTTTTTTTGGGGGGGGGGGAGTTTTAATTTTATTACATTTTTAATGGCTTGTTATGGGTCTGTTCAGATTTTCGACCTCAGTTTGTGTTAGTTTAGGTAGGTGGTATGCTTAAGAAATTTGTCCAGGCCCTCTAGCTTTTCAAATTTGTCAGAGTATAGTTTTTCATAATACTCTGTTATAATCCTTTTTATTTCCATTGAGTGTCATGTAGTGTCCCCCATTTCATTTCTTAATTTGAGTTATTTGCATCCTCTTCTGTTTTTATTTTGTCAGTTTGACCAGTGGTTTCTTGATTTTGTTGATTCTTTCAAAGAACCACCTTTTGGTTTCGTTGTCTCTTTCTATTGCTGCTCTATTCTATTTAATTTATTTCTGCTCTGATCTTTATTATTTCCTTTTTCTGATAGCTGTGGGCTTGTTTTTCTGTTCTATTTTTTTGAGTTGTATAGCTAGTGTTTTGATTTTGTTCTTTTTTTGGTGCATGTATCTGTTACTATAAATTGACCTCTGAACTCTGCATTTGCTATGTCCCAGAGATTTTAGTGTGATGTTTTTTCATTCTCATTTGTTTCTAGAATTTTTTTTTTTATTCCATCTTTGGTATCTTCTATTACCCAGTGGTTTTTAAGCAAGACATTATTCTGTTTCCATATATTTGATTTTTTTCCCTTGCTCTTCCTGTTATTAATTTCTACTTTTATGGCATTGTGATCAGAGAAGATGCTTTGTATTGTCACAGTGTTTTGGATTTTGTTGAGAGTTGCTTTGTACCCTAAGAAGCAGTCTATTCTGGAGAATGTTCCACATGCACTGGAAAAGAATGTGTACTTTGCTGCTGTCGGGTGGATTGTTCTATATATGTCTGTGAGATCAAGATGGTGGTTTTGGTCTTTAGATATCTGTCTTTGTTGTTTCTTTCTAGATGTTCTGTCCTTTACCAAGAGTGGTGTGTTGAAGTCTCCTACTATTATTGTGGAACCGTCACTTTCTCTTTTCAGTGCTGTTAGAATTCTTTTTATGTATTTTGGAGCCTTGTCATTGGGTGCGTATGTATTTATTATGATTCTGTCCTCATGGTGGATTGTCCCTTTGATCATTATATAATGCCTTCCCTTGTCTTTTATGGTAGATTTTATTTTAAAGTCTATTTTATCTGTGATTAGTATTGCCACTCCTCCTCTCTTTTGGTTTCTGTTTGCTTGGTGTATTTTTTTCTTCCTTTGATTTTTAATAATTTTTTTTTTTTTTTTCTGAGGTGTGTCACTTGTAGATAGCATATTTATGGGTCCTTTTTTTTTTTTTTTCAAATCCATTCTGTCACTCTGTCTCTTTATGGGTGCATTTAAGACATTTACATTCAGTGTGATTATTGATAGTTGTGAGTTTATTCCTGTCAATTCGTAGTGCTTTTTTTTGGTGCTAACATTTAAAAAAAATTTTTTTTTTTAACATTTTATTTTTTCCTCTTACTCTCCTGTGCTGAATTCCTTTTGTATGTGGATTTTTGTTTGTTTGTTTCATTTTCATAGATTTGGTGTTTACTGAGACTTCATGTTTTTCTTCTTTATTTTAATGAGTAGTTTTGTTAGCTTTCTTTGTGGTTACCTTGAAATTTACCCCTATCTTCCTAACTTTACCCGGTCTTTTATTACTTGATATCACCTTGACTTCCTCTCCATTTGAAAGTACTATACCTACACTGTTTATTCCCTCTTTTATTGTTTTGACATTGTGGTCACTTACAGATTGATCCCTCTTATTCCCTGTTGCAAATCTGTGAGTTTTGTTTTATCCTTGAGAGTTCATTACCTAGGTTGGTATCTGGCTGATGTTGTCTTGTGTCCTAGATTCAGGCTGTCGTCTGATGTTGCTGGTTCTCTAACCGAAGGACTCCCTTTAATAATTCTTGTAAGTTTGGTTTGGTTTTTACATATTCCCTTAAATTAATTTTTTCTGGAAATGTCCTAATTTCTCTGTCATATTTGAATGAGAGTTTTGCAGGATATGTTATTCTTGGTTCGCAATTTTTTCTTTCAAGGTTTTATATATATTATCCCATTGACTTCTTGCTTGCATGGTTTTGCTGAGTAATCAGAGCTTAGTATATTTCCCTTTTGTATGTGACTTCGTTTTTTTGGAGCTGCTCTCAGGATTCTTTCTTTGCCTTTAGCAAGTGTAATGATGATATGTCTTGGTGATTTTCTTTTGGGGTCTATCCTAAATGGAGTTCCTTGAGCTTCTTGGATGGTCACCTTTCTGTCTTTCATAATATTAGGGAAGTTTTCAGTCAGCAAATCTTCAATGATCCTGTCTGTGTTTTCTGTTTTCTCCCCCTGTCCTGGAACTTCGATAACACCAAATTTTTGCTTTTGACTGTATCTCACATCATTCTCAGGGTTTCTTCATTTGTCTTCCTTCTTTTCTCTGATTTTTCCTCAAACAAAGTGGTATCCAAGGATTTGTCTTCAATTTCACTGGTCCTATCTTCCATTGTTTCAAATCTGCTCCTGAAATCTGTTGCACTGTCCATTTTTGAAATCTTGTTGTTTATCTTTTGGACTTGTAATTGCTGTTTTGTATGATTTCCAGATGTTTGTTTATTTTGACATTTTTTTCTGTATTATTTTCCTGAATTCTTCCATTGCTTTGTCTGTGTTTTCCCTAATTTTCTCTGTATTTTCCATGATTTTGTCTAATTTCTTTTTTTCTGTGTTTTCCTTCATCTCTTGCAAAGCCCTAAATGTTAGAGTTTTGAGTTTCCTGTCGGGCAGTTTCAGTGCCTTTTTTTTCTTCTGGAAGGCCACTTGGTGTTTTATTTTGGTCACTTTCTGGAGCCATCCTGTCCTTTTTTTAAAATATGTTTTGATGTTGTCCACTGTCTTGGGTACATTCAGGAATTATTTTTTTCATTTATTAATTGTAGATTTGTTTGTTTTGTCTGTTTTTTTGTTTTGTTTTATTTGGGTATGTCTGGGCAGCAGGCTTGACATGCTTTGTTGCTTGCTCATCTCTGGGCATGATACTTCTCACCACCTTGTCCATGTAGGCAGGGCTAGTTGCTCAGGTATGGTGCAGCTGGGTAGGTCCAACAGTGGAGGGGAATGGAGATTGTTTTTTTATGGCACATACTTGGGCTGATGGGGCAGGCTCAAAGGGCAGTGCAGGGCAGGATCTGGTGGTCTGCTTCCATGCCAACTGGGGGCACAGTCCTTGGTCAGCAGTGCAGATAGGCAGTAGGGAAGGGAGAGGATGTGACATGTGGAGATAAGTGGGAGAGAGAAAGAAAAGAAAGAAGGAAGAAAAACAAGCAAAAAAATTAAATAAAAATGGTGGTGTGGTAGGATTTGGTGGGTGGGGCCAGGGCCGACCCAGCAAGGCTGTGTGCCAGTGGCTCAGTAGTCGAACAGTTCAGCTTGGCCTGTTGAGAAGATGCATGGGTAGTACAGAGGGCTATGTGGGCAGGAGAAGGGAAATAAAGAAATAAAAGAGAGAGAAGAAACAACAACAGCAACAACAAAAATGAACAAAACTAAAACAACAACAACAAAAGAAATGTGGTGCTAGGTGAGTTAGCCATAGGGGGTAGGGCAGAATTGGTGTGGTGGCAAGCTAATGTCTCTCTTGCCAGGTGGTGCAGCATGGCTTGTAAGGAAGAGGTAGAAGGAGTGCAGGGCCTGGATGGGAGGGAGAAGGAAGAAAGAGAAGGGGAAATATAATGAAAAATAAATATGACACTGAGGAGAATTGGCCTGTGGTGGCGGTGCAGACCCAGGGAGTCTGTGGGTCAGAGGCTCTGTAGCTAATTGGTACAACACAGCCCATCCAGAATGGGGGGGTGGCACATGGGGCTAGGTGGTTGGGATAAAGGAAAGGAAGGAAGGGAGAAAGAAGAAACAACAATAAAAAGAAAAAGAAAGAAACAAAAGCAAATAAACAACAACAACAAAAAAAGACACTGAGGGAGGCTGCCAGCAGGGGTGGCCTGGACCTGGGGGGGCCATGTGCTGGTGGCCTATTAGCTGATTGGTGTGGCACAGCCTGTCAAGAAGGGGTGGGGGCAACACTTGGGGCTAGGCGTGCAGGAGAAAGAAGAGGAAGAATGGGAGAGAGAAGAAACTGAAAAAAATGGCACTGAGGGAGCTTGCTAGTGGGGGCAGAGTGGACTTGGGGAGGCTGTGGGCCATTGGCTCTTTAGCCAAGCTGCACGGCACAGCCTGTCAAGAAGGAGTGGGGATGAAACACAGGGCTAGGTGGGTGGGAGAAAGGAAAGGAAGGGAGAGAGAGAACAATAACAAAAAAAAGTAAAATAAAGTAATAACAACAACAACAACAACAAAAATGGTGTTGAAGGAACCAGCTGGTGGGGGTGGAGCAGACCTGGTGGCAGTGAGCTGATGTCTCCCCAGTCAAGTGACTGTGGCTCATTGGAAAGCAGTAGAGGCTGTGTAGAGGGAAGAAGATGGGGGAGGGGGAAGCATGTATCCCCCGTTGCCAGGTGCTTTGTCTCCTTTTGGGAGCTCCATGAAGTTGCCTTCCCGTACTCCCTGTCTGCCATTCTTGGTGGCTGAGGTCCAAGATGGCAAATCTGTGCCACATTAGCTAATAGGGAACTCCACAGCATAGCTCTCCTCGTTCTCTGTTCTTTGTCAGTGTCTTATTCCATTCAGTCCTTGATTGAGTTCTTTATCTCTTCATTTGACACTTAGAGTTCAGGACTGATGTTTGTATCTGTTTTACTTAGTTTTTCGGGTCTTTGCTACAGAGGGATGGCATGATGCTTCTATCTATAGTGCCATGTTGGTTCCACCCCAGGGTTTCTGATTTTTTATGTTGTTTTATAATTATTGAGTAAGTTAGATATCTGGTGCAATAGGGATCCAATAAGGATGAACAGAATCTATTAAAATCATTTAAAAATTAGTTCTAAATTTTAAGAATTGTGACCTACATATACTAAAATGAATTCTCTGATTTTCTTGCTCCCTTTCGTCTTAATTGCCAACCCATTTAACCAATGGTGGCGTAGGGGTTAAGTGCTATGGCTGCTAACCAAAAGGTCGGCAGTTCAAATGTGCCAGGCCCTCCTTGGAAACTTTATGGGGCAGTTCTACTCTGTCCTATAGGGTCGCTATGAGTCGGAATCGACTCAACGGCAGTGGTGGTGGTAGTGGATTCTCATTAGAAGGGAGAGAGGGAGGGAGATTGGTCAAGAAAAGTGAAACAGTATGACATATTTCATAAAAAGTATGGAGCATATCATATGAAGTTGCCACTATAATGGAAGCAGATTTGGAACTTCTGAATGAACTTAAGGTTTCAAGGGCCATTTGAGGAAATCTGCAATGGAAGGGACTAGAAAGAGATTTATCTTCCTCATTTCCAGAAAGAGACTACCTTTTACTGAAAAGGTACATACCAGAATTTTGACACTGGAAGCCTTTTTTTTTCCCCTTTCTTTCTCCCCTTCATGCCCCCCCCCTCCCCCTCCACACACTGTGTGATCTTTTCAGGCCATCTAGAAGAAGGGAACTGACATTTGTTGAGTTTTTACTCTGGACCAGGATGCTTAGCACTTTACATACACCATCTGTAATCAACATACTCATCTGACAGGTAGGTATTATTTTCCCCACTTTACTGGTTAGGAAATAGCGTCTAAGAGAGATTAAGTTCTAGTTAATCTCTCTTAGGCTGGAGAAGATTAACTAGAAAGGCCTCAGGCTAAGTCTTTAACTTCATATTCTTTTCTCTATCCCTCAGTGAATAACTCAGTACCTTCTGTAAATTCATGAGAGGTGGGGGCCCAATTCCACACTAAAAGGAGTTTCTTAAAATGCTGCACTTTTGTCCCCTAACTCTTCTACCTCTCATTCTTGGCTCTGGATTGTCAGTACCACAGTTTCTCACAATCCTATGTACTTTAGAGCAGGAGGAAGAATAAGCAATGTCAGCCCAGCTGAGGTAGTGGGAAACTCAAGAAAAAGAGTGTTTATATGATGTGGCCAGTAGTCCTTGATTGCAGGATTTTCATATAATTTACAATAATAGTAATAGTAGTGCATGTTCAGAGCAATTTTTTTATTTTGGTAAAAAAACTATATATGTATATAAAGCAAAATATTTACCATTTCAACATTTTTTACATGTACAGTTCAGTGACATAAGATTAATTACATTCACCATATTCAAGTTCTACTCTGTCCTATAGGGTTGCTATGAGTCGGCATCGACTCGACGGCAGTGGGTTCTGGGTTTTATAGTAATTTGATAAAACAATTACACTACCCATTTAATCATCACAATAATCCTAAAGAGTTAGGTAAAACAAGTATTATGATTATCCCACTTTTAAGGTAAGAAAAATAAGGCTTGTATGTATGACAAAAAAGCCTTTAGAACTCTTTTCGGCGATTCCACTGAAGGAAAGTCTATTTATGCCTGAGAAGCACAAGGCAAATTGGTCTCCAGGTCCTTTAACAACTCTCTCCTATCAACCATCTATTAAAAAGGCAGGTGCAGCCCAACAGCACAGCAGGTAGAAGGTTCAGGAAGAACATCACAGCTTTTCTTATAGGATGAGATCATGTAAATTGCCTATTGTGAGTGGATTACCTTACGAAAAATAAGCATGATTTAAATTTTCAGTTGGCAGTCAAAATTCAATAAACTATTTCAGTGTTGTCAAAGCTACTTTCCATATGTCATATTACAGAGAATGAAACACTTAACCTTAAAAAAAAAAAAAAGATCAATTAGCCTGACTTACGTCACTTCTTACTGATAACACATGCCACCAGCTGGCTGCTTTTGAATTTATTTTTTTTTTCTTATTTTGAAGAAAAAGGCTGAAAGGAAAGGTGAAGAGCATAATGAGACATGCTAACCTCTTACAAAATTCTGAATAAATTTCTATAACTTCTAAAATGCTCAT
This sequence comes from Loxodonta africana, assembly GCF_030014295.1. Classification (NCBI taxonomy): domain Eukaryota; kingdom Metazoa; phylum Chordata; class Mammalia; order Proboscidea; family Elephantidae; genus Loxodonta; species Loxodonta africana. The sequence goes on along the minus strand of NC_087342.1, from coordinate 143,524,348 downwards.
TAGTCTTCTTGTGCTCTGAGTTTGTCACACCTGTTTGGTTTATGCCACCTTGAACATGTTCTTGGCATTTTTCTCCTAGTTTATGACTTCTGCTTAATAATCTCTTAAGCCTTCCTCAGTACTCAATTTCAACAAGGTTCTTTGTCACTTGATAGATAGTGCGGGGTCATTGGAGAGCCAGACCAGATCTGGACCAGATCCTGGTTCTGTGTTTGTATACCAACTGGTGCCCTTCTAAAATGAGGCTGCAGGAAATGTATGTAGGCCCAAGTCCCACCGTTAGAAATTGTTATGTGGTCACCCTGAGTGAGGCAAGAACATCTATAATTTTTATGAAGTGATTTTGAAGCACACCTCTGCTCAGAACCCCTGCTTTAAAGGTGCTGATAGTGCAATGCCCATGTTAGCCTGGGCCCTCTAGAAATAGAGCCTGAGACAATGATGGCAATTCTTATGGCTAATTTGCCAGGCACAATTGCAGGATAATGAGTTGAGGAAAATATTTAATTTATTGCTACACAATGTGTTACTGTGCACCATGGCTACTGTATCACTGTTCCAGAAGCAGGTGACAGTTTGTAGCACAGTAGGTGACGTGGCAGGCTTGTTGACTTAGCAGGAAGTCTTCTTCAGGAGGTGTGCAAGGAAGCACTGCACCTTGGAGTAGTATACAAGAATGAAAAGAAGGGACAGTTACATGCCTGGTTTCTTCTTGTTTCCCTTTTCCCACTGGTGAATCTTCATCCCTTGAAGAAACTCTCTTTTTCACATTCCCATTTGCTTAGCCTGGTCTCTGAGTGGCTGTACAGGAGAACAGGTCTCATGTTCCTGCAAGGTGTTGCTGAATTTATGTCCAAGGGTAGAGGCGATCTGGGATGCTGACTGAGAAATAGAGAAGGAAGGTGGTCAAAGTTGGCATGCTACAATGCAATGGTGTCACTGGAAGTAAGAGACCACTGAGGAGTTATTTCAGCACATCAAGATATAGTTGGAATTAGAGAGGGCATGGATGATGAGGGTCGGGCAGGAGCCACACAGAATGTATTGGGAAAAGCTACAGTGTTGAATATTGTTGATTGGCACTCAACATCTCTTGGCACCTTTCTATATTCCCCCCTGGATCCCAGGAGTTGGAAAGCAAAGAACTACATTTCACCAACTCCTTTGCAGCTAGGGTTCTGCACACAATTCAGTTTCTGCCAAAAGCAGACATTTGCCTCTTTTTGTTGCTGTGGTGCTGACCAGCTAGTTCCTGTAAATGTGAGCATTGGTGACAGCAGTAGTTTTTGGCCTCTGGATTGTAGCTATGGTGTTGTGATTTTGAAACCCAGAATTCTACAGGGCCCTCTGACTTCCTTTCCTTCAGCCTTTCCAAACATTTTATAAGCACTCCACTTTCTGCATGTAAACACTTTATGATCAAAATACCCGGAGCAATTTTTGTTTCTGGTAACAAATCAGATAGTTAGAAGCACTGGAAGCAAAGTAAGCCTTATGAGAGTCATATGCACTAAGCTTCCTGTTCTGCTGCTCATCTCTGGCCGTCCTTAGCCTGGCAATGAGGAGTGTTAACAACAGCAAGCCTATGTGGTTGAAAGAACACACAATATGGAGTCAGATTTCAGGTTTGAATTTTAGTCCCACCACTTGCTACTTATTTAACCTTAGACAAAGTACTTAATCTCTTTGGACTTTTGTTTCCTCGGCCTCTAAAATGAGATTAACACCTGCTCTAAAAACTTTAATACACTGCTATCCAGACTTAATGAGATAATGGATATAAAAGCTCTTTTAAATACTATATTTTTAAGTGCACAAACCAGAATAACAAAGCATCAGTACTTCAAGTGATGCGTGTCGTACTTGTATTGTCAATTGAGATTACTGTTCTCTATCGGAGGGCTTCCCTCTTTCATTTGGAGGATAATAGCAGAAAGCAAGAAAACTACCCACACGACTATGAAATGCCCAGAGGTTTAATAGTACTCACTGGATAATGCAGCCAGGGAATAGACCACACAGCATTCTACCTGTCTAGGCAAATCCTCCGGGGAGGAGTTCCCAGGGGTGATTTGGAGACCACTCCTTCTTATACCAAAGCCTGCTCCAAGTTGTTACCAGGTACATCTGTCACCAAAGCAGCTATTTTGGAGGTGCTTACCCCTTGGCGCCATCGTTAAGTGTTTGGCTGTAACCAAAAGGTCAGCAGTTCAAATTAACCAGTCACTCTTTGGAAACCTTATAGGGCAGTTCTGCTCTGTCCTATAGGGTCGCTATGAGTAGGAATCGACTCGATGGCAGCAGGTTTTTTTTTTTTCCTGGTACTCCTTGGTGATGGACACCTGTTCCTTAGGGTTTTGCATGTCTTAACCAATATACCTACGGAAGGTGATTTTTTTGCTTATTGAGAAGTGTCACTCTGAGGCCCTGCCAGAGGCTTTTTGGGCCATAGTGTCACACTATGACTCTGTGTATTCTTTCCATCTTCTTTTGATGCTTGCTGTGTCATTTAATATTTTCCCCATGGAATCCTTCACTATTGCAACTCGAGGCTTGAATTTTTTCTTCAGTTCTTTCAGCTTGAGAAACACCGAGCGTGTTCTTCCCTTTTGGTTTTCCATCTCCAGCTGTTTGCACATGTCATTATAATACTTTATTTTGTCTTCTCGAGAGGCTCTTTGAAATCTTCTGTTCAGTTCTTTAACTTCATCAATTCTTCCTTTTGCTTTAGCTGCTCGACGTTCGAGAGCAAGTTTCAGAGTCTTCTCTGACATCCATCTTGGTCTTTTCTTTCTCTCCTGTCTTTTCAGTGACCTCTTGCTTTCTTCATGGATGATGTCCTTGGTGTCATTCCCCAACTCATCTGTTCTTCAGTCACTAATGTTCAATGAGTCAAATCTATTCTTGAGACGGTCTCTAAATTCAGGTGAGATATACTCAAGGTCATATTTTGGCTCTCGTGGACTTGCTCTGATTTTCTTCAGTTTCAGCTTGAACTTGCATATGAACAATTGATGGTCTGTTCCACAGTCGGCCCCTGGCCTTGTTCTGACTGATCGTATTGAGCTATTCCATCGTCTCTTTCCACAGATGTAGTCAATTTGATTTCTGTGTGTTCCATCTGGTGAGGTCCATGTGTATAGTCACCGTTTATGTTGGTGAAAGAAGGTATTTGCAATGAAGAAGTCGTTGGTCTTTCAAAATTGTATCATTTGATCTCCGGCATTGTTTCTGTCACCAAGGCCATATTTTCCAACTACTGATCCTTCTTCTTTGTTTCCAACTTTCGCATTCCAATCGCCAGTAACTATCAATGCATCTTGATTGCAGGAAGCATCAAAAGAAGATGGAAGGAATACACAGAGTCATTATACCAAAAAGAATTAGTCGATATTCAACAATTTCAAGAGGTGGCATATGATCAGGAACCAATGGTACTGAAGGAAGAAGTCCAAGCTGCTCTGAAGGCATTGGGGAAAACAAGGCTCCAGGCATTGATGGAATATCAATTGAGATGTTTCAACAAACAGATGCAGCGCTGGAAGTGCTCACTCGTCTATGCCAAGAAAGATGAAAGACAGCTTCCTGGACAACTGACTGGAATAGATCCATATTTATGCCTATTCCCAAGAAAGGTGATCCAACCAAATGTGGAAATTATAGAACAATATCGTTAATATCACAAGTAAGCAAAATTTTGCTGAAGATCATTCAAAAATGGCTGCAGCAGTATATCAACAGGGAACTGCCAGAAATTCAGGCCGGTTTTAGAAGAGGATGTGGAACCAGGGATATCATTGCTGATGTCAGATGGATCCTGGCTGAAAGCAGAGAATACCAGAAGGATGTTTACCTGTGTTTTATTGACTGTGCAGAGACATTCGACTGTGTGGATCGTAACAAACTATGGATAACACTGCGAAGAATGGAAATTCCAGAACACTTAACTGTGCTCGTGAGGAACCTTTACATGGATCAAGAGGCAGTCGTTCGGACAGAATGAGGGGATACTGATTGGTTTAAAGTCAGGAGAGGTGTGCGTCAGGGTTGTATTCTTTCACCATACCTATTTCATCTGTATGCTGAACAAATAATCTGAGAAGCTGGACTATATGAAGAAGAACGGGGCATCAGGATTGGAGGAAGACTCTAACAACCTGCGTTAGTGCAGATGACACAACCTTGCTTGCTGAAAGCGAAGAGGACTTGAAGCACTTACTAATGAAGATCAAAGACCACAGCCTTCAGTATGGATTACACCTCAACATAAAGAAAACAAAAATCCTCACAACTGGACCAATGAGCAACATCATGATAAACAGAGAAAAGATTGAAGTTGTCAAGGATTTCATTTTACTTGGATCCACAATCAACAGCCATGAGAGCAGCAGTCAAGAAATCAAAAGACACATTGCATTGGGTTAATCTGCTGCAAAGGACCTGTTTAAAATGTTGAAGAGCAAAGATGTCACCTTGAACACTAAGGTGAGCCTGACCTAAGCCGTGGTATTTTCAATCACATCATTGCATGTGAAAGCTGGACAACAAATAAGGAAGCTTGAAGAAGAATTGATGCCTTTGAATTGTGGTGTTGGCGAAGAATATTGAATATACCATGGACTGCCAAAAGAATGAACAAATCTGTCTTAAGAAGCACAGCCAGAATGCTCCTTAGAGGCAAGGATGGCGAGACTGCGTCTTACATACTTTGGGACATGTTGCCAGGAGGGATCAGTCCCCAGAGAAGGACATCTTGCTTGAGAGGGTACAGGGTCAGCGGAATAGAGGAAGACCCTCAACAAGGTGGATTGACACAGTGGCTGCAACAATGAGCTCAAGCATAACAACAATTTTAAGGATGGCGCAGGACCAGGCAGTGTTCTGTGCTGTTGTGCATTGGGTCACTATGAGTTGGAACCGACTAAATGGCACCTAACAACAGCAAGCCATATTATGTAATTTGATATCACACTATGTTACCACCTGGTCTGGAATAAATCTGCCCAAACATTTCCAGAGGCAAGAATAATTTGCCTACCGTTGCATACCTGGTTTCTGACATTTAGAAGGTCACTCTGTATATATTTACTGAATGACTGAGTGAATGGCAGGCACCTGACAGCTTATATCCAGACTATTTGCACATGGGAAAATAAGATTAGACCAACATTTGGTTTTGCTCATGATTGGCCAACATCACTCACTGTAGAGTGAAGAGAAAGCATTTTTCAAAATTATTTATTTTGTTGTTGTTGTTGAGAATATACACAGCAAAACATACACCAATTCAATTGTTTCTCCAGGTACAATTCAGTGACGTCGATTATGTTCTTCAAGTTGTGCAATTATTCTTACCCTCCTTTTCTGAGTTGTTTCTCCCTCATTAACATAAATTCACTACTCCCTAAGGTTCCTGTTTAATCTTTCATGTTACTTTTGTCAGTTTAATCCCTTATAGATAGATCTTAAAGGAGCGTAATGTTCAAGTCAGACGTTCTTTACCGGTTAAGCTGAACAATTGTTTGGTTTTAAGAAGGTTTCAAGGGTTATTTTTGGCTTAAGGTTCAAGGATTATCTCAAGGCAATAGTTTTGGGGGTTCGTCCAGCCTCCATGACTCCAGAAAGGCAGGATTCCATGAGAATTTGAAATTCTGTTCTGCATTTTCCCCTTTTGGTCAGGATTCTTCTATAGAATCTTTGATCAAAATGTTTAGTGATGGTAGCCAGGCACCATCTAGTTCTTCTGGTCTCATAGCAAAGGATGCAGTTGTTCGTGGACGCAATTAGCCATACATCCATTTCCTCCCCTTATTACAGACTCTCCTTCCTCTGTTGCTCCACAGGAATAGAGACCGACTGTTGTGTTTAGGTGGCTGCTTGTACACTTTTAAGGCCCCAGGCACTATGCAATGAATAAGGAGGAGGAACAAAAGCAGTAAACATATTATTAGGCCAATTAACTGAGATGTCCTGTGAAACCATGACCCTAAACCTCCAAACTAAGGAACCAAATCCCATGGGGTGTTAGGTTTTACATAAGCAGCCTCAGCAACTATTTTTTTGTTATCGTTGTAGTAACTGTGTCTATCAGACAACCTTTGCCAATTCAACTTTCTGCAGATGTACAACTTATTGACAGCAATTATAATAATGGGCTGAGCAACCCTACCCTTAGTCAATGCAATTTTTCCATCATGGTAAACCAGAACTGAGTATTTCATAAGCAATACCTTAATAGGTGTTTGAAGCATTCCTCAATATATAGAATTTTCTGGCCAAATCTTAGAATTGAAATGGTTAGGAACCCAGAGAATGTATTCCTTTCTTTGCCCCTCGTCTGTCTCATGAAGTGCTGCTACAGAGGGTCTCGATTTTCCATGTATCAGAGCTTCCTGAGGAGCTTGTTACAGAACCTGCTTTCCTTGCGCATTTATATTTCTAACAAGCTCTATAAGTGATTTTGAGGCATGAAGAAGTTTGGGAACTAATGATATTGTGGCTTTCAAACATTTTGACCAATGAGACAGTCTTTTTATATGATCACACATGTACTGGTTTGTGAACTTTATTTTGCAAAACAGTTTTGAAACTAACTACCTGAAATAAACACCATTTCCTATTCTATCCTATTTCATTTTTGCAAAATGCTGTCTGTGACCCACTAAGTTGTTTCCACAAATCACATGTATATAGTTTGAAAACATCGGTGTAAAACATATTAGACCTAGAGGTAAGAAATATGGCCACTAATAATGTAACTACCCTGCATTTCTGTAACAAACAATATATCATACTTTTTTTTTTAATTTGCACTTCACAAGAGCACTAAGATGTATATTAAACAACAACAACAGCAACACAAAAACCCTTGCCATCGAGTAGATTCTGACTCTTAATGACCCTATGTTCAGAGAACTGCCCCATAGGGGTTCCAAGGAGTGGCTGATGGATTGAGCTGCAGGCCTTTTGGCTATCAACTAAATACTAAACCACTATGCTACCAGGGCTCCAAGATGTGTATTATGTCTGGGGGCCATACTCTTGGGGTTCCTCCAGTCTGTGTCAGGCCAGTAAGTCTGGTCTTTTTATTTTTTTTCTGTGAGGCCAGGACATGCATTTTTTGCCAATTCTTTAAATTTAAAATTTAATTCTATTGCTTTCTATAACGACAATAATAACAAAAATCAATAGCTAACATTTATTGAATACTCATTCTAATTCAGGCATTGTGCTTAGAGTTTTGCATACATCATTTAATCCACATAACAACCATATGTTAGAAGCCATTATTACCCATTCTGCAGACATAGAAACTGATGCTTAAGTAGTTGCCCAAGGACATGCAGCCTGAAAGTGGGAGAGCAGTGGGCTCATGCCAGTGTAGTTAACCACCGAGCCACACTGTCTGCCTCCAGGAAGCACCACTCAATGTGAGTGACTGGGGTAGATCTTTTAGGGACTTCCTAAGACCCAATCTAACTTATTAAAAACAGAAGCGTTTCATGAATTGGCCTATTTTAATTGATATTTATAACAAATTACTTGCATAACTGACATCAGAGTTGAGAACTATTTAGCTAAAGCTTCCAATGCCTCTTTTCACTTTAAAAGTATCTGTTGTTTCCTCAAGTGATTAAAAAATATATATATATATATGTATGTGTGTGTATATATATACACACACACAAATAACACGCTTCCTCAAACGTCGTGACTTTTAATCATTTCCTGACTAGGTTGTCTAATCACCCAAACCTTCACAGACATTATCTAAACAATTCACATACTAACTCCAAAAGTTTTCAGAGTTGGCTGAGCATGATAATCCTTTTTGGGACAGGGAGAAAATATTAGAGTTTCTACTTTTAGTTCATGCTTTTAAAAGTCTAGATTTATGCACAATACATTAGTGTAGTCATACCCATTGCTGTTGAGTCACTTCTGACTCATAGTGACCCTATAGGACAGAGTAGGTCTGCCCCATATGGTTTACAAGGAAGATTTGAACTGCCAACCTGTTGTTTAGCAGCCAAGCTCTTAACCAGTGCACCACCAGGGGTCCTAGTGCAGTCATACATGTATTAAATCAATGAATAAGTAAACAAATATTTATTTGGGGTGTGTAATCAAAAAAAGTTGGAGATTACTGATTTAGCCCTTTTTTTCAATGTGAAGCTTGACTTTCTACATGTTGTTCCAACTCAAAGAGACTCTATACACAAGAGAATGAAACACTACCCGGTCCTGCAGCATACTCACAATTGTTGCTATGCTTGAGCCCGTTGTTGCAGCCACTGTGTCAATCGATCTCATTGAGGGTCTTTCTCTTTTTTGCTGACCCTCTACTTTACCAAGCATGATGTCCTTCTCTGGGGACTGATCCCTCCTTATAACACATCCAAAGTATGTGAGACGTAGTCTCACTGTCCTTGCTTCTAAGGAGCATTCTGGGTGTACATCTTCCAAGACAGATTTGTTCGTTCTTTTGGCAGTCCATGGTATATTCAATATTCTTCACCAATACCACAATTCAAAGGCATCAATTCTTCTTTGGTCTTCCTTATTCATTGTCCAGCTTTCACATGCGAGACGATAGAAAACACTGTGGCTTGGGTCAGGCACACCTTAGTCTTCAAGGTGACATCTTTGCATTCTAACACTTTAAAGAGGTCTTTTGCAGCAGATTTACCCAATGCGATGCATCTTTTGATTTTTTGACTGCTGCCTCAGTGGGTGTTGATTGTTCATCCAAGTAAAATGAAATCCTTGACAACCTCAATCTTTTCTCCATTTATCATAATGTCGCTTATCTGCCCAGTTATAAGGATTTTTGTTTTCTTTATGTTGAGGTGTAATCCATTCTGAAGGCTGTGGTCTTTGACCTTCATCCATAGGTACTTCAAGTCCTCCGCACTTGCAGCAAGCAAGGTTGTGTCATCTGCATAACGCAGGTTGTGAATGAGCCTTTGTCCAATCGTGTTGCCCCATTCTTCTCCATATAGTCCAGCTTCTTGGAGTATTTTCTCAGCATACAGATTGAATAGGTACGGTGAAAGGATACAACCCTGACGCACACCGTTCCTGACTTTAAACCAATCAGTATCCCCTCGTTTTGTTTGAACAACTGCCTCTTGATCATGTACAGATTCCTCATGAGCACAATTAAGTGTTCCGGAATTTCTATTCTTCACAATGTTATACATAGTTTGTTATGATCCACACAGTCGAATGCCTTTGCATAGTCAATGAAACACAGGTAAACATCTTTCTGGTATTCTCTGCTTTCAGCCAGGATCCATCTGACATAAGCAATGATATCCCTGGTTCCACGTCCTGTTCTAAATCCAGCTTGAATTTCTCACAGTTCCCTGTCGATATATTGCTGCAGCTGCTTTTGAATGATCTTCAGCAAAATTTTGCTTGCATGTGATATTAATCATATTGTTTGATAATTTCTGCATTCAGTTGGGTCTCTTCCTTGGGAATGGGCATGAATATGGATCTCTTCCAGTTGGTTGGCCAGATAGTAGTCTTCCAAATTTCTTGGCATAGATGAGTGAGCACTTCCAGTGCTGCATCTGTTTGTTGAAACATCTCAACTGGTATTCCGTCAATTGCCAGAGGCTTGTTTTTTGCCAGTGCCTTCAGTGCAGCTTGGACTTATTCCTTCAGTACCATTGGTTCCTGATCATATATTACCTTCTGAAACGGCTGAAGGTCGACCAGTTCTTTTTGCCTAGTGACTCCGTGTATTCTTTCCATCTTCTTTTGATGTTTCCTGGATTGTTTTATATTTTCCTTCACTATTGTAACTCAAGGCTTGAATTTTTTTCTGCCATTCTTTCAGCTTGGTTTTCTATCTCCAGGTCTTTTCACATGTCATCATCATACTTTACTTGGTCTTCTCAAGCCACCATTTGAAATGTTCTGTTCAGCTCTTTCACTTTATCAGTTTTTCCTTTTGCTTTAGCAACTTGACATTCAAGAGCAAGTTTCAGAGTCTCTTCTGACATCCATTTAGGTCTTTTCTTTCTCTATTGTCTTTTTAATGATCTCTTGCTTTCTTCATTTATGATGTCCTTGATGTCATTCCACAACTTGTCTGGTCTTTGGTCATTTGTGTTCAACACATTAAATCTATTCTTGAGATGGTCTCTAAATTCAGGTGGGATATACTCAAGGTTGTATTTTGGCTCTCATGGATTTGTTCTAATTTTCTTCAGTTCTGACTTAAACTTTCATATGAGTAATTGATAATCTGAATCCATAGTCAGCCCCTGGCCTTGTTCTGACTGATGATATTGAGCTTTTTCATTGTTTCTTCTACAGATGTAGTTGATTTGATTCCTGTGTATTCCATCCAGTGAGGTCCACGTGTATAGTCACCATTTATGTTGGTGTAAAAAGGTATTTGCAATGAAGAAGTCTTTGCTTGCAAAATTCTGTCATGCAGTCTCCAGCGTCTTTTCTATCACCAAGACCATATTGTCCAACAACCGATCCTTCTTCTTTGTTTTCAACTTTCGCATTCCAATCACGAGAAATTATTAATGCATCTTGATTGCATGTTTGATCAATTTCAACTGCAGAAGTTGGTATAAATCTTCAATTTCTTCATCTTTGGCCTTAGTGGTTGGTGTGTAAATTTGAATAATAGTCATATTAACTGGCCTTCCTTGTAGGCGTATGGATAGTGTCCTATCACTGACAGCATTGTACTTCAGGATAGATCTTGAAATGTTCTTTTTGATGATGAATGGAACGCCATTCCTCTTCAAGCTGACATTCCCAGCATAGTAGAGCATACGATTGTCTAATTCAAAATGACCAATACCAGTCCATTTCAGCTCACTAATGCCTAGGATATCGATATTTTCCTAGATTCATATTTTGTACATTCCAGGTTCTGATTATTAATGGATATTTGTAGCTGTTTCTTCTCGTTTTGAGTTGTGCCACATCAGCAAATGAAGGTCTGAAAAGCTTGACTCCATCTACATCATTAAGGTCGACTCTACTTTGAGGGGGCAACTCTTCCCCAGTCATATTTTAGTGCCTTCCAACCTGAGGGGCTCATCTTCTGGCACTATATCAGACAATGTTCCACTGCTATTCATAAGGTTTTCACTGGCTAATCCTTTTCAGAAGTAGACTACCGGCTCCTTCTTCCTAGTCTGTCTTAGTCTGGAAGCTCAGCTGAAACCTGCCCACCATGTGTGACCCTGCTGGTATTTGGATACTGGTGGTGTAGCTTCCAGCATGACAGCAGTACAGAAGCCCCCAAGGTATGACAAACTGAAAGACGTGTGAGGGATTTTCTACGTGGGTAAAGATAAAGTCTGTTCCACTTATCTATTGCTATGCAATACACCACCCCCAAAATTAGTAGCTTAAAAAGAATATCATTATTTAATTTTCTCACAGATCTGCACTATGGGCAGCTCACAGATCTGCACTATGGGCAGGGTTCAGCAGGAACAGCTTGTTTCAGCACTATCAATTGGAGCATCTTGACGGAGGGCACTGGAGTCATCTGAAGGCAACGCACTCAGAGGCCTGGGGTTGATGCCTACTGTTGTCTGGGAAGACTCAAACAGCTGGAGACAGAAATATCTGGGGATCCTGGGCATGTCTTTCTTTCTCTGTGTGGTCTCTCCACATGATCCCTCCAGCACAGAAGCTTCAAATTAGCTGTACTTATGACATGTCAGTTCAGGACTCCCAAGGTACATGTCCCAACTGAGAGAAAGTCAGCCGGAAGCCCAATTTCCTTTTCTAATGTAGTTTCTGAAGTCCTACAGCGTGATTTCTGCCACATTGTATTCTCTAGAAGTAAAGCACTTTGGGAATTAGACTCCACCTTTTGATGGGAGGAGAGTCAGAAAATAACCTCTACAGTTTGCTTAATCTGACTGGGGTCAGTGAAAGTCCAGTGATGCAGTTGTTGTTATTGTTAGTGGCTATCATGTTAGTTCTGACTCATGCCAGCCATATGTATAAAAGAATGAAATGTTGCCTGGTCCTGTGCCATCTTTATGGTCACTGGTATTTGAGTCCATTGTTGTGACTGTTGTGTCAGTTCATTTCATGATGTGGTTGGGAACCATTTAATTAAATGTGGGAATTAAGTTGTGGAATGGGTGTGAACCAGAAGGGCTTAGCTCATGTGGATGGGTATCCAGATTGAGTAGATTAAATCCATTTGTCTTCATTCCATTTCCTTCTCTACCTCAGCTTCCTCACAGGCAGTGGGAAACTCCTCTAGGCTTCAGGACTGGCTCATAAGTATTTGAAAAGACATTTGAAGACTATTCTTGAGAGTGGGGATGGAAAATAGATTCAAAAATAGATTAATTGGCACCACATGGAAGAGCTGGGAGAGCTGGGTTCCTTTTCTTACTCAGGTAGGCCTGACAGCAAGGGGACAAAATCTTCCCAACAAAATATTATATATGCCAAAATGTCATAATAGGTGTGTGTGCTAATAAAAAATATGTACAACTCCCATTAGAAGGTCATGTCAATAACAGGTATGTGTGCTAATAACAATATTTATACTCTCCTTCAAAATGTCTCATCAATAATAAATGTATGTGCTAATAAAAAATATATACATCTCTCATCAAAAGGGCATATCAGAAGAACAATGTAGGAGGACTCGTACTTGCTAATTTCAAAATGTACTTTAAGGCTACAGTAAAAAAAAGTCATATACTGTAATAAGAATAGAAATATAGACCAATGGAGTAGAATTGAGAGTCCAGAAATAAACTCATATATCTATGGTCAATTGATTTTAGACAATGATGCCAAGTCCATTCAGTGGGGGAAAGAATAGTCTTTTTAATAAGCGGTGCTAGAATAACTGACTATCCATGTGCAAAAGAATGAAGTTGGACCCAGACCTCACACCCTATGCTAAAATTAACTCAAAATGGAGCAATGACCTAAATATAAGAATTAAAACCATCAAACTCTTAGAAGAAAGCATAGGCATAAAACTTCAGAGCCTATTTTTTGACAACAAATTCTTAGATAAGACCCCAAAAGCATGAGCAACAAAAGACAAAATAGATAGATGAGATCTTATCAAAATTAAAAACTTCTGTTCATCAAAGAACTTTTATCAACAAAGTGAAGAGATAACTTACAGAATGGTAGAAAATATTTGGGAATCATATATATGATAAGGGTTAAATATCCAGAATATATAAAGAGCTCCTACAACTCAACAATAAAAATACAAACAAGCCCTTTAAAAACTGGGCAAAGGAGTTGTATAGATACTTCTTCAAGAAAAAAGCATATATAAATGGCCAGTAAGCATGTGAGAATGTGCTCAATGTCACTGGTCATTAGGGAAATGCAAATCAAAACCATGATAAGATACCACTTCATACCTACTTAGGATGGCTATTATCAGAAAAACTAAAAACAAGTGTTGGCAAGGATGTGGAGAATTGGCACAATTATCCGTTGCTGATACGACTATAAAATGGTACAGCCACTGTGGAAAATAGTTTGGCAGTGCCTCAAAAGCTTAAACGTAGAATTATCATATGACCCAGAAATTTTACTCCTCGTTTCCAAAAGACTTGGAACCAGGGACTGAAACAGATACTCGTACACAAGTGTTTATAATAGCATTATTCACAATAGCCAAAAGTCGGAAATAATTCAAGTGTTCATCAATAGATGAAATGATGAACAAAATGTGGCATATCCATACAATGGACTAGTAATTTCAACATGAATAAACCTTGAACATGTTATGCTGAGTGAAATAAGTCAGACACGAAAGAACAAATACTGTATGACTCCACTTACGTGACATATCTGGAATAGGCAGATGCATAGAAACAAAAGTCTATTTGTGATCACCAGGGGCTGAGGGGAGGGGCACATGGGGAGTTATTGCTTAAGGGATACTGAGTTTCTGTTTAGGATTACGAAAAACATTTGGAAACGGATAGTGGTAATGTTTGAACAAGATGGTGAATGTAATTAATGTCACTGAATTATATACTTAAAAATGGTTACGATGGCAAATGTTTTATTATATTTTACCATGATATGAAACAAATAAAATGGTTAAAATGGAAAATGGCATTATATATATTTTGCCACAATAAAAACATAAAATAATTTCACATGAACGATAGGTGTGTGTTCTAAAAAAAAAAAAACAGTACTTTTGCTATAAGCATTTTCCTGCTCATAAGTTGTGTTACGAAGAGTATAGCCAATGAACATTCAGAGTCGCTTTCTTTTTACACCTCTCCGAGCATTTCAGATCAATAAAGTGAATTTATAACATGTATTTAAGTAAAACTCTTTTATATAAGTAGCAAAACATTAGTAAAGGAATTCCTTCTTGGTAACCTGTTCCACTGAAGGTGGTAGAACTAAATATTTTGAATTATGTAGCATTTATTTAAGTCACGATTTCTAAGTATATACCAATTTCTGAAATTATTTTGAAAGGCTAATAACAGCCTCCTTTGACATTTGATCAAGTAAATTAAAACTCAGAAGCCAGAAAAGACTGAATTCTGGAGGTTGTTCCAATGAGTCTCATAATGATTGAAGGATTAAAACATAAGACTGAGGAAAAGTATAGTTTATTGAGATTATTCAACTCTAACAGGAAAGAATTTGAGGGGATGATTTAATTCGCATTCTGTTGGCCAGAACTCTTCCCTGTGCTCTGCCATACTCTATGGCATTGTGCCAGCTGATGCCCATAGCTGGGAAACTAAAGTAGTGGAAATTTCTGTAGTAATTTTGATTCTATCTCTCCTAGCACCACGTTTAAATTTCACTAAATGCAGTTTTCTTGCATTCTAGTACTTTGAAAATGGGTAATCCGTGGGGTGTTTATTCTTAGACCAAGGCAGGAAATAGAATTTTTGCATTTTAAACTCTCAGACAGGGAGGTGTCTCCCTGTTCATCTCCATTTAGCTGAGGCATGAGCTTAACTTTGGTTAGCTTTGGGGAAAAAATAAAAGTCTTTAAAAATCAAAATTTGTAATTAAAAATTGCAATAGAGTTTCAATGCTGGTTATTTAATAAATTTCTGTAAAGTGGTTGCTAATTGATTTTTCTTTCCCTGGAATGACTTAAATATGATGCTCCTTAAGACTACAGATAGAGGTGACCTGCTTATCTTCTTTGGGGCCTACAAGAATTCTTTCTCTTTTCATTTTTTATTTGTGTTAAGGACTTTTCAGTGTTCTACTTAAAAAGAAAACTTATTTGTGAGTTTACAGATTGTCTATAAATATTATACAACTCATCAGGGCATGGTTTAAGCTTAAAAAAGACAAATTTTATGTGTTAAATTTGCAAAGAAAATGTTGCATATTAATGTTTCCTAATTAATAGTAAACATTCTCTTTGAGGATTTTTCCTCAAATCGATTAGCTTACTTTCTATTTTGATAAACATAGCTGTTATGTCAGTGCTTGTTTTATGTGTAATATAAAGTTTTGCTCCAGATATGTGTTCTTGCCCTTAAAACCAAATATCTCCTTGACAAAACTGTTACACATAGAAAAGACCCTAGATCCTGACTCTTTTTGTAAATCAGTTTACTTATGTTTCAGTTTTGTGAGTTTCTAAATGTGATCATAAAAGAAGATGTGGGTGACAGTTACCAGAGGGCATTCAGATCCTCTGTAAAAGGCATTGAAATTTCCAAGAACCAAGTTTAATAAAGGAAAGATAAGAATGTCATATTGAAATTCATAAAGGTGGCTTGACAGGATAGCCACAATTCATTTCATGCAAATGTGTAAGACAATTTCCCTGCATCACCAGCTATTGAAAAGGACATGCAGGTTAGTATAAAGGTTTTTATTAAGACAAAGCACAAGCTAATTGCGACATAGCTAAAGGAACTCATAAAAGATAATATGGTTTCTGGATGTACTATGGCCTTCTGGCCCAAACTAGTGATTGTTTCTATGCTGCTGGCTTGAGGAAAAAAAACTCAGTGGGACTACTGAATTTTAGAAAGCTTATTCACAAAATTGGTTCTCAGCCTTACCTCTGAATTGCTGACTTTGGGAAGTTTATAATATGTGGTCAAGAGGAGTCAAGATAATAACCAGACTATTGGAAAGAACTCTGAGTAAATTATTTGGCTTTTTTGATCCTTTACCTTGTACATTTTTAATTTCCTTCTATTCAGTCAGTTAATGAGTGAAGTTGGAGCTGTTTAGACAAGCATTCTGCTCTGATACAAATCACTTGAACAGAAAGTTAGGAAACCCCAGAGATCTGAGCCTGTCTGCTAGATGTCATGTACAAAACCACTGAGCCAGTGGCCATCACTTGCATGCAAAACCAGCCAGGAGTCCAGCTGGCTTTGATTTAGAACTTGTTAGGGAAATTGGCTCAATTAAAAAAACAAAATCATGTCTTTTTTACTAACAATAGCAATGCTTACATTGTGCTATTATATGCCAGGCATGGTTTGAATTTAATTAATCCTCACTTTTACTCTATGAGGTTGTGTATCAGTTAACTTTTGCTGCATAACAAACCACCTTCATGCTTAGTGGCTTAGAACAATGATTTAACATCGTTTACTAGTCTAAGGACCAGCAGAGTAGTATGCTGATCTAGGCTGAGACAGGCTGGGCTTGCTCACATGTCCTCTGTGAACTGTGGGTCGGGTAGGCAGCTTTTCTATCTCAGTCAGCTGTCATATCTCTGGGGCCTTGGCTGGGACATCAGGCTGACCGGTTCTGGTTCATGTGATTGCTCATTACCCAGCAGCATGTTTACATGAGGTAGGCATCATGTTCTTGTAGGGGAGGCAAGGTTCCCGACAGAGAGGGAGAGGGAGAGGGAGAGGGAGAGGGAGAGGGAGAGGGAGAGGGAGAGGGAGAGGGAGAGGGAGAGGGAGAGGGAGAGGGAGAGGGAGAGGGAGAGGGAGAGGGAGAGGGAGAGGGAGAGGGAGAGGGAGAGGGAGAGGGAGAGGGAGAGGGAGAGGGAGAGGGAGAGGGAGAGGGAGAGGGAGAGGGAGAGGGAGAGGGAGAGGGAGAGGGAGAGGGAGAGGGAGAGGGAGAGGGAGAGGGAGAGGGAGAGGGAGAGGGAGAGGGAGAGGGAGAGGGAGAGGGAGAGGGAGAGGGAGAGGGAGAGGGAGAGGGAGAGGGAGAGGGAGAGGGAGAGGGAGAGGGTATAGCCTCTTGAGGCCTGGGTTTGTAACAAACATGGTTATCACTCCTAATGAGTTCTATGGACCACAATGAGTCACAAGGCCGGTCTGTCTTCAAAGGGAAGGGAAATAGACACCACCTTTTGATGGGTGTGAATATAGGAAGGAGTAAAGGAGTGTGTACATTTTTACAATCTACCACAAATGGGTACAATTATATCCATTTAGCAATCAGGGAACTGAAATACAGAGTTTGAATGAACAAGGTTATGTAGCTTCTAAGTGTCCAAGTCAGATTTCAAACACAGAGTGTTGGGCTCGGGAATCCATGTTCATAACTGATGTGCTGTGTATTTATTTTTGTGCATGTTACCTAGATGCCACTACTGCACATGTCTGGCAACATGGAAAATCGTGTTTGTTGCCCTTTGTCTTGTGCAGGACCTCCAGCTCCCTTGGCAATATCCATTCCACTCATCCCCTGCACCAAATGTTTGCAATAAATAACACTTCTTTTCTCCTTTTGGTATTTTCTTCTAGTCTTTAACCAAACCAGTTGCCATCAGATCAGCTCCTACTCATGGTGACCCCATGTGTGTAAGAGTAGAACTGTGCTCTATAGGGTTTTCAATGACTGATTTTTCATAGTTAGATTGCCAGGCCTTTCTTCTGGGACATCTCTTCTGGACTTGAACCACCAACCTTTTGGTTAGCAGCTAAGCATGCTAAACATTTGTATCATTCAAGGACCCCTCCTGGCCTTTACTCCTATCTAAAACAGAAAAATCATGAGGTTTTGAAAGTAAGTTTTAACAAAGTGTTATATGTTAATGTGCTTTTCTGGTTTAGGGTACAAACAGCCAAGGTTAAGAACTATTTATTTAATGTTTTTTAGCAAGTTGTAAAATATCTTTTCAAATTCCAAAATAAGCTCTCTCTTTCACTAGTGGGTAAATTCCATCAAGCAAATGGTAACTGTTCAATAACTATAAATTAAATGAAGAAATGAAGGAAATCAAAATTTTAATGACTATTAATAAATACCTTAACCATTAATTTTATCAAGCAGGTTCTACTAATGTTATACTCATGATTTTTCAAAAATAACTTTCTGTAGGTTTCTTGTTCAGTGCCAATTTCTTTTCTTACTATGCCTGTTACACTTTGTGCATGTGTTTGTGTATGGTATGATAATATCATATTCAGATTTTAAAGAAATTCCTTACTAATTTTGAATTCTCTTTATGTATAACTTCCTATTATGATTCCCGTCTCTCTGAGTCAGAATCAGCATGACGGCAAATAACAACATTGATCTGGAAATATAGAAGTCTTCCTAGTGCTTGTATTAAAGCTTTTGAGACAATGGAAACTTTTAACCCATGTGGGCCCTTTACAAAAATGGAGCTCACAGCCCGCCTCTGCCATTGCTCTGTTGTACTTTCAAAATCAAATCCTTGGGCTCAAATCAGTGCTATACTTTAGAACCATGCAAATATGAGTGTTGAAAACTCCTTGAAGTTCTTTACTGGAGACTTATCTCAGTTACCTAGTAAGTTTTTGTGATGCTTTACTCACTTTATCAGTGGGAATTGAGACACAACCTGGGTAGGTTTCTTGTCAAATTCAAAATCAAGGCTGAGGGATTGAGTAGCCAAGATAAGATCTGAAGGAACCTCATTTTATAGGCAATTGTTGAAGAGACTAAGAAGTGTAGTTTATAAGAGGAGTATTGCCCGGAGAAAAAATATCCCATCTCTTAATCAAGAGTTGTGTGTGGTGTGTGGAGATTTTTGATTGGACATGTTAAATGATTGGTATTTGGTTAGCTTACAGAATTGACAGTGGATAAGCATGGTTATTAATAGGAGAAACATTTCATGATTCATCTCATTAGTATGTATGATTGTTATCTGGAGACAGTTCTTATGCCTAGAAGACAAAGAGCAAAATGAGTTTAAATTGACTTCTTCCTCTAAAGATATGAGTGCAAGTCATCAGGAAGCACAAGGAGAGCCTCAAGCAAGAAAGCTCCTTAGCTATTAGTTCTTTCTTTGTGGTAAACACCATTTTAGCCCCGGAATCGGTCAATACCCAGGAATTAGTCTTAGGACATTTTCCATGAATATCTTTTTTTTTTTTTTTTTACAATGAAATTTCTTGTCAGTGAGGATTGTGAGGTTTTAGTATACAAGAAGTGGGAGTCCAAATGGCTCAGAAGTCTGTGGTCTTTCTGACACACCAAATTGTGTTTTCTTTTCTGACCATTATTTTAATATATATTTGGTCTCTCTTTTTTTTTTTTTTAATATTAGTGCCATGTGTTCATCTAGTTGCTGATGTAGTTTGCCAATTTCTGTATTTGTCTCCACAGTAAAGAAAGAAACTATTTCACTGTGAGAGCCATGGACTTTCCACCATCCTTCCTTGGAATGCTTCAAGGCCCATAGCTCAGGGCTGGGGATGACGTAGGCCTACCTGGTTGCACCTCGTTGTCGGAGGCCCAGGTGTGAGAGAGTACAAGGTGCATCCTCACAGAAAGGTGAGAAAAGGTGTACAAGATGTAAGCAACAACTACGAAAAATAATTAATGACAACTTTCTTCCTTTTCTATTAGTATACTTTTTTATTGTCATAAAAATAGATATAATATGACATTGTCCAGTTCAACATTTTTACACATCCTATTCACTGACATTATTACCTTAATCATGTTGCGTACCATTACCTGTGTCCATTGCCAAATTTTCCATCACCATTAGCAGATACTCAACGCTTCCTAAACAATAATTCCTCATTTTCCCCTCCCTTCTGCTTCTGGTAACCACTAATAAGCTTTGATCTTTATACATTTGCCTAGTCTAGATATTTCATATAAGTAGGATCATACAGTATTTGTCATTTCGTGACTGGCTTCACTCAGCATAATGTTTTCAAGGCCTAGTAAGAAGAAGTGAAATGTGCATGAAGAACTAGTTGATTGCCACTGATATATAAAATAGATGAAATTTAAATACAACAACACACGCACACCTGTGAAAACTTGTTATAAAGTATAATACAGTTGATAAAGGCTTTCATCTTGATTAGCAGAGGAAAGTGCAGTAGGGAGAACTCCATAAATCTGCAGTCTCTTTGTCTTTTTCAATTTGTGATTATCAAACTGCCTGACTGGGAGGCAGAATAATTAGTGAAATTTTTCCCACACTTAGAAAAAGAATTGCCCAGAGCCTTTGTTAACAACACAGATTCTCAGCCCCACCCAGATCCTGGTGAATGAGAACCTCCAGGGAAGTGTACTGAAAATTAGTATTTTTAATACATTTATGGGTTATTTGTATTAGCTGGAAGTTAAGAGATCTTAAAGAGTTCACCTTTGCTGTTGGCTGTGTAGAGTTGAGCAAGTTACCATATCTCATCTAATATTAGTTTTTCCTTCTGTAAAATCAGGGTGATAATAGCACCTCCCTCAGGGTGATATTGTTAACACTTCATGACCTAATATGTGCAAAATACTTATCAAGGTGCTTGGCAGAAATGACGAATCTGTATTTGCTGCTGCTACTACTGCCACTGTTACTGTTGTTTTATACAGTTAGCTCTGGTGCTTTGGGCTTACCCAGTTTATGTAAGTAATGAATATAAATGACAGAGGGGATATTCAAGGGAAAGAAGATAAAGGAAAAGAACTTCTAATAGGTTGGGTGAGAGGTGAGACATTCTAGGTTGGAAGCAATGGTGAGAGTGGACTTAAAGTTCCCAAGGGAACCTTAGGCATCCAGTTCAGTTCACATCTACCGCCCCCCCCCCAAGTATTTGCCTTGAGTTTCAATATTGAAGGATTCTATGGGGAAAATATTAAACAATTCAGGAAGCATCAAAAGAAGATGGAAGGAATACACAGAGTCACTGTACCAAAAAGAGTTGGTTGACATTCAACCATCTCAAGTAGCATATGAGTGATCAAGAACTGAAGGAAGAGGTCCCAGCTATACTGAAGGCATTGGTGTAAAACGAGGCTCCAGGAGTTGGTAGAATACCAATTGAGATGTTTCAACAAAAGGGTGCAATGCTGGAAGCACTCACTCATTTATGCCAAGAAATTTGGAAGACAGCTACCTGGCCAGCCGACTGGAAGAGACCCATATTTGAACCCATTCCAAAGAAAAGTGATCCAACAGAATGTGGAAATTATAAAACAATATTATTAATATCACATACTAAGTAAAATTTTGCTGAAGATCATTCAAAAGTGAATACAGCAGTAAATCAACAGGAAACTACCAGAAATTCAAGCCAGATTCAGAAGAGGACATGGAATGAGGATATCATGGGCTGATGTCAGATGGATCCTGGCTGAAAGCAGAGAATACCAGAAAGATGTTTACCTGGGTTTAATTGACTATGCAAAGGCATTCGACTGTGTGGATCATAACAATTATGGATAACATTTTGAAGAATGGGAATTCCAGAATACTTAATTGTGCTCATGAGGAATCTGTACATGGATCAAGAGGCATTCCTTCTAACAGAACAAGGGTATGCTGTGTGGTTTAAAGTCAGGAAAGGTATGCATCAGGGTTGTATCCTTTCACCACACTTATGCAATCTGTATGCTAAGCAAATAACCCAAGAAGCTGATCTGTATGAAGAAGAATGTGGCGTCAGGATTGGAGGAAGACTTATTAACAACCTGTGATATGCAGATGTCATGACCTTGCTTGCTGAAAGTGAAGAGGACTTGAAGCACTTGCAAAGACCACAGCCTTCAGTGTGGATTACACCTCAACGTAAAGAAAACAAAAATCCTCACAACTGGATCAATAGGCAACATCATGATAAATGGAGAAAATATTGAAGTTGTAAGGGATTTCATTTTATTTGGATCCACAATCAATACCCATGGAAGCAGCAGTCAAGAAATCAAATAACACATTGCATTGGGCAAATTTGCTGCAAAAGATCTCTTTAAAGTCTTAGAAAGCAAAGATGTTAAAGACTAAGGTGCACCTGGCCCAAACCATGGTGTTTTCAATTGCTTCATAAACATGTGAAAGCTGGACAATGAATTAAGAAGGCTGAAGAAGAACTGATGCCTTTGAATTATGGTGTTGGTGAAGAATATTGAATATGCCATCGACTGCCAGAAGAGTGAACAAATCTGTCTTGGAAGAAGTATAGCCAGAATGCCCATTAGAAGCAAGGATGGCAAAACTTTGTCTCACATACTTTGGACATGTTATTAGGAAGGATCAGTCTCTGGAGAAGGACATCATGCTTGGTAAAACTGAGAGACAGCAAAAAGGAGGAAAGCCCTCAATGAGATGGATTGACACAGTGGCTGCAACAGTGGGCTCAAACAGCGATGATTGTGAGAATTGCATAGCATCAGTCAGTGTTTCATTCTGTTGTGCATAGGGTTGCTATGAGTTGGAATCAACTCAACGGCATCTAACAACAACATCTTCAATTAAGGAGCCCTGGTGGTACGATTGTTAAGCGCTGGGCTGTTAACCCAAAGGTAGGAGGTTCAACCCACCAGCCGCTCTGTAGAAGACAGATGTGGCATCCTGATTCCATAAAGATTACAGCCTTGGAAACCATGGTGGTGTAGTGGTTAAGAGCTACAGCTGCTAACTAAAAGGTCGGCAGTTCAAATCCACGAGGCGCTCCTTGGAAACTCTATGGGGCAGTTCTACTCTGTCCTATAGTGTTGCAATAAGTCAGGTAGTTTCAGGTTTAGCATCTAATACCCGATTATCTAATGGTTTTTCTTTTCTATCTGCTTGTCTTTTTGAATATTGTTTTTTTTTTTTTTTTTTATAAGACAGTGAGTTTGATTTGATTTTGTGTACTCTGCCCAACGGGGTCACTATGAGTCAGAGTTCACTTGGTGGCAATGGGTTTTATCTTTAGTTATGCGTGATTATTAAGCACTCCATGTTCCCTTTACTGAAAACATTTATTTCTCAAATATATTTCTTTTTTCTCAAAGTGAAATGTGTTTTGCTATCAAAATTGACAATACCAATTATTCAGTAAAAAAGATACAATCCTATGTAGAATGGTGTCTAATGTTATTCTATATTTTCTGAGTCACAGAATGTGTCGTGTAATTTTGTCTTTAAGATGAGGTTACTACGAGGGTCTTATTCTGGCCAGACATTTTGAATATGCATGTGAGGGCATTCAGTAAGAGCAGCAATCAAGGGGCTTCTAATAGCCAAAAATCCTGAGTTTACTTTTGTGTATGCTCAGATCTTGTCTTAGATAGATCAGCGTCGGGTTTCTTGGCTCCTTTCTGTTGAGATACCTTATTTATCCCTACCAATTTGCAAACGGTTAGAAAAGGGAATTTCTCTACTATGTTTGGTCCCTTGACTAAATGAACACATCTTCCTACCCCCTCCCAAAGTCCGGGATGCTCCCATTTAATGTTTTCATTACCAACATGGCAAGGTATGCTCTCCTGGAGAAAAATGAAAATAAGATCATATTTACACTTTCTTTACCCAAAGTGAACATCAGCTTAAAATATTTTAGCAAAAGTAAGTTATTGTAGCTAATCCACAGATTGGTGATGGTGGGGGGTGGGGAGGGAAGCAGTAGATTAAGGGACATTAAAAGAATGCGCAAAAGTTGAATTAAGTAGCATTATTTATAAGGCTTATTTATTAAGTAGCAGGTGGTGCAGTGGTTAAGCACTTGGCTGCTAACCAAAAGGTGTACGATTTGAATCCATCAGCTGCTCCATGAGAGAAAGATGTGGCAGTCTGCTTCCATAAAGATTTCAGCTGTGGAAACCCTGTGGGGGAGTTCTGCTCTTAGAAACCCTATGGGGCATTCGTATATGGTTGCTGTGAGTAGGAATCTACTCGACAGCAATAGGTTTGTTTGTTTATTTATTTACAGGACAATTATCTAAAAGGCAAAAAAAAAAAAAAAAAGGGCTTAAAGTTGAGAGTTTCATGACTGAATTTGAGCAAGTTTTTTTTCTTTCAATTTTTTCTTTTCATTGTCTCTCTGAGGTTTAGTAAAGAGGTCATCCAAGATATGTGGTTTTCTTTTCCTATTTCTTTCTTCGTTTGGGGATGTTCATGACGAGGTTTATTGGGCAGTATTCACGTATTCATAAGCTACTAATCTTTCCGTTGTGGTGTCTTCTTTCAGTGAATTCATGATATTTTTATAAAGGTTAAAAAATAATTTTCCCTGGACTCTTGAGAATTAGTCTAGTTAACAGTATCAAAAAGTAGTAGTTATTAAGAAATACATAATTAATGACTTTTCATCTAAGCTTTCATCCTAAATTAAGCAAGAATGTATTCCACACATTTTATGGTTAGACAATCATGGGCCTATTCACTCTATTTCATGTGTTAAACAAGTTCTTGTTGTTCAAAGAGACATTCACTTTCTTTTGATAATTGTTTTTAAACATGACTTCCTATTTCATATTTGTAGAGTGATTATCTATATCAATGTCACCTATTTAGTACTGCTAATAGTGTTTCCGTGCTAACCAAACCAAACCAGTTGCCATCTAGCCAATTCTGACTCATAGCGACTCTATAGGACAGAGTAGAACTGCCCCAGGGTTCCCAAGACTGTAAATCTTTATGTAAGCAGACTGCCAGATCTTTTTCCTGCTAAGCAGCTGGTGGGTTCGAACTACCTTTCCTTTTGGTGAGCTGAGTGTTATAACCATTATGACACAAGGGCTCCATTTCCATACTATATTTTTTTTTATTTTAATTCTTCTGAATACTTAGCCTTTAGTATTTTTACAAGCCGAAGACTGCTCTTGTGCAATTGTTTTTTACCTGTTAAGTCACTATTTCCACATTAATAGTAGGGTAAAGATATCAGGCTTCAGTTTAGATTATGACAGTACCTAATGTCTTTTCCACATTGGCTTCAAGCAAGGAGACATGGGAATTTTATGAATTCCAATATGTATATTTTTCCAGCTGTAGTATTTTATTTGCAATTGGAAATTACCAGTTGAGATATCACTTTTCTTATGAAAAATTTCCTAATACTAAATCCTAGCAGCTAAAGCTGATTTCAGCTACTCAAGTAGAATGGTTTCTTTATGCGTAAAGGGGAGTATTTTCTATGTTCCCTTCAGCTGTTTACATTGATACTTTGAGGTCAGTGAAACATTGAATTATCTTTTTTTAATGTATACATTAGCCATCTTTTCATAAGTGTAATTACCTTTTTTGTTATATGGTCCTTAGTAGGTTAAGATAAATGGAAACTCTCTTGGCCGATATTGCTAAAATGAAGCCATTTGATCTGATAATTCTTTTTGGTTGCAAGCGAGAATCCTTGATTGCAAATGTTTATGTGTTCAGAACACAGTCTGTGTTGGTGATGTGCCTAATATAACCCTTATAGCAACACATCTTTATCTTTGTTTTTTCTCAGTCAAATTGTTTCCCTATTATACATTTAATAGACTAGCTCAAACAGACTAGGAGGACTGAATGGAAGGTTGTGAGGCTCACGTGGAATTTTGGAGTCATTAAAAACAGCTTTTTATTGAATAACACCTCTTTTTTTTGTTAAGGTATCACCTGTTGCTTCCAAGAAAAGGAGAGGGTGGTTTTAGTCGGGAAGTGCTTCACTGTGAGTCAGGATACTTAGTTATGGAAGACATCCCATCTCTCTGGTTCAGGTTCTTCATCTGTAAAGGATCCCGAAGGTCCTTTCTAACTGAGGCTGGAAATGACTTTTTCTCTATTTTCACCTTCTAGTTATCCATTTATTTTTTACTGACTTTGGGGTTGCTAAAATCCTTTTTTTTTTTTTAAAATCCTAGGAGCTTAGGGAACAGTGAGTTTATGTCAATGGTGATAGAGTAATTTGGAAAGATGTAACCAATGTCACTGAACAGTACATGTAGAAATTGTTGAAATGGTATATAATTTGGTGTGTGTATTTTCACACACACACTTAAATTAAAAAAAAAAAAAATCCTTTAGAGCAGCCTCTAAGGAGCCAAACTTTCAAAACATCCCCATTCTCAGCTTCCTCTTCTTTTCAAGAACCCACTGAGTAGATCTGAGTGCAACTATTAGATTGTAAAACAGTTTGCAGGAGTTAATGATTTATGTTTTCACCTACAATCTCAGAAAAGAATTACCTCCATGAATATATTTTCCAGTTGCCGTGGAGTCAGTTTCGACTCATGGCAACCCCATGTGTGTCATAGTAGAACTGCACTCTGTAGGGTTTTCAGGGGCTGATTTTTCAGAAGTCAGTCTCCAAGCCTTTCTTCTGAGGGTGTCTCTGGTGGACTCTAACCTCCAATCTTTTGGTTAGCAACAGAGTGAGTTAACCTTTTGCATCACCCAGGGACTCCCCATAAATATGTATCAGTAGCAATTTGATTGTACCCCAAGATAAGATGCATTAACAGCAGACCTAAAGCCGACTGAAAAGGAAATGTTACTGTCTCGCCACTTTAATTTAAAATACTTTCTTTTTTCCCCCACCGGGACTACTTATTTCAAGCTTTAAATAAGGTCACAGAGAGTTTTCTGGGCAGTTTTCAGTCATGCTGCATATACTGTGCAGTTTGATATCAAGCTTCCATTCATCAAAGGGAACAGTTAATAGTGTAACATATAGAATGGGCCACTATTGACTAGGCTTTTATTTACATATAAGAAATGAGGAGTCATGTGACTGTGCTGGACAGTGAGCAGTGGCTCAGACAGGAGACACTTTTTTTGGTATATATGTATATATACATATATATAGAGAGAGAGAGCCATCTGTCTTTCCTCAGAAGAATCTGAAATATTAGAAACAGAATAAGTTATGTTAGCTCATATTATAGAATTTTGGAAAAGACCACTAACAAACTGCTTTACCTTCCAACTTTAAGGATGGCATATGATTTTAAGTTAATCATGTACTAATGATGAGGGTTCCCCCCCCGCCCGTCATCTCAGGGGAAATCCAGTCCAAAATAATAATAACATTTTAAAGACCCAGTTTGATGGTAAGTGTGCATTGCCGCTCATTAGTTGGAGAGTTCAAACCTTCCACTTCTGCTGTGGGTAGCTTCTCCATGTTGAAGCATCTTCTAAAAATCTGCTTGTGTCATTTCTGCTTCAAACATTATTGAGGACAAAAAATTTAAAGTCTACAGTTGCAAGTAATTACATTTATAGAGTTGGGAGAGTAGTGGCATAATCTAAAAAGCAGCAGGTTTTGTGACTATACATGGACTCCCACTTCTGTAAGAATCATTTTTATGCTCCTAGGCTATCGTGTTAAGTTGGTCAGACTCTCATCAGCCATTGATAATGATAATTGCATTGGTGGCATCAGCACCAGCATCAGCATCAGCAGACATCCTATGACTAAATGTTTTCACTGAGGAATAGGCCGTTTAAAATGTTAGACCTGTAATTGCCGCTATTCCATTCTCTTTCAATATCTAAAGGTCCCATAGATGTTAGACTTAATGTTTTTTTGATATAGAGAAAGTTCTTTGAGGAATGTTGCTTTATTCAAAATGGTCTTTTTAAGTCTTCATGTTTCTTTCCATAGACACTGTTACTTTTAAAAGGCCCATTTCGGTGGCTGATGATTGAGAATGTAGCTTCTCTCAGTCTAAATTTAAGACCTGTTTTGCAAGGACATTTACCCGGGAGTGATTGATACACCCTGTTTATCTCTCTCCAGCCCACTCCTTTAATACCCCAAAATACGTCTCATTTCAGGAAATTAACTAATCATGAAATATCACCATGAGTTGGAATCAACTCAACAGCAACTAACAACAACCACATTAATTCTAAATTAAATAAAGCCATGTGATCTTCATATTGAGACGAAGAAGGGAGAAAAGCCTTTAGGCCACAGCACCAAGTTTTTAAGAGCTGGAGCTATGGAATAATGAAAACCTGGGCTTAAGTTTTACATTTGTCACTTTCCGTTGTGTGGTCTTAGCCAAGGTATTTCATTTCTCCAAGTCCATTTTCCACATCTATAAAATGGTGTTCATGTTGCCTGCTTTTTATAATTTTTATGATGAACAATGAGATATTAAAAGACAGTTATGATAGTACCTGACATTAAAAGACAATTATGATAGTGCCTGTATTATTATTATTATTATACCATTGCCACAAGTCAGTGAAAAAATTCAGTTAGAATAGATTGTTAGACTTTTGCTTCTGACATAATGGAGTAAGATAGAACAGACTTAACTGCCTGACATAAACAACTAGAAAACTGGATAAAATGTTTGAAATAACTGTTATCAAGTATTGGACCACAGGCAAAGCAGGACTGTGATTCCTAAGTGAAGGGAAACAAATGAAATTAATCCTACAATTACCCTGACTTTCTGCCTGGAGGTATATTCTGGAACATGATGCAGGGAAGAGGTTCCCAAGCAGAGCATTTTGGTCTTGCTGAGTAGTGGAGAACAGGTATCAGAGTTCAGGGAGGCTGCAAGAGCTGAAAATTACAAGGCAGAATTGAATTCTAATATGTACATCTATATGGTGAAACTCCACAAGGTCAGGCAAAGAACAACCAGGAACCTGTATGCTAAACACAGAACAGGGAGATATTTGATCTCCGACCAGCCAGAATACAGAGCCCTTATTGATCACCTGGAGAAATAATAGAGAACTCAGAAAAGTCTTGCCTTGGTAGTAGTGTGAAACTACTCTTGATCCACCTTCAAAAAAAAATAAAAATGAACCTTGAAAGGATCAAGTGACCCAGAAATAACTGCTTATTAGAACAATGCCCAGTACTCTTTAAAACACACACAAATGCACATACACAACAAAATCCAGATATTCATTGTGATGACCTAACAATGCCCAGCATTTGATAAAAAGTTTACTAAACATTTCATGAACCATAATAGGGTGATCTATACCAAAAAAAGAAAAAAACAAACCCATTGCCATCAAATTGATTCTGACTCATAGCGACCCTATAGGACAGAGTGTACTGCTCCATAGGGTTTCCAAGGAGCAGCTGATGGATTTGAACTGCCAAACTTTTGGTTAGCAGCCGAAACACTTAATCACTGCTTGACCAGGTCTCCACAAGGTGATCTATAGTTAGGAGAAAAGTCAGTCAATAAAAACAGAACCAGAAACTGCAAAGTTGTTGGAATCGGCAGACAAGAACTTTAAAATGACTCTTATGCATATGTTCAAGAGTTTAATACAAAACATGAACATAATAGGAGAAAAATAGAAAAAATATACAAATGGAACTTCTAAATGTGAAAAATAGAATACGTGAAATAAAAAATTCACTGAGTGACATTAGCAGCTTATTAGACACTATGGAAGAAAAGACAGTAATATTCAAATTGTAGAAATAGAAACTATACAAAATGAAGAACACAGAGAATAAAAGACTGAAAAAGTATCAAAGTATGTTTAGAGTTCAAGGAAGGATCAGGAAAATGTGGGAAATACAATATGTTTATCAAGAAGAATAAACACAAAGAAAACTACACCAAAGCACATAATAACCAAATAGCTGAAAACTAGTGGTAAAGATTTAAGAAGAAACCAGAGGAAAAAGACACAGGAAAAGAAAGTTAAGCATAATCTCAGGCTTTTTTTTTTTAATGTATTTTTTTATTTATTGTGTATTAAGTGAAAGTTTACAAATCAAGTCAGTCTCTCATACAAAACTTTATACACACCTTGCTATGTAATCCTAGCTGCTTTCCCTCTAATGAGACAGCACACTCCTCCTCTCTACCCTGTATTCCCCGTGTCCATTCAGCCACCTCCTGTCCCCCTCTGCCTTCTCATCTCGCCTCCGTACAGGAGTTGCCCACATAGTCTCATGTGTCTACTTCAGCCAAGAAAGCCACTCCTCACCGGTATCATTTTCTGTCTTATACTCCAGTTCAATCCCTATCTGAAGCATCGGCTTTGAGAAGGGTTCCAGTCTTGGGCTAACAGAGGGTCCAGGGACCATGACCTCCAGGGTCCCTCTAGCCTCAGCCAGGCCATAACTCTGGTCTTTTTACTAGTATTTGATGTCTGTATTCCACTGTTCTCTTGCTCCATCAGGAATTCTCTGTTGTGTTCCCGGTCAGGGCAGTCATTGGTGGTAGCCAGGCACCATCTAGTTCTTCTGGTCTCAGGCTGATGTAGTCTGGTTTATGTGGCCCTTTCTGTCTCTTGGGCTCATCTTTTTACCTTATGTCTTTGGTGTTCTTCATTCTCCTTTGCTCCAGGTGAGTTTAGACCAATTGATACATTCTTAGATGGCCGCTTGCTAGCAGACAGACGCCACTCACCAAAGTGGGATGCAGAATGTTTTCTTAATACATTTTTTTATGCCAGTTGACCTAGACGTCCCCTAAAACCATGGTCTCCAGACCCCCGTCCCTGCTACTCTGACCTTTGAAGCATTTGGTTGTAATCAGGAAACTTCTTTGCTTTTGGTTTAGTCCAGATGTGCTGACCTCTGCTGTGTTGTATATTGTCTTTCCCTTCACCTAAAATAGTTCTTATCTGCTATCTAATTAGTGAATACTCCTGTCCCTCCCTCCCCACCCTCAAAACCATCATCACCTCTGTGTTTAAACTTTTTCTTGAGTTCTTAAAATAGTGGTCTCATACAATATTTGTCCTTTTGCAACTGACTAATTTCAATCAGCATAATGCCTTCCAGATTCCTCCATGCCATGAGATGTTTCAGAGATTCATCCTTGTTCTTAATCATTGCACAGTATTCCATTATATGAGTATGCCATAATTTATATATCCATTCATCTGTTGATGGGCACCTTGGTTGCTTCCATCTTTTTGCTATTGGAAACAGTGCTGCAGTGAACATGGGTGTGCATATATCTGTTCACGTGAGTGCTTTTATTTCTCAAGAATATATTCCAAGGAGTGGAATTACTGGATTGTACAGTTGTTCTATTTCTAGCTTTTTAAGAAAGTGCTAAATTGATTTCCAAAGTGGTTGTACCATTTTACATTCCCACCAGTGTATAAGTGTTCCAGTCCCTACACAACCTCTCCAAAATTTATTATTTTGTCTTTTTTGAATTAATGCCAGCCTTGTTGGGATGAGATGGTATCTCCTTGTAGTTTTGATTTGCATTTCTGTAATGGCTAATGATTGTGAGTATTTCCTCATGTATCTGTTAACCACCTGAATGTCCTTTTTGGTGAAGTGCCTGTTCCTATCCTTTGCCCATTTTTTAATTGGGTCATTTGTCTTTTGTTATTGAGTTTTTGCAGTATTATGTAGATTTTAGAGATCAGACGCTGATTGGATTTGTCATCGCCAAAAGCTTTTCCTCAGTCTGTAGGTAATCTTTTTACTCCTTTGGCAAAGTCTTTGGATGAGGATAAGTGTTTGATTTTTAGGAGCTCCCAGTAATCTAGTTTCTCTTCTGGTGTTTGTACATCGTTAGGAATGTTTTTATACTGTTTATGCCATGTTCGGAAACCCTGGTGGTGTAGTGGTTAAGAGCTATGGCTGCTAAACAAAAGGTCAGCAGTTCATATCTACCAGGTGCTCCTTGGAAACCCCATGGGGTAGTTCTACTCTGTCCTGTAGGGTCGCTACGAGTCGGAATCGACTCGACGGCAATGGGTTTGGTTTTTTTTTTTTTGGATGCCATGTATTAGGGTTCCTAGCATTGTCTCTATTTTTTTTTCCATGATTTTTACGGTTTTAGATTTTATATTTAGGTCTTTGATCCATATTGAGTTAGTTTTTGTGCATGGTGTGAAGTATGAGTCTTGTTTCATTTTTTTTGCAGATGGATATCCAGTTATGCCAGCACCATTTGATAAAGAGACTGCTTTTTCCCCATTTAGCTGACTTTCAGCCTTTGTCAAATATCAGCTGCTCATATGTGGATGGATTTATGTCTGGATTCTCAATTCTGTTCCATTGGTCTATGTATCCATTGTTGTACAAGTACCAGGCTGTTTTGACTACTGCGGCAGTATAATATGTTCTAAAATCAGGTAGTGTGAGGCCTCCCACTTTGTTCTTTTTCGGTAATGCTTTACTTATCCAGGGCCTCTTTCCCTTCCATGTGAAGTTAATGATTTGTTTCTCCATCGCATTATAAAATGTCATTGGAATTTGGATTGGAATTGCATTGTATGTATAGATCGCTTTGGGTAGAATAGACATTTTTACAATGTTGAGTCTTCCCATCCATGAGCAAGGTATGTTTTTCCACTTACGTAGCTCTCTTTTGTTTTCTTGCAGTAGTGCCTTGTAGTTTTCTTTGTATAGGTCTTTTACAAACCTGGTTAGATTATTCCTAAGTATTTTATCTTCTTGCGGGCTATTGTAAATGGTATTGATTTGGTGATTTCCTCTTCGACATTCTCTTTGTTGGTGTAGAGGAATTCAACTGATTTTTGTATGTTTATCTTGCATCCTGATTCTCTGCTGAACTCTTCTATTAGTTTCAGTAGTTTTGTTGAGGATCCTTTAGGGTTTTCCATGTATAAGATCATGTCATCTGCAAATGTTGTTGTTGTTAGGTGTCCTCGAGTTGGTTCTGACTCATAGCGACCCCATGCACAACAGAATGAAACACTGTCTGTTCCTGCACCATCCTTACAATCGTTGTTACGCTTGAGCCCATTGTTGCAGCCACTGTATCAAGCAAGCCATCTCATTGAGTGTCTTCCTCTTTTCTACTGACCCTGTACTTTATCAAGCATGATGTCCTTCTCCAGGGACTGATCCCTCCTGACAACATGTCCAAAGTACGTAAGACACACTCTCACCATCCTTGTTTCTAAGGAGCATTATGGTTGTACTTCTTCCAAGACAGATTTCTTCATTCTTTTGGCAGTCCATGGTATATTTACTATTGTTCGCCAACACCACAATTCAAAGGCGTCAATTCTTCTTTGGTCTTCCTAATGCATTGTCCAGCTTTCATGTACATATGATGCAATTGAAAATACCATGGCATGGGTCAGGCGCACCTATGTCTTTAAGGGGACATCTTTGCTTTTCAACATTTTAAAGAGGTCTTTTGCAGCATATTTGCCCAATGCAATGGGTCTTTTGATTTCTCGACTGCTGTTTCCATGGCTGTTGATTGTGGATCCAAGTAAAATGAAATCCTTGACAACTTCAGTCTTTTCTCCATTTATCATGATGTTGCTTATTGGCCCAGTTGTGAAGATTTTTGTTTTCTTTATGTTGAGGTATAATTCATACTGTAGGCTGTGATCTTTTATCTTCATTAGTAAGTGCTTCAAGTCTTCTTCACTTGCAGCAGGCAAGATTGTGTCATGTGCATAATGCAGGTTGTTAATGAGTCTTTCTCCAATCCTTATGCCCCATTCTCCTTCATATAGTCCAGCTTCTAGGATTATTTGCTCAGCGTACAGATTGAATAGGTATGGTGAAAGAATACATCCCTGACACAAACCTTTCCTGACTTTAAACCACCCTGTATCCCCTCATTCTGTCCAAACAACTGTCTCTTGATCTATGTACAGGTTCCTCATGTGCATAATTAAGTGTTCTGGAGTGCCCATTTTTCACAGTATTATCCATAGTTTGTTAGGATCCAGACAGTCAAATGCCTTTGCATAAAACACAGCTAAACATCCTTCTGGTATTCTCTGCTTTAATCCAGGATACATCTGACATCGGCAATGACATCCCTGGTTCCATGTCCTCTTCTGAATCTGTCCTGAATTTTTGGCAGTTCCCTGTCAATATACTGCTGCAGCCACTTTTGAATGATCTTCAGCAAAATTTTGCTTCTGTGTGATACTAATGACATTGTTCAATAATTTCTGCATTTGGTTATATCATCTTTCTTGGGAACAGGCATAAATATGGATCTCTTCCAGTCAGTTGGTCAGGAAGCTGTCTTCCATATTTCTTGGCATAGACAAGTGAGCACTTCAAGTGCTGCAATTGTTTGTTGAAACATTTCTACTGGTATTCTGTCAATTCCTGCAGCCTTGTTTTTCACCAAAGCCTTCAGTGCAACTTGGACTTCTTCTTTGTTATCATGGGTTCCTGATTATATGTTACCTCTTGAAATTTTACTAGTTTTTTCTTGAAATGGTTGAACATTGACTAATTCTTTTTAGTGTAATAAGTCTGTGGATTCCTCCCATCTTCTTTTGATGCTTCCTGCATCATTTAATTCTTCGCTATTGCAACTCGAGGCTTAAATTTTTTCTTCAGTTCTTTCAGCTTGAGAAACACTGAGCGTGATCTTCCCTTCTGGTTTTCTGTCTCCAGCTCTTTGCACATGTCCTTATAATAGTTTGCTTTCTGGAGCCGCCCTTTGAAATCTTCTGTTCAGTTCTTTTACTTCATCATTTCTTCCTTTTGCTTTAGCTGCTTGATGTTTGAAAGCAAGTTTCAGGGTTTCCTCTGACATCCATCTTGGTCTTTTCTTTCTTTCCTGTCTTTTCAATGACTCTTGCTTTCTTCATGTATGATGTGCTTGATGTCATTCCACAACTCGTCTGTTCTTCGGTCATTTGTGTTCAACGCGTTAAATCTATTCTTGAGATGGTCTCTAAATTCAGGTGGGATATAGTCAAGGTCGTATTTTGGCTTTTGTGGGACTTGCTCTGATTTTCTTCAGTTTCAGCTTGAACTTGAATATGAGTAATTGAAGATCTGAATCCACAGTTGGCCCCTGGACTTTTTCTGACTGATGATATTGAGCTTTTCCATCGTCTCTTTTCACAAATGTAGTCGATATGATTCCTGTGTCTTCCGTCTGGTGGAGTTCATGTGTATAGTAGCCATTTATGTTGGTGAAAAATAGGTATTTACAATGAAGAAGTCATTGATTTTGCAAAATTCTATTATTCAGTCTCTGGCATTGTTTCTATCACCAAGGCCATATTTTCCAACTACCAATCCTTGTTCTTTGTTTCCAACTTTTGCATTTCAATCACCAATAATTATCAATGCATCCTGATTGCGTGTTTGATCAATTTTAGACTGCAGAAGCTGATAAAAATCTTCAGTTTCTTCATCTGTGTCCTTAGTGGTTGGTGCATAAATTTGAATAATAGCTGTACTAACTGGTCTTCCTTGTAGTTGTATGAATATTATCCTATCACTGACAGCCTTGTACTTTAGGGTAGATCTTAAAATGTTCTTTTTGACGATGAATGCAACACCATTCCTCTTCAAGTTGTCATTCCCAGCATAGTAGACTCTATGATTATCTGATTCAGAATGGCCAATGCGGGTCCATTTCAGGTCACTAATGCCTAGGATATTGATGTTTATGCATTCCATTTCATTTTTGACGATTTCCAATTTTCCTAGATTCATATTTCGTACATTCCAGGTTCTGATTATTAATGGATGTTTGCAGCTGTTTCTTCTCATTTTGAGTCTTGCCACATCAGCAAATGAAAGTCCCGAAAGCTTGACTTCATCCACGTCACTAAGGTCAACTCTACTTTGAGAAGGCATCTCATCCCCCGTCATCTTTTGAGTGCCTTCCAACCTGGAGGGCTCATCTTCTGGCACTATATCATACAATGTTCTGCTATTATTTATAAGGTTTTCACTGGCTAATTCTTTTCAGAAGTAGACTGCCAGGTCCTTCTTCCTAGTCTGTCTCAGCCTGGAAGCTCAGCTGAAACCTGTCCTCCATGGGTAACCTTGCTGGTATCTGAATACCGGTGACATAGCTTCCAGCATCATGGCAACACTAAAGCCCCCACAGTATGACAAACTGACAGACACACTGAGGCAGGCATCTGCAAATAGAGATACTTTTACTTTTTCCTTACCAATTTGGATGCCCTGTATTTCTTTATCTAGCCTAATTGCTCTGGCTAGGACCTCCAACACAATGTTAAGAGTGGTGATAAAGTGCATCCTTGCCTGCTTTCCAAGGGAAATGCTTTCAGTTTCTCTCCATTTAGGATGATGCTGGCTGTTGACTTTGTATAAGTGGCCTTCATTATGTTGAGGAATTTTCCTTCTATCCCTATTTTGGTGAGAATTTTTATCATGAATGAGTGTTGGACTTTGTCACTTGCCTTTTCTGCATCAATTGATAAAATCATGTGGTTCTTGTCTTTTGTTTTATTTATGTTATGGATTGCATTGATTGTTTTCTAATATTGAACCATCAAACATACATGGTATTGGTCATGGTGAATTATTTTTTTTGATATGTTTTTGAATTCTATTGGCTAGGATTTTGTTGAGGATTTTTGCATTTAAGTTCATGAGGGATATAGGTCTGTAATTTTCTTTTTTTGTGGTGTTTACCTGGTTTCGGTATCAGGAAAATGCTGGCTTCATAGAATGAGTTTGGGAGTATTCCATCCTTGTCTTTGCTCTGAAATACCTTTTGTAGGAGTGGTGTTAACTCTTTCTGAAAATTTGATAGTATTCTCCAGTGAAGCCATCAGGGCCAGGGCTTTTTTTTTGTTGGGAGTTTTTTAATTACCTTTTTCAACCTTGGCATAGTGGTTAAGTGCTGCAGTTGCTAACCAGATGGTCGGCAGTTCAAATCCACCAGGCACTCCTTGGAAACTCTATGGGGCAGTTCTACTCTGTCCCTTCGGGTCGCTATGAGTCGGAATGGACTCGGCAGCAACGGGTGTGGTTTTTTTGGTCTTCAATCTCTTCTTTCATTATGGGTTTATTTAGTCGTTCTACTGTGTTTGTGTTAGTTTTTGTAGGTAGAGTGTTTCTAGAGATTTGTTTTCTTCTAGGTTTTCAAATTTGTTAGAGTACAATTTTTCATAGTAATCTGATATGATTCTTTTAATTTCAGTTAGGTCTGTTGTGATATTGCCCATCTCATTTCTTTTTTGGATTATTTGCTTCCTCTCCTGTTTTTCTTTTGTCAGTCTGGCCAGTGGTTTATCGATTTTGTTAATCTTTTCAAAGAACCAGCTTTCGGTCCTGTTAACTCTTTCAATTGTTTTTCTGTTCTCTAGTTCATTTATTATTCTCTAATTTTTATTATTTGCTTTCTTCTGGTGCCTGAGAGTTTCTTTTGTTGATCTCTATTTGTTCAAGTTGTAGGAATAATTCTTTGATTTTGGCCCTTCATTTTGTATGTGTGCATTTATTGCTATAATTTGACCTCTGAGGACTGCTTTAGCTGTGTCCTAGAGATCCTGATAGGAAGTGTTTTCATTCTCATTTGAGTCTATGAATTTCTTTGTTCCGTCCTTAATTTCTTCTAAAATAGAGTAGTTTTTGACCAAGATGTTGTTCAGTTTTCATGTGTTTGATTTCTTTTCCCTGCTTTCTCTGTTATTGATTTCTAGTTTTATGGCTTTATGGTCAGAGAAGATGCTTTGTAATATTTTGATGTTTTGGATTCTGTTAAGGCTTGCTTTATGACATAATATGTGGTCTATTCTAGAGAATGTTTCATGTTTTTGGGAAAAGAACGTATACTTGGTTGCTGTTGGGTGGAGTGTTCTGTGTATGTGTATGACGTCAGGGTGGCTGATTGTGGTACTTTCATCTTCTGTGTCTTTATTGAGCTTCTTTCTGCCTGTTCTGTCCTTCACCAAAAGTGGTGTGTTGAGCTCTCCTACTATTATTGTGGAGCCGTCTATCTCACTTTTCAATGTTGTTAGAGTTTGTTTTATGTATCTTGAAGCCTTGTCATTGGGTGAGTAAATATTTAACATGGTTATATCTCCTGGTATATTGTCCCGAAAATCATTATATAGTGTCTTGTCTTTCCTTTCCTGTTGTGGTGGATTTAACTTTAAAGTCTATTTTGTTAGAAATAAATATTACCACTCCTGCTCTTTTTTTGATTGTTGTTTGCTTGACATATTTTTTTCCATCCTTTGAGTTTCAGCTTGTTTGTGTCTTTAAGTCTAAGGTGTGTCTCTTGTAGGCAGCAGATAGATGGATCGTGTTTCTTTTATCCATTCTTCCACTCTCTGTCTCTTTATTGGTGAATTTATTCCATTTACATTCAGCGTAATTATGGATACGTATGAGTTTACTGCTGTCATTTTGGTGTCTTTTTTTGTGTGTTGTTGACAGTTTCTTTTTTCCACTTAATTTTTCTGCTGAGAAGTTTTTCTTTATATATTGTCTTTTCCTCTTTTTCGTTGTTGCCAATTTTGTTTTTGCTGAGTCTTTATGCTTTTCTTTTATTTTATTTTGATATGTAGGATTGTTAGTGTCCTTTGTGGTTACCTTATTATTTTCACCTGTTTTTCTAAGTTTAATCCGAACTTTTATTTCTCCATATTAAAGATCTGTGACTACATTTTTTAGTCCCTCTTTATTGATTTAATGTTGTCATCTTTGGCATAATGACATCATTTTTTCCCTGTTTTGAGCATTCTTTTCTATCTGGATTTATTTTCATTATTTCCCTATCTGGGTTTATATCTGGTTGCTCTGTGCTGTGTTCTAGTCTTGGGTTATTATCGGATGTTATTGACTCTCTAACCAGAGGATTCCCTTTAGTATGTCTTGTAGTTTTGTTTTGGTTTTTGCAAATCCCCTAGACTTCTGCTTATGTGGAAAGGTTCTAATTTCATGTTCATATTTGAGAGACAGTTTTGCTGGATATATGATTCTTGACTGATAATTTTTTTTTCCTTCAAGGCTTTATATATGTCATCTCATTGACTTCTTGCCTTCATGGTTTCTGCTGAGTAATTGCAATTATTCTTATTGACTGTCCTTTGTAGGTGACTTTTTGTTTATCCCTAGCCACTCTTAAAATTCTCTCTTTATCTTTGGTTTTTGCAAGTTTGATTATAATATGTCTTGGTAACTTTCTTTTGGGATCTACCTTGTATGGGGTTCGATGAGCATCTTGGATAGATATCCTCTCGTCTTTCATGATATCAGGAAAGTTTTCTGCCAGCAATCTTCAACAATTCTCTCTGTATTTTCTGTTCTCCCTCCTTCTCCAATAACTTGTAGGTTATTTCTCTTGATTAGGTCCCACATGAATCTTAGGATTTTTTTTTTTAATTCTTTTATCTGATTTTTCTTCAAATATATTGGTGGTAAGTGTTTTATCTTCAATCTCAGTAATTCTGACTTCTATTTCCTCAGTTCTGCTCCTCTGACTTTCTGTTGAGTTGTCTAATTCTGAAATTTTATTGTTAATCTTCTGAATTTCTGATTGCTCTCTCTCTATGGATTCTTGCGGCCTATTAAATTTTTCATTTTGCTCTTGAATAATCTTCTTAATTTCCTCCACTGCTTTATATGATTTTTTCTTGGCTTGTTCTGCATTTTGCCTGATTTCCTTTGTGATCTCTCGAAGAGTTCTGTACATTAATCTTTTGTATTCTACCTCTGGTAATTCCAGGAAAATATCTTCATCCATAAGATTCCATGATTCTTTGTTTTGGGAGCTTGTTGAAGCAATCATGGTCTGCTTCTTTATGTGATTTGATATTGACTGTTTTCTTCGAGCCATCTATAAGTTATTATATTAATTTTTTTAATGTGTGCCTACTGTGTCCTAGCTTCTTGCTTTGTTTTGTTTTGATATACCCAAATAAGCTGCTCAAATGAGCTAGCTTGACTTTTGGAGCCTTTCAAGCTCTAATGTCCTGTCACCTGATTGCTAGAGCTCTTACCAGGTATATGAGCCTAGGAATCCATTCACATTTCTTGTGTGGATTCAGCTCAGGTGTCCAGGCAGTCAATCACCATGTGTGTGGTGCAGATTCTCACCTATGGTATTAGAGGAGCAGGGTAGATTGGTGTAGGCACAGGTACCTGGTTGCAACAGGGGGTCATGCTCTGAGCAAGGCAGAAAACTGACAACCATCCCCTGAATGCCTGTGAAGAAAGCACATCCCTGCTCCCTAGAGTGCACAGTTGGGTGGACTCTCCAGCTGGACCGTGGGTGCCCAATGGTTTTAGGTGTAAGGACTTGAAGGTACCACTTATCCTTGGACCCCTGTTGCAGGTGGTTAGGTGGCATGGATGGAGCCACTAGTCCTCAGGTGCCTGATGTGGGTAGGTTAGGACCATTTTTAATAGGTAGAGTGTGGTCAAATATCAAAATCCCGCCTCTCCACTGCACAGCTGAAACAGCTAAAGTCAGGCCTCAGGCACATACACCATTGCACACTGCCAACAAGGGCCCAAGCTGCTGAAATGGGCCTACACAGGTCCATGCGGGGGTGAAAGGCATTCAAAGTCCATGGACCACTTGTGCCTGCATAAGGGCAGCTTCTGCCCTGAGTTCCCAGCTTAGGGGACCTGGCAGATTATTTTTTCTCCATTTATTAATTTGTTCCTTCTCCAGGGCTGTGAGAATAGCTCAGGAAGCACAGCAGAACCTGTCCAGGCCCAGGGAAATTGACTGCCACTGATGCCAGCTTGGGGCCTGAGGGAGGGGGGATCAGATAAATGGGAGAGAATTCTTTTGAAAGGGGTATTTTTGATCTGCGTGGTAAATTAGACACAAGCACTTATCTTTTCTCAATAGCGCTGTTCTTCACTGATTCTGGAGGCATGAGTAGACTCTGTGCCACTAGTTCTCTGTGTCTGAGGAAACTGCATCCCAAATGCTACGACCAGCCCCACTGCAGTCGTGCCAGGGGATCAGGGCTGAGGGGTGCTGGTTCCCACTGAGTCA
Organism: Loxodonta africana; assembly: GCF_030014295.1. Classification (NCBI taxonomy): domain Eukaryota; kingdom Metazoa; phylum Chordata; class Mammalia; order Proboscidea; family Elephantidae; genus Loxodonta; species Loxodonta africana. The sequence goes on along the minus strand of NC_087342.1, from coordinate 143,483,578 downwards.
GGTGCAGCAACACCTTGCTGCTTCTGAACTGTCTCTCCCTCGCCCTGCTGCTCGGTCTGATTTCTTAACTTTGCCTTTGATGTTCAGGGCTCCTAGCTTGTCATATATGTAATTGATTCACTTGTTTCTTTGGGCCTTTGTTTTAAGAAGGACCACCAGAAGCGTCCGACTACCCTGTCATCTTGGCTCCCCTTCTAAGGCTTCTTTTCAGAAGACAAATGAACAATATCTTTAGCATGCTGTAAGAAAAAATATCATATTTGAAAATATTCTTTAAAAATGGGGATGAAAGACTTTTTCAGGCACACACAACTGGATTTTATTGCCATCATATGTGCACTACAATAAAGATTATAGAAAGTTTTACAGGTAGAAGGAACATGACACCAAATGAAAACTTGCATCTAAATAAAGGAATGAACACCAGAAATGTTAAATATGTAAGCAAATATGGAAAATATTTTTTCTAATTAAAAAAAAATTATTTAAAACATAACTGACTGTTCAATAAAAATCTGTAAGAATGTATTGTGGGATTCATAAACTATGTAGGTGTAAAATGGATAGTAACAATAGCATGAAAGACAGGAGATAAGAAAATGGAAGTATACTGTTTTCACATTATATAGTTCTTCCAGTATGTGTGAAGTGATATGGTTTCAGTTCAGAATAGACAGTTACAAGTTACAGATAATTGTAACCCATAAAAGGACCAATAAAAAACAAACTTGTAAGTCAATAGTGAAGATAAAATGGAATAATTAATCCAAATCAACCCAAAAGGAATAAAAGTGGAAAAAGAATGAAAAACAGATTTAAAAAATTCGAAAAAAAAAAAGATGGTGGGTTTAAATTCAACCATAACAATAATTGCATTAAATATAAATGGCTTAGCCAGTATGATTCAAAAAGATTAGACCAGCAAAAAATAAAACAAAACAAACTCAAGTATATTCTCCTTTAACATATTAATCATAGGTATTTTAATTTCCCTCTTTGGTAATTCCAGATTTCTTATATTTGCTTCTGGTTCTGATGTTTGCTTTGTCTCTTCATACTGTGTTTTTTTCTTGCCTTTTAGAATGCCTTATAATTTGTTGTTGAAAGTCAGACATGGTGCATCAGGTAATAGGAACTGAGGTAGAGGATCTTTCTTGAGTCTTTACCCCTTAAGACTACACCCCTCGGGAATTTCTCTGTCTCATGTTAATCCACACTCAGCTTCCAACATTACTTCAAAATTATTATTTAAGGGTTTCTACCAGTTTTTTTTTTTTTTTTTTTTTTTTTACCAGTTTATAGCTGTGTGAGCTGTTTGTCTGCATTGCATATGCAGACAGGCTGTGCCTCAAATTTCCAGGCAACCATAAGACTGCTAGGCATGAAGCATGTACACCCACTGTCACCACCATTCCATGGGTCTATGTTCGTCTGTGTTTAAGCCAGACACATAAGACAGTTACACAGTGTTGGCAAAATGAAAGCCATTATTATTTAAAGAAAGCAAAGAGTAAACAATAAAACAACAGATTCTCAAAGGAAAAACACTTACCCTTCCCAAATTACCCGTGTCCATTCTTATGTCACAGTGCAGGCAAGCCATGGTTCAGGTCAGATGCTGTGGACATGTCAGCACTGCTTCTGGCTACCACCGTGCTGCCTGGGGGGACTGCGTGGCTCTCAAGACCTCTGCTCTGCCACTGGGCCTTGCTAGGCCTTGTCTTGCCAGCAGGAAAACTGCTGCAAAGGATCTCCTAAGCCTCTATTGCTGGGCCCTCCTAGGCCTCTGCTGCTGGGCCTTGCGACCAAAACCCACATGGTTCTCTCTCTTGCTGCCACATTACCTGGGTCACGTTACTTTGTCCAAGGGCCCTTGTGGCTTCCACCATGCTGCCTGGTATGTGTGTGGGGCGGGGGTGTAGAGGTTGTTGCAAGAGGCACACTCAAGTCTCTGCCTTCATGGCAAGTGTTACACCTCTTTAGTAGCTGGCAATCCTTTTTCACAGAGGTGCCCAGCTCTCTCCATTGGCCAGCTCACCTCTGCTGTCTCTCTTTGTGGGCTGACCAGCCTACAGTCTCTCCATCTTCAGTGTTACAACTCTCTCTTCCGGGTCAAGGAGGTTCTCAGTGTAGGGACCCTGGGTCCAAAGGATGTGCTCTGCTCCAGACTCTTCTTGATGGTAGTGAGGTCCCCCCAAACCTCTGTGCGATTGGCTCTTACATAAGCCTGGCAGGATAGCAAAACCAACCAATCCCCTGGTTGTACTACAAGGGGCTCAATCCTATTGGGTGGATTTTCAAACACCTATTTACATAGTAAATCAACCAATCCCTTGCAACACTGTGGCCTAGCCAATCATTTTGTGGGAGGTACAAGACAATGGCTAGAACGACCATATAAAAGCAATTCATTGCACACAATAGCTCTAGCAGCTTTTGCTCCCAGAAAGTAAATCTCTGTTGTGACCCTCTGAATTGACCCATCCTTCAGATTTTGGGGTGACAATTGCCCTACAAGCTCTAATGAGTCCAAGAAAATCATTGATTTTGATTTCAGTGTTTTTTTTTTTTTAATGGGCAGGAGCAATGACTTCCACAATGATGTACGAATTCAGTGTAATCCTAATTGAAGTCCTAATAATATGTTTTTTCTGTTCTAGAAATTGACAAGCTGATTCTAAAATTTATGAAAGTGCAAATAACCTAGACTAACCAAAACAATTTTTTTGCATGCTCATTTATTTTTTCTTTCTTTTTATTGTATTTTAGATGAACCTTTACAGAACAAACTAGCTTCTCATTAAACAGTTAGTACACATATTGTTTTATGACATTGATTAACAACCCCATGACATATCAACACTCTCCCTTCTTGACCTTGGGTTCCCTATTAGCAGCTTTCCTGTCCCCTTCTGCCTTTCGGCCCTTGCCCCTGGGCTGGTGTGCCCCTTTAGTCTCATCCAAAACAATTTTTAAAAAGCAGAACAAAGTTTGAGACTTCAACTACTTGACTTTGAGATCTACTAGGAAGCTACATAATTATGAGTATTGGTAAAAGGATAGACATGTAGATCAATGGAACAGGATAGAGTCTAGAAATAGAATACAGTCTACACATGTAGGATTTTTGACAAAAGTGCTAAGGTAACTGAATGGTGAAGAATAGTCATTTCAATAAATGGTGCTGAAATTGTTGGGTATCCATATGCAAACAGGAACCTGATATGAATATGATATGTATTTACTGTATACATAAATTAACTCAAAATAGTATCATAGACCTAAAGATATGGGCTAAAAGTATAAAACACAGGAAAAAATCTTTGCAAAACCGTGACAGGTGAAGATTCCCTACATAGGACATAAAAAGAACAAGCCATAAAAGAAAAGCTGATAAATTAGACTTCATCAAGATTATAACCCCTGCTTTCAAAATGAGACCATTAAGAAAATAAAAACGCAAGCTCCTGACTAAACCCAGTACCCAGTGCCATCCTGACTAGAGGGAAATATTTATAATATATACATTTTACAAAGAACTTGTATCCAGGAGGTATAAAGAACTGGTACAATTCAGTAATAGAAGACAAATAGCCCAATAAAAAAATGGCAAAACAGTTTGAGCAGATACTTCAAAAAAGAAGATGCATGAATGGCCAGTAAGCACAGGAAAAATCATTAGGTAAATGCAAATTAAAGTAACAATAAGATACCACTATATACCCACTAGAATTATTAAAATTAAAGAGACTGATAAAACTAAGTGTTGGTAAGGACGTGGAGCAAATGGAACACTCTCACATTGCTGGTGGGACTGTAAAATGGAGCAGTCATTTTGGAAAATACTTTGGCAGTTTCTTATAAAATCGAACAGGCACTTAGCATACAACTCAGTACTTAAGGTTTTCCATCTTTTTCGATCTTCTGTTATTTCTACTGCTATAACTGGCAGTGCTCTGCTTTATTCCTGGAAGAGAGAATGGAGGACTGGGTAGTACAAACTAAGCTAATCATATTCCTCCTGGAAAGAAGCACATCAAACTTGAGGACCAGAACTTGTTGCCTCTAATTTTTAATAAACAGACTAAGAGAGAAAGACAAAATAAAATACTTACACGAGGTAGCAACATAATGGGGAAAGGGTTCATAATAGATGACCTTTGGGGTCCTTTCTTAAAATGAGGTTCTGCGATTTAAGGTGTCATTAATTAATATTATTAATTTAATTACGAGTGCCTGGATGGCACCTAACACTTTCGCTGCAACAGAAAGATTGGAGGTTCCAATCTACCCAGATCTACCTCTGAAAAATCAGCCACTGAAAACCTGATGGAGTACAGATCTACTCTGATGCAAATGGGTCGCCATGAGTCACAATTGACTCGATGGCAACTGGTAAATTTAATTAAGACCTATGTCAGTTTTACTCTGGGAAGATATACGGAGAAGACGAATTTTAGAAATGCCTTTTCGATTAAAGAAAAAGTGAGATTAATCCCTAATTTTTATTTACCCATGAACTTAGTTGGTTCCTGATTGTTCTTCCTTTTTAAATGAACTTGGGTTTATTTATTTCCAGTGTTGGAACAGAAGAAAAAGTATGGTCACAGTTCACTGGTAAAATTCAAAAAATTGTTATGGATTGACTGTTCCTAACTCTCGGCAGGTTAGCAGTGGTTATATCTGGGCTGTGGGGTCTGGGTAGGCTATCTATCTATCTGTCTATCTATTTATCATCTATCCATCCATACATATATCCATCCATCCATCCATCCATCCATCCATCCATCCATCCATCCACCCATACATCCATCTATTTCATTTAATTCTCACAAGAACCTAGTGATATATGTATTATTATCTTAATATTACAAAAGGGAAAAAATGAGGCTTTGAGTAAATACATTTACTACTTATTTGTGTTTTCTTATTTTCTGCAATACCCCATGTTGATTATACAATAAAAAGTTAATATATTTATTTAGTTTCTTCTATAAATTTAATTAAATTTATTTTTTCTTAATTTCAAGGAATTTTAAGGGGACAATTTCTAATATTTGGAGAAAATTCAGTGCTTCTGTTCTGAGTATATTTCACTTCATAGAAGAGAATAATTTCCCTAAAGTTGATTTCAAAACAACTTTATATAAATAGAATTGTTTTTCTTCAAGTATTAATATTATAAATTTTTGTAAAATGCTTTGGACTATCAAAAAGAAAATTATTCTTAAGTTCCAACTAACTTCTAAAATCTTATAACTTTTTTAAAGGAAAACCAGTAGAATAATATAATATTAGTGGATAAAGGAGGCTTTAATATCATGAAAGCCAGTCCTGGAATTTTTCAGAGAGGCTAACTTTCTCAAAGTCATATGGCAGGTTTCTAAAGACAGTGCCTTCCCATGCAGCAACACCACTACCAGGATACTGGTAGAATCATCAACTTTATTAATAGGGATGCACTATATCTTGTTACATTTATTTGTTCACGGTAGTATAAATGCCTGAGAGTACAACCAACAATAGTCATAATCTAAACAGCTGGTCCACTTACTAACCACTGCTCTCAGCCCTGACCCACCTTCAATAAACTGTGGCAAGGCAGCATACAAATCTACTTAGCTGGAACTGTCCTTACCTCTCTGGACATGCTGTCATATAAAAATAAACAGGTTAATTCCAACAGAAGTAAGGAGAAGGTTTGAGTAAAGCAGCACCAAACATTCAAGTTGCTATAGTAAATGAACTGATTGAGGGACTCAGTAACTTGCAGAGTCAGAACTTAAATTAGGTTCTGGGTTGGTCGGATAGGAGTAGGGAGCTTAGTTCCTAAAACTTCCTCCAGAGAGTCCCTGAAAAATCGGAGCTGTTTTTGTCAAAAATGTGCAAATCTGTTCCATGGGAAATTCTGTAATTAATACCTATCTCATGTACCTGTATGAGTGAGATAAATATTGAATCTGAAGCACAAGATTATTTATTTATTTTTTGCAATATGTAAGAGATTCTTCATTTGAGCAAAATATAAAAAATATTGAAAGCATTTCCTCCACTGAAAAATATTGCTGAGAACTGTTAGCATTAGAAGTTAGGTTCGTTCTTATCCATAGCTAAGCCACTTCATCTTCAGAAACATTTATTTCTGAATACTAATTTGATGAAAACCATTTTAACAATGTAAAATCACATTAAAGAGTTTCTGCGAACATCTGGCTGTACTATCTCATGGGAGTGTGTTTCTCATACAATTACACAAGGTAATTCAGACAGACGTGTGAGTTGGAATAGAGTTTCATTTGGGTTTTCAACATGCTTGAAGGTTCGATAAATCTCAGGAAATCTTTCAGTTGACACACACAATTATCTCCTTGCTGTAGTTTACAGTGACCAGGGCTGATATCAGTCTTTCCTCACAAGCAAGGTGGAGCTTAGCAAAGACTTGGTATACAAATAGAGTGTGAAACTTAATGTTGGGTTTAGTCCCCATGAGCTTACGTGTTATATCTAAATTATTTGGTATAAAGAAGAAATAACAACATTCTGGGAAATTTCTCTACCTCCAAAGGGAGCCTGAGGCAGCAAACCCCATTACTTGAGTTTATAATTATTTAAATTATTCATTGGATGCTAGGCAGCCAATTTTGAATGATCTTCAGCAAAATTTTACTTGCATGTGATGTGAATGATATTGCTCGATAACTTCTGCATTTGGTTGGATCACCTTTCTTGGGAATAGGCATAAATATAGATCTCTTCCAATCGGTTGGCAAGGTAGTTGTCTTCCATATTTCTTGGCATAGACGAGTGAGTACCTCCAGAGCTGCATCTATTTGTTGAAACACCTCAATTGATATTCTGTCAATTCCTGGAGCCTTGTTTTTTGCCAATGCCTTCAGAGCAGCTTGGACTTCTTCCTTCGGTACCATCAGTTCCTGATCATATGCTACCTCCTGAAATGATTGAACATCGGCCAATTCTTTTTGGTATAGTGACTCTGTGTGCCCCTTCCATCTTCTTTTGATGCTTCCTGCATTGTTTAATCTTTTCCCTGTAAAATCCTTCACTATTGCAACTCGAGGCTTGAATTTGTTTTTTCAGTTCTTTCAGCTTGAGAAATGCCAATCTTGTTTTTCCCTTTTGGTTTTCTATCTCCAGGTCTTTGCACATATTATTATAATACTTTGTCTTCTCAAGCTGCCCTTTGAAATCTTCTGTTCAGCTGTTTTATTTCATCATTTTCTTCCTTTTGCTAAATTCACATTTAGGGGGTTGCAAAAGAAGCCAGCCAGGGTGTCCAGAGAGAAGTCAGAATGATAAACATCTAGCTGACTGCAGAGTGACTGAAATGATGTCAGTGGCTCTCAACTTTTTTCTCAGCCTCAATTCACCTGCAGTACATTCTTAATAGTGAAGGGGTTCACCATGGTGGTGACTCTGGACAGGGCAGGGCAGGAGGAGGAAGCTTGAGGTGAATATAATGTTGCGAAGGCTTCGGGGTACTTGAGATATGTCCTGGTTTGAGGCAGTGGGAGGGAGTGGCTATCATTAAAGCCTTATTAAAATCAGATGAGCTGCACCACCGTTCTGCTCATGAAGAGTTGTATATCAAAAAGGTGCTTTGATTAAGCTACTTGGCTGAGAGGAGCATGCCTGTGTACAACCCCTGGTCACTAAACTGCCTTTAAAGTGTGTGGACTGCTGTTCACTAACTGAATTGTGTGTGCAAGTTCGGAGTCGGAGAGGAATTGCTCTGCAGATTAGAGGATGGGTTGAGTGCTGTAGTGAGGGGATGAGGACATCCAAGATTGGCGTCAAGGGAAGAACAAAACTGGGGCAAATAAGGATGATAGTGAGTTTTGCAGATTTTGTTAAATCTCCTCTATAAAACTTCTAGTAAATTTTTTATTGGATTAGTCACTAATATTTTTAGTGCAAATGGATTATTTGGGAGCAAATTCGGGGGGATGGTGACAAGCACTTAATTTCTCTAGGCCCATCTTCTCATTTGTAAAATCAAGATATCATGATTCTAATTTTCCAGTGGACATATTTATCATCTTAACCTCTCTCTCAAAGAGTGTATCAATCCTTGGAATAGTTCTATGAGGATGCACAGCCAATAAGGGGAGAAGGTGAAGAAAACAATGCTGCATTTAAGAGGCTTGAATTAGAGGAAGTAAATGGAAGAATGGATATTTTTCCTTTTTGTAAAAAACTACTCTTATAGTAGAAAAACAATCCTTGTGCCCCATCATAACCATTGCTATTTTTGGGTATTTTTCCTCAACATCTTATATGTTTGCATCTTGCACAATTATAACTATGTCGTTATTGTTAGGTGCTGTCGTGTGGGTTCCGACTCATAGTGACCCTTTGTACAACAGAATGAAACGCTGCCCGGTCCTGTGCCATCCTCACAATTGTTGCTGTGTTTGAGTCCATTATCACAGCTGCTGTGTCAATCCATTTCATTAAGGGTCTTCCTCTTTTTCGCTGGCTCCCTGCTTTGCCAAGCATGATGTCCTTCTCCAGGGACTGGCCCCTCCTGATAACATGGCCAAAATAATGTGAGATGAAGTCTCTCCATCCTTGCTTCTAATGAGCATTCTGGCTCTACTTCTTCCAAGACGGATTTGTTTGTTCTTCTGGCCATCCATGGTATAGTCAATATTCTTCACTAACACCATAATTCAAATGCATCAATTCAGCTTTTGTCTTCCTTATTCATTGTCTAGTTTCCACATGCATATGAGGCAATTGAAAATATCATGGCTTGTGTCAGGCACACCTTAGTCCTCAAAGTGACATCTTTTTTAACACTTTAAAGAGGTCTTTTGCAGCAAATTTGCCCAATGCAATATGTCATTTGATTTCCTGATTGCTGCTTCCATGGGCGTTGATTGTGGTCCAAGTAAAATGAAATCCTTGACAACTTCAATCTTTTCTCCGTTTATCATGAAGTTATTTATGGGTCCAGTTGTGAGGACTTCTGTTTTCTGTATGTTGAGACGTAATCTATACTGAAGGCTGTGATATTTTTTCCATTTTTCATAGTGTTGCTTATTGGTCCAGTTGTGGTCATTTTTGTTTTCTTTATGTTGATGTACAATCCATACTGAAGGCTGTCGTCTTTGATCTTCATCAGTAAGTGCTTCTAGTCCTCTTAACTTTCAGCAAAGTTTTGTCATCTGCATAACTCAGGTTGTTAATGAGTCTTTCTCCAATCCTGATGACATGTTCTTCTTCATATAGTCTAGCTTCTTGGGTTACTTGCTCAACATACAGATTCAGTAATATGGTGAAAGGATACAACCCCGATGTACGCCTCAACTATCACTGGCCTTGAACAAGACATGCTTTAAAGTGCTCAGTCATTAAGGTCATGAAGAGAATTCTTCAAGATGCAAAATTACCTCCAATCCTGGACTACCTTTCCTGACTCACCTATTTGGGAATCAGCTGCCTTAAACATTTGTACCATATTTGAATGTCTTATTCTAAATGCAGTATTTTTTTCTTGTCACCTTTTTTACACTTTGATGAATTTTGTGCCTACTTAACCTAAAACTGCGCCAACTACTCAAAATGTTGTGCCCTGCTCTGAGATAGAAGGTGCTATTCTCCTGAGAAATACATTACCCTGTCATTAGAACCTGCGGGTTTGAAGATGATCCCTGCCTGTACATGACATGAGAATCAGCGAAGTGTTTAAGACCTGCCTGGAAACAGGCTAAAATGACTCCAGTGGGGCAGTCAGTAGGAGAGCATGTTCAGAGGGAAGGTCTGTCCCAACATGGTAGAATTACACCAAACTATTTTCAGAATGAATTTATTTCTGCCATCTTTTGGAATAAATTATTTTTCTATTCTCTATGGAAGAAAAAAAAAAAAAGGAATTACAAAACTGACTTTGCCACTTGTCATTTGGAGCTCTGTCCCTATCCCCCTATCCCCAGTAAATCTTCTTCCTGAGAGCAAGGTATCAGACTAAAAGAATGAAACTTCGTGATGCCAGAAGAGGCAAGCAGGACTGACACAGTGAGGACTGACCTTAGGTGACTGAAAGTTGCATCTCATAGGAGAGCATGCTCCTTAAAGGAACCAATCAGAAAAGTTTAATTATTATCCTTGTCATTTTTTCTGTTAGCTGCTAAATAAACATGATTTTTTTTTAACTGTACAAGAAGAAGAATTGCAATATTAAAACGATTTTGAGAGTTTTAAAATTTCTACTGGATGTAGGCTCCTTTTTGGAAAAGTAATAGCACCTTATTTTGCCAAACAACTCAATACAAAATGAAACACACAAACAATCCCTCCATACTGTCCTTAAACAGAATATATCCATGTACATAAAAATTATTTTCTTTGTATCAAGAAAGATCCGTGTTATAAATTTGGGCTAATTGTTGTATTATAACTTATATGTTTTATGATAAGAAAAGCAATTTTGAAGCTGAATATATGTTACCATTTGAATTTATTGAAATTTGGTCACATCTAGAGCACTGTAAAAAAAAAAAAATTTTTTTTTAGAGTACTGTAGCAGTATAAATTTAGCTGCATTAATGAAAATAGGTTTTAATTTCAAGAGAAAATTTTAAGATAGTATTAAATAAAAATAATAAAAGGACATTGATGATATGTATCAAAATTGATATCTCATCCTATATTATATTTACAAAACTCGAATTGGATCCTTCAATGTTTATCAACTTGTGATACCACAAACATTTTACTATACTTTGACATTTCAGATGGCTATTTCTTCAAGAGATTTTTGACTAATGCTTTTAAAAAAATAAGGTAGGTGTCACTCATGGAACTTGGATAAATGTGGTATTTGACTCATAGACTGTGGAATGTGTGGTAGGAACCCAGCCAAGCATATTACAAACTCAGCTATAAGCCATAAACAGAGGGAGCAGTAATCAGTGGAAAGAAGGAATAATGCCTTCCAATCTGCCTCTGATTTTTTACATCCTCGACAAGAATTTTCAGGTGTGTGTGTGTGCAAACGTGATCTATATTCATTTCACTTTTAGGTTGGAGATAGTTGCTTAGTTACAAAGACCTCTTTGGCAGATTAGAGTTGCTTTTCTCTCGTTTATTTTCTTTCCCAACATGGGGTTATTACCTTAAAATATCTTCATGCTGAGATTAGCTATACCTGTGCTGTCCAATATAGTAACCACTAGTCATGCGTGGCTATTGATATTTAAACCTAAAATAACTAAAATTAAATCAAATTGAAAGCTTAGTTGCACAGTCATACTAGGCACATTTCGAGGGCTCGATAGCTTTTTGTGGCAAGCGCCTACTGTATTGGACAGTGTAGGACTACAGCTGTAGAGCATTTTTGCCGCTGCAGAGAGCCCTATGCAACAGCACAGGCTAGACTAAATAACTTATAAAGTATTGCCTCTTTAATTAGAATCCTACACCTTGCTTGATTTGTAAATAATATAATAAACTAAATAGTAAATAAAAATGACTGAGCAACTCTAAAACCATGAAATTACATTTGTTTAATGTTACATGTGTTGGTTTGTATTAAGATGAAGGCAATTTTTATGTGAATACCACTCTTAAAACTTGGTGATGCTCACAAGATAGGTCTGGAGGCAACATTTTTGTAGGTATGGCTAATAGCACTTGGCTCACAGGGGCAGCATGATTTCAAGATGACCTCCAAATTATTTGCCCAGTGAATTTTTCTGTCATCTTAAAATTGCATTTTTTTTTCTGTTTCATTTCTTCAATATATTGCAGAACTAGAAAGTAAAATTTAGTGCTTTACTAGACAAATGATAATATTTTGCTTTTCTTTAACCAGTTCTTAGAATAGTACATTACAGTTAGATCATAGTCTCTATATACAACAGATATATTTTCCTAGAGACTTTATCTAGATTGTTCTTTTTCAAATTGAGGATATACAGTGAAAAGAAAAGAATATCAGCCTTTAATTCAGATAAGAATAATAGGTCATCACATTTTAGAGGCAGAAACAAACAAAAAAAAAATAGCAACTTTCTTCCTATAATGAAGGTTCTACATTATAAAATCAGAAAAATAACACATAAATATATTAACTTAAATAGATAAAACACTTTACATTAAATGTAAATATTACCTTATACAAGTCATATAATATCACTGTCCATTTATTTCCTCATCTCTAAATGAAAGTCCCCTCCTTTTCCAACTTTCTGTTATATAGTTGCTTTTAAACAATTTACTAACAGTATAAAAATATAATAAAATTTCTTCCAGTTTTAGCTCCCCCAAGTAAGAAGCATAGAAGTTATGAAAAAAAAGAAAGAAACATAGGTATCTTGACTATTACCTCACACCACACAAAAATCAATATAAATATGAAAGGTAAAATAAACAAAGTTTCTATGTTTTTTTTGGAAAAAAAATAGAAGGATATCTTTTTGACCCTTTTGGTAGGTGAATATTTTTAATCTTAAAGGAAAAAAATTGATAAATTGGGTTAATATTAAGGACTTCTGTCGTCAAGACACCATTAAGATTTTGAGAAGGCAAAACACAGAATGGGTGCTCTCTTTGGCAGCACATATACTAAAATCGGAACAACACAGAGAAGATTAGCATGGCCCCTGTGCAGGGGTGACTTGCAAATTTGTGAAATATTCCATATTTCTTTAAACATTTCAATTAAAAAAAAAAACATGGAATAGGAGAAGATATTTGTTAATACATGTAATTAACAAAGGATTTGTATCCAGGATATATAGTTCCAATAAATCAATGAGAAAAAGGTAGAAAACTCAATAGCAAAATGGGCAAAAATCTTAAATACGAATTTTAAAAAGAGGGTTACCAAATGATTTATATATAATTATAGTTGCTCTGCTTTTTTAGTTATCAAGAAAATGTAAATTAAAATCATCATATAATTTCACTATACATCCATCAAAATAGCATTGATGAAAAAAGTGAAAACATCAACACTGATTCCTTGCTGGTTGGGGTACAAAGTTGACCAAATCCCTTGGGAAACATTTGTCATTAAACCAAGCACTTGCATACACTATCATCCAGCACTTCTATTCCTAGGTATACACCCGACAGAAATATGTACAAATGTTCACCAAAAGGCATGCACAAAAATGTTCATAGCACCATTAGTCTCAACAGCATAAAGCTGGAGATAATCCAAGTGTTCATTAAGAATAAAATGGGTACACTTTAGTCTGTTCATACAGTGGAATATTATATGGTGGTGGGAATGAATGAACTACAAAGTATACAACGACCTGGATGCATCTCATAAGCACAATATTAAGTCAAAGAAACCGGGCACATTAGGGTACGTAATTTATAAGCCCATTTATATAAAATTTCAAAAACCATGTAAACTATGATATTACAAGTCAGGGGCGGTGGTTATTCTTGGAGGAGCAGTGACTAAGAGGGGATTGGCCACATGGGCGTGTTCACTTTGTATATACTTATGATGAGTACTTTGCTGTGTATGTAATTTTTCAATAAAATCTGTATTTTAAAACAAAGAATAGCAGATCATCATTTATGATTTTGGGACAGAGAAGATATGTTCCCAGGCAAAGGCCTTTGACAAATCTCCTGTGTTACAAAGTGCATCAAAAAGATTATAGGTAGAAAGCCTAATTATTAATGCGCACTTGTGTGTTTTGAAAGGATCTACAGAAAATAAGAACATCCCAGTCTGGAAAAAGAAAAATCCTCCTGGGGTCTCAGGTAATGCTAAGGAAAACCTAATTGGTTCTACCTAGACCCCCTCAGTAGGGCTCCTGTTTTCTGAGTCCTACCAGAGGGTCAAAAAAAGTCTTCCATTCTTTCAATCCCAAGACAAAGCACTGTGGTGTCACAGAAATCTACAGTATGAGCAGGAAGAGAAAGATGAGTCTGACTTATTTGAGAAATGTTTTTTGTTAATAAATACTGACCTCAGTGTTCTCAGAGGGCCCTCAGAATTATGGCCTCAGGAAGCCATCATTTATCTGCTTAATCATGATACGTCGGTGTCAGTTCAAAGAACTCAGAGTGATGGTACAAAAAGTACTCATATCACTGAATGCCTCTTTCCAACGGAGTGTCGTGCTGCATGTCCCTGAGGATTTTGTATTTACATATATGTATTCACAAGCATATACTCAGTGTGTTAGTTTATTCAGTGGATGATTAATGAGGGTCTACATTGTGCAAGGCATTTGCAAAATAGAACATAATGCTGCTGTTGGAAATCATATTTTGAATTCTCTTGGGGCAAAATGTCATATTGCCAATATTCTTCTCTGGTGCCAGAAATCTGCAAGTGAAAAATTGTATGCTCGATTAAATCCAGAAAGCCAGACTAGAGCTCCCAGACTGCACTCCTTACAGTTTGTATACTTTATTCCAAGACAAGTTAAGTTCACTACCTTCTAGGACATTTCTAAGTATTAATATACGCAAGTGAAAACAAACATTGCTTAATATTCTCTGAAATTAGCCAAAGGGCATCTACAATAGGACCTTTTCCTCCTAAAAGAAATTAGAAAGGAAAAGAAAAATAAATGCCTTTTAAAGGAGAATTTTATTTTGAAAAGGTAGATTGCAAAGGATTTAAGAAGAATCATTCAAAATGCATGAAGAAAGTATTTGAAATAATTCCAAATATAAGAACAAAGTACTTTTTATTACTTTGCCAAAAGAAAGATTATTTTGTTGTTGATTGAAGGACTTGACTCATTTAAATCTACTTATATAGGTGATGAATTTGTTGGGCGAGAAATTTCCAACTTTTGGAGAGAGAAATGAGATACTTATTTTAATGCATCTGCCCATGATGTAGGGGTCTGTAAAGAAGACAGTTAAGCCTGGGAGGACATGTTTCATGTATGAATATTGAGACGGGGTCCCATGAGGTCCACATTTACTCTACATTCACTGAAAACACTTGTACCTTCTAAGCTCTGCTTATTCATCCAACTGGATTAACTAAGTACATAAACTGCTGCTTTCAGCTCTGGTTCTCCTGTTTTCTGCCGGTAAAGGTCACACTGACTCATACACGAAACCTTTTGTTTATATCTCAGAGGTAGCTGACCCCATTGCACCTGCTTTTGAATATCTGGCAAGAGACAAGCTTCCAAATGAATATAGCTCTTTTAAGAAGTTGCTTGTTTTAAAATGAAATTAGCATTTGCGTAGGTGCCAAACCACTGGCAGAGGAGAATGGAGACCTCTGTGTAGGCTGAAGACAGGTAGGTACACTGTGGAATTATGGCAGCGTCTGCATGTTCACCTCGCCCTATGAATGTGGCTTCTAAATGTTTGGTGAATGGATGAATGCATGCCTGAATGAATGAATCAATGATCTAATGAATAAAATAGTTTTCTTTGCCCCTTTTTACCTCAGTTGCCAACATTTTATTTTGTGTGGATATGTCTGTTTTATGACTATTTTATGACTATATAGAGAAGAAGGAGCCCTGGTGGTGCAGTGGTTGAGTGATCAGCTGCTAACCAAAAGGTCGACAGTTCAAACCCACCAGCTGTTCCTTGGAAGAAAGATGTGGCAGTCAGCTTCCATAAAGATTACAACCTTGGAAACCCCATGGGGCAGTTATACTCTGTCCTATAGAGTCACTAATATTTGGAATTGACTCTACAGCAACGGGTTTGTTTTTTGGAGAATAGGAGGAAAGGAGCCTTTGTGGCATAATGGCTAAGTGCTCAGCTGCTAACCAAAGCATTGGCAATTGGAACCCACCCAGCAGTTCTGCAGGAGAAAGACCTGGTGATCTCCTTCTGAAAAGATTACGGCCAAGAAGACACTGTGGGGAAGTTCTGCTCTGTCCTATGGGGTTGCTATGAGTTGAAGTCAATTTGGCAGCACCTAATAACAACCATTTAATAACAACCACAAGAAGGTGTGATTCAAGCATGTCTTCTGTTTTTTTCACAATACTCTGTCCTTTCACAAATATCAGCCATGTATGTGTATGAACTAAAATCTTTACTATCACAGTGACTGATGTTCAGTAATTTAGGATTATCTTCCTTTTAAGTTAATCAGTGCCTAAAACTTTCAAATAACATGGAAGAAGCTGAAGGAGATAAATTTTTGGAGGTTGTAGAGGATTAAATGAGGATCAGGGGGAAGTCTTCATGAATGAAATATCAATAGGTTTGATGTCATTCTTTCATCTAAAGGAGAAACAGTGGGGGTTTGGGGCAGAGGAATACCACAGACAGCTTGTGTTTTAGAAAGAAAGTTCTGGTGATCATGTATAAAATTGATTAGGAGAGCTTCTAGAGATAGCATATTCAGTCTAGAGGCCATCATAATCTTGTTGTCGTTAAGAACGTTAGATGCCATCAAATTGGTTCTGACTCACATCTACCCTATGTGCAACAGAATGAAACACTGCCCCATCCCGTGCCGTCCTCACAATAGTTGATATAGCTGAGCCCATAGTTACTGCCACTGTGTCAGTCATCTCCTTGAGGGTCTTACTCTCTTTCGCTGACTCTAATTTACCAAGTATGATGTCCTTCTCCAGGGACTGGTCCCTCCTGATAACGTAACCAAAATACTTGAGATAAAGTCTCACCATCCTCTCTTCAAAGGAACTTGTACTTTGAAGGAAGCTGTACTTCCTCCAGGACAAATTTGTTTGTACTTCTGGCTGTCCAACGTATTCTTCGCCAACACTGTAATTCAGTTCTTCTACATTCTTTCTTATTCGTTGTCCAGCTTTCACATGAAGACGAGTCCACTGAAAATACCACAGCTTGTGTTAGGTACATCTTAGTCCTCAAAGTGACATCTTTGCTTTTTAACACTTTAAAGAGGTCTTCTGCAGCAGATTTGTCCGATGCAATATGTTGTTTGATTTCTCGATGGCTGCTTCTATGGGCGTTAATTGTGAATGAAAATGAATGAAATCCTTGACAACTTCAATCTTTTCTCCATTTATCATGATGTTGCTTATTGGTCCACTTATAAGGACTTTTGTTTTCTTTATGTTGAGAAACAATCCATAATGCAGGCTATAGTCTTTGATCTTCATCAGTAAGTGCTTCAAATTCTCTTCACTTTCAGCAAGCAAGATTGTGTCAACTGCATAATGCAAGTTGTTAGTGAGTCTTACTTCAATCCTAATGCCCCCTTCATCTTCATGTAGTTCATCTTCTCTGATCATTTGCTTACCATACAGATTGAATAAGCATGGTGAAAGGATACAACCCTGACAAACACGGTTACTGACTTTAAACCACAAAATATCCTCTTGTCGGGTTTGATTGACTGCCTCTTGGTCTATGTACAGGTTATTCATGAGCACAATGAAATGTTCTGGAATTCCAGTTCTTTGCAATGTTATCCGTAATTTTGGCTGCTAACCAAAAAGTCGGCAGTTTGAATCCACCAGTAGCTCCTTGGAAACCCTATGGGGCAGTTCTACTCTGTCTTATAGGATCTCTACGAGTTGGAATCGACTTGACGGCAATGGGTTTTGGTTTACATAGTCAGATGCCTTGCATAGTCAATAAAATACAGGTAAATATCTTTCTGCTGTTATTCTCTGCTTTCAGCCATGATCCATCTGATATCAACAATGATATTCTTCCTTCCATACCCTCTTCTGAATTCGGATTGAACTTCTGGCAGTTCCCTGTGGATTTACTGTTGCAATCGCTTTTGAATGATCTCAGCAAAATTTTACTTGTGTGTGATATTAATGATATTGTTAGATAATCTCCACATTCTGTTAGGTCACCTTTCTTTGGAATGGGCACAAATATGGATCTCTTCCAGTTTCTTGGCCCAGAAATTGTCTTGCAAATTTTTTGACATAGACAAGTGAGCATCTCCAGTACTGCTTCATTTGTTATAACATCTCTATTGATATTCCATCAATTCCTGGAGCTTTCTTTTTCGCCAACCCCTTCAGTGCAGCTTGGACTTCAATTCTTGATCATATGCTACCTTCTGAAATGTTTGAAGGTCAATCAGTTCTTTTTGGCACAATGACTCTGTGTATTCCTTCCATCTTCTTTTGGTGCTTCTTGCGTCGTTCAATATTTTCACTGTAGAATCCTTTAATATTGCAACTCGAGGCTTGAATTTTTCTCTTCAATTCTTTCAGCTTGAGAAATGCTGAGTGTGTTCTTCCCTTTTGGTTTTCTAACTCCAGGTCTTCCACATTTCATTACAACACTTTCCTTTGTCTTCTCTAGGTTCCCTTTGAAATCTTCTGTTCAGCTCTTATAGTTCATCAGTTCTTCCATTCAGTTTAGTTGCTTGATGTTCAAAAGCAAGTCTCAGATGTTTACCTGTATTTTATTGACTATGCAAAGGCATTCGACTGTGTGGATCATTACAAATTATGGATAGTATTGTGAAGACTGGGCATTTCAAAACACTTAATTGTGTTTATGAGACACCTGTACATAGATCAAGAGAAAGTCGTTCGAACAGAACAACGGTATACTGCACAGTTTAAAGTCAGGAAAGGTGTGCCAGGGTTGTATCCTTTCACTGTGCTTATTCAATCTGTATGCTAAGCAAATAATTGGAAAAGCTGAACTATATGAAGAAGAACAGGGTATCAGGTTTGGAGGAAGACTCATTAATGACCTGTGTTATGCAAATAACACAATCTTCCTTGCTAAAAGTGAAGAGGACTTGAAGCACTTACTGATGAAGATCAAAGACTGTAGCCTTCAGCATGGATTACACCTCAACATAAAGAAAACAAAAATCCTCACAACTGGACCAAGAAGCAACATCATGATAAATAGAGAAAAGAGTGAAGTTGTCAAGGATTTCATTGTACTTGGATTCATAACCCGCAGCCATGGAAGCGGCAGTCAAGAAAGCAAATGACAAATTCCATTAGGCAAATCTGCTGCAAAAGACCTCTTTAAAGTGTTGAAGAGCAAAGATGTCACCTTGAAGACTAAGGTGCACCTGATTCAAGCCATGGTATTTTCAGTCACCTCATATGTATGTGAAAGCTGGACAATGAATAAGGAAGACCAAAGAAGAACTGACACCTTCTAATCGTGGTGTTGGTGAAGAATATTGAATATACCATGGACTGCCAAAAAAACGAACAACTCTCTCTTGGATGGAGCACAACCAGAATTCTCCTTAGAAGCAACGATGGTGAAACTATGTCTCACATATTTTGGACATGTTATCAGGAGGGATCAGTCCCTGGAGAAGGACATCATGCTTAGTGAAGTAGAGGGTCAGTGAAAAAGAGGAAGACCCGCAACGAGATGGATTGACACAGTGGCTGCGACAATAGGCTCAAGCAGATAGCACCTAACAACAACAATCTGACGTTCAAAAGCAAGCCTCAGAGCCTCTTCTGACACCCATTTTGCTCTTTTCTTTATTTCCTATGTTTTTAATTGCCTTTTGCTTTCTTCATGTATGACATCCTTGATGTTATTCCACAATTCTTCTCGTCTTCAGTCATTAGTGTTCAATGTGTCAAATCCATTCCTGAGATGGTCTCTAAATTGAGGTGGTATAAACTCAAGGTTCTCAATTTGAACTTATATATTAGCAATTAATGTTCTGCAGGCAGCCCATGGCCTTGTTCTGACTGATGATATTGAGTTTCTTAGTCTCTTTCCACAGGTGTAGTCAATTTGATTCCTGTATGTTCCATCTGGTAAGGTCTACTTTTATAGTTGTCATTTATGTAGTTGAAAAAAGGAACAAATCTTTGGCCTTACAAAATTCTATCATGTGATTTCCAGCATCATTTCTATCACCCAGGCCATATTTTCCAACTATCAATCCATCTTTGTTTCCGATTTCTGTATTATGATCACCAGTAATTATCAATGCATCTTGATCGCATGTTTGATCAATTTCAGGTTGCAGAAGCCAGTAAAAATCTTCAGTTTTCTCATCTTTGACTTTAGTGGTTGGTGCATAAATTTGAATAATAGTAGTATTAACTGGTCTTCTTTGTAGGCATATTATGTAGATATTATGCTATCATTAACAGTGTTGTACCTCAGGATAGATCTTGAAATGTTCTTTTTGACCATGAATGTGAGGCCCTTCTTCTTCAATTTGTCATTCCTGGCATAGTAGACCATATGATTGATTTAAAATGGTCAATACTGGTCCATTTCAGCGAACTAATGCCTAGGATATCAATCTTTATGTGGTCCATTTCATTTTGACTACTTCCAGTTTTTCTAGATTTGTACTTCTTACATTCCATGATCTGATTGTTAATGGATGTTTGCAGCTGTTTCTTCTCATTTTCATTCATGCCACATGAGCAAATTAAGCTCCCATCATTAAGGTTGACTCTACTTTGAGGAGGCAGCTATTCTCCAGTTGCATTTTGAGTGCCTTCCAACCTGAGGGGCTCATCTTATAGCAATATATCAGGCAATGATCCATTGTTATTCATAAGGTTTTCACTGGTCATTTTTTTTCAGAAGTAGACCACCAGGTCCTTCCTAGTCTGCCTTAGTCTGAAAGCTCTTTTGAATCTTGTCCACTATGGGTGACCCTACTGGTATTTGAAATACTGATAGCATAGCTTCCAACATCACAACAACATGCAAGCCACCACAAAATGACAACAAACAGATGCATGGGGATTGTGGGTATAGTGACTGGGAAAAAGCACAGGGGAGTTCTAGGGTACTGGTGAGATTCTGCTTCTTGATCTTGATGCTGGGTATTTGGTAATATTTATCTACAAAAATTCATTAAGCTGTATATTTTGTACAATATTTACAGAAAGTATATATATATATATACTTTCTGTAAAAAATTAATGATGCCTGATTCAGGGCAGTGGGAGTGAATAGGAATGGGTTGATTCTAGAGATAGAAAACCAAATGGATTTGCATAATGACTGAAAGAGGAGAATAAAGGAGAGAATAAATGATAACTGAGATATTTAGACTTAGAAATGGAAGATAGTTATTCCGTTTATTGAGTTAGGAACCTTATAAGGAAAAATTGCTTCTTGGGTGGAATTAATGAGTTCAATATTGGGTATTTGAGATACTTAGGTGGAACTACCCAATAAGCAAAATGAATGCTATTTGGAACTCAGGTGAGAATTAAAAATAGGAGCTTATTGGAAGTCATGCAGATAGGAAAAACAAATAGTTAAAAAAGTCAGAATATGAGAGCTCCCTAATTGAGTAAGAAAAGAAGATAACTGAGCACTAAGCCTCAGAAAACTTTGTTGTTGTACCAACTTAGTCCATGGCATTGTAGTTTCAGTACAAAATGTGTAAAATTCATAATTCTGCTTATGTAGTAAAGTTTTAAATCTTTTTTATTTCCTGTATTTTCCAAATTGTTTTCAATGAAAGTTCATTACTTTTGTAATTATATAAGAAGGTTATACAATGAAATAAAATACATATATTGTACAGAATGATAGGAAAGAGACTGAAGGTAGCAGTTGGTTGGATAATATCTGAAAACAACAGCTACCCCTGCATTTTTAGATTCTCTTTACCTATACAAATATCTATTTAAAAATATTTATTTGTTTATTTTTCATCAAAAATATTCAACTAAATGAGACTGGACATTCCAGATTTACCTCACCATTTGTACCTTCTTCATGTTTATCAGTTCACATAGTTTTAAGTAAGAGAAAACAGATATGTTCTTAGCGTGTCACTTATGAAGAAAAGGGACCTGATATTAAGAAAGAATTTTTTACAGTAAAATAATGTAATTGGCAAGTATACATTTTATTTACTAGTTCAAATGTTGGGCTCTGATATTTGGGGTTAGTTCTATTCCAAACGGATTAATCATTAGTTCATTAGTTGAAAGTGTCCTTATAAATGATAGAAAAATCATGAAGGAAAAAATATATTCTTAAAAGAAATTCCAAATAACCTCCATAACCCATCGTCATCAAGTCAATTCCAGCTCATAGGAAGCCTATAGGACAAGGTAGAACTGCCCCATTGGGTTCTAAGGCTGCAATCCTTATGGAAGCAAATCACCACATCTCTCTCCCGAGAAGCTGCTGATGGGTTCAAATCACTGACCTTTCAGTTAGCAACTGAGTGCTTTAACCACTGCACCACAAGAGCTCCTTAAACTCACTGCCGTTGAGTCGATTCTGATTCACAGTGGCTCTGTAGGACAGAGTAGAACTGTCTCATAGAGTTCCCAAGGCTGTAATCTTTATGAAAGCAGACTGCCTCATCTTTCTCCCAGGGAGAGGCTTGTGGGTTTGAACCCCTAGCCTTTCGGTTAACAACTGAGCGCTTAAACACTGGGCCACCAGGGCTCCTTCAAATAACGCCAAATGGTCCTAAAAGGTTTTAGTTATCAATATGAAATTTTATGGAAATCATTGCTGTTGTGTAATATGCATAGAAAGTAGCCCTGATGGCTCAATGGTTAAGCTTGTGGCTGCTAACTGAAAGGTCGGTGGTTTGAACCCACCAGCCGCTCTGCAGGAGAAAGGACCATTCGATTTGCTCCCATAAAGATGAGCCTGTGAAACCCTGGGGGCAGTTCTACTCTGTTCTGTAGGGTCATTATGAGTCAAAATCAACTGGACGACACACAACAACAACAACAACAACAACATGCATAGAGTTTATCTGTGGGAACTATAATTTTAAGCTGCTAGTCGTGATTTCTTTTTTATGTGATATATATGCTCTGATGACTCATTTAAAACCATGTGGCATGTATGCTGACAAGGGTTTGCTCTAGCTAACACAAGGAGCCCTGGTGGTGCAGTGGTTAAGAGCTCAGCTGCTAACCAAAAGGTCAGCAGTTCGAATCCACCAGCCACTCCTTGGAAACACCATGGGGCAGTTCTACGCTGTCCTATAGGGTTGCTATGAGTCAGAATCAATTCGATGGCAATGGGTTTGCAAACCCTGGTGGCGTAGGGGTTAAGTGCTATGGCTGCTAACCAAGAAGTCGGCAGTTCGAATCCACCAGGCTCTCTTTGGAAACTCTATGGGGCAGTTCTACTCTGTCCCATAGGGTCGCTATGAGTCAGAATCGACTCGACAGCAGTAGGTTTGATTTTTTGGTTTATCACATGCTAGAGACCAGCGATAGTCACCTACTTTGACAGCATCGGTCAGACACAACCTGCCACCCCTACCTAAATACAACAGGTCAGAGAACTGGTTTTCCACAGCAATTCAGCCCAAATCTAGTTCATTAGATTTGGGTATGTTTGAGGTGTAGAGAATAGTTTCCTTGAGAGCACAAGACAACTTGTGAGATTTTTAGTCAAGATATTTGTTTAGATTATAGGTGCCTTTTAGATTCCTTAATTCCATCCAATCCAACATTCTGTATGTTCCATGTAAAACATACTTCTTGTTGTTATAAAAAGGTATAAAATGTAATACATATATTTTGAACCTGGAGGAGCAGAAAAATTTATCATATGTACCAAGAAATATTAACTGTCAATCTAAAGCTAGTATATATGATTGCTCAATAAAAAGAAATTGAGGTTTTTCCCCATTAGGTAAAATGACTTTTATATTCTTATAAGGAAAAGATTATAATTGGAGTTTTTCACTCTTTTTTAGTGCCTAATGCTCTATTGGAGCCCTGGTTGCCTAATGGTTAAGAGCTTGGCTGTTAAACAAAATGTCGGCAGTTTTGAATCCACCAGGTGCTCCTTGGAAACCCTATGAGGGCAGTTCTACTCTGTCCTATAGGGTTTGATTTTTAATACTCTGTTTACTAAGGTGCTTAAACATATTGTTGATGTGAAATGCCCAGTTCAGAATTCCCACATGTGGAAAGAATATCTTAATTTCACTCCCCCGCCCATCTCCACCCTTGTCCCATTTTTCTAAAACCCTTAGTACAATGAACACATTCATTACCATTTCCCCTTTGTTTCTGAGGCAATTGATGGACTCTTCTCCAGGCAATGATGATTCAAGATGTTGAAGGAAACAAGGCCAGGACTGTCACTAGCCTTGCCTTTCAAAACGTTCCAATCACATATTAATCCTTTTCCAAATAGATGCCGGACAAATCCATTTTGACCCAGAACCAGAACAATGAAGCCAAATCTAGAATCATCCATTTTGGCTAAGGTTGAACCACTGGCAAATGCATTTTTGAAAATTTCGTTTTTTAAGGAATTAAATCCAATTCCTTTCCACAGGGGGAAAAGCCAATAATGAAGGCTGATGAGTGTAAAATGAGACCAAAGAGCCACAGGACATATTTATTTTGGAAAGAAAGTTAAAAAGACTAAGAAGTTTAGCCATAAAACATTTTACACTGGTTTAGATTAAACCAACAGTTTAAAAGATAAATATTTTACATTTTTCATACCAATGTGCAAGATAAAAATAGCTATTGTGCTCAGAGAAAGCTTAAGATTAGCGTAGAAAAGCCCCCATAAATGGTTCCCGAGGTATATGCAAAATGGGAAGGGGTGTCATTTTACAGGTTTTTAAAAAAGCTTTTCCTCAAAGAAAATTAATTCTCAAAGTAACATATAGAGGCTATTTAGCTAGGTGAATGTCTAAAATAGAGATCAGTAAATTCTCAAAAAGTGGTACTTCTCTTTGGATTCCTGGAATGGTAGCCAGGGATGGAAATAACTGGAACAAAGAGGTTTACTGTCAGTTGGCTGATCTCTATGTGGTGCTAAATGATAAAGTTGATGTAGTTTCTCGCAAAGAACAGGGAAGAGCACTGTCGGCACCATCTGGCCCTCATGCCACCTTACATGCAGAGGGACCACATACAAGTGAGGATCCTAACAGGAGGCAATAGATGGCATATTCAAAGTAAGATAATTAGAGGAAGTTTTACTGACAACTGGAAAACTCCATGGGATAGTGCAGTAACCGAGGCTGATGAAAGGCGGGTTGTTACCATACTCAGGCTGGAAAGGTCATGGGGAGGAGCAGTTTCCTGAAACCTGGAAGAGGAGAGACATACAGTCTTAAATGCCTTGAGAGGAGTAGTGACCTTCAGTGGGGTGACACAGTTAACTCAAGGAAGCCTGGTAGAGTGGGGGCTGAGGGAATAGATACCTGGACCTTGCTCTACTCTCTGCCTCTGATCTTCTGCTGAGGCTCCCCATTGGCTGAGCTGAAATCTAACTGGAAGCTAGAAGGTAGGGGAAAGAGTATCAATTTAAGGTCAGCATCCCATTGCGAGCCAGTCTCCAAGATGCAGAGCAGGTAGAAAAGGATCTACAGGTGAAATTGAAGACCCTGGTCCAGACCACTAGCTGTCAATCACCAGATGAAACCAAATGATCGTTCTTCGGATCCTCTGGGATCTACTTGCAACCTGGAAGGCTAAGAAACTCTTCTCTTTTTTTTCCTCCTTGTGTCTTAATTGAATTGACTTATTTCTACTTCTTTCATGAATTTTATTCATAAAATAACCCTTTTTGAATTTGAAGATAATGATTTCTCCAGCTTTTTTTTTTTCTTTTTTTCAGTTGAGCATTGTGCTTAACCTAGATTGTACCCAGAACATCTCTTTTCTTTCTCTCTGACTGCCTTCTGGACCCTTAAAAAAAAATTCTCCACCACTTAAGTAGAAAAAAAAAAAATGGTATTGCCATGTACTATAGTTGTTCTTGTGTTTGTATGTGCATTTCATGTGTTTGTGGGTGTGTGTGTGTTATCCGAAGTCTAACATGTCCACAATACATGTAAATGTTTTTGCAAGATGGCTTTTCTTATCCAGGCTGTTTTAAATTGTAATTTGAGTATTAATAGTATGACTGAGCCTAGTAACACTCATAAATTTAAGAGCGTATTCTTCAATCATTTCTGGGTTATCACATAGACATACTAGAAAGATGGGGCTCAGGGATGATTCCTATAATCCTTTAGGTGATATTATATAATGTCTAACTCTTTCTTAGATATGATCTTGAAGGTAGGTATTGACTGTGCCAAGATTAGAATGATCAAGATTATTCCATCTGTCATGGATTGAATTGTGTCCCCCAAAAATATGTGTCAACTTGGCTAGCCCGTAATTCCCATTATTGTGTGATTGTCCACCATTTTGTCATCTGACGTGATTTTCCTGTGTGTTGTAAATCCTATCTCTATGATGTTAATGAAACAGGATTAGAGGCAGTTATGTTAATGAGACAGGACTCAATCTAGAATGTTAGGTTGTGTTTTAAACCAGTCACTTTTGGGATATAAAAGAGAGAAGTGAGCAGAGAGACAGAGGAAACTCATACCACCAAGAAATAAGAGCCAGGAAAATAGCGCATCCTTTGGACTTGGAGTCCCTCTGCTGAGAAGCTCCTCGACAGGGAAAGATTGATGACAAGGACCTTTCTCCAGATCCGACAGAGAGAGAAAGCCTTCCCCTGGAGCTGATGCCCTGAATTCGGACTTCTAGCCTCCTAAACTGTGAGAGAATAAACTTCTGTTTGTTAAAGCCATCTACTTGTGATATTTCTGTTGTGGCTACATTAGTTAACTGAGACACCATCCTAGTTGGAGATGAGAATATCTTTAGGACTGAAACAAAATTATGTCTCTTGGAATAACATTTATCATTTCTCATTACTTACCTATCTTTGGCTACCTACTGTGTAAGTACCATATAGTGAAAGAAAATAATTCTGATATGACTTTCTCTTCACAATGCTACAGAGTGGTTTAGTAGAATTGTATAGGATGGGCCCAGTCTTAGACAACATTTTTATAAAGACATTGATGAAAGTACAATTTGGAATCTTATGAAGTCTGCACATGACTCAAGTGTTGTATAACGGACCCTATTGATGCCCCTTGGGTCCCTTTTCGCAGCTCTGTTTTCCATCTTCTCTGTGCCTGGCTACTAACTGCTTGCACCTGTTATCTTCAGAGGCTTCCTTGTGAGCACTGGAATCTTCTTGCCCAAAGAAAGCCAGAAGGCTGGGGAGTGTATATCACCCTCCTGCACCACCAACCTCAGCACCCATAACTAGTGAATGACTGGAGTAGGATTACAAAACCCCAGTTCCTGTGCTTTGAGGGGGATCAAACTCTGAAGTGTATTTTATGCTCCCCTTTTCCCTCCCCTTTTCTGCAGCCCCCACTCCTCTATTGGTTTTTCCTGGGAGCATTTTCTTAATACTTGCATTGGGATCCTTGATTCAGTTGCTGCTTTTGAGAGAACCCAACCTACAACAGGTTGAAGGGATGGCTAATGTCTTTAAAGGCTGTGCTATCACAGATTTGAAATTAAGAATATGGAGTTTAATAGGAATTAATAAAGAGTTCTGCAGAGGTTAAAAAACAACAAAGCAAAGCAAAGCAAAACAAAATAAAACAAAAAAGCAAACAAACAAAAAGAAAAAAAAAAAACAAATGCAAGAAGGGCCAAGCTTTATGGTGCTTAATACAATATGGGATCAGGGTAGTGTAGCGGAATGTGATCATTATATAACTCAAACTTTAATAAGTAATTTAATGTGGAATTTTTTATGTAATAGAGGTGAAGAGCCTGGGTCCTGGTTCCTAATAGTCCCATCATGTTGTGCATTTATGACAAATAGGATTTAATAAAGGAAATAGAAAACATTTTATGCATTTTAAGTAGAAAATGATTTAAATACAGTAAATTAGGTAATTGATGCAAAGGCCAGAGAAGCAGGTGTTAAGCCGAAACTCCAGGAATGACTCTCAGAACATCGTGGGACTTACCTGCCAAGGGATCTACTATATTCCAGGGGATTTGCTTTAATCAGGAAAGATGGGGAATCAGAGGCCACCATTAAAAAGAGCTTCGAAAACATACCATTGTAACTGCAGTGTTGGGATCAGGAAACAATTGCTGCAACTGCCTGTCACTGTTATGTGGAACCCAGATGTTCAGTTGCAAATTGTCTCTTGAGAACAAAGAGGTTGGTGGTTTGATGCTGGAATCTCAATGTACATTCCTGACAGTAGAAAACAGCCAAAAGCAGCATGAAGATGGCTCTCACCTCCTTGTGCATTCCAAATATTTCATGATTGCTTCTAATTGTCAGATCTATTTTCCAACCAAAATCTTAGCTGCTAGAAAGCCTAAGAAACAGTTTTTAGCTTTCCACCCATTGGAGTATTGGGCAGCATACTTGAAAGAGTTGGTGTAATTGCTGAATGCTAATCAGGACCACCATGTTGTACAATTCCAAGGAGCATCACTCACAATGCAAAGAGGTGGCCTGGCGCTGCCAATTGACCATATTGCTCACAACACCTATTAAAGACCGTCTAGAGTCAAGTGTTCAGTTTCAAGTGTCACGTTATAAAACACATTAAAAAACAAACAAAAAAACCTAGTATGTGTTCATGAACACCCATCAAAAACCACATCAAAAGGAGAAAGAAATGGAAATGGGAATTAAAATAGTGGTCTGTAAACATTCAGGAAGCAGCTGTAGACTTGTTATGGGTTTCAGTATATGGTAGAAAGAATATTGATATGTACGTGTTAAAGAAGTAGGCTTCAAGTTGGGTTTTTCATTTGAAATTTCATTTAAGATTCCTTTCAAATCTAAGAGTCTATGATCATAAGCTATTCTATATATTTGCAGACAGATTCTAAGGCCCTAGGTAGTCTTTGGAAGGTTCAACATAAAGTAAGACTTTAACAGCCCCTTCTTTTTCATTATTTTCTAACCTTAGTTTCACTACTTTTTTTTTAGAAGAGTTATGTGACATTTTCATCCCTTTTACTCGCTGTTATTTATATTTTTATTAAAAAATTAGTTTTCCTTGTCCTGTTCATAAATAATGCCTTTATGGCCTACAAGTTTGTGGGAGAAAGATATTCTTAATTAAAAAGGCATTATTCATTAATATTTTAATGTTATTTTTTGAAAATATGTACTTGCTAAGAAATGAATATTCCAAGAGAATTGGGGGAAAAAAAGATGAAGAAGAAGAAGGGGTGGTGTAGATTGGTAGTTTAGGCAATTGAGAGTCAAAATGAATTCTAACAGGAAAAAATAATTTGAAAAATAATAACCCCAAACTCAAGTATTTTATGGGCAGAAGAAACTTAGACTACTCTACTGCCAAAAGAGACTTTGATGAAACCAGAGAGCAAATGCTTTTGCCATGTGTGGTGTCAATAAATTAAGCCTGATGTAACTTTGGCCTGTTAAGGAAGGATCCTCATGGACTAGGGTGGAGATGGTTTTACAGTTTCAACAGTGCAATAGTCGGCTTTGGGTAAATGAATTCTAGAAATACATGACAGAAAATTGGGGAGCATTAAGGAAGCTCTTAGGTAAAAATGACTAAGAGACTTGAAGATTGACACAAAGGAATGACAGAGAAATGGTGTAATTAGTCTAGGAAGGTAATATTTTAAAGGATGTAGACAATTACCATAAATAAAATACTTAAAAAATATTTTTCATGTAATTATTCAATCTTTGGGTTGCTCTGGTGAGGCCTAAATAAAAGAATAATAAGAAAACTCTTGAGACAGAAATAACTGAAAAAAAAATTTCTATCCTTTAGGGGAGAAATAGAAATAAATATTTATGCCAACTCATTAACTGTCTAACATCCCATACACGCTAATGTATTATTTGCTAAATGAAGATGATAATAGAAATAATTTCTTAAAAATATGTATGCAAAATAGAAAAATTTAGATTGAAAACTTAGTACATTGGCAAAGGTGAAATTCAAATTCAGCAGCTCTAATTTTGGTAATGTATGCAATAAAATTAATGATATATATATATATATATATCTCTAAAATAAAGGGTACTTTTTCCCAGTATTCTTGTAATCATTAAGTTTGTGTGTCAACTTGGCTGTGCCATGATTCCCAGTGGTTTGAGAGTTATGATGTAGTTTGGCAGTCATATAATGATGTGATCACCTCCATGATGGGATCTGCTGTGAGTAGCTAAAAGGGAGTTTCCTTGGTGGTGTGGCCTGCATCCAATATAGGTGAACTTTCTGGCAAGGCTTGTGGGCTTTTGCTTGCTTTGTATCCTGCAGCTAGCTCCTGTTCCTCTGACCTCTAGTTCTTGGGACTTGAGCTAGCAGCTTACCTGCGTCTAGCCTGCCAATCTTGGGATTTGTCAGTCTCCGCAGCCTGAGATCCACAGGCCTGTTGTCTGACTTGCTGATCTTGGGTTCGCCAGCCCCTGCGACTACGTGAGTCAGGAGAAGCCTCCAGTCTGACCCATGGACTTGGGAATTTACAGCCTCTACAACTGTGTGAGCCATTTCCTTGATGTAAATCTCTCTCTGTATATATTTATATGCTTTACTGGTTTGCTTCTCTAGAGATCACAGCCTAAGACAATAGTTTTGTTTCATCCAGGGCTTTGAACTGCTTGGTTCAGATTTGAATCCCTGCTGAGAATTTGCATTTCTAACAGTTTCTAGGTGATGTTAATGCTGCTGGTTAGGAACCAATTCTGAGAACCACTAGTAGAGCAGTGGTTCTCAAAATTTATTATACATAAGAATCACCTTGGAATCTTGTTAAAATGTAGATTCTGATTCAGTATATCTGGGGTGGAAATGCAAGTTCTCAGCAGGGGTTTGAGCTGGAACAAACCAGTTCGAAGTCTCGGTGTCATAATTGACAGCTCTCTCACCTGCCCTACCACAAATTGTGCACAGAGTTTCCTAGGGAGCAACAACATTATCAGCACGTTGAGCAAAGTCTGCTCACTGATTATTGTAAGATCCTGAAAGTAATTAGCTTAATTACTTAGCCTTAAGTCGTCCCTGGGTGGCAAAGATGGTTAAGCACTTGGCTACTAACTAAAAAAGTTGTTAATTAGAACTCACCCAAAGGCACCTTGGAAGAAACGAAGGCCTTGTGATCAGCTTCCAAAAGGTCACAGTCGTGAAAACCCTATGGAGTGTGGTTCTATTCTGCACACATGGGATCGCCATCAGTCAGCGTCAACTAGATGGCAGCTAGTTTGATTTTGGTTACTTAGCCTTAGACTGTTTCCTTTTGATGACAAAACGTTAGAAAAACAGGGAATGGTTTGTTAAGTCAGTCAGCTTTTTTCCTTTACACAGCATTTGCTCAAATAGATAACGTTGACAGGCACAGGTGAAGAATGAAAAGCTGGTGCAGGTCTACATTAGGCCAG
Organism: Loxodonta africana; assembly: GCF_030014295.1. Lineage (NCBI taxonomy): Eukaryota > Metazoa > Chordata > Mammalia > Proboscidea > Elephantidae > Loxodonta > Loxodonta africana. The sequence continues at coordinate 143,452,468 of NC_087342.1, read as the reverse complement.
GCAGATTTTATCAGTTTGCAGCAGTGACTTTGGTATAGGAGGAAATTTTTTCCTGTGGGGAAAGCAGAGGAAACCTTCTTCATGTGAGATTGGCTAGTGTACTGCAAGATTAATAACAGTAATAATGAATCCACCACCTACTACGTGCCAGGCACTGTTCTATGTCCTGTACATATATCATCACTTAATTTTCTCAACCTTATGAGGGAGATAACATTATCATTGATGTTTTTGCTGGGTGCCACTTAGTTGATTCTGACTCATAGCAACCCATGTCACAGAATATAACTACCCCATATGGTTTCCAAGGCTGTAAATCTTTATGGAAGCTGACTGCCACATCTTCCTCCTGTGGAGCAGCTGGTGGGTTCATACTGCCAATCTTTTGGTTAGCAGCCAAGCACTTAACCATTGCACCACCAGGGATCCTCAATGACATTATTAGATCATCTCTATTATACAGTGAATTAAAAAAATTGACATGCAGAGAGGTTAACTTGCACAAGATAAATACAGGATTAAAACCAGGCTCTTAACCATTGATTAAACTATACTACCTCAATTAGTTGTTATATGTATATGTATATATGTGTGTGTGTGTATATATATATATATATATATATAAGATCAAGTAACATTATCACTTTATTATTCTGAATAGAAAAAAAATTGCTTACACTTAAAATGGAAAAAGGAATTAATATTGAGTGTTTTTTTTTTTCTTTGACCCGTCTCTTCTGGACATTCCTGCTTCATAAGTGATGTGTTCTTTCAGTTTCCTAGTGAATTGATGTGAGAAGACTTGAAGAGCATTAGAGTTAGTCATTCTTCTTTCTTATTTGCAGATGTGGCTGGGGCAGAAAAAGCAGAAAACCCATCATTTTCCTCTTTGCAGAGCCACACTTGTCATTCAGCTTCATCCCGGAGTCCATCTGGTAGTATCAATGGAGGAAATAGTTTGATCAATGAAAAAATTCTCTTTGGTGGGTTAACTAAGTCTTTGAGGCAGACTTTGGTTTAATTGATTTGAGCACTTTACTGAAAAAATTAAAAAGAAATATTTTTAGTGGCATGTAGACAGCTGGCACGAGAGAATCTTTTTTGTAAAAATAGCTAGTTTTAGAGCCCTTTACCCTCCCAAGTAGTACTATGAGAGATACTATGGCAAAAACCAAATTTGGTTTAAACATTTGACTCCATGTGCTTACAGAAAAAGGGACAGTTTTCTGTACATCAGCTCAAAACTAATTTTATAGAAAGCCCTGAAGTGTTTTAAGCACCTGCTACATCTCTACAAACTTTGACAGCAACTAAGTTAATTGTTCACCCTATTCTTTTAGAAATTTATTACATCAGTGCTTTATACAATGTAGAATTTGAAGTTTGCAATTATCTAAGTTACTTAGCAGAAATGATGTTAGTTATCTAGTGCTGCTATAACAGAAATACCACAAGTGGATGACTTAACAGTCAGAAATTTATTCTCTCACAGTTTAGGAGGCTAGAAGTCTGAATTCGGGGCTCCACCTCTAGGGGAAAGCTTTCTCTTTCCATTGGCTCTCTGGGTGAGGGTCTTGGCATCAGTATTTCCCCGGCTCTGAGAGTTTCTCAGTACAGGGACCCTGGGTCCAAAGGATGAGCTCTGCTCCTAGTTCTACTTTCTTGGTGGTAGGAGGTCCCAAAGAGCGGCTGCGGTGCTGCCACTGTCTACTTTCAAGTAGTGCCTGCATATTGCACAGAACCGTCTGTAAACCGGGCATGAGTTTTCTCTTTCTGGGACAACTGATCATAAGGAACTCCCCAAGTGGCCATAGGTGCAGACTGGGAGATGGAAAGTAATGTGACAAGATGGAGACCATAGGCATTTGGGTCACTTCCTTATGTAACTTACTTGTGCCTTCAGGTCCTGCTCAAGCCTGACCTCTTGTATACTACTTCCATTTAATGATGGAGTGCTGCTGTGCATGTCCAACTTTATGACTCTGTGGGTCAGACAACACCCGGTTCATGACAGGCAGCTAAGGTCACATGGTAACTTGGTGGCCCGTGGTTAATTGTTCAGTCTCTACTAAGGCTCGGTAACAAGCCAAATGCTGTTTCCCAAAAGGAGAGTAGATATCTGCAGAGGATGGGAGGGCTTTGCTCCAAAATCCTAAGGGTCTGCACCATGATTCACTGATAGGGGCCTGCCAAAGGCTTCAGACAGCATCTCTGTCTGCCACTGACACTTCAAGCACCAATGAATCAGCTGGATCATATGGCCCAAGTGGCAGAGCTGCTTGTACGGAAGCCTGAACCTGTTGCAGAGCCTTCTCTTGTCCTGGACCCCACTCAAAACTAGCAGCGTTTCAAGCCACTTGATAAATAGGCTGAAGTAGCATACCCAAATGAGGGATATGTTGCCTTTAAAATCCAAAGAGACCCACTAGACATTGTGCCTCCTTTTCAGTGGTAGGAGTGGCCACAGGCAAAAACTTTTCCTTCACTTTAGAAGTAATATCTCAACATGCCCCACAACACTGAACCCCTAGAAATTTCAGGTTAATTTCTCACTCTCTAGCACACAAATGTCTTACAGACAGGTGTAGAGTCATTGATAATTCTTCCTTACTAGGTCCAATGAGTATATTGTCATCAATGTTATGGACCAATGAGATGTCATATGGAAGGGAAAGGTGATCAAGCTCCCTGCTAACTAAATTATGACATAGGACTGAAGAGTTGATATATCCCTTAGGTAGGACTGTGAAGGTATATTGTTTGCCTTGCCAGCTGAAGGCAAAATGCTTCTGGTGATCCTTTGAAACTAGAATCAAGAAAAAAGCATTGGCCAGCTCAGTAGCTGCATACCAGGCACCAGTAGGTATATTAATTTGCTCAACAATGAAACCACATCTGGAACAGCAGCTGTGATTGGACCCACCACCTAGTTAAGTTCACAATAATCCACTGTCATTCTTTAGGATCCATCTGTTTTCTGCACAGGCCAAACTGGCAAGTTGAATGGGGATGTGATGGGAATCACCATCCCTGCATCCTTCAAGTCCTTGATGGTGGCAGTAATCTCTGCAATCCCTTTAGGAATGAAGTGTTACTTTTGGTTTACTACTTTCCTAGGTAGGGGCAGTTCTAATGCTTTACACTTCACTTTTTCTACCATAATAGCCTTTAGTCTACATGTCAGAGAACGAATAATGGGGTTCTACTAGTTGCTCGGTATGTCTCTTTCAAATTATGCATTCTGGAACTGGAGAAATAACTACGGTATGAGTTTGAAGTTCCACTGGACCCACTGTGAGACAGACATGAGGTAAGACGCCATTAATAATCTGATCTCCCTGTACCCCCACTCTGACTGGTGGGTCACAGTGACATTTTGGATCTCCTGGAATTAGTGCCAGTTCAAAGCCAGTGTTCAGTAATCCCAGGAAAGTCTGATTATTTCCTTTTCCCCAGTGAACAGTCACTCTACTAAGAGGCTATAGATCCCTTTGAGAAAGGCTGTGAGAAAGATTAACAGTTTAAATTTTGGCAGTGTAGTACGATCCTTCTTCAAGGGGACCCAGTCTTCCCTTCATTCATTCCTGGGCTTGGGGGTCTGTAAACTGGCTTAAATCAGGGAATTGATCGAGGGGCCATGACTCTATATTCTGGCGATTCAAGTTAGACATTCGTTCACTTGACCTAGAATTCTTCTGCTTGTATAGATCAAGTAAATATTTAATAGATTTCCCATCTATTTCTAGGGACACCATGACTAAGTAGCCAATGTCACAACCCATGTAAGTCAGACTATTCTAATTACTTCTTTGACTCTGCCTTCTATTACGGTAACCACACACAATTTGTCTTTATTGATTAAGTCCTGCCACTTGACCCCTACCACCACAGGGCCCAGTTGGCCCCATTGTAGTCAGGTGTCTTAATTTAGTTAGGGCAGTTCCTACTGTCAAATCTGATTTGCATAAAACAGCAATCACAGCAGTCTTCAAGGATGCTGGGGTTCCCTTCACAAATTTGTTCCTCACCGTTGTAAAATGTGTGTCTTCTGGGCAGTCCATGTGTGGGTCTGTGGGACTAACTTGATAAATCCACTCTAACATGCCAACTTTCCTAAGCCTTTGGATACCTTCTTCTACAGTATACCAAAGCAGGTCTGGTACTTCAATTTGATTTAGTGTAGGCCACTGCTTAATTCATGCTTTGGCAAACCAACCAAATAAACTATTAGATCCTTTCCTAACCTCTCAAGCTAAAACATCAAATGAAGGAACTGTGCTTAGTGGGCCCATATCAATAAACCCCAGCTGATCCAACTTTATGTTCCTTGTGCCATTATTGCACATTCTTAATAGCCATTCCTCCACATAGTCCCCAGTTTGTGTTTGTAAAAAATTAGAAAGCTCAAGCAGGTTTTTTGAAGTCTAGTGTACCTCCTCCTTGGTCACACTTTGTACTTCACCTTTTTATGCTTGCTGGAACTTAAGTCTATTTATAGATCTAGAAGTAAACTGGGTGTTGGGAATGGGTCCTGAGAACATTCAACCTTGTCTTTTAAGGCATCTGCCTCAGTTAATGCCCCAAAAAGCACCTTAGTCACTGCCACAGGCAATATCTCAGACAAAGATTCTTCAGCTACAGCTGGATTGATCTCATAATATGGGGGTAGAAGGGATAATGGTTTTATTTGGGAGGGTGGCTTAGAGGATAAAAAATGAAGAAATCTTATCAAATGGGATTAAGAGGGCTAGTTCTGTTGGCAGGAGTGATTCAATGAAATTTAGGGGCTTAATATCCCCAGCTTCCTGATTATCTGCCAATATGTCCCACCCCAAGTTTCAGGATCCCATTTTTCCCAATTGATGCCCTCATTTTAACTTCAGACACCATTCGAGGTTAGGAATTCAGTTGGCATTGTAATTTAGCCACTCTTACAATGAGACTCAGGGCCTGATTTTCAGCAATATCATTTTTGTTACTACAAGAAATAAGGCTTCCTTTCAGGGCACAAGTGGCAACTTTCAGGTCTTATATGTGGTGCTTGAGCTGTGATTCTGAATCTCTGAGCTCATCTCTTTCTTTCGCTATTTTGTCTAGCACAAGCAGGATCAACCAACCAGCTTCCTTAAACTTCTCATTTTGAAAAAAACTGTGCAAAGATATCAAACACGCAATCACCCAGAGCCTTGCCTCTCACCAACACTTCATCTATTGGTGGCGATATTTCGCATGTTAATATTGCCACTTCACACCATGAATTAACAGTACCCCCTTTACTATTGGAGACAGTGTTGTCAGTGCCTTTAAGATTAGTCAGACGTGAGAACCTATTTAGAAAACTCATCTTCACAATTTTGTTTCTCTAGAACCACTCTCAGCGCTAAGCGTCTTAGGCTGGGTTCTCTAGAAAAGCAGAACAAGTGAAGCATACACACACACACACACACACACACACACACACATATATAGTCATGATTTGAATTATATCCCCCCAAAACATAGGTCAACTTGGTTAGGACATGATTCCCAGTATTGTGTGGTTGTCCTCCACTTTGTGATTGTAATTTTACGTTAAAGAGGATTTAAGGTGGAATTGTAACACCCTTACCCAGGTCACATCCCTGATCCAATGTAAAAGTAGTTTCTCTGGACTGTGGCCTGCACCATCTTTTATCTCTCAAGAGACAAAAGGAAAGGGAAGCAAGCATAGAGGAGGAAACTCATACCACCAAGAAAGCAGTGCCGGGAGCAGAGTACATCTTTTGGACCCAGGGTCCCTGTGCAGAGAAGTTCTTAGTCTAGGGGAAGATTGATGAGAAGGCCGACGGAGAGAGAAAGACTTCCCTTGGAGTTGAGGCCCTGAATTTGGACTTCTAGCCAACTTTACTGTGAGGAGATAAACTTTGTTAATTCCATCCACTTGTTGTATTTCTGTTATAGCAGCACTAGATGACTAAGACATAGAGAGAGAGAGAGAGAGAGAGAGATTTATCTCAAGGGAATGGCTGTTGTGGTTGTGGAAGCTGGCAAGTCTCAAGTCCATGGGTCAGGTGTCAGGATGAAGGCTTCTCTTGATTCACACAACTGTAGGGGCTGACAAATCCAAGGTCAGCAGGTTAGATGGTAGGCTCCTGACTTATATGCTGCGGAGGCTGACAAATCCCAAGATCAGCAGGTAAGCTGATAGCCCAAGCCACAAGAACTGGAGGTTAGATGATTACGTGCCAGATGCAGGATTCAGAGCTAGTGAGCAAGGGCCTTGCTGAAACATCCATTTAAGTATTAGAGGCAGAACACATCCCCAAGGAAACTCCGTTTCAACTGATTGGCTGCTCATATCAGATCTTATCATGGAAGTGGTTACATCATTATATAACTGCCAAACTATCATAACTGCCAAACCACTGAAAATCATGGCCCAGCCAAGTTGACACACAACCTTAACCACCACGTTGTTAAAGGTGTTTTTGTCAAAAATTTCACATGTTTCTGTTTCTAGGATATTCTCTATAAAAATCAGTAAAAGTGGATACCTGAACTGATTTTTAATGTCACAAATTCAGGGACCTATTTACGGAAAACGGTGCCTATGGCAATTTTAAATTGCTGAATGATCTCTCACAGCTGGCAATAGAAACTGCAATGGCCAATAGAAACTGCTCTTTAGAGCCCCTCCTGCAGCAGCATCCAGGGCACGTGCCCTACCTGCCATACCATAGTTACACCTCTGTACACGTGTTCCATTTGGAGCAGTAGTTCTTAACTCTAGAAGCATGTTAAAATCATCCAGGGAAACTTTAAAACATAAGAATTCCTGGGCCCCACCTCAGGAAATTCTGATTTGATTGGTTTGGAGTGGAACCCCAGGGTCAGAATTTTTTTAAAGCCCCTCGGATGAGGGTTGGAAACAATGGTTTAGAGTTATTCTTCAGTTCACAAATGTTTGAGAGGACTATTCTAAAGAAAAAAAAAATTATAAAAAAAGATGCTTTGCTGGAATCTTTAATAAGATGTTATGGTTAACTTCTAATAATTTGTTGACTGTTTTCTTCCTACGAAATAATTTTCCAAGATCTGCCCTAATAGGATCAAAGGAAAAAAACAGATTGGAAGTTTATTCATATAAATAATTGAGTTCTATGTGTTAGCATAACTCAACTGAGGGAGAGAATATGTGTGTGTGTATGCACACACGTATATATACATACATACATTATTAGATTGTAAATATATATATATACATATATATATACACACACACATTATTAGATGGTAAATGCCAAGTAAGCATTTACAATCTAAAGAAGAACTAGACAACAAAGTTAGTGAAATCATCTCAGGAAGTAAGGTAGAATGTATTGTTACTCTCATAAGAATATTTCACCTCTTCTGCTCTTATCCTGATTATTTCTTATGCTGAACCATTTTTTCTCTTTTCTGTTCTTATTACTCTTCCAATCCTCAAAAGATATTTATATTTATTGTTAATCTAGATTTTTAGAGATAATGACTAAAAACTGCATGTCAGAGCAGTTTGGTAGAAGGATCCAACTTTTCTGGAATTTAATTCCATTTGGACATTGAAGTCCTTCATTACCTGTGTCAGAGACAATGCTATGTTCTCATCAAATCCTGTTTCATTTTCTGTTCTGTCAATGCCCTTCAACAAAAGACAACCAGGAACATACCTGTAGTTATTACTCATTCCAGTGAAGCAGAACACACACCATGGAAAACCATGGGGTATTTCAGTGTAGTAGGTTTAGTGATGGCCCCCCAAAAGATATATCCACGTTCTAGTCCCTAAAACCTGTTAATGTTACCTAATTTGGAAAAAGGGCTTTTGCAAATGGAATCCATTTAAGGGTCTTGAGATGAAGAGGTCATCCTGGATTACTTGGGTGGGTCCTAAATCCAATAACAAGTGCCCTCGTAAGAGACACACACAGAAGAAGATAGACACACACAGGATGAGGTCATGTGGCCCCAGAAGCAGAGATTAGGATGACGTGACCACAAGACCACAAGTCAAGGAATGCTGACAGCTGCCAGAGGCTAGAAGGGGCAAGGAGTGGATTCTTCCCTGGGACCTCCAGAAGGGATACAGCCCTACTGACACCATGATTTTGGACTTCTGGCCTCCAGAACTATGAGAGAATAGATTTTCTGCTCCCAGTTTGTGGTAATTTTTTACAGCAGCCGTAGAAAACTAATACACTCAGTAAGAAGGTGCTAGAAAGCACCTATTTGGTGCCTTTGGTTTTGGTTAGAGGATTTGGGGAAGTCCTAAGAAAGAAGGTTTAGGTGTAGATTGGATGCTGTCAGAAATCAAGGGCAATTCTATGATTGGGTGTCTCAATTAATCTTACATACAGAAAGAGGATACTAGAACAAGGATAATGCTACAGTTGGTAAAGTAGTAGTTGGAAGTGTTTGGTATTTTTTAGGTAGCACAATGACTTTGTTTTTGTGTGTGGTTAGACAAATTATGAAGTGATTTTGCTTTATTTCATTTTATCATGGTCTCAGAGTAACCTCTGAAGTTGGTATTCTATGAGTTTTTTAATGTTTGATAGGAGAATAACATGACCTAGCTATGAGTACCACACCAACTTTCCAATGTTGTGGGCTGATCTTTTATTCTTTCTTGATTTCCATAGTAACATTGCACATTTCTAAGACCCCTGTATCTCTCCCTGCTCAAGGAGCCACCCTCCCCATGGCGGGGAGGTAAGTTTACACAGAATTGAGCTATAGTGTTTCACTGAAGCCCTACAGTGTTGAGCTTGTTTCATTTTCCTATTTCAAGGGGAAAGCAACAATATTTTATAAGATAATAATAATATTTTATAGTTTAAATTGAGCACAGATACTTTGTTAAAGCCCTTTGGCATTGAGTCTCTTTTGTTTTCATAGGAATAGGTCCCTTACTGGATTTTGGTTTTCTGAACAGATTTTTTTTTTTTGGTAAAATTGCTTTTTAGCATCTAATGGAAACCCTGATGGCGTAGTGGTTAAGTGTTATTACTGCTAACAAAAAGGTCAGCAGTTCGAATCCACCAGGTACTCCTTGGAAACTCTATGGGGCAGTTCTACTCTGTCCTATAGGGTCACTATGAGTCAGAATCGACTTGACAGCAACAGGTAGTTTTGGATTTAGCATCTAATGCCTGATTGTCTAATGCCTTTTCTTATCTATCTGCTTATCTTTTTGAATATTGTTTGTCTATGATAGTTAAAGTCTATTGGGAGAGGATGGGACTGTAAGTCTATTTTTAAGCTGGCCCCTGAGGCTGACAAGTTCAAAAGATTTTTTTTTTTTTATTCAGTGTCCTTTAGACAAACTTTGCCCCAGGTCACCATTTCAAAACCTCATAAGGACTTCTTCCCCAGTCTTGTTTTTGTGTCCCTGAGATGTGCTTTTGTTTTAGTTTCATATTCTTAAAATCAGGAAGTTTTGTCTGGCCCTGATGGGTAATGATTGATCTTTGACCAAGCTCTAGCAACACGAGGTCACCCAGCACCAGTCTTAGAGAGAGGTTGTAGTTCTTACAGAGTCCTTTCGATCTAAAACTGTGCCTATTCCAGGTCAAACGCCTGGTTCCTTTATGTTTTCACACTATAATGCTAACTCTTGTGCATAACTTTCTAACTGGCACAATTTCACTGAAGACAATTTCACACAAAGACAATAAAATAGAATGACCACTCTGGGAATATTTTGATGTGGAGAAAATTGCTCATTTAGAGGTGACTTAGAACAAAAAAGAAACAAAATTTTGACTTTCCAATTGTCTTCTGTCTTTAATCGGGATAAGGAGAATTCTAAATAAAATTTACACTCAAAAAATTGCTTCCCTAAAAGATTCTGTAGCAAAAGCTAATGCAAAATGTGAGAAGCACCAAAATCCATTCCTATTCTTCCCATCTGTATCCTTTGCCTATTCTTCTCTTACTCCCTTTTCCTTCACCCTTAGAAACTTGTTCAAGATTTTTAGAGATGATGATCAGAAATTTCATGCCAGAGAAGTTGAATATATGGATCCAACTTTTCTGGAATATTCTTTCACTTGGACATTGAGGTCCTTCATAACTGTGCCAGAGACAATGCTATGTGCTCACCAAATCCTGTTTCATTTTCTCTTCCTAGATGTATAGGAAAGCTACATATTCCAGCTCCTCAGTCATATGTTGGAGTCATGTGACTATGTTTTGGTCAATGAGATATGGGGAAAGTGATGTATGCCACTTTCAGGCATGGAAGTAAACCTGCATAATCATCCGACATTCATTCTCCCTTTCCTTGGCAACCTTGCCAATCACACGTTTAAGATGGTAGTGTCATAGCATGGAAAGTCTAGACCCTGAGTCATCAGGAGTATGGTCAGGTGTGGCAACATCCTGCTATATTCTGTAGGTACATGCAGCAGAATTTGTTGATGGACTGGATCTGAAGTGTGAAAAAAAGAGTCCAAATGAAAGGGTGGATCTGCCATTAACTGGGAGGGGGAGTATTCTGGAAGAGCAAGTTTTGGGGGCTGGGGTCAGAACAGGTTTTTGGCTTTGGTCATGTTAAGTTTGAGATGGCTCTTAGGCATTTCTGTACCACAGGGAGCACTCATAGCGTAACTTTTCTAGTATAATATCTTGATCAGTTTGTTGTTGCTGACTGTTATTTTTCTTTCAATTCAGTTGTGAACTTGTTGCAAACAGTGGTGATATTTTAGACTCATTCCTTATCCTCCACATTGTCAAGTATAATTTTGAAGCTTAGATTTTCTCTGAAAGCCTGTTGATTTATTACATAAAGCAGATAATGTAAAATAAATCATACATGCAAGTTCTGTTTCATATAGACTATCTTTTAAAATTCAGTTTAGTATTGCTTATACTCTATGTGCTAGTAGGCTCATGTGCTTTATTATCCAGAAGAGCACAAGCAAGATGATAGAAGTTTGGCAGATAAAAGAGAAAAGCTCTCTAGCAATTAAATTGTACATGGAAAATGTTACCAGAAATGATTCCTGTACAATACACTCATTTACAGGAAGAATCTCATTTGCATTTAGTCTGTATTTCAGTTCATTCACAATGAGAATTCATGTCTTAGGGACTATGGCCAGGAATATGCCAGAGACCCAGGGACTGAGTCCAATTATATGGGACCCTGGCAGGGGCAGGTGTGTAAGAGCAATCTTTTTTTTTTGCATCTTGTAAAGTTGATGATGGTACTTTATTACCAAGGCAAGAATTCAAAATCAAATTATGATGAAGTGAAATAGCTAAAAGAAATGATTATTTTTGAAAGAACCTCATGCGTGTTTTAGGAAGAAGGAGTTTATTATGTTGTTTTTGTTATCTTTGAATAAAGTGTTCAGGAAGGTAGCTTGATTCAGGAATAACATAATCTGTGCCTTTGTGAACCTAAATATGAACACTGCCAGGAGATGTCAAACTAAACTACTTTCAGATTACCTCACTCTCGATACTGATTCCCTGGCCCAATAGATACTTAATAGATATTGGTTAACTTGAGTGCGCTTTGAACAAAGACAATGTAGGGAAAAGAAACTTTGATTTTTTCACCCTTCCATGGGCTAGGATAACCTAGGAAGAACACGCCAAGAAACTTTTTAAAAGGTAGTACCAAGGAAAGATCCTATTCCTATGAAAAATTAGAAATGTATGTGTTATCAGTAAACTCAAAATATTGCTACTTTTAGCTATAAGACATCAATTACGTTCAAATGTAGCATTTCATGGTTAGCCTGTTAACTCAATTCCAGGTTGTAGGTTCATGCTGAGACCACTGTTGAATCCACGGATTTAATCTTCTCCTAGATACACTAGGATATTCTTGATGTTGACATGTGTCTCCCCAAACGTAATATATGACTAAGGACACATTAAAAGCATACATTCATTTTTTTCCTTCATTATGGAACATTCTCATGCATTCAGACAGGATAAGATTTTTTTTCTCATTGTATATATTATTCCTTTAATTGTACAATTTCATTTAAGATTAGTTGGTTTTGTCATTTTAGGATTAATTATAAAATGGTAATTATGAACTTGAGATATTTGCTGTTGCTTGACTTTTCTGAGGGAAGATTGTTACTTGGCAGGAATGTTTAAACTGGGATGAAGAATTCATTTAGGGTCCTGAGCTTTCAGGTGAGGATGGGGATAGGGGGTAAGGCCCACCACAGGGCCCAATTCTGGTAACTTTGTAATCTAGAACCATTTGTATTTGAAGGCAGAACCCCTCAAAGAAGTCAGTGCTAACGGAACCACTTTGGTACCTTCTGCTGAATTTTGTTCCCTTTGTGCTAATAAAAATAAGTTGAGGAAACCGCTTTGTTACCAGGGCTCCTGGGGAAAGTGTAAAAGTCCTGCAAAAGCAATTACAATCAAAATGAGTCATAGTGCTAAAAAAAGGTGAGCTTGCTTGTCTAAATTTACAGTTCATACGTCATTCCAATAATTCTTAACTAATTACCAGTATCATCATGGTCTTCTGTTACCATCACAAATCTACTAGACTTACGTAAGGGAATATTTTTATTTCAAATTTTACATGTGAGCTGATGAGAAGAGGCTAGAGCTTTTATATATTTTTAAAAAGCTTTAATTTAAAATATCGTTCATTTTTGATGAATCTTTAAGTATCTCTAAGTACTGTAGAATTGTGTTCAGGTGTATCTCACAAGTTCTGCATATGCAGAGCTTTACCTATTTTCTCAGCTGAAGCCAAATATATTTGCTTTTTGTGGGCCACATTCCAGTCAGTCATTAAATCCAATTAAGCTTCCTAATTGAGAACACTTTTTTCAGGTGGCAAATGTCCAAATAGTTCATAAATGCAATACCTTTCTATGTTGATTTAGCAATAAGCAGGCAGGGAATAAATAGGCTCCAATATAAATCTTTCACTGAAGTGATTATTATGTTGACTAATCACATTAGAAATGCAGCTATTGAATGCCAAAAGAGCAAATCAGTATTAGGAATGCAGAATAAACAAAAAAACAATAAACAAAAGTACATCCCCCCTAGTATCTAAAATCCCACTAAGTCCTATTCACCTGCATTCTCAGCCCAGTTTAGATTAAAGCCCTTTAAGCACTTATTTGAGATCATATTAATAGGTATTCACCACAGAGGTAAGGTTGCTTCTCTTTCCATTGGGACTCTGATAAGGTCTAGATCCAGATGACTTTGGAAAAGGATAGTCCAGTGAATCCACTCCTTCATTCCCATAGGGCAGTGGGATTAACCAGTAAGCAAGGTACAAGTGGGCTTACAGTAAACAAGTTATGCACAGCTTGGTGTTTATTTACTAATAATCTGTAGTACACAATTTCATATGGGTTTCACATCAAAGATATGGTGAAAAACGGGTGAGATTGGCAACTACAAATTGGTAAGTGCACAAGTAAGCACATGTGTACCTTGCTGATTGGGTGATCCGTCCACCATAGGGGAATATCCTCACAATTTGGCTACTTGTTTACCAGCTTTTGGGAACTTAAAGACACAGGCCCCTTATCTCAATTACTGAGACAGGAATTCATACTAGCCCAGTCACCTAGTTCCTACAGAAATAATAGGGAGAAAACCTACATTTCTGCAAAAGAATACATGGGGAAGTCCTATTAGGCTTGGGATAAGTTTTGACATGTTATTGGAGTGAGTTGTACTACAGTAAAGGGATGCCTGGGTAAAACTAATGTTGTTTCATTCCTAGGAATGTAAACAGAGCTACTTTTCTCAGCTGCCTTCTGCTGAATATTTTTCCTTTTAGGAATTATTATAATTATTTTTGCTCCATATGGAGATGAGTGGCATATAAGAGTTTGGAAGCAGAGCTGAATTGTTTGGCACAACTGGAGAAAGGACAGCCAGAGAGGTTGAGTGAAAGAAACTATTGTTAAAGTAACAGAGTTGTTGGAGGAGAGGGAAATTTGAGGGTTGTTTGCTAGTAAGATGTGCTATATAATTTTTTTTTTAGTTCTTCTCTGATGTCTTTAGCAAACTTTGCAATGCTCAATAATCGTGCATGTGAGCGGGCTTCTCTGGACAGAAGTTCAGAGTACAAGAGGAGAACTGACGTAAGGTAATGCCAGAGAGGAAAACCTTTTGGCAAAATTGAATGAGTAAAACAGACTGACCAGCAACTGGAATGTATTTTTGTTTGCCGTGCAATTACAATTGGAGGTGCAAGCCAAGAGATATTACCTCTCTGGTTGATTAGCAGGAATGTCTCCCAGCAGTGAACATGGAATGCCATTTTAGGAAATGATAAGTCTGACAAACTCACTTTCTGGCTGGATGCATCTAGGATATGCTGCTCCATGCTTTTAGTATGAGCATTTTCATGGGGCTGATGAGATGTGGTGATGGCAGGAGACATGTGTGGCCAGTTCTAACCCAAAGGAAGTAAATCTAGACCTGTCATCAGAAAAAAATCCTGCCTGGAAATCCAATGTTACAAAGCATAGGCACAGAACTCAAGAACAGCAAGAATTTGAGGTGAAATCAGGAGCACTTCAAGCTAGTTTGAGGGAAAAAATGTCCACACAATGTCTACACTATGTGTAAAGTTATTCCCCCAGGACTACCCTGCAGAATCAATGTGGACTCTTGACCAAAACCACATATTGTCATGTTTAAATTCAAAATTATATATAGAAAGTGCTGCTCAACATGGAAATCATTATTATTTGAACCAATTCCAGGCCATCAGAAAACTTTCAGGCTACTGTTTCTCAAATGCTTTCTTCACAGTCCATGTGTAGACTCCATGAAGTCTTACCAACTATTAGAATTTAACTTGTCTACTCTGTGCTATACCCTGTTGCATTCATGTCGACTCCTTCACATGCTATTGTCCCATTGATTCTGACTCATATGGAGCCCCAGTGGTGCAGTGTTTAAGACCTCAGGCTACTGAGCAAAAGAATGGCTATTTGAATCCACCAGCAGCTCAACAGCAACAAGTTTGGTTTGGTTTTGGTTAGCCTGCCCTATACTGTGAATCGTTCAAAGATGCCATGATTAAATACTTCAACGACTTTGCAGTTTTTCTTCCTTCAATGGAAAGACAATGTCCAACTTTCAGTTGAATAAATTCAATGACTGGATTGATACTGGTTCCCGTAAAGATTTCAATTCATATAAGTTAGTAATTTATTAAATGCTTTGTATATTAAGATTCTATGCTAGGTGCTGAAATAATTTAGGAAATCTATTGAAAAAAACTCATAGTTCAGCTACTCTTATGGAATTGATTCAGACCTATGCAAACATTCTCTTACACAATTTTTGTAGATTATAACTTGAAAAGATAAGTGAAAGCCTCCATGAGGTCTCCCTGTGATGCATTCATCATACAGCCTTTTTAGCCTTGTTATTCATGGTGGCCTAACAACTTTAGCAAATTATTATTATTATTTTAAAAATTTCCATTGACTTCTGTCTTGCATTCATGGTCATTTATGTGAATGTTCAAGAAATATTAACGCAATTCATCCTGTCATTCTGATACATCTTAGATCCTTAACTTTATCATTATGTGAAAAATCACAAATAGCTGTTACCGAGTGGTACCATAACAGTTTCTGGTCTTTAACGGAATGTGTTTTATATGGTGTGTGCTTTTATGGGGCACCTTCTTTCAGAAACACTACACTCTGTGCTCCTAATCCTGCTGGAATAGAAACGATTTGTTGTAACTCAGCCTGAGCAGGGCTTGGTCTGTCAGAATTGATCATCAGCTGTTTAGAGCCTACATTACCAGTATTCTGTTGACCCCTATGGCAAGAGTCCTCCAACTGCATATTTTAGCAATCTTTTTATGAGAGATTTCTCCTTTAACCCCTGTGACAACAATGTAACCCTACCTGCTAGGTGACTTTCATGGTCTGTGTAATAGCAAAATATTAAAATTGACTTCAATCAGAGAGTTTTAGAAGACATCCCTGAGTAGTCTACCTACATGTAAATTTCACATTATATTGCCTGAGAAATTTCCAAAGTTATGTGTTTTCATTACTTTTACAAAACTTTTAATTTAAACAATTCAGTTCCTTGAATGGTGTCCAATGGTACAGTAAAATACTCTCTTTTAATACCATCATGAATTTATGAAATGTGTACATTCTGGGAGAAATCGTGTCATGAAATATCTTTTTTCTTTATTTTTGGTGAAAATATACACAGAGAAACCCACTCCCATTCCACAGTTCCTAGACATAATGACCAGTGACATTGGTCAAATTCTTCACATCCTGTCAACATTCCTGTTATTTCTGTTCTAATTGTATCATTTCCATTTACTTAATCTCCTTGCTTCCCAGCCTTCTCACCCATGCTTTAAAATAGCTGTTGACCCTTTGGTCTTATATAGATAATTTTCTTTTTTAAATAACACAATGCTAAAGGGTGATAAACTTTGCTCTTTGTACTAAACAGTTACTTGGTTTTCAGGTGACTTCAGGGGATAGTTTCAGTTCAAGGTTTGAAGAGCAACACAGGGCCACAGTCTTGGGCACTCCTCCAGGCTGAATAGGTCCAGTAAGCCTGGATTCTTTAAGAATTTTAAGTTCTGTTGCACATTTTTTTCCCTTGTTTTCAGAATTTCTCTACCATGTTTCTGATCAGAATGTTCAGTAGTGGTAGCCAGGCATCATTTAGTTCTTGTCTCAAGGTAGAGAAGACAATGATTTATATAGAGAACTAGCCCTGTAGTACAGTTCCTTCTCTGATTCTTAGATTTCCTTCTTTCTCTTTTGTTCTATATGAATAAAGACCAATACAGGCGTACCTCGTTTTATTGTGCTTCACTTTAATATGCTTCACAGATACTGCGTTTTTTAAAAATTGAAGGCTCGTAGCAACCCTGCATTGAAAAATTATATCAGCACCATTTTTCCAACAGCACGTGCTTACTTCATGTCTCTGTGTCACATTTTGGTAATTCTCACAATATTTCAAACTTTTTCATTATTATTATACATGATATGGTTAGCTGTGATCAGTGATCTTTGATGTTATTATTGTAATTATTTTGGGGCACCACAAACCGCGCGCATGTAAAATGGTAAACTTAATTGGTGAATGTTGTGTGGTATCCTGTGACTACTCCACCGACTGGCCATCGCTCCATCTCTCTCCCTCTCCTCCGGCCTTCCTATTCTCTGAGACATGACAGTATTGAAATTAGGCCAATTAATAATCCTATAGTGGCCTTTAAGTGTTCAAGTGAAAGGAAGAGTTTCACCTCTCTCACTTTAAGTCAAAAGCTAGAAATGATTAAGTTTAATGTGAAAAGCAGGTCGAAAGCCAAGATAGGCCAAAAGCTACACCTCTTGTGCCGAACAGTTATTAGCCAAGTTGTGAATTCAAATGAAAAATTCTTTTTTTTTTAAAAAAATTTTTTATTGTTCTTTAGATGAAGGTTTACAGAGCAAATTAGTTTCTCATTAAACAATTAATACACATGTTGTTTTGTGACATTGGTTCCCAACATGGCAACACTCTCCGCTTCTTGATCTTGGTTTCCTCATTTCCATTTGTCCAGCTTTCCTGTCCCCTCCTGCCTTCTCGTCTTTGCCCCTAGGCTGGTGTGCCCATTTTATCTCATATACATGGTTGAGCTACATGTATTATTATTTGTTTTATGGGCCTATTAATCTTTGGCTGAAAGGTGAACCTCAGGACTGACTTCAGTACTGAGTTAAAAGGGTGTCTGGGGGCAAAGGAAAAGTTCTTGGAGGAAATTAAAAGTGCTACTCCAGTGAACACGTGAATGATAAGAAAACAGAACAGCCTTATTGCTAATGTAGAGAAAGTTTTAGTGGTCTGGATAGAAGATCAAACCAGCCACAACATTTCCTTAAACCAAGCCTAATGCAGAGCAAGGCCCTAACTGTCTTCAATTCTGTGAAGACTGAGAGAGGTGAGGTAGCTGCAGAAGAAAAGTTTGAAGCTGGCAGAGGTTGATTCATGAGGTTTAAGGAAAAAAGCACCTCCATAATATTAAAGTGCAAGGTGCAGCAATGAGTGCTGATGTAGCAGCTATATCAACTTATCCAGAAGATCTATCTAGGACAATTGATGAAGGTGGCTACGTTAAACAACAGATTTTCAATGAAACAAAACAGCCTTATATTGGAAGAAGATGCCATCTAGGACTTTCATAGCTAGAGAGAAGTCATCTTGGCTTCAAAGTTTCAAAGGACAGGCTGACTCTTGTTAGGGGCTAATGCAGCTGCTGGCTTTAAGTTGAAGCCAATGCTCATTTACCATTTTGAAAACCCTATGGCCATTCTGGAAACCCTGGTAGCATAGTGGTTAAGAGCTATGGCTGCTAACCACGAGGTCAGCAGTTCAAATCCACCAGGCGCTCCTTGGAAACCGTATGGGGCAGTTCTACTCTGTCCTATAGGGTTGCTATGAGTTGGAATCCACTAGACGGCAACGGGGTTTTTTTTAGGGCCATTAAGAATTATGCTAAATGAACTCTGCTTGTGCTCTATAAGTGAAACAACAAAGCCTGGATGACAGCACATCTGTTTACAACATGATTAACTGAATATTTTAAGCCCACTGTTGAGACTTATAGCTCAGGGAAAAAAAAAAAGATTCCTTTAAAAATATTTTGCTTATTGACAATGCACCTGGTTGCCCAAGAGTTCTGATAGAAATGTTCTAGGAGATTGTTGTTTTTGTGCCTGCTAACAGAACATCCATTCTTTCAAGTCTCATTATTATTTAAGAAATACATTTCTTAAGGCTATAGCTGCCATAGATAGTGATTCCTCTGATGGATCTGGGCAAAGTAAATTGAAAACATTTTGGAAAGGATTCAAGATGCTTTTAAAAACATTTGTGATTCATGGGAGGAGGTCAAAATATCAACATTAACAGGAATTTGGAAGAAGTTGATTCCAACGCTCATGGATGACTTTCAGGGAATCAAGACTTCAGTGGAGAACTAGAATTAGAAGTGGAGTGTGAAGATGTGACTGAATTGCTACAATCACATGATAAAACTTGAATGGATGAAGAATTGCTTCTTATAAGTAAGGAAAGAAAGTGGTTTCTTGAAATGAGATCTACTGCTGGTGAAGATGCTGTGAACATTGTTCATGTCCTCTGTCCAGTTTTTGATTGGGTTATTTGTCTTTTTTGTTAAGTTGTAGAAGTTTTCTACATATTTTAGATATTAGACACTTACCAGTTATATCATTGTGAAATGTTTTTTCCCAGTCTGTAGGTTGTCTCTTTACTCTTTTGATAATGTGTTTTGATGAACAAAATTATATAACTTTTATGAGGTCCCGGTTAATCTGTTTTCTTTTCTGTTGCTTGTGCATTGGTTGTTGTGTTTGATAATCATCACTGAAAAAAATTAGGACCCAAAACTCTGCTCTTACGTTTTCTTCTAAGAACTTTATGGTTTTAGAATTAATGTTTAAGTCCTTGGTCCATTTTAAATTAGCTTTTGTGTTTTTTATGGTGTGAGGTATGGATCTTGTCTCCTTTTTCTGCATGTGGAAATCCAGTTTTGCCGGCACCATCTGTTGAAGAAACTGCTCTTTCCTCATTGAATGAGTTTGGATTCAATTGTCAAAAATCAATTGATCATAGGTGTTTGGATTTATTTCTGGGTTTTTAATTCTATTCCATTGGTATATGTATTTATCATTAAACCAGTACCAGGCTGTTTTGATTACTGTAGCTGTGTAATATGTTTTGAAGTTAGGATGTATGAGGCCTTTTACTTTGTTCTTCTTCAGAATTACTTTTGTTATTTGGAGACTCTTGTCTTTTTATGTAAAATTGGAGATTAGTTTTTCCATTCCTGTAAAGAATGCTGTTAGAATTTTGATTGGAATTACATTTTTATCTGTAGATCTCTTTGGGTAGCATTGACATCTGACTATATTAAGTCTTCTAATCCATAAGCACAGAATGTCTTTCCACCATTTTAGGTCTTCTTTAGTCTCTTTCAGCAGTGTTTTATAATTTTCACTGTATGAGTCTTTCACATCCCTGGATAAATTTGATTCCTAGGTATTTTGTTCTCTTAGATGCTATCATAAATGGAGTTGTTTTCTTAATCTCATTTTCAGATTTCTCATTGCTGGTGTATAGAAACCCAGCTGATTTTTGCACGTCGACCTTGTATCCTGCAACTCTGATAAATTCCTCTTTTAAATATAGAAACTTTTTAGTAGCTTCTTTGGGGTTTTCTATATTTAGGATTGTGTCATCTATGAATATAGTTTTACTTCTTTCTTTCCAATTTGGATACCTTTTATTTCTTTTTTGCACCTAATTGCTCTGGCTAGGATTTATAGTACAGTACTGAATAGGAGTGATGAGAGTGGGCATCATTGTTCTTGTTTTCAAAGGGGAAATTTCTCAATCTTTCTTCATTGAGTATAATGTTGGCTGTTGGTTTTTCATGAATGCCCTTTTCTTCATATCTTGCTGAGAATTTTTATCAAGAAAGGATGTTGGATTTTATTGAATGCCTCTTCTGTGTTGATTGAGATGATTGTGTGGTTCTTTCGTTCTATTAATGTGGTATATTACCTTACTAATTTTCTAGTGTTGAACCACCCTTGCATTCCTGGAACAAATCCCAATTGATCACGATGTATACATTTATTATATTCTGTTGGATTCTGTTTTCTGGTATTTTGTTGAGAATTTTGGCATCTATATTCATAAGGGATATTGGTCTGTAGCTTTCTTTTCTTGTGGTATCCTTGTCTAGATTTGGTACCAGATAATGGTGGCTTCATAGAAAGAATTGGGTAGTATTCTTTCTTCCTCTACTTTTTGGAAGCATTTGATCAGAATTGGTGTCAGTTCTTCTCTAAATGTTTGATAGAATTCCCCAGAGAACGCATCTGGTCCCACACTTTTTATTACTAATGTAATCTTTTTGCTTATTATGGATCTGTTGAGGTTTTCTACTTCCCTTTGAGTCAGTTTATGTAGGTTATATGCTTCTAGAAATGTCTCTATTTTGTTGAAGTTGTTAATTTTGTTGGGGTTTAGTTGTCCGTAGTATTCTGTTATGATCCTTTTTACTTCAATTGGGTCAGCTCTAACATGGCCACTTCCATTTTTTATTTTAGTTATTTTCATCTTTTTCTCTTTGTTTCTTTGTCAGCCTAGCAAATGGTCTGTCAATTTTATTGATCTTTTCAAAGAACCAACTTCTGGAATTTTCATGAAATATTTTCAAGAATAAAAAAATAAATAAAAACTTTTTTTTTTTTTTCCAAGACATACCAAACAGGGTTCTCTTGATTATTTCCAACATTAAAAAAAAAAAAAAATAGTCTTTTCAGCATAATCAGTTGTAGGGATTCATCTCAGCTCATACTCTTTGCTCTCCTCCAGGATATTTAAGCAGAGAGTCAGCTTGAGTTAAGGTAAAGACTCTACAGCTGCTTATCTGGGAAGTTACTTGCCAGTTTAGGTTTAGCTTACAAGTATACTACTTGCTTCCCCCACCCCTCCCTGTCTTAGTTACCTAGTGTTGCTGTAACACAAATACCACAAGCAGGTGTCTTTAAAGAATAGAAATTTATTTTCTCACAGTTATGGAGGTTAAGAGTCCAAATCAAGGTCTTAGCTGTGTAGATTTCTTCCTCATTGATAACCCTGGGCATTGCTTGGTTCCTTGGGATTCCTTGTAGGAGATCCTCATACAGTGTCTGTTTTCTCCATGTTTGTGTGCTTGTCTCTGTATCTATTCTGCTCTTTAAATAACTCAGAAGTGATTAGATTTTGGATCCACTCTATACTGGTATGATCTCGATTGATTACATTACATTAGATTGTATTATAGAAAGTGATTACATTAGATTAGATTCCATCCACAGGTATGTTGTTGTTAGTTGCTGTCAACTCTGACTCATATTGACCTTATGTATAACAGAATGAAATGTTGCCTGGTCCTGAGTCATCTTATGATTGCATCCACAGGTATAGGGGTTAGAATTCAAACACATATTTTGGGAAAACACAATATAATCCGTAATACTCCCTCTCAGTTTTATTTTTTAATAGAATGCCATTCTGGTCACCAGAAGATGTTGAGATAGCAAAAAAAAATAGGCAGGGAATGAGCGAAAACTTTACCAATATTTATTATCTGATGCTAGAAGTACTCTGAATCAATTGATCATCCTTCAATCCAACTATAAATAATTAAAAACTTAAAAGGAACAAAACATAAAAATATAAATAATGTGTAATATTGATACTGTACTATATATTAACCCTAGTCATTGACAGCTTGAATTTATCTGGTACAAGTATATTTATTGTATAAGGTATTGACACTAAGAAAAAAATTTAAAAGAATTAGACTATGTAGTTTCTTCCTCTCACATAACTGAGGCTATAAGATCTCATTTGATAGTAAAATATTTAATGAGGAGGCATATGGGTAACATACATTATTAGGTACGAAATTTTTAGAAAACTCTTCACTGAGACCGTTTATCAGGGTAACTCCTGGAAGTTCCAAAAAGACCTTTTATATTTTTATTATGCAGGTTGAAGATACAAGTTCAAAAACATTAAGCATTAGTTGATTATGTGGTAGATGTATGGGATACAATGTTGAATAAAACATAGACTTTGTTTCAAGAAGCTCATAACTACATGGGGAATTGATCTCATCCCAACTAAACAGACTGAGAAGGTGAGGCAGCCTCAGCCATCCATTGCTTCAACTCCCTGGAATAAAGTGTAGCATTGCAACTCTTAAAAAAAAAAAAAAAATCCCAATGATCATATTTTCTTTTTGGAATTGGTTAGAAAAACATATAAATCAGACACCTGAAGTATTCATACAAAATTTTTGAAGCTATAAAAACAGGGATTTTACTTACTTTGCATCTAATAAAATAGAAAAGCAACCCACTTGACAGAAAGTGGGCTTCCTGAAGGCACTGGCAGGGCCAAGCTCTGCTGTACACAGTACTGTACATTCAGAGTAACCGGGCTGTGTTGACACATTGCAATAAATGGGGCTCTGCTGTTGCTACTGCTGCCACTACCAACTAAAGGGAGAATTTCAAAGATACATTTTCCACGGCTAAGGTTTTAATGGCTTTTTCTTAGGGTGGTTCACTCTAGGAAAGTACAGATAGCTCCTGGCAGCATATCTGGAAGGATCATCCATGGACATCTGAATGCCAGTATGGGGATACTAGAGATGAATGTGAAGTGTTTATTCATAATCTCAAAACTTCTGCATTGGTTGGAAGGTGGATATTGTTAATCATTTTCTTTGATGAAGTTAATACTTTATCTTCCCATATTTTTGCTTTGTCCTGTTTTGTACCCTTTAAAGAAGGTTATTTTGGGACTCAATAACCTTCTATTTCTAATCAGCATTTTGCCTCAGGATATGAGTGAAGAAAGGTAAAAGATAAGGAACACATCTTAGTCTTATCCACTTTTTATGAATTTTTTTTTCCCGTTTTCCTTTCAGGGGTTTAGCTGTGTTTCTGCTTTATTGATTGAATACAACTTGCTAAGAAACAAAATGGAAAGAAATTAGAGGGAAACATTAAGTAGTTTAGTCCTCAAATAAGTAATCGGATGGTGTGTGGAACACTTTGATAACAACGGGACAGAAGTTCTGAATATATGCAAGTTTCTAGCATTTCACTCCTCCTCTTTCCCACTACCCAGTTCTACTTAAGTTCCGAGGATGTGTGTGTGGGAGAGAGTTATTTTATGCTTTAGTGACGTACAAACAGGAAGAAATGGGGAGGACAAGAAGAGTCACTTGGGATGGGGCTGGAGGAAGAGGCGTTGGAGAATCCTTAAAGAGAGAGGGTGGGAAGTAATTTTCAGGTAAGGAACGTGTATTGAAGTAAGAAGAAGCATGTTATGAAGTGTTGTTTTGGTTTATATATTCCATGTATGGTATTTGGAAGACTGAAAATTAAAACTTGAATAATTTCAAAATCATGTTTTGTTTTCTGGCCTCAGTTTCCTTTGTTCTGGCACTATTCTGGGAGCAATATATGGATCACATGAATGACTGCATGCTGAGTCATCTATCCAAAAATAACTTTATTGGATTTAATATGTCTCTTTCCTTTATATGCATTTCACCACGTAGAATTTTTCTTTAATTTTTTGTGTTCTGCCTCGGGTGGGTCTCCTAGAAACAGAGCCTGATCAGAGACTCAGGTATGCTTGATTTATGGAGGAAGTGCTGTTCATGAAAGCCTGTAAGGGAGGGAGTGAAGCAGAGTAAGGAAGGAGTAAAAAGTAAGCAAAGATGTGGCCTCAGTTAAGTCTAGCCTTAGTCCGTGGAGGAGATTCTGGAGTATAAACTGCATTGCAGAGTTGTATCCTTTGAGGCAAGGCAGCTGCTCCATAATTGCTCAGTCATGGAGTGATACGTATCTTTCCTGGGTTAGGTGACTTTCACCATCCAAGGGTAATTCTCTGAAGGAAGGGCACAATTGTGAACCGTTAGCTGCCAACACTTATGGTAGCTAGGGGTCGTGTGGGTGCACTCGACTGATAAAGGTAATCTGGTGTTACTACAAGGCAGTAGCAGGATTTGTATTTACATTGCACAGAGCTGGCTCTACATGAAGCAGATGAGGCGGGCATCTATGTTGGGCAATTTGAATAGGTATCTTATTTTTTTACCATGCCAGCCAGACCACATGGTACCCAGACTCCTTCTTAGGGACCTTGCAAGGCTTGTGCCTAGGTCTTCATTCTCACTTTAGATCACTCTCTCTCTCTCACTGTGACTTTACCATATACTAACCTTCTTCAGTTCCCTAAACCCACGATCTTTCTTTTATCAAAACCTACTCTCTCTCATTCCTTGCTGGTGTCTTAGCTTGGCTATTTCCTGACATTCTTTGAATATCATGTCCTCCTGGAGTTCTTTCTTGCTACTCTGAATTAGATATCCTTTTTCGTGTTCCCAAGGTACTTTGTTCTGCCTTTCACAGTCTTTTCCAGAATGTACTATAATTGATGGTTGATTTCTTTATCGGTGTGTCTGAGTACAGACTCTATGAGGGCAGGTGTTATAACTGTATTCACTATTAGGTTCCATTAGCTGGCATTTAGCAAGCACACAGTATGAATTTGTATATAAGTGTTTTTTATATATACAAAGAAATAAAAGGATATCTAAAATTTCCATTATTATGTACACAAACAAGTTATACCTATGTTAAAATGTTTAGTAGTACAAAATACAAATTCACTCTCTCACCTAAAAGAAGACCTCTTAGGCCAAAAGTAAGTTTTGGTGGGATCAGGAAAGAGCTAGATAGTGATTCCCAATGGGTAGGCTATAAATTTATGAGGGGGGCGGTGGCTGTGGAATTATTAAGAGGGTACCTAGAATCCGAGTACATAAAAACACTGTCTTTGTAACCAATTTATCTTTCACGTCATAGTGTATCTATTTTTTTTTTTGCAGCTATCACTCTTAGTACCATAAAAAGTCATATGAAAACATAACTACAATCAAGGTACTGTTTTATCCTTATGTATTGTCCCAAAGGAAATTAAAAGTACAAGTATCATTGTGGAGCAGTGTAATAGAGGTTTATACAGTTTTATCTTCAAAAGGAAGCTATTATGGAAAAAACTTGGGGACTGTTTGTTGTCTAGTGCAGAAGAGTTACCACTCCATCAGGATATGTATGGAATTAGGCGCTAGTTTACTCTGTGATAAGGAAGGGCCTGGGCTTTGGAATCAGAAAGTCTTGGGTTTAGTGTCAGCTCTGATAGTGGCATG
This sequence comes from Loxodonta africana, assembly GCF_030014295.1. Classification (NCBI taxonomy): domain Eukaryota; kingdom Metazoa; phylum Chordata; class Mammalia; order Proboscidea; family Elephantidae; genus Loxodonta; species Loxodonta africana. The sequence goes on along the minus strand of NC_087342.1, from coordinate 143,426,640 downwards.
GGCAAATTACCTTGGGCAAGTTACATACCATGTTGGTTCTCATTCCTCAGGTTCAACATTTGTAACAGTTTCAACCTAATATGTTGTTGTGAAGATCAGCGAGATTATGCATGTGATAGACTGAGCACAGTGTCTACCACACAGTAAATGCTCAATAAATGTTAGCTATTAAAAAAATTTTTTTTTTTCTTTTTTATTGCTATTACTTCTTAATATACCACACTGGGAGAACATGGGGTGAGTGGGATAGTTGGTCAACTTGATAGATAGGAGAATACCAGACATCTGCATGGGTATAGAGTATTGTTATGTAGAAATGACATGAAAGTAGAGCCAACCACAGATTCTACCCATTGCCTCATTGTGCCCAGAATAAGACCTATACATATTGAGTGTAGAAGCCTAATGATCATTGTCATCTCTTGTTGAGCATTCACTGTGTGCCAGGCACTTTAACATACACTTTCTCTAGTCTTTATGTTAACCATATAAGTTATGTACTATCGTCTTAGTTTTACATATAAGAGAATTAGGCTCGGAGACATAAAATGATTTGCCCAAGCGAATATACCCATATGGTGATAGAACCCGGGTTGGTGCCAGATTTATCTAACTCAAGGCAAATGCTAAAGTTAATTTTAGGAAAAAAAAAATTTGAGGGCAAAATGTAACTCACCATCTTGGCACTGCACTTTCTTTTCCTCCCGCCCTGTCAGCAAGCCACTAACCATTCCTCAAAGCAAGTGCATGTCCTCAGTGAGATAAAGATAGGATGAAGGCTAATTAGAATGCAGCTGAAAAATAATTTTCTTATGATTTCCCTTGACCCTCGTCTCCACGGTGATCCACACCATTTCTCACTCCAGCCTCTCTAAGCGTTGGGGAATGTAGGTGCTTTAGGTTCTTCTAGATTCATTCTATTTTCTTTGCAATTTAATGTGCACTGTCTATTCATCAACTAGATATACATCAACCTTAAAACCACAAGTGTCTAAAAATTGCAAGCATCAATTAAAGTCTTCTCCCGGCTCATCTTTTATATTATACAAATCTTATGTTGTACATGAGAAAAAGGATAAAATATTCCTTGTTATTGAAATTTACTTTGTATGTGAAAGTATAGTCTTTAATTATTAATAATCTTCATGTATGGTCCATTTCTCACCTTGCTTTATGCTGCTATTAGACAATTCTTTCTAGTGTGAAATATCAGGAGAAAGGGATATTTGGCACTCATCATTTTCAGTAGAGACTTTTATTAGTCTTTTATTTGTCACCATATCTCAGCATTATATAAAATTTTCTGACATAAATGTCTTATAATCAGGGTACATCTTAACTACTCTTTAATAGACCAATGTAGCATCAGAAAATTTCAGTGCTAGAGGGGATGCTATTAATACAATCTGCAGTTTCTCAAATTGTGTTCTAGTGTTCTGAGTTCTCACCATCTCCACCTTCTTTCAACAACAGAATGGCTACATGTTTACATGAACTTTGGAAACAGTGATTTAGGATGAATTACAAAGGTTTTCTTAGAGGTACCTACTTTACTAATCCACACTGTGTTCCTCTAAACAGGCAATATAAAAAACCTGAAACCCGTTGCCATCGAGTCGATTCCGACTCATAGCAACCATGTAGGACAGAGTAAAACTGCCCGAGATGGCAAAGGATTTCCTAGGCTACTGTAATCTTTTATTTATTTTTTTAAAATAATATTCTGTCATATTTTAGGTGAAAGTTTAAACAGAAATTTAGGTTCCCATTTAACAATTTTTATACAAATTGGTTACATTTTTTCACAGTGTGTCAGCATTCTCATTACTTTCATTCTGTTTCTTCTGTTTCCATTGATCTAGCTTTCCTGCCCCTCCTTACTTTTACATCTTTGCTTTAGGCTAAATGTTGACCGTTTGGTCTCGGATAGTTGATTATTTAAGGATGCACAGTACTTACAGGTGATATTGTTTATTTTATATGCTAATCTATTACTTGGAATGAAAGGTGGCCTCTGGAAATGGTCCACTTCTAAGTTCAAAGGGTATCTTAGGGCGATAGTCTCAGGGGTTACTCTAGTCTCTATCAGTCCAGTGGGTCTTGACTTTTTTAAGAATTTGAGTTTTGTTCTACATTTTTCTTCCATTATAGCCGTGACCTTCTATTGTGTCCTTGGTCAGAATGGTCAGTAGTGGTAGCTGAGCACCATCTAGTTCTTCTTTTCTCAGGCTAGATAAGGCCATGTTTCATGTGGGCTGTTAGACATGTGGACTAGTTTCTTCCTTGAGTCTCTGGTTTTCTTCACAAGCTATTAAGACCCCAGACACAACTTACCAAACAAGGATATAGAACATCATTTTTATGAGCTATGTTATGCCAACTGACCGAGTTGTCCCACAAGACTATGGTCCCAAACTTTTTAACCGAGTAAACCAATCCCATGAGGTGTCTGGATGTCTAGGAAGTCTCCGTAACTGTGTCCTCTATGTGTTTTATCATATATGTATGAATATATATGCAGCACATACAAACATGTATATACATATGCCTATAGATACACCTATACATGAATTCACATGTAATCACATATGCTTTCCTATACACATATTTACATATATACCTACCTATGTGTTTTAGTTATCCAGTGCTGCTAACAGAAATACCACAAGTGGATGACTTTAACAAACAGAAATTTATTTTCTCACAGTTTAGGATGCTAGAAGTCCAAATTCAGAGTGCTGGCTCTAGGGAAAGGCTTTCTCTATCTGTGAGCTCTAGAAGAAGGTCTTTGTGTCTTCAGCTTCTGGCTCCTGGTTCTTTGGAGATCTCCATGTATCTTGGCACCTAACTTACCCCCATCTCTCCTTCTTAGTTTGCTTGTTTAATCTCTTTTATATCTCAAAAGAGTTTGACTCAAAATATACCCTATACTAATCCTGCCTAATTAACCTAAAAAAGGCAACCCATTCCCAAATGGGATTATAACAACAGGCATAGAGGTTAGAATTTACAACACATATTTTGGGGGGACAAAATTCAATCCATAACACTATGTAACCACAAACATATTTTTTGGTTGTTATTACTGTTGTTGCAAAATTGTATGTTAAAGCATTTACCAAAATTGTCTCTTATCCTTCTGTACTTCTTGGTGTCTTCATTTACCTTGGTCAAGTTGTGAAGACTCTACTCATATTGGATTTTGCCCTTCATGTCACCGAAAATAACAAGCATCTACTATCTAGAAAGTAATTCTGCCTCCTTCCCCTCCCCGTCCCTGGTAACCATTAAAGAACATTGCCTTCTGTCTGTATACCTATTCTTGAATTTTTATAAAAGCTAGACCATACAGTATTTGTTCTTTTGTGATTACCTTATTTCACTCAGAATAATGTTCTCCAGATTAATCCATGTTATAAGACATTTCATGGACGGATCATTATTTTTATAGGTGTGTAATATTTCACTGTGTGTATGTACCATATCTGTTTATCCACTCATCCATTGATGGGCACTTAGGTTGTTTCCATCTTTTTGCTATTGTGAATAATGCTACAATGAACATAGGTGTGCATATGTCTACTTGTGTCACTGCTCTTATATCTCTATGATATATACATAGGAGTAGGGTTTCTGGATCATGAGTTACTTCTATTTCTAGATTTTTGAAGGAACACTATAGTGTTTTCCATAGTAATTGTACCATTTTACAATCCCACCAGCAGTTTATAAGAGTTGCAATTCCTCCAAAGCCTCACCAGTATTTTTTTTTAACGGTACCATTTTTGCAGGGGTGAGATGATATCTCATTGTAGTTTTGATTAGAACCTCTGGTGGCTAATGATCATCAGCATCTTTTCATGTGTTTGTTAGCCATCTGAATACCTCTTTGGTGAGGTGTCTGTTCATGTCCTTTGCCCATTTTTTGATTGGATTGTTTGTCTTTTTGTTGTTGAGTTGTTAAAGTTTTCTATATATTTTAGAGGTTAGACTTTTATCAGATACATTGTTGCCAAAGATTTTTTCCCAGTCTGTAGGTTCCCTTTTTACTCTTTTGGTAAAGTCATTTGATGAGCATAAATATTTAATTTTTAGGAAGTCCCAGCTATCTGATTTGTTTTCTGTTGTTCATGCATTCGTATTTATGTTTGATGGACTGTTTATACCAAAAATTAGGCCCTCTAGTTTTGACCTTATGTTATCTTCCAGGAAGTTTATACTTTTAGCTTTAACATTTAGGTTTTTGATTCATTTTGAGTTAGTTTTTTTTTTTTTGTATGGTGTGAGGTATGAATCCTGAATTATTTTTCTGCAAATGGATATCCAGTTTTGCCAGCACCATTTGTTAAATAGACTGTTTCTTCCCCATTAAAGGGACTTTGACCTTTTGTTGAAGATCAGTGCCGCTGAAGGGGTGGATTTACTTTTGGGGCTTGATTCTATTCCATTGGTCTATGTGTTTATCATTGAACCAGTACCAGGCTGTTTTGATTACTGTGTCTGTATAGTAAGTTTTGAGGTTGAGAAGTGTGAGGCCTCCTACTTTGTTCTTCTTCAATATTGCTTTGGCTATTCAGAGCCTCTTTCTGTTCCATATGAAGTTGGTGGTTAGTTTTCCCATTTCATTAAAGAATGTTGTCTGGGATTTGAACCAGGATTGCATTATGTCTACAGATCTCTTTGGGTAGTATTGACATTTTCACAATATTAAGTCTTCTAATCCATGACCATGGAATATTTTTTCCATTTATGCAGGTTTCTTTTAGTTTCTTGCAGTAGTATTTTATAATTTTCCATGTATAAGTTTTTTACATCCCTGGTCAGGTTTATTCCTAGGTATTTTATCCTTTTGGTTGTATTGTAAATGGTATTGTTTTCTTGATTTCTTTTCCAGGATTCTCCTTGTTAGTGTAAAGGAATCCAACTGATTTTTGCATGTTGTTTTATACCCTGCTGCTTTGCTGAATCCTTCCGTTAGATCCATCCAGTAGCTTTCTTGTGGAATCACTGGGATTTTTTATGTATAGAATATGTAATCTGTGAATAGGGATAGTTTTACTTCTTCCTTTCCAACTTGGATAGCCTTTTTCCCCATATTTTTTTTTTTTTTTTTTGCATTAGTGCTCTAGCTAGGCCTTTCAGTATAAGATCTAGTAAGAAAGGTGATAATGGGCATCCTTGTCTCATTCCTGTTCTCAAGGGGGAGGCTCTTAATCATTCTCCATTGAGAATAATGTTGGCCATTTATTCTGCATATATGCCATTAATTATGTTGGAATTTTTTTACTTCTATTCCTTTTTTGCTGAGAGTTTTTATAAGGAAGAGGTGTTTGATTTTATCAAATGCCTTTTCTGAATTGATTGAGTTGATCATGTGATTCTATTCCTTTGTTTTATTTATGTGGTGAATTATGTTGATTGATTTTCTAGTGTTGAATCACCCTTGAATCCTTGGTATGATTCCCACCTGATCTTGATATATGATTTTTTTGATGAGGCTATTGAATTCTGTTGGCCAGAATTTTGCTGAGAATTTTAGTGTCTCTATTCATGAGGGATATTGGTCTGTAGTTTTCTTTTTTTGTGATGTCTTTGCCTGGCTTTTGTATTAAGGGTATGCTGGCTTCATAGAATGTATTAGGGAGTATTTCTTCCGTTTCTTTATTCTGGAATAGCTTGAGTAGAATTGGTGTCAACTCTTTGAAAGTTTGGTAGAATTCTCCAGTGAAACCATCTGCGCTAGGGCTTTTTTTCTTGGAATTTTTTGATGAAGTCTTCAATTTCTTCTTTTGTTATGGTTCTATTTAGATTTTCTACCTCTAATTATGTTAGGTTAGGTAGATAGTGCTTTTCTAGAAATTTGTCCATTTCTCCTAGGTTTTGAAATTTGTTGGAGTATAATTTTTTATAATATTCTGCTATGATCTTCCTTATCTCAGTTTGTTCTGTTGTAATGTTACCCATTTCCTTCCTATTTTTGGTTATTTGTGTCATCTTATTTTTTTTCCTTGACAATTTGGTCAGTAGTTTGTCAATTTTATTGATCCTCTCAAAGAGAACCAACTTCTAGTCTTATTGATTCTGTATATCGTTCTTCTGTTTTCTGTTTCACTTATTTCTGCTCTGATCTTTATTAATTCTTTTCTTCTGTTAACTATGGTCTTCTTTTGCTCTTCCTTTTGTATTTGTTGACATTGTTGGGTTAAATTATTGATTTTGACCCTTTCCTCTTTTTTGTTATATGCATTTATGGCTATAAATTTTCCCCTGAGCACTACTTTTGCTACATCTCAAAGGTTTTAGTAAATTGTGTTGCTACTGTAATCTTTATGGGGCAGATCACCAGGTCTTTTCTCCCTCAGAACTGCTGGTGAGTTCATACTGCTGGCCTTTTGGTTAACAGCTGAGCACTTAAACAGTGTGCCTTCATTTTTTTTTCCTTCCTTCTCAGCATTAAGTATAGCTTGCTAAATTATACTTGGGTACCAGCTAAGAAATAGAGGCAATTATAGTTATCTTTCCTCCCTCTCTTTATTTAGCCATATAGTTAAATCATTAGTAAAAATGACATCATATATTTGTATAAAATATTGTGATTTTGTTGTATTTTCAGCAGCATTTTAATTTAATTTTTACAAAAATACATCAGTCATGTAGAGCAGATATCGTTAATCACCTTCACAGATGACGAAACTAAGGATCAGAGAGATCAAATGATTTGTCCAATGAGTAGCAGACTGGAACTCAGACCGGAATATATATTTTTATTTTAATAAAATATAGAATATATTTTTTCTACTATAAAACTGACTCATTTTATTATAAAATGTTAGAAAAAATACAGAAGAAAAAATTTCCCATATCTCGACATCCAAAGGTGATCATTATTCAGATTTTGGCATACTTCTTTTCAGTTTTTTAAAATAGGAATTCTTTAAAATATAAAAATTTTAGTAAAACTGCATATATACCTGTAGTCTGTCTTTTATCCTGCTTAACATTTTTTTCATGGTCATTTTTAAATACTATAAAATTTGCTTACTTAGAGCTTTTCTACCTACCAATGTTGAACTTGCTAATTTTAACAAGTAAAGCTACATAAAATAAAAGCAAATCATTCCCCACTCTTGGGACCAGTATTAACAGTCAAGATGTATAGCCTAATACCTTTCTAAGTCAGCACATGTAAATCAAACTCTATTTTTTCCTAATTTCTTTATAAATAAATATATAGTACATTTTATATGGTAAATGTTACATTCTATATTATATAATATATGCTAATGTATATTATTTTTTAATGTATATTAATGTATATTATAATATTTTATACTGCAATTCATATAAATGATATCTTCTACATATTATACATTTTGGTCTTATTTTTAGCGTAGTATTCTTTTTTTTTAAAAAAAATTACTGTTTCTCTAACCCTTTTTTTTTTCCCTCCCTCCATATTGCAAGCTATCGATAGAAGGATTATGTGTGGTTACAATATCTATTAGACATAAAATTGCTAAAATAGAGGAGTGAGAAAGTAAATTGTGATGCCTTCAACATGTTGAACAAGTTTTACAGTCTTTAAATATGTTTATAGTGAGTGTGCTACACTATTGGGAAACACTTATTACTGTTTATGTTACATAGAAGGAAATGGGTTTCAAAATTGTACATGCAATATTTCATCAAGTACATTAAAAATGTGTAGAAATACACTGAGAAGAAAATATACCAAAGTATTGATTTTTTTTTCCAGGAAACATTTTAAAATTCAATGTTTCTTTTCATTTGAACAGCTCTTTTCTTTTTTTCTTTTTTTTTTTCTAGTCTATGTACGAATTCCAATGTGAACTATGAACCAACTTACTCTTTCTCATATAGAATCCCCCAAATTCACTTTTATCCTTTAGTAAACTGTTTATCCATAGATAAGAAACCTACATTGACCTTGCAAAACTTCTCTTGATTGAATGGATTCTGAAAAAATAAAAAAAGAAAAAAAATACTTTTTCATATTCTAGATTAATGTCACTCTCATATATCATGGAACTGTAACAACAGACATACTGATAATATTTAGCTAGGTCTCTATTAGTAAGTCATTTGAGCAATTAATAAGTCACAAAAAAAATTTTTTTTTTTATGAGGTATTGAATTAAAAAAAAGACATGCACAGAAAATCACTGAAACTAAAACTTTCCTTAAAATCTTTGTGATTGTCAATACATTGCCAGGCACTTTAGAAAGTCTTATAGGAGCTCAAGAAATATAAAGTAGCTTAAGAGACCCTCTGCTCAAGCCAGGACATATCTTTAAACAACATATCCTTAAAAATAGATAATTGGTTCTGTTTATTTTTTAATTTCTCCATTTCTCTATAACGTACATAGATATTGAAAGCATTTTATATTTTCTATTTGTGAGACATGCATCTTCTATGACAACAATTTGTCACCAAGGTAACCAAAGCTTTGCTTAATGTCCTGTACTTTGGTGAAATAAAATACATGTTATTTTAAGTACCTTTTTTTTTTTTTTTCAGTAGAGATGGCTTGAAATTTTACTTCAAATGAAAATGAAACTGTAAAACTTCTCAGAAATATGATTTTTTCAGGTCTGAGGGGCCATTCTTTTCTCCCTCTGCCTTCTAAGCTTGACACATTAACAATCACAATCGGATTTTGCTTTTGGCCTCCACCCACCTTTGCAAAATGAACTTCTTTAATCCTATTTGGAACACAGCTAAGCATAAATACATAAAGTATGCAAATTGAATAGGAGAGTAAAGCTATCCAAAAATTTCAGCCTGTAGCGACAATCAGCTGGACAGATCCAGGCTAAGCAGTACTTTCTTCCTGTGGTCTTTAGTTCTCTATGGAGTATCAAAATTAATATTGAAGCTTTCTACTTCAGAATTAAAGACAGTGTCGGATATATGGAACTTCTTCACATTCACCTCTTTCAGTGTCAATAGTCTACTTTATTATTTGTAAAGTATTTGTTTTATTTTTATTGTTGTAAAAATATATATAATGCAACGTAAGCCAATTCAAAGTTTTCTTACGTGTACAATGTAGTGATATCAATGACATTAATCCTGTTGTGCAACCATCACAAGTGATCGTTACTAAATTGATCTTGCTGACGGCACTGGATTCACTGGGTTATATGAAATATCTAGAATAAACAAATATGTAGAGACCAAAGTTTTATTAGTGGTTACCAGGGAAGGTGGAGAAGGGGAAAGAGGGAGTCATTGTTCAGGAAGCAGTGAGTGTCTGTTTATGGTGATGGAAAATATGGAAAGTATTTTTATCTGCTGAGAGAAACTGCCTCTATGTGCCCATGAAGAGCATATGTGCTGGGAAGTAACTTTTTTCATACCGTTTCAAAGCCTTTGGCATGAGTTTATAAAAGGGCAGAGTTGGTTTATCCTGATACCTACCACCAACAATATATGTGGTCTGTTTGGTTGATTGGTTGGCTCATTCATTCAAAAGAATGTTTGTGTTTAGGAAGATGGGAAAGAAAGAGGTGGGAGAAGAGAGGTTAGATCAGCTTTTTCTGGATCTAAAGCAGAGAACCAAACACACAAGGCCTCCTTGTTACCTTCTCAAAAGGAAGTCAGTAGCTATAAATCAGAGAGCACGACTATAAGAACTTTGTAAGATTACCAAACTTGTTTACTTTTTCATGTATACTACTAGTTATTTTCTATTATCCCAAACTGACTGGCATTTAACAGCTTAAAGCACATAAGGTCTGTGAGCTGCTCTTCAGGAGCTATGAGAATTGGGGGAGATTGGGGAGGAAATCGAAAGAGGGAAGACCCACTCAAACCCCTCAGCAATTGAAAGGATATGGGGAAAATGCTCAAAGAATCAAGTAAGTGAGAGAAGAATTAAAGGTTAAAGGAGATCCACTGAGTTCCTGAAGTCTGCACCATGGAAGAAAGGATGAATATTGGGAATAAACCTGAACTTGAGAGGGGCCAGCACTAACAATGGGAAGGTCTGTGTGATCCTGGCATCCAGCCTCCCTGATGTACTTCTCCAGGCTATTCTTGGTTTTCTTAGATGCTTTACTTTCTTGATAAAATCTTCAAGAGTTTCATACTGTTTTTCGTGGGGGGCTCAAGAAACTGACAACAGAAGAGGAGCCAACATGGAGCTATAGGCAAATGTACCACACTGTCCCTCCATAGCACTTAGACCCAAAAAACTAAGTAAAACAGAGACAAACATCAGTCCTGGAACCCTAATCATCAAATGAAGAAATAAAGAACTCAGCCAAGCACCGAATGGAATAAGAAACTGACAGAGAACAGATAGCTTGGAGGGATACCAGCAGAGGTCTTCTATCAGCTAATGCAGCACAGATTCACAGTCTTGGAGATCAGTGGACAAACAGTATGGGAAAGCAGCTTCATGGAGCTCCCAATAGGAGACAGCAGCCAGTAACCAGTGACATATCCTTTCCCACCACCTACCTTTCTTCCCCTCCACTTGGCTGCCACCTCACGTAGGCCACAGTCATTGACAGGGAGACCCCAGCTCCAGATCTGCACTGCTTGGATTTTCCCTGCCCGCATGTGTAGGCTCTTTCAGTGCCATTTCTTGTTGCTGGTGTTGCTTTTCTCCACTTCTTTTGGTTTCCAGCCCCTCCTTTCCCTGGTTCTGTGTGACATCATTGCTTCTTCTTGAAAGGCTGTGAAGCATCGCTCAGCTGGGAAACTGCTTACCCAGTCTGCGCAGCCATGTTGGTAGGATTCCTGGAACGTTTGTTTGTTTTCTTCTGTTCTGGCTTGTTTTCTTTTTCTTTTCTTGTCTTGGGAGCCCCCTCTAGCTGGGCTGTACTGCACGGCTTGGAAGCCACTTCCCTGATCAGGGTAGCTGCACCAGTGGAATCCTTAGGAGCATTTCTTCCTTTTTTTTTTTCTTTGTTTCCTTTTCTTCATTTCTCAGTTTCTCATCTCTGTATACTTACCTTCTTTTCCAGTCTCCTAAATACCTGGCACTGTGTGACATCTCTGCCCCTTCTAGCCAGGCTATACTGAGCAGCCAAGGAGCCACTTGAGGGGATCCCTGGAGGATTTTCTTTCTTTTTTTTTATTTTTAATTATTTCTTTTCTTTTTCTTTTACTCTCTTTCTTGGTTTTTCATCTTTCCATTCCAATGGCAAGCTCCCTTAGCACTCCTTCCATTTGTTTTTTGGCTCCTGTTTCTCTCTCTTCTCTATCTTCTTTCTCACACTCATCTTAGCTCCACACATCACAACCTCCCTCCTCCTTCCTGCCTGCTTGCACCGTGCATTGAACATCACACTTCTGAGCAGCACAGGCGTGGCCTACTGGAATCTACCATGCACTGACTTTTGGCTCACCCTGTCAGCCCTAGTATGTGCTACAAACAACCCATCCCCGGCCCTTGCCTTCAGCTGCACCTGCCCTGCTGCACCATAGCTGAATGACTGGCCCTGCCTATTGGACAAGGAGGTGAAAAGCATCGTGACCACAGACAAGAAAACAACAAAGAAAGCACAGCCTGCCTGCTCAGACATAACCAAATAAAACAAAAAAGTGGGACAAAATAAACAAAACTATGATCAGTAAACAAAGAAAATGACTACTGAATGTCCTGAAGATAGCAGACAACATCAAAACATATGAAAAAAACAGAACAGGATGGTTCCAGTAGGCATCCAAAATAAAACACCAGGTGACTTTCCAGTAGAAGAAAAGTCACTAGAACTACCTGATAGCAAGTTCAAATCTCTAATATTCAGAGCTATCCAAGAGTTGAAGCAAAAATCAGATGAAAATGAGGAAAAAATAGACAAATTCATGGAAAAGGCAGACAAATTCATGGAAAATACAGACAAACATACTGAGGAATTCAGGAGAGTAATACAGAAAAAAAAATGTCAAAATAAATTCACAACTAGAAATCATACAAAAAACAACAATTAGCAATCCAAAAGGTAAACAACAATATTTCAGAAATGAACAGTATCATAGAAGGTCTGAGGAGCCGGTTTGACACAATGGAAGACAGGATCAGCGAAACTGAAGACAAACACCTGGATACAATTTTATTTGAGGAAAAATCAGAAAAAAGGAAGAAGAAGAATCAAGAAACCCTGAGAATGATGTGGGATACAATCAAAAGCAAAAATTTGTGAGTGATCAGAGTTCCAGAAGAGGGGGAGAAAATGGAAACACAGAGAGGATCATTGAAGAATTGCTGACAGAAAACTTCCCTAATAACATGAAAGATGAAAAGCTGACCATTTAAGAAACTCAACAAACCACATATGGGATAAACCCCAAAAGAAAATCACCAAGGAATATCATAACCACACTCACGAAAACCAAAGACAAAGAAAAAATCCTGAGAGCGGTGTGAGAAAAACAAAAAGTTACATACTGTGAAGAAACAATAAGACTAAGCTCTGATTATTTGGCAGAAACCATGCAGGCAAGAAGGCAATGGGATGACATGTAAAACCTTGGAAGAAAAAAATTGCCAACCAAGAATAATATATCCTGCAAAACTCTTGTTCAAATATGATAGTGAAATTAGGACATTTCCAGATAAACAGAAATTAAGGGAATATGGAAAAAACAAACTAAACTTACAAGAATTATTAAAGGAAGTCCTTCAGTTGGAGAACAAACAACATCAGACCACAGCCTGAATCTATTACGTGAGATCGTGTCAGCCAGATAACCTAGGAAATGAACTCTCAACCCTATCCAAAATCAAGAGAAATACAACAGGGAACCAGAGAGGTTTACCTGTAAATGACAACAACCTCAGAACAGTAAAAGAGGGAATAAATGGTGTAGGTATAGACCTTTCTAGGGGGAGAGGAAGACAAGGGATACCCAGTAATAATAGACTGGTTCAAGCCTTAGAAGGTAAGGGTAAATTTCAAGGTAACCACAAAGAAAGTTAACAAACCCACTCATCAAAATAGTGAAGAAAAACAAAGTCTCAGCAAAAACAAAATCTACAAAAACAAAAGAAATGAAAAAAATTCTACAAACAAAAGGAATTTAGCACAGGAGAGTAAGAGGAACAAAGAAAACATCAGCATCACAAAAAAAGTACTACACAATGCCAGCAATAAACTCACACCAATCAATAATTACACAGAGCATAAATGGCCTAAATGTACCCATAAAGAGAAAGAAAGTGACAGAACAGATAAAAAAACAGGATCCATCAATATGCTGTCTACAAGAGACACACCTTAGAAACAAAGAAGTAAATTTATTAAAAATCAAAGGATGGAAGAAAATATATCGAGCAAACAGCTACCAAAAAAGAGTAGAAGTGGAATTATAGTCTCAGATAAAATAGACTTTAAAACAAAATTCACCATAAAAGACAAAGAAGGACACTATATAATGATTAAAGGGACGATCCATCATGAAGACATAACTGTAATAAACATCTACACGTCCAATGACAGGGCTCCACAATACATAAAACAAGCTCTAACAGCACTGAAAAGAGAAATTGACGGTCCCACAATAATAGTAGGAGACTTCAACACACCACTGTTGGTAAAGGACAGAACATCTAGAAAGAAACTCAACAAATATGCAGAAGAGCTAAAGGACACAGTCAGCCAACTTGACCTCATAGACATATATAAAACACTCCACCCAACAACTGCAAAGTACACATTCTTTTCCAACACACATGGAACGTTCTTCTGAATAGACCACATTTTAGGCCACAGAGCAACCCTCAACAAAATCCAAAACATTGAAATAATACAAAGTACCTTCTCTGACCACAACACCATCAAGGTAGAAATCAACAATAGGAAGAGCAAGGAAAAAAATCAATTACATGGGAACTGAATAATGCACCACTTAAAAAACCCTCTGGGTAATACAAGAAATCATAAATGGAATTAAAAAATTCCTAGAATCAAACAAGAATGAGAAAACATCATACCAAAACGTTTGGGACACAGCAAAGGCAGTCCTCAGAGGTCAACTTATAGCAATAGATGAACACATCAAAAAAGAAGAAAGGTACAAAGTCAAAACATTAGCTACACAACTTGAACAAATAGAAAGAGAACAGAAAAAGAAGCCCACAGTCACCAGAAGAATGGAAAAAATAAAGATCAGAGCAGAAATAAATGAAATAGAGAATAGAAAAACAATAGAAAGAATCAACAAAACCAAAAGTTGGTTCTTTAAAAGGATCAACCAAATCGACAAACCAATGGCCAAATTGACAAAAGAAAAACAGGAAGGGATGCAAATAACCCAAATAAGAAATGAAGTGGGGGACATTACAACAGACCCAACTGGAATAAAAAGGTTCATGAAAGTATTACAAAAAACTGTACTCCAACAAAATTGAAAACCTAGAGGAAATGGATGAATTTCTAGAAACACAGTACCTACCCAAACTAACACCAAATGATGTTGAAAATCTAGTAGACTCATAACAAGAGAAGAGATTGGAAAGGGAATTAAAAAAAAAAAAAAAAAAAAACCTCTGGCCCAGATGGCTTCACTGGAGACTTCTACCAAACATTCAGAGAAGAGCTTATACCAGCAGTAATCAAACTACTCAGAACATAGAAAAGGAAGGGATACATACTTTCTAATTCATTTTATGAAGCCTGCATAACCCTGATACAAAAACAAGGCAAAGATGCCAGAAAAAAAGAAAATTACAGACCAATATCTTTTATGAACAAAGATACAAAAATTTTCAACAAAATTCTAGCCCATAGATTTCAGCATCATATAAAAAAAAATAATAATATAATACACCAAGATCAAGTAGGAGTCATACCAGGTATGCCAGGATGGTTCAACATTAGAAAATCAATCAATGTAATAAACCACAAAGAAAAGAATCACGTGATCATCTCAATTGCTGCAGAAAAGGCATTCAACAAAGTCCAGCACCCATTCCTGATAAAAAGTCTCAATAAAATAGATATAGAAAGGAAATTTCTCAACATAATAAAGAGCATCTATGCAAAACCAAAAATCAACATCATTCTTTTTTTTTTTTTTTGTAATTTTTATTGTGCTTTAAATGAAAATATACACATGAAGTCAGTCTCTCACACAAAAACGCATATACACCTTGCTAAAAATTCTCCCCCTTATGAGACAGCCTGCTCTCTCCCTCCACTCTCTCTTTTCGTGTCCATTTCACCAGCTTCTAACCCCTTCACCCTCTCATCTCCCCTCCAGGCAGGAGATGCCAACATAATCTCAAGTGTCTACCTGATCCAAGAAGCTCACTCCTCACCAGCATCCCTCTCCAACCCATTGTCCAGTCCAATCCATGTCTGAAGAGTTGGCTTCGGGAATGGTTCCTGTCCTGGGGCAACAGAAAGTCTGGGGGCCATGACCACCGTGGTCCTTCCAGTCTCAGACCATTAAGTCTGGTCTCATGAGAATATGGGGTCTGCCTCCCCTGCTCTCCTGCTCCCTCAGGGGTCCTCTGTTGTGTTCCCTGTCAGGTCAGTCATCAGTTGTAGCCAGGCACCATCTAGTTCTTCTGGTCTCAGGATGATGTAGTCTCTGGTTCATGTGGCCCTTTCTGTCTCTTGGGCTCATAATTGCCTTGTGTCCTTGGTGTTCTTCATTCTACTTTGATCCAGGTGAATTGAGACCAAATGATGCATCTTAGATGGCTCCTTGGTAGCATTTAAGACCCCAGATGCCACTCTTCAAAGTAGGATGCACAATGTTTTCTTAATAGATTTTATTATGCTAATTGTCTTAGATATCCCCTGAAACCATGGCCCCCAGACCCCTGCCCCTGGTACGCTGGCCTTCGAAGCATTCAGTTTATTTAGGAAACTGCTTTTAGTTTAGTCCAATTTGCTGACCTCCCCTGTATTGTGTGGTGTCTTACCCTTCACCTAAAGTAGTTCTTCTCTACCATCTAATTAGTGAATGCCCTTCTCCCACCCTCCCTCCCTCCCCCCTCTCATAACCACAAAAGAATGTTTTCTTCTCAGTTTAAACTATTTCTCAAGTTCTTATAATAATAGTCTTATACAATATTTGTCCTTTTGCAACTGACTAATTTCACTCAGCATAATGCCTCCAGGTTCCTCCATGTTATGAAATGTTTCACAGATTCCTCACTGTTCTTTATCGATGTGTAGTATTCCCTTGTGTGAATATACCATAATTTATCCATTCATCCGTTGATGGGCAGCTTGGTTGCTTCCATTTTTTGCTATTGTAAACAGTGCTGCAATAAACATGGGTGTGCATATATCTGTTCATGTAAAAGCTCTTATTGCTCTCGGATATATTCCAAGGAGTGGGATTGCTGGATCTTATGGTAGTTCTATTTCTAGCTTTTTGAGGAAGCACCAAATCAATTTCCAAAGTGGTTGTACCATTTGACATTCACACTAGCAGTGTATAAGTGTTCCAATCTCTCCACAGCCTCTCCGACATTGATTATTTTGTGTTTTATGGATTAATGCCAGCCTTGTTGGAGTGAGATGAAATCTCATTGTAGTTTTGATCTGCTTTTCTCTAATGGCTAATGATCATTAACATTTCCTCATATATCTGTTAGCTACCTGAATGTCTTCTTTAGTGAAGTGTCTATTCATATCTTTTGCCCATTTTTTAATTGGGCTATTTGTCTTTTTGCAGTATCATGTGGATTTTAGAGATCAGGTGCTGATCAGAAATGTCATAGCTAAAAACTTTTTCCCAGTCTGTAGGTAGTCTTTTTACTCTTTTGGTGTTTGATTTTTAGGAGCTCCCAGTTATCTACGTTTTCTTCTACATTCTTTATAATGTTTTGTATACTGTTTATGCCATGTATTAGGGCTCCTAATATTGTCCCTATTTTTTCTTCCATGATCTTTATCATTTTAGATTTTATATTTAGATCTTTAATCCATTTTGAGTTAGTTTTTTGTGCATGGAGTGAGGTATGGGTCTTGTTTCACTTTTTTGCAGATGGAAATCCAGTTCTGCTAGCACCGTTTGTTAAAAAGACTGTCTTTTCCCCATTTAACTGTTTTGGGGCCTTTGTTAAATATCAGCTGCTCATATGTGGATGGATTTCTGTCTGGATTCTCAATTCTGTTCCATTGGTCCATGTGTCTGTTGTTGTACCAGTACCAGGCTGTTTTGACTACTGTGGCGGTATAATAGGTTCTAAAATCAGGTAAAGTAAGGCCTCCCACTTTGTTCTTCTTTTTCAGTAAGGCCTTATTTATCCAGGGCCCCTTTCTCTTCCATATGAAGTTGGTGATTTGTTTCTCCATCTCATTAAAGAATGTCCTTGGGATTTGGATAGGTGTTGCATTAAGTGTATGGATCGCTTTTGGTAGAACAGCCATTTTTATGATGTTAAGTCTTCCTATCCATGAGCAAGGTATTGTCTTCCGCTTACGTAAGTCTCTTTTGGTTTCTTGCAGAAGTGTACTGTAGTTTTCTTTGTATAAGTCTTTTACATCTCTGGTAAGATTTCTTGAGTATTTTATCTTCTTGGGGGCTACTGTAAATGGCATTGATTTGGTAATTTCCTCTTCGATGTTCTTTTTGTTGGTGTAGAGAAATACAACTGATTTTTGTATGTTTATTTTTTTTATCTTGTATCGTGATACTCTGCTGAACTCTTCTATTAGTTTCAGGAGACTTCTGGAGGATTCCTTAGGGCTTTCTGTGTATACGATCATGTCATCTGCAAATACAGATACTTTGACTTCTTCCTTGCCAATCTGGATGCCCTTTATTTCTTTCTCTAGCCTAATTGCTCTGGCTAGGACTTCCAGCACAATGTTGAATAAGAGTGGTGATAAAGGGCATCCTTGTCTGGTTCCTGATCTCAGTGGGAATGTTTTTAGGCTCTCTCCATTTAGGGTGATGTTAACTGTTGGCTTTGTATAAATGCCCTTTATTATGTTGAGGAATTTTCCTTCTATTTCTATTTTGCTGAGAGTTTTTATCATGAATGGGTGTTGAACTTTGTCAAATGCCTTTTCTGCATCAATTGATAAAATCATGTGATTCTTGTCTTTTGTTTCATTTATGTGGTGGATTACATTAATTGTTTTTCTAATGTTAAACCATCCCTGCATACTTGGCATGAACCCCACTTGGTCATGGTGAATTATTTTTTTGATATGTTGTTGAATTCTATTGGCTAGAATTTTGTTGAGTATTTTTGCATCTACATTCATAAGGGATATAGGTCTATTCTTTTCTTTTCTTGTGGTGTCTTTACCTGGTTTTGGTATCAGGGATATGGTGGCTTCATAGAATGAGTTTGGTAGTATTCCACCCTTTTCTATGCTCTGAAATACCTTAAGTAGCAGTGGTGTTAACTCTTCTCTGAAAGTTTGGTAGAACTCTGCAGTGAAGCCGTCCGAAGCAGGGGTTCTGTTCGTTGGGAGTTTTTTGATTACCTTTTCAATCTCTTTTCTTGTTATGGGTCTGTTTAGTTGTTCTACCTCTGTGTTAGTTTAGGTAGGTAGTGTGTTTCTAGGAATTCATCCATTTCTTCTAGGTTTTCAAATTTGTTAGAGTGCAGTTTTTCGTAATAATCTGATACGATTCTTTTAATTTCAGTTGGGTCTGTTGTAATATCGCCCCTCTCATTTCTTATTTGGGTTATTTGCTTCCTCTCTTGTTTTTCTTTTGTCAGTTTGGCCAATGGTTTATCAATTTTGTTGATTTTTTAAAAAAAAACCCAGCTTTTGGTCTTTTTAATTCTTTCAAGTGTTTTTCTGTTTTCTATTTCATTTAATTCTGCTCTAATTTTTATTATTTGTTTTCTTTCTTCTGGTACCTGAGGGTTTCTTTTGTTGTTCTCTTTCTATTTGTTCAAGTTGTAAGGATAATTCTTTGATTTTTGGCCCTTTCTTCTTTTTGTATGCATGCATTTATTGATATAAATTGACATCTCAGCACTGCTTTTGCTGTGTCCCAAAGGTTCTGATAGGAAGTGTTTTCATTCTCACTGGATTCTATGAATTTCTTTTCCATCCTTAATGCCTCCTATAATCCAGTCTTTTTTGAGCAGGGTATTGTTCAGTTTCCAAGTGTTTGATTTCTTTTCCCTGCTTTTTCTGTTATTGATTTCCACTTTTATGGCCATATGGTCAGAGAAGATGCTTTGTAAAATTTCGATGTTTTGGATTCTGCTAAGGCTTGCTTTATGATCTAATATGTGGCCTATTCTAGAGAATATTCCATGTGCACTAGAAAAGGAAGTATACATGACTGCTGTTGGATGGAGTGTTCTGTATATGTCTATGAGGTCAATTAGGTTGATCGTGGCATTTAGATCTTCCGTCATTATCGTGCTTCTTTCTTGTTGTCCTGTACTTCCCTGAAAGTGGTGTGTTGATGTCTCCTACTATTATTGTGGAGCTCTCTCACTTTTCAATGTTGATAGAGTTTGTTTTATGTATCTTGTGGCCCTGTCATTGGGTGCATAAATATTTACTATGGTTATATCTTCTTGGTGTATTGTCCCTTTAGTCATTATATAGCATCCTTCCTTATCCTTTATGATGGATTTAACTTTAAAGTCTATTTCATCAGAAATTAATATTGCCACTCCTGCTCTTTTTTGATGGTTGTTTGCTTGATATATTTTTCTCCATCCTTTGAGTTTTAGTTTGTTTGTGTCTCTAAGTCTAAGGTGTGTCTCTTGTAGGCAGCATATAGACGGATCTTGTTTTTTAATCCATTCTGCCACTCTCCATCTCTTTAGTGGTGCATTTAGTCCATTTGAAAAAAAAAAATTTTTTTTTTTCATTTACACTCAGGGTAATTATGGATATGTATGAATTTAGTTTTATTATTTTGATGTCTTTTTTGTGTGTTGACAGTTTCTTTTTCCTACTTGATTTTATGTGCAGAGTAGATTTTCTTTATGTATTGTCCTTTCCTCATATTTTTTGTTGTTGATTTTCATTCTGCTGAGTCTGTATTTTTCCCTTGTATTTTATTTTGATGAGTAGAATAGTTTGTCTCCTTTGTGGTTACTTTATTATTTACCCCTGTTTTTCTAAATATAAAACTAACTTTTATGTCTTTGTATCGCCGTATCTTTGTCTCCATATGGAAGGTGTATGATTACATTTCTTAGTCCCTCTTTATTATTTTAACGTTGTCTTCTTTTATGTAATAACATCACTGTTACCCTGTTTTGGGCTTTTTTTTTTTTTTTTAATAATCTGGCTTTGTTTTTTTTAGATTTCCCTGTCTGGGTTGACTTCTGGTAGCTCTGCCCAGTGTTCTAGTCTTGGGTTGATACCCGATATTATCGATTTTCTAACCAAAGAACTCCCTTTAGTATTTCTTGTAGTTTTCGTTTGGTTTTTGCAAATTCCCTAAACTTGTGTTTATCTGGAAATGTCTTAATTTCACCTTCATATTTAAGAGACAGTTTTGCTGGATGTATGATTCTTGGCAGGCAATTTTTTTCCATCAATTTTTTAAATATTTCCTCCCATTGCCTTCTTGCCTGCATGGTTTCTGCCGAGTAGTCCAAGCTTATTCTTATTGGCTCTCCTTTGTAGGTGACTTTTTGTTTATCCCTCACTGCTCTTACAAGTCTCTCTTTATCTTTGGTTTTGGCAAGCTTGATTATAATATGTCTTGGTAACTTTTAAGATCTACCTTATGTGGAGTTCAATAAGCATTTTGGATTGATATCTTCTCATCTTTCACAATATCAGGGAAGTTTTCTGCCAACAAATCTTCAATAATTTTCTCCGTATTTTCTGTTATCCCTCCCTGTTCTGGTACTCCAATCACTCATAGGTTATTTCTCTTGATAGAGTTCCACATGATTCTTAAGGTTTCTTCATTTTTTTTTAATTCTTTTATCTGATTTTTCTTCAGATATATTAGTGGCAAGTGATTTATCTTCAAGTTCAGAAATTCTAGCTTCTACTTGCTCAGTTCTGCTCCTCTGACTTTCTATTGAGTTGTCTAATTCTGGATTTTTATTGTTAATCTTCTGAATTTCTGATTGCTGTCTGTCTATGGATTTTTCCAGCTTATTGAATTTTTCATTATGTTCCTGAATAAGCTTTCTAATTTCTTCAGTTGCTTTATCTGTGTGTTCTTTAGCTTGTTCTCCATATTGCCTCATTTCCTTCCTGATGCCTTGAAGTGTTCTGTATATTAAACTTTTGTATTCTGCATCTGGTAATTCTGGGAATGCACTTTCATCTAGAAGATCCCTGGATTCTTTGTTTTGAGAGACAGTTGAGGTGATCATAGTCTGTTTCTTTATGTGACTTGATATTGACTGTTGTCTCCAAGCCATCTATAATTTATTGTATTAGTTTATGTTTGTTTATTGTGTCATAGCTGCTTGCTTTGTTTTGTTTTGTTATACTCCTATGGGTTGCTTGAGTGAGCTAGCTTGATTATTTTCACCTTTGGAGCTCTGGTGTTCTGTCCCCAGCTGGCTAGAGCTGTTATCAGGTATATCAGTCTAGGAGCCCATTAAGTTTTCTTGTATGAATTCAGCTCAGGTTTCCAGGTAGCTCATATCAAGTGCGTGGTACAGGCTCTGTCCTACAGTTTTAGAAGGGCAGGGGTTATTGGCATATATTCCGGTATCTGATTGCAGCAGGGTTTCACTCTCTGAACAAGGCAGGGGGCTGAGAACTGACCCCCAAGTGTCTCTGAGGAAAATGAGCCTCTGTTCCCTAGAGCGTGCTGGTGGGTGGGTTCTACAGAGGGACCATGGGCACCCAAAGTTTTTGGTTGTAAGGACTGGGAGATACCAGTTATCTTTGGACCCCTGTTGCGGGTGGCTGGGTGGCCTGAGTGGAGTTACCAGTCCTTAGGTCCCTGATGGGGGTAGGTGAGGACCTTGTTTAATAGGAAAAGCTATGTCAAACATCAAACACCCACCTCTCCACCACACACCTGAAATGGTTGGAGTTTGCCAACAAGGGCCTTTTCTCCCTAAATAGGCCCACCCATGTCTATGCAGAAGGGAAAGGTGCTCAAGGTCTACGGATGGTTTATGCCTGGACAGGAGCCTCTTCTATCCTGAGAACCCCAGTTAATGGAGCTAGCAAATTATCTTTTCCCCCAGTTGCAAATTTTTTCCTTCCCCAAGGCTGGGAGGAAGTCTGTACGTGCTTACCAGGGTCTATCTCAGGCCCAGGGATTCAGCCACTGAAGCCGGCTTGGGGGTGGGGGGGGGTGGTAAAATATGCACAAGTACTTAGGTTTTGCCGAGAGCACCATTCTCCTCAGTTTCCAGAGATGTGAATAGGTTGTGTGGCTGGCTGCTTCTCCCCGAGGAACCTGCAGCTGAACGCTAGTACCAGCCTGCCACCGCTGCCGCTCCAGGAATGGTGCCTGAGGGCTTTCCGCGATTCAGGTCCAGTAACTCCTCTCCACTACTGAATGGTCTCTTCCTCCCCCTGCCCCTCAGTTCATTGTCTAAGCTTGCCTTTGATGCACAGGGCTCCCATCTTGTCACAAATATACACGTTTCATTTGTTTTTTTTTTTTTTTGGTCTTTGTTGTAAAGAGGGCTCGCCAGAAGTGTCTGTCTGTTCCACCATCTTGGCTCCCAACTAACATCATTCTTAATGGAGAGTGGCTGAAAACATTCCCCTTGAGAACAGGAACAAGGCAGGGATGCCCTTTATCACCACTCCTATTTAACATTGTGCTGGAAGTCCTAGCTAGAGCAATAAGGCAAGAAAAAGAAATAAAGGGCATCCAAATTGGTAATGAAGAAGTAAAACTGCCTCTATTTGAAGATAATATGATGCTAACCATAGAAAACCCAAAAGACTCCATGAGAAAACTATTGGAAGTAATAGAAAGATTCAGCAGAGTAGCAGGATACAAGATAAACGTAGAAAAATCAGTTGGATTTCTATATACCAATAAAGAGAAAAATGAAAAGGAAATTAGGAAAGAATACCATTTATAAGAGCCCCTAAAAAAAAAAAAAAAACTTAGGAATAAATCTAACCAGGGATGTAAAAGACCTATACAAGGAAAACTACAAAGCACTATTTCAAGAAAACAAAAGAGATCTACATAAATGGAAAAACATACCATGCTCGTGGATAGGTAGACTCAACGTTGTGAAAGTGATGTTTCTACTCAAATCAATTTACAAATACAATGCAATCTTGATCTAAATACCAACAACAGTCTTTAAAGAGATGGAAAAACTAATCATTAATTTTATATGGAAAGGGAAGAATCCCTGAATAAATAAAACACTATTGAAGAAGAAGAATAAAGTAGGAGGATTCACAGTATCTGACCTCAGAACCTACTATACAGCTACGGTAGTCAAAACAGCCTGGTACTGGTACAATGACAGATACATTGACCAATGGAGCAGAAATGAGAACTCAGATGTAAATCCATCCACCTATGGTCACCTGATCTTTGAAAAGGGCCCAAAGTCCATCAAATGGGGAAAAGACAGTCTTTTTAAATGGTGTTGGCAAAACTGGGTGTCCATCTGCAAAAAATGAAACAGAACTCATACCTCACACCATACACAAAAACAAAGTGAAAATGGATCATAGACCTAAATATAAAGCCAAAAAACTATGAAGTTCATAGAAGAAAAAATAGGCTCAACACTAGAGGCCCTAATACACCACATTAACAGAATACAAACCACAACCGATAACACACAAGCTCCAGAGGATAAGCTAGATAATTGAGATCTTCTAAAAATTAACACTTATGCTCATCAAAAGACTTCACCGAAAGACTGAAAAGAGAACCTACAGAGTAGGAAAAAAATTTGGGCTATTACAAATCAGACAAAGGTCTAATCTCTAAAATCTACAGGAAAATCCAGCACCTTTATGACAAAAAGACAAATAATCCAATTAGAAAATGGGCAAAGGAAATGAACAGGCAGTTCTCCAAAGAAGATACTCAAGTGGCCAACAGACAAATGAGGAAATGCTCATGATCACTAGCCATTAGAGAAAGGCAAGTCAAAACCACAATGAGATACTGACTCATCCCAGCATTACTGGCAGGAATAAAAAAAACAGAAAATAACAAATGTTGGAGAGGCTGTGAGGAGATCGGAACTCCCACTGCTGGTGGGAATGCAAAATGATACAACCATTTTGGAAAATGATATGGCGCTTCCTTAAAAAGCTAGAAATAGAAATACCATATGAATCAGGAATCTTCTTCCTAGGAATATACCCTAGAGGAATAAGAACCATGACACGAATAGACATATGAACACCCATGTTCATTGCAGCATTGTTCACAATAGCAAAAAGATGGAAACAATCTAGATGCCCATCAACAGATGAATGGATAAACAAACATACACACAATGGAGTATTAAGCAACGATAAGGAACAACGATGAATCTGTGAAGCATCTCGTAACATGGATGAATCTGGAGGGCATTATGCTGAGTGAATGAAATAAGTCAATCACAAAAGGACAAATATTGCATGAGACCATTACTGTAAAAACTCATGAAAAGGTTTACACACAAAAAGAAACAGTGTTTGATGGTTACAAGGGACGGTAGGGGTGGGAATGGGAAAACACTAAATAAGACAATAGATTAGTGGTAACTTTGGTGAAGTGTAAGACAATACGCAATTCTGGGGAAGCCAGTACCACTTGTACAAGGCAAGGTCATGGAAGCTCCATAGACTTATCCAAACTCCCTAAGGAACCAAATTGTTGGGCTGAGGACTGTGGGAACCATGGTCTTGGGGAATATCTAACTCAATTGGCATAACATAGTTTATAAAGAAAATGTTCTACATTCTACTTTGGTGAGTAGCATCCAGGATCTCAAAAACCTGTGAGCGGCCATCTAAGATATTCTACTGGTCTCACCGCTTCAGGAGCAAGCGAGAATGAAGAAAACTATAGATACATATAGATACAAGGGGAAGATTATTCCAAAGGACTAATGGACCGCAAGTACCATGGTCTCCAGCAGACTGAGTCCAGTACAACTAGATGGTGTCTGGCTACCTGACTGACTGCTCTGACAGGGATCACAATAGACAGTCCCAGACACAGCTGGAGAAAAATGTAGATGAAAACTCTAACTCATACACACACACAAAAAAAGCAAAAACAAACAAACAAAAAAGTCTTACTGGCCAGACAGAGACTGGAGAAACCCCGAGTGTATGGCTCCCAGACACCTTTTAGCTCAGTAATGAAGTCACTACTGAGGTTCACCCTTCAGCCAAAGATTAGACAGGCCTATAAAACAAAATGAAACTAAAGGGGTACACCAGCCCAGGGGCAAGGACTAGAAGGCAGGAGGGGACAGGAAAGCTGGTACTAGGGAACTCAAGGTTTAGAAGGGAGAGTGTTGACATGTCGTAGGGTTGTTAACCAATGTCTTAAAACAATATGTGTACCAATTGTTTAATGAGAAGCTAGCTTGTTCTGTAATTTCATCTAAGGTACAATAAAAATAAAACATATAAAAAAGCTGAGAACAGAGCGCTTCGTGCGTAGTGAGGTAGGATAGTGTTTAAAAGCAAATGTGAACTCTTTAAGCTTTATTTATTTATTTTGGTGGTTGTTGCTTTCCTATCTGTGAAGAGTACGTAATAGTATCTACCCCAAAATCAAAATTTTTCTGTCAGCAATCAAATTAGATAATGCACAGCAGGCGATAATGCGAAGTAGGTGATCCTGTGTTTTATTTTTTATTTCTATTCTTGTCCCTTAACTGGCTTATAATGCCTTTAAATGCCAAGACCATGTTTTAAACTTCTTGTAGCTCTGGTGCCTAATATCAAGGGCTGTGAATACTGGGGCTTAATAAATGGCTTTTCAAGATTTTTTTATGCCCTTGCTTGGAGAATATTGATAGTTAAAATATATAGAGCTCTTGCTATGTGCCAGTCCCTATCTAAGCGATTGAACTATATGACTCAGGTAACTGCACAACAGCCCTGAGGGAAATTGATTACTATTTTTAAATGAGGAAGCAGAGTCTGAGAGGTGAAGTAAATTGATCCGGCTGGGATTTGAATGCAGGTATTGTCTCCAGAGTGCCTGTATAGTGCAAACAGTTATGTGCTCAGCTGCTGACTGAAAGCTTAGAAGTTCCAGTCTACCCAGAGGCACCCTGGAAGAAAGATCTGGTGATCTACTTCTGAAAAATTAGCCACTGAAATCCCCCAGAGAAGAGATCTACTCTGACATACATGGGATCTCTGTGACATGCATGGGATCTCTGTGACATACATGGGATCTCTGTGACATGCATGGGATCTCTGTGACATGCGTGGGATCTCTGTGACATGCGTGGGATCTCTGTGACATACGTGGGATATCTGTGACATGCATGGGATCTCTGTGACATACGTGGGATATCTGTGACATACATGGGATGTCTTGACAGCAATTGGTTGTCTGGCACGAGATGACTCCTTAATCATTATGTACTACTGGGAACCACCTGGGATCCCTCATTAGATTAATAAATTAGGAAAGAAGAGGAAACATTTAAGTTCCACGAAATGGGCAAGTGACTGTCACTGCTTCTGAGCCTGCAGTGATCTTTGTATGTATTTCATCTCCCATAGCAGAACGTGTTCTTCCTTTTCCAGGAAAGTACAAGAAATAATCCAAGAGTGCAAAGAACAGCTTTAGGAGCAAGATATATGGGTCAATGCTGTTGCTTTAGCAGTTAAGTTTTTTAGGTGTGCTATTTTCTTCTTCACTGAACAATTTCCACAGAGAAACTCTATTGCTCTATACAACTAAACAAGAACAACAATAACCAGAGGTAATGAATCATACTAAAAACGCGGATCCTTTCATATGCTATCACTGTCTGTTTCAGTTATCTAGTGTTGCTATAACAGAAATTCCACAAAAGGGTGGCTTTTATAAACAGGAATTTATTCCCTCACAGTTTAGGAAGCTAGAAGTCCGAGTTCTGGGTGTTGGCTGTAAGGGAAGGCTTTCTCTGTCTGCTCACGGGGAAAATTCTTGGTTCTTTCAGCTTCTCTTCCTTTCCTTGGTAATCTCCATGTAACACAAATCTTTCCCCACTTGTGGTTGCTTGCTTCTGTGCCTAATCTACTCTTTTTACATCTCAGAAATGATTGGCTTATGGTGTGCCCTACACTGATATGGCCTCAATAACATAACAAAGAAAATCCTATCCCCAAAAGGCATTACATCCACAAGAATACGGGTTAGTATTCCAACACATATTTTAGGGGGGACATAATTCAATCCGTAACACTGTCTGAGTAGTGAGTCTTGGAATGGATGGGGCATATTGCCATCATATTCGCAGGCATATTATAGTTTTATATGATTTATTTGAAATAGTGTTCATTACCCAGAAGACTGTGAGGCCTTGATGGGCAGAAAGAGGTGGTGGTCTAGTGGAAAGATCATGGGCTACCTACAGGGACAGATAGACCTGTGTTCAAGCCCAGGTGATCTGCGTATTAGCTGCATGATTTTGGTCAAGTTACTTAACTTCACTGAGCTTAAAGAGATAGTAATGCATAAATTTTAGGGCTATTATGAAGATTACTTTTTGGATTCCAAGTAGTTTATATGGACAGTGAGAAATATTCAGCTGCCCCAGAGTAAGCCTGCTTGCCTTAGCAGTAAGGCTGCCCACGGTTGCCCAGATTCACCAGACTATTGCACAATTTTTTCTTTTGACTTCACAAACCTGAGCCTAGGTTTCCTTAAGGATTCCCAGAAAATGTTAATGGCAATGGTAATTTTTGTCTTGGGCAATAAAATATAGCACCTTAGCTCCAGGTGCTCTAAGAAATCTATGCACACGCTATTCTGTGAATCGTCATCATTTTCTTATATGTAGCAGAATAGGAAGATATGATTGTGTTTGTATTCAGTAACTTAAAAATGAGTTGTTAGGTTTTAAGATGAGTTTGAAATGTGCCCTGTATTAACACACATGCTGATGTAAGCATTAGCTGGATGGATTAGTGCCTAGTCAATGATGTTACACCAGTTATTTGGTTTCCTACTATTAATGTGTTATATGCAGATGATGTAACCAACCATCCTAGTTTCCTGGCTAAAACTAGGACAGTCTACTGCAAACCGAGACAGGTTGGTCACCCTACATACTAGGTTAGAAGGGATTTGTGTTAGAGTCAGTTACACAAATTCATTTTCTGATGGTTAATCTATTAAAAGTCCAAATAATTATTTTTACTCAGTTGCTCCTAAATGAAGTGATTGTGCATTTTATTTTCAAATTAAATTAATAGGTTTTATACTGTTTTGGAAACCCTGGTGGCATAGGGGTTAAGAGCTTGGCTGCTAACCAAAAAGTCAGCAGAAACCAACAGTGGCTCATTGGAAACCCTATGGGGCAGTTCTACTCTGTTCTATAGTGTCGCTATGTGTTGGAATCGACTTGATAGCCACGGGTTAACTTTTTTTTTTTGGTATAGTGTTTTTGGATTTACATCAAAAAAAACCATCAAGGTAGGTATAAATTAACATTTATAGTCAGAGGAGGTCAATTTATTTTATCAAAATGAACTCTAGAGAAAATTGTAGGTTTGAGTGTTTAAGACTTAGCCAGAATATGATTACCAGGACTTCGTAATTAATTAGATTCCTTTCCAAATCCTTCTCCATCCTGAAAATGGCCGTTTCAGGGCTTTAGCTCAGTGTGTTACATTATTAGTATATGATTTACAGCTAGGGTCTGCTTTCTGGCAGATTTTGAGCCACACCCAAATTTGAGAGCAGTTTGAGGAAGTCATTTAAAAACGAACAAAGAAAAACTCTTCAGACAACTTCTACCATTTATCAAAATGAAGAGAAAACAGAAAAACTCGGAAACAGACTGGGATCCCAGGTACAAAAAGTAATTTCCTTTTTCAGGATAGAAGGGATAAGAAAATTTTTTCTAATAAAAGTGCTCAAAGACTCAAGTACTGAAAGTGTGAAATTAGTTTATTTGGTTCTCTTGGAATATGATGGTTTTTGATGCCTCTACCAACTCATTTCCAACTTATCATCTCCTAACCTTTATCATAGCACCACTCTTTTTTTGCTTACAAACACTTATGCTCAGGAAACAACTCAAAATTAGTTTATGCTGCTGTGTAATACTATAGACCTTAACTACTTATCCATCCACAAGACATTTATATTTTAGAATATGTAAAAGTCTCTAAAGGTGAAATTCCATGTACTGAACACTGAGAAAGAGGTGGAGAGCTTTGCTGTTGCATCTGAAATTGTGCCACGGGCAATCATTTTCCAGAGTAGAAACATAAGAGCTGTTGCCTGGTCAATATGAAAGACTCTAGCCTATGTCTGAGGCCAGATGTTACCTTGTGATTCCTTATTGACTACGTATTAACTTTCCTTTCTTCATATGAAATACACTGCCACCTTTGAATTCTTAGAGCCCAGACTAATTTTGTACTCTTCGTCCTCCCAGGTTTACTAAAAATGTATAAACCCATGGCTGTGGCAAGCATCTGTAATTGATGCAATAAAGATTGATGGCATCCAGGGATATCATGATGGGACCTTCAGTTCCTGCATGTCTCCCAACAATCCCCTGCAGCTATGTTGCAGACCCTGCCTCTTCCCTGCTGATGGAATCACAACTGTTCTTAAACAACAGGTAGCAATCTCTGTTTTCAGAAGAAGGTAGGTCCTTCAGCCACCCCCAGGGCAGGATTCATGATCAGTCTAAGGAAGCCATGATAAAGCCATTCCAATTTTCCTATGGATGGTTTAAGAGTGAATATGACTCAGTTTTAGTCAATGGAATGTAAAAGGAAGTCTGTCAGGGGCTCCTGAGGTAGATTTCCTCCTAAGTTAAAAAAAAAAAAAAAAGGAAGAAAGGCAGAGCCTCAAAGAAGGTTCTTTCCTTCTTGACTAGAGTACTGGTGTGTAAGAATGTGATAACTTGTAGCTTTGGTAAGCATCTTGAATTCATGAGATGACATACCCAAAGGCAAAAATAAAACATTCTGAGGGTGGTGGAGCTGCTGTACCAAACCAAGAATTGTGGATCTCCTAATTTCTTGTTTTATAAGTTAATTAATGTCTTTATTTTCTAGCATTTAACCAAATGCTTGGTAACTTGCAGTCAAAAACATCCTTAAGTGCTAAGACTTTATAAAAACAAAATAATTTTACATGAACTATTGATATTTAAAAATCTTAAACTGTAAATAGAGGCATCTTCAAAAAAGCTAACTTTATTTTTCTGTAACTTACATTTCAGGAAAAATAATGCCATTTATATAAAAACGTAATTTTATGATAAGTCCCTTGTCCTTTTCCTCTAACCAAGTTTCTCCTATACAGAATTTCTGAAACTATCACCAGCAGGAGAATCTGGATAACCTGGGGCTTTGAGTATTCCAGATATATTATAGGATAAATTGGGTATTTTGGAATACACATAGCCTAAATGATCTTGGCTATGTGTATTCCAAATACCCAATTTACAATTCCAAAATACAAAAGTAGCACCTTTAACAACTCCATCTGCTCGCTGCCCTCCCCACACAATTTAAACGCTGGCCTTTCTTATTTCCCCTGCTCATTTTTCCTGCAGCTTTAGCTTTGTCTTCTGTATTCTCCCGAAGGCTTTGCTACTATAGATTTAGCTTAATTTGATGCCACCTTATTTTTTCCTCTGATTCCATTTCCCCATCATCTGCTTCATACTTGCAGCCATTTCTGATCAGGGCACTAAACCATTCATCTCACTATACAACTACAATACATTCTGGATCCAAGTAGGTCAGGCCCCAGTAACTGGAGCTCCACGGTGATTTAGGATCTTGCATAATCACTGAAGTGCGTGTTATGGATTGAAATGTGTGCTCTAAAAAGGTACATTGAAGTCCTAACCCCTGTAAGCATGAATGTGACTTTGCTTAGAAATAGGGTTTTTCTTTTGTTATCACTTAAGGAGGCCATATGGGAAGTAAAATGGGTCCATATCCATTCTGAATGGTGTCTAAAAAAAGATGAGAACAGTCACATGGGGAAGACAGACATCATGTGAAGAAAATACTTCTACAAAACAGGTAATGCCAAGAAATGCCTAGGGCTACCAGAAGCTGGACTAGACAAGGAAGAACCTTCCCCTAGAGTAGACACAGAGAGAATATGGTCCTGCCTATGCCCTGAATTCGAATGTCTAGCCTCCAGAACTGTGAGAAAATAAATTTCTGTTCTTTAAAGCCACCCACTTTGTGGTATTTTATTATGACAGTATATTGCCTATACTTTTATCTTTTTTGATTAGTTTCTCTTCCATACCTGGCAAGAGTGTCATGTAGTAGGCCTTCGTAGAAAGTACAGGAGTAGTAGAATAAGATGGCAACCAGAGATTTTTCTCATGAACATTTCCATATATTATATATAAATGAAAAAGATTCATAGGCTCAAATACTGTAGCACTTTGAATTTAAATAAGACTATCTATCTGAGACCTCAACCATCTATGACTACCAAATAAGGCTACAATCATTTGTTAGGTTTAAATTAACAAGCCCTAGTTTGTCTAATTGCTAGAAATCAGCCATCTTTGAAATGTGTTCTCTGTATATTTTTGAGATTTCCCCATGCAACAGCATTTTTAGAACTTTTACACTGCAGCAAATGTAAAGAAATACAAGTGAGATGACGTTTTAAAAAGTACCATTCTGATGCCTTCTTGGCAAAGTATCTAAAGGCAAAACCATAATTGGGAAGTGAGAAGTGGAGTGAGAATGTCTTAAAAAGGGATCTGTGCATGAAATGTTTCTCTGCCCCTTGCTTGCATTACAGGTTCTGGGCTTGTCTTTACTTAGATCTCAGTGAACTCTTTACTGCATGAATCATTACAGTCACCTGTGAGATCTTAAGTAAACAACATCACAGCAACAGCGTGGAAAACCACAAAGGAAGAAAAAAATTACTAAAGAATAAATGGTGAAATAGCATTGAGAAGCAATAAACCCTTGATTTTGATGGGATATACCCAAACCTTATCTAAAGGATGCTACAGTGTACTTATAACCAATATCTTGGGAGGAGATGAACAAAAGGCAGCTCAAGAATTACCTGGGTGCATTGAGTAGTGAACACATTTTAAAGAAAGCAAGCATACAGAAGTAAATTCTTCCAAAGTTTTACATTAGAAAAAAATTAAGAAATTTTCTTCTTTGCATTTTGACTAGCAATAAATAATTGTAAAGTCCAAGTTTAGAAGGGAACACAAAGAAAATAGTAATAGGGTTATACTAAAAGTTTCCTTTTTTAAGATGTCTTCTTTCAATGCTGTTTTATATTATTATTTTTTTCTGATTATAGAAGTTATTTATGCTCATAATTGAAAACTTGGAAAATACAGGACAGAATATTATAGAAGATACATGTCTATTGTAATTATTTTACTCCAATATAATAAATCTTATTATTTTAATATATTTCCTTTAAGTCTCATTTCTTAACTTTTTCAGTTTTCTTCATTTACTCATTTATATTGTTTCACTGTTTCTCAAAACACTGACTATTCTCCCTACTATTTGGGTGAACAAATTTTACTTTTTTTAAATTAAATCCCTTGCTATATCTCCTTGGTTCTTAAGACCCCACTGCCACGGAGTCGATTCCAACTCAGAGCTACCCTGTAGGGTTTCCAAGGCTGTAAATCTCTATGGAAGCAGACTGCCACATCTTTCTCCCACAGAGCCACTGGTGGTCTCCAACTGCTGATATTTTTGGTTAGCAGTTGATCGCTTTAACCAGGGCTCCTATCATTGGTTCTTAGAAGCCCATATTTTACATTTTATCATCTCTAAAATTTGCATGCATTTTACAATTAATGGCATGTCCTAATTTGCCAGCTTTTTTTTTTATTGGTACTTAAAATTGTGGTGCACCTTATGTTCAGATTTGATGAAATGTAATATATTGTCAAGTAATTTTGAATAGAGCTATATCAATTTACATTATCACCAAGTTTTAGAACAGTTTTTGAATATTGAGAAACTAAAAAAAAAAAAAGTCAAGTAATAGTAACCTATGGTTTTAATCTGCAGGTGTCTGTTTACTTTGACTACTTGATAACCCCGTTTTTGCCATCTGCCCATTTTCTATTAAAATAATGTTTCTTTTCTTTTAAATGTATTAATAATAATAATTATAATTTACAGAATACCTACCTAGTGCTTGTCAGGTACTACACCAGGCAAAGCAGGCATTGTTTCTCTTATTTTATTCATAAATCACCTTATTTGTAGAGGTAATTTATTTTCCTAAAAATATTAACTTTGTTTTATAGTCTTTGAGGAATATTTTCTATATTATTTCTAGCTTGAGTATTGCCTTTCCCATTTGCTTTGTATTTATTATGTAAAAATGGTCTTTTGTTTGTTTAATGTGGCCACCTTTTTTGATTTTTTTTTTTTTCTTATGGACATTATGCTTAAGAAGGCCTTCCTCACCCCCAAGATCTGTTAAATATTTACTTGCTTTTGTCATGGCTTTTTGTAATTTACTTCTAATATTTATCACTTTGTTTGGTACAGAATTTTGTTGTCATTATTATTGTACCATGCTGGGTTAGGGCCTATTTGGAGTTTTCCCAAATGTCTAATTCATCTAACATCATTTTAAAAATTATCTTTTCTTTATGATTTGTGATGTTTACTTTATAATACACTAAGTTTTACACATGATGTTGGTGTTTCTTGAATAATGTTACAGCTATTGTATTTATCCGTGTGTTGAATTTTTAGTAGCAGCACCTTGTTAATCACCATAGCTTTAAAGTATATTTTAGCACTTTGTAGGGAAAGCCTCTTCACAATATTGTCTCCCTCTTTGTTCATTCCCATACACCCCCTCATTATTCTCCTTTTCAGAGTTTTCGATAGCCTCATTTGATCATCATAACGAATACATTTTAAATTTTTTTTCAAGTTCTGCCTTCATTCAAAATTCTATCAAGGTTTTGATTGAACTTTTGTTCAATTCCTAAAATGATTTTGAAAGTTGCCATCTGTACAATATTCTTTCTTCTCATCAAACCTATTTTAAAATTGATTTAATAATGACATAAAAATACAATAAAACATACAATTAGTAGTTTCCTAGTTAAATTTAGTTGAGGTTTATTATTTTATTCAAAATATTGTTTATTACTGTCTATTATGTGCCAGCCACTCTTCTAATTACTAGGGATCCAAAGTTAAATAAGATGATTATGTTCCTGCCCTATAGAATTACATTCAAGAATTATAATAAATATGTAAATAAATACATACATACTATAATTTCAGAAAGCACTAAGTGCTGTGAAGAAACAAAGCAGAGTAAGGGACTAAGCAGTGAGTGAGGGTGAGTGTTATTTTACATAGGATGATGGTTGGAGAGGTCCTCTCTGAGGAGCTGACACCTGAGCCTCAAGAGCCCCAGAGGGGCAGGGGAGAATCTGGGGGAAGCAACTTCCAGGCAAAGGGAATGACAAATGCAAAGACCATTAGGTGGGACTGAATGTGGCATGCTCAAGGAATAGCCTTACTGCACAATGGCTGGAGTGGAGGGGGCAGGGGCAGAATGGTCGGAGTGAGAGGGGTCAGAGAGATGAATGGGGCCAGATCTTTCATGCTGTCATTTATCACAAAAAAAGGAGTTTGGAATTTATTCCAAATATGATGGAAAGGAAGCCATTGGAGGTTTTGAAGAGAGAATTTGAGTAGGGAATTAATTTACGATTTTAAAGATTCCTTTGGCTTCTGTGAGGAAAAGAGACTGTAGAGAGGTAAGAGGAAAGACAGAAGGACTGGCTAGGAGATGTCTAGCTTAAATCCAGTTAAGAGATGAGAGTAAGTAACCTGGGCCAGGTTACAGTGGAGGTGTGGTAAGAAGTGATTGGATTCCATATAGAGCTGACAGGAATTGCTGTTGGATTGGATGCATGTGGAATATTATAGACAGAGGATAAGAAAGACTCCTAGGTATGGCATTGAGCACCTGCGTGGCTGGTGGTGAATTCACTGAGAAGAGGAAGAACACCAGACAGAGTTTAAACTGGCCATGCAAGTACAGATGACAAGTACCTGTTCTGTGGGTTGGGAACTCAGGAAATATCATAATTAGAGATAAAAATTTGGATGTCGGTTGGCATGTAGGTGGTACTCAAAGACATGCGGCTGGGTGAGTTCACCCAAGCAGTGAGTGTAGATAGAGCCTGAGACCTGGTAGAGAGAAGGAAGAGAAAGGGAGCATGGAGAGAAGTTTCCTCAAGATCAGCTGGTGAAGGAGGAAGAAAGCTAGGAGGGAGTGATACATTGAGAGGTGTGGGAAGAAAACGTCACAAGTAAGAGAGAGTGATCAATTGTGTAAATGTGGTTGGGAGGCCCAATAAAATGAAGACCATGAATAGTCCATTGGATTTGTAAAGATGCATGTGATTAGTACACTAACTGTGCACTTCCATTGAAGAAAAGCCTGCTTGTGAGTGGGTTAAAGAGAGAATGGATATAGTGGAAAGAGAGTTCAGAGACAGCTCTTTAGAGAAGTTTTGTTAAGAGATGGAGAAGAGTGAGTTTGAGAGGAACTTAGGGTCAAGGAGGGCTTTTTAAGATGGAGGGTTTTGTAGCATGCTTGTTTGCTGGTAGGAAAGATCCAGGAGAGAGAAAGAAGCTCAGATTGCAGCAGAGAGAGAGGACACTTGCAGGAGACAAGCCCTTAAGAGCGAAGAGAAAAATGGA
Source organism: Loxodonta africana (assembly GCF_030014295.1). NCBI lineage: Eukaryota > Metazoa > Chordata > Mammalia > Proboscidea > Elephantidae > Loxodonta > Loxodonta africana. Next base: position 143,390,898 of record NC_087342.1, on the reverse strand, counting down.
ATCTCAACCACAAGCTGAAGGTTAGTCTTTAGATAGAACAAGAAGTTACTTACCAAATTTTCATTTAAGCAAAGTAACCTCTATTTTAAACAAATTCCCTAAAGCATACTTTCTATTATTGTTCATTCATATATTTATTGTGGTGTGTATGTAGCCCGTGAATAAAAGCACAATACAGTAATTGGCAAACTTTCAAACCTATGGCAGACTCCTTTGAATCACCAGCTATTACCTTATTTGCAAAAGTAAACAACAACAACAAAAAGGATCCCTTCAATCAACCTCCTAAATGCAATTTATTCCACCTAACTGAACCCTCTAGGCATCTATTTAATAATAGTATGCCTTTTCCAGTATTCAGTGCACTTTTCCATTTTACAATTGTCCTTTATCTGAATATGTTACTGAACTGAAGGGGAAATCTCTTGTGAAACATACAACAGATTGGAGTGTATAGCGCAATGCCCGAGGCCTGAGTACTAACTGTGCAGCCTCAGCCCTGCAGCCCTGAAACCTGAGTGCACCGGCAGTTCTGCCCTTCGGCATAGGCAGTGCTGCTTCAGAAGCGTGGAGTTACAGTCAGACTTTGTTTTTTTTTTAATGAGTACATTCTTAAACAAGATTACTGGGGACTTTGTACTTAGTACTTCCAGGTTGTAGTGGGCTTTGGCCTATGAGAATAAAATGGAAACAAAATAAAACAACAGAATAGAGTTAATAATGGAAAAGTGTTGTAATCTATAAAATAGATTGATATCGAATGCAACACCTGATTATTTGTGTTGGAATCAGATAATGTGGGTCATATAGAATATTTTCAGAAATTTTGTCAGCATACGTTGATTGGTTTGATGTGTCTCTCTTAAGTTCCCAAGCACAATTTCCCCATTATTAAAAGAAAGGTGAGTGAAAGTGATACTTGATTTGCTCTTTATTTTACTCTGGGCGGCTCTATTCCTGAAGCTGATGGGTGTGTTATCACTCAGGTTTAGGCTAAGTCACTAGTTGTTGTCATAGAAATTGATGGCAAGTGTTAAGAGGGGACATTTAGCAAATATGAACCACTTCTTATTTGTATAAATGGCCAGAATTGTTTTGTGTGTGATGATTGTGGCCATCTCAACAGGTGCTTAGTGAGAAATGCATTCATTCTGCCACCCACTGCATAGGCACTCTCAGATAGCACTGTTCACAGTGGCCCAGAGGAGGTAAAGAGCTTTCAAGGGCTTTTCTGTTCCCAACACAGTCAGACTGTGATTGAAAAGCTGAAAACTGTGCTTATGAAAAAGTCAAAATACCAACAGAAAATGAGAAAAGTACAAATTTATTGAAGGAAAATAAAAGCAGCCTAAAATTTTGGCCTAAGATTTGGCAGCAGTATATCGACAGGGAATGGCCAGATATTCAAGCCTGTTTCAGAAGAGGACATGGAACCAGGCATTTCATTGCTGATGTCAGATGGATCCTGGCTGAAAGCAGAGAATACCAGAAGGATGTTCACCTGTGTTTATTGACTATGCAAAGGCATTCGACTGTGTGGATCATAACAAATTATGGATAACATTGCGAAGAATGGGAATTCCAGAACACTTAATTGTGCTCATGAGGAATCTTTACATAGACCAAGAGGCAGTTGTTCGGACAGAACAAGGGGATACTGATTGGTTTAAAGTCAGGAAAGGTGTGTGTCAGGGTTGTATTCTTTCACCATACCTATTCAATCTGTATGCTGAGCAAATAATCCAGTAATCTGGCTATATGAAGAAGAACGGGGCATCAGGATTGGAGGAAGATTCATTAACAACCTGCGTTACGCAGATGACAGAACCTTGCTTGCTGAAAGTGAAGAGGACTTGAAGCACTTACTAATGAAGATCAAAGGACACAGCCTTCAGTATGGATTGCACCTCAACATAAAGAAAACAAAAATCTTCACAACTGGACCAAAGAGCAACATCATGATAAATGGAGAAAAGATTGAAGTTGTCAAGGATTTCACTTTACTTGGATCCACAATCATGGAAGCAGCAGTCAAGACATCAAAAGACACATTGCATTGGGCAAATCTGCTGCAAAGGACCTCTTTAAAGTGTTGAAGAGCAAAGATTCACCTTGAAGACTAAGGTACGCCTGACCCAAGCCATGGTATTTTCAATCACATCATATGCATGTGAAAGCTGGACAATGAATAAGGAAGACCAAAGAAGAGTTGATGCCTTTGAATTGTGGTGTTGGCGAAGAATATTGTCAAAAGAATGAACAAATCTGTCTTAGAAGTACGGCCAGAATGCTCCTTAGAGGCAAGGATGGCCAGACTGCGTCTTACATACTTTGGACGTGTTGTCAGGAGGGATCAGTCCCTGGAGAAGGACATCATGTTTGGCAGAGTACAGGGTCAGTGGAAAAGAGGAAGACCCTCAATGAGGTGGATTGACAAAGCGGCTGCAACAATGAGCTCAAGCGTAACGATTGTAAGGATGGCGCAGGACCGGGCAGTGTTTCGTTCTGTTGTGCATAGGGTCGCTATGAGTCAGAACCGACTCTACAGCACCTAACAACAACAAGATTCTGGGGACTCAAAATGACTTGTAGCAGTTGTTTGTAGCTATTTTTCCCCTGACGGCCACTCTGAAGTCATGTGTATAGAGTTTCCTTCTGTCTTATAGCCACTGCACTAAATATCGAATTTATCACCACTTTCCCGATGAGGGAATTTAGGTTAATGGAGGTGAAGTAACTTGCATAAAGATTTGGACATAGGTCTTTCTGTCCTTTCTAGGGACAGTTGGTATCCCTGTCCTGCTAGTTATTAACTATGTGATTCTGAGAAAGTTACTTCGTCTTCCTGTCTGAGTTTCCTGATATGACAAATGGGGGCAATACAATGGTTTCTAGCCTTACCTTTTTACGTGGCTGTATCCTTCCACTTCTTCAAGTCTCAGCTAAGACATCATTTCTCAGGAAAGTCTTCCCTGCCACACTTACCCTTCCCCTACTACAGAATGTATTCTGTAGTGCCTTTATGGCACTCTCATCTCATGGTATTAACTCACTGTAATATGATTGCCTGTTTACTTTCTTTAAGACAAAAAGATTAAGAGTGTGGACAGAGGAGCAATGAAGCGTCGTCAGGTTTTGCAGTACATAGGTAATAAGTTCAACACACCCTCTACTGTATTCCCAAACTGCCAAATCTATCTGGATTCTATCATATTTCTGAGGGTAAAGGAGTGGTTCTGTTTTATCGTGGTACTTGGTGAGATAGCCTTTGAGTGAAAGCTTTTCAAAGACGTGTAGTTAACCCGAAGCCAGAGCAGTGCTGGAGAAGAAAGGCAGGGCTGCCAGTGACGGGCAGGATTTTACAGGGAAGTGCAAAGAGTTTTCCACCCCTGGCCAGAGCTTCACACCTACTGGCGCATTTACTCAACACCTCAGTCTGCAGACTGATATATTTTCGATGAGGGAAAAGTTAGGGAAATCCTGGAGAGTCCAAACAGACAGAAGACACAGCTCTTCTATCCTGAATCAATGGGACCATTTGGGCCATAGCTTTGCCTTTCTGCAACCAGAGTCCAATCTGGTGCAAATCAATATTTGTTGATGCATAATTTCATGGAGCAGGCTTGTGTTTTCTACAGCAAGTTTGTCTTTTAATAAGATGACCAAGCACGACTTTATAAGGCAAACAAGTGAAATAAAACCTTCCAGACTACTACTGGAAATGTTCCTTTTCTTTTTTTTTTTTTTTAAACTCCAATACAGACCTTTCAGTGAAAAGGTCTGACAATTTTATGCACCCCTTCCTGTTTAGCATGGCAATGAGAGATGGAATTTGGGCTTGTTCTGTCTGAATTAAGGTCTACTGTGACCTATTGATGTCACTTTCTCAAAATACAGACTTAAATAATAAACTTTTTCAAAATCATCCTAAATTAGAACTTTATAGCATTCTTGTCTGCTCACCTGTGATTTTTTTTAATTTAGAAATTACAAAAATGTAAAATTATTGAATTCTAACTGCTATGCTGTTTAGTACTTGGTACTATATTATCCTAAAACTATATAAAGATGTATTGCAGCATATTTGAACCGAGACCCTATGGAAGAGGTTGCATAGAGGATCCAGAGGAATTGCTGCTGTTAGGTGCTGTCGATTCAATTCCAACTCATAGCAACCCTATGTACGACAGAACGAAACACTACTTGGTCCTGTGCCATGCTCACAAGTGTTGTTATGCTTAAGCCCATTGTTGTAGCCACTATGTCAATCCACCTTGTTGAAGGTCTTCCTTTTTTCCACTGACCCTCTACCTTACCAACCAGGGTGTCCTCCAGAGACTGATGCCTCCTGAAAACGTGTTCACAGTATGTGTTAGTCTTGAAATCCTTGCTTCTAAGGAGCATTCTGGTCATACTTTCTCCAAGACAAATTTGTTCATTCTTTTGGCAGTCCATGATATATTCAATATTCTTCTCCAACACCACAACTCAAAGGCATCAATTCTTCTTTGGTATTCCTTATTCATTGTCCATCTTTCTCATGCATATGAGGTGATCAAAAATACCATGGCTGGGGAGAGGCACACCTTAGTCTTTAAGGTGACATCTTTGTTTTTCAACACTTTAAAGAGGTCCTTTGCAGCAGATTTGCCCAATGCAATGCATCTTTTGATTTCTTGACTGCTGCTTCCATGGGTATTGATTGTGGATCCAAGTAAAACTGAATCTTTTACAGCTTCAATATTTTTTCCATTTATCATAGTGTTGCTTATTGGTCCAGTTGTGATGATTTTTATTTTCTTTATGTTGAGGCATAATCCGTACTGAAGGCTGTGGTCTTTGATCTTCATCAGTAAGTGCTTCAAGTCCTCTTCACTTTCAATAAGCAAGGCTGTGTCATCTGCATATCGCAGGTTGTTAATGAGTCTTCCTCCAATTCTGAGGCCCCATTCTTCTTCATATAGTCCAGCTTCTCAGATTATTTGCTCAGCACACAGATTGAATAGGTATGGTGAAAGGACACAACCCTGACACACAGCTTTCTTGACTTTAAACCATGCAGCATTCCCTTCCTCTTGATCTATGTACAGGTTCCTCAGGAGCACAATTAAATGTTCTGGAATTCCCATTCTTTGAAATGTTATCCATAATTTTTTATGATCCACACAGTCGAATGCCTTTGCATAGTCAATAAAACACAGGTAAACATCTTTCTGGTGCTCTCTTCTTTCAGCCAGGATCCATCTGACATCAGCAATGATGTCCCAGACTCCATGTCCTCTTCTGAATCTGGCTTGAATTCCTGGCAGTTCCCCGTCGGTATAGTGCTGCAGCCTCTTTTGAATGATCTTCAGTAAAATTTTACTGTTGCATGATATTAATGATATGTCTCAAAATGTCCGCATTTGGTGGGATCACCTCTCTTGGGAATAGGTATAAATATGAATCTCTTCCAGTCAGTTGGCCAGGTTGCTCTTTTCCAAATTTCTTGGCATAGATGAGTGAGCACTTCCAGAGCTGCATCTCAATTGATATTCCATCAGTTCCCACAGCCTTGTTTTTCTCCAATGCTTCAGTGCAGAATGGACTTTTTCCTTCAGTACCATCAACTCCTGATCACATGCTACCTCCTGAAATGGTTGAATGTCCACCAATTCTTTTTGATATAGCAACTCTGTGTATTCCTCCTATCTTCTTTTGATGTTTCCTGTGTAGTTTAATATTTTCCCCGTAGAATCCTTCAGTATTGCAACTTGAGGACTGAATACTTTGTTCAGTTTTTTCAGCTTGAGAAATGCCGAGAGTGCGCTTCCCTTTTGGTTTCTATTTCCAGGTCTTTGCGCACGTCATTATAATACTTTACTTTGTCTTCTTGAGCCTCCCTTCGAAATCTTCTTTTTAACTCTTTTACTTCATCATTTCTTCCTTTTGTTTTAGCTACTCACAAATATAGTAGATTTGATTCCTGTGTATTCCATCTGGTGAGGTCCACATGTATAGTTGCTGTTTATGTTGGTGAAAAAAGGTATTTGCAGTAAAGAAGCTGGTGGACTTGCAAAAAATTCTGTCATGTGATCTCTGTCATCATTTCTGTTACCAATGCCATATTTTCCAACTACCGATCCTTTTTCGTTTCCAACTTTTGCATCCCAATCACTAGTAATTATCAATGCATCCTGATTGCATGTTCAGTGAATTTCAGACTGCAGAAGCTGGTAAAAATCTTCAATTTCTTCATCTTCAGCCTTAGTGGTTGGTGCATAAATTTGAATAATATTTGTATTAACTTGTCTTCCTTGTAGGCATATGGATATCATCCTATCACTGACAGTGTTGTACTTCAGGATAGATCTTGAAATGTTCTTTTTGACGATGAATGCAATGCCATTTCTCTTCAAGTTGTCTTTCCTGGCATAGTAGACCATATGATTATCTGATTCAAAATGGCCAATACCAGTCCATTTCAGCCCACTAATGCCTGGGGTATTGATGTTTATGAATTCCATTTCATTTTTGATGACTTCCAATTTTCCTACGTTCATACTTCATTCATTCAACATTCTGATTATTAATAGATGCTTGCAGCTATTTCTTCTCATTTTGAGTTGTGCCACATCGGCAAATGAAGGGTCTGAAAGCTTGACTCCATCCATGTCATTAAGGTTGACTCTATTTTGAGGAGGCAGCTCTTCCCCAATCACATTTTGAGTGTCTTCCAAACTGTGGGGCTCATCTTCCAGGACTATATCAGACAGTGTTCTGCTGCTAGTCATAAAGACTTCACTGGCTAATTCTTTTCAGAAGTAGGCCACTGGGTCCTTCTTCCTAGTCTGTCTTAGTCTGAAAGCTCAGCTGGAACCTGTCCGCCATGGGTGACCCTGCTGGTATGTAGCAACATGCAAGCCCCCACAGTACAGCAAACTGACGGACATGTCCAGAAGAATTAGGGTCACTTAAGAAGAAGGTTTAAATGTTACTTTACTACTCAGCTAAAGATAGAATCAAATAAGAATGTTTTAGAGTTGCTTCAGCAGCCCCTGTGAGAGAAATCTAGGGATATCCAGCCAATCTGATCAATGCTTTATGAAAGGGCAGCTTTTCATCCAATTTTGAGAGTTACCTCTTCAGTTGGGGAGAGGACTGTGTGATCCAGTCATAGGATGTAGCTCGGACTAGAGAAGGGGGAGCTGGCTGAGAAGTTGGAGGAGTAGTGAGTAGTTTCAGTCTATAAGGTGTCTCTGGGTTTGAAGAGTTTTCCCTAAAAATCAGTTTGAAGCCCTAGTCACTTCAAGGAAGGTCAGTTCAAGTCATGGGCAAACTAAGAGAAACTGTGAATATTTTACAAATACACTCATTCCCTCAGCTTACTAAAGTTACTTTTGACCTTAGTTTGTGAAACCTGATGTGCATATTAGTTTAGAAATGGCGTTTACAAAATAGGCATTTACAAAGCAGGCATCAACTGCCATTTGTTTTTGTTTTGTGTATGCGTGTGTGTGTGTGTTGTTGTTGTTTTAAGGCCAAAGACTGATTTTAATTGTAGAAAGCAACTTTCAGGGTATCTTCTGGGCTTTATGTATCCATGCTGAATCTCCTTAATAAACTCCCATACGCATAGCTCCTGTCTAGTTATGGCTCACCCACCTACCACTCCACTGAAGCTGCTCTTTTCAGGGTTACCAACTACCTTCATGTGGCCACATTGAATAGTTTCTTCTCTCTCTTCATCTTATTCTATAATGCAACAGTGTTTGGTAAAATAACCTCTATCTCCATCTAGACATATTTTCTTTACTTGGATTCTATGACACTATGCTCTCCTTTTTTTTTTCCTACTTACTGAAAGCTTTTTACCTCCTTTATTACATCTTCCCCTTTCTTACGATTAAATGTGAGAATGACCCAAAACATTAGATCATTCTACATCTACAATTATCCCTTAATGAGCTTATCTAATCCAATAAATAAGTCCAACTTTAAATATCATCTTTGTATGGATGAGTCCCTGGGAGATGCAAACAGTTAATGTGCTTGGCTGTTAACCAAAATGTTGTAGATTTGAGTCCTACTAGAGGTGTCTAGGAAGATAGGCCTATGTGACCTACTTCTATAAAATCAGCCATTGAAACCCTATGAAGCACAGTTTTACTCTGACACACTAGGGGTCTCCATGAATGAGAATCAACTGGAAAGAGGGGAAAAAATGCACTGATGACTTCCAGATTATTATCTTCAGCCCTGACCTTTATATTGTGCTCCAAATTTTTACATCCTTGACATCTTTACTGTAGTATCCATTGTTGTTGTTGTTAGGTGCTGTTGAGTCAGTTCCAACTCAAAGCGACCCTATGCTCAACAGAACAAAACACTGCCCGGTCCTGCACCATCCTTACAATTGTTGTTATGCTTGAGCTCATTGTTGCAGCCACTGTGTCAATCCACCTCGAGGGTCTTCCTCTTTTCTGTTAACCCCGTACTTTGCCAAGCGTGATATCCTTCTCCAGGGACTGATCCTTCCTGACAACATGTCCAAAGCATGTAAGATGCAGTCTCACCATCCTTGCTTCTAAGGAGCATTCCGGTTGTACTTCTTCTGAGACAGATTTGCTCGTTCTTTTGGTAGTCTGTGGTGTATTCAATATTCTTTGCCAACACCACAATTCAAAGGCGTCAACTCTTCTTCGGTCTTCCTTATTCGTTGTCCAGCTTTCACATGCATATGATGCAATTGAAAATACCATGGCTTGGGTCAGGTGCACCTTAGTCTTCAAGGTGACATCTGTGCTTTTCAACACTTTAAAGACGTTCTTTGTAGCAGATTTGCCCAATGCAATGCATCGTTTGATTTCTTGGCTGCTGCTTCCATGGCTGTTGATTGTGGATCCAAGTAAAATGAAATCCTTGACAACTTCAGTCTTTCCTCCGTTTATCAGGATGTTGGTCATTGGTCCAGTTATGTGAGGATTTTTGTTTTCTTTATTATGTTGAAGTGCAATCCATACTGAAGGCTGTGGTCTTTGATCTTCATTAGTAAGTGCTTCAAGCCCTCTTCACTTTCAGCAAGCAAAGTTGTGTCACCTGCATAACACAGGTTGTTTATGAGTCTTCCTCCAAACCTGATGCCCCGTTATTCTTCATATAGTCCAGCTTCTCGTATTATTTGCTCAGCCTACAGATTGAATAGGTATGGTAAAATGATACAACCCTGGTGCACACCTTTCTTGACTTTAAACCAATCAGTATCCCCTTGTTCTGTCAGAACAACTGCCTCTTGATCTATGTAAAGTTTTCTCATGAGGACAACTAGTGTTCTGGAATTCCCGTTCTTTGCAATGTTATCCATAATTTGTTATGATCCACACAGTCGAATCCCTTTGCTTAGTCAATAAAACACAGGTATTCATTAGACATTATCCATTAGACATCTCAAACTTAACTTGTCTCAACAATACTTTTAACCCACCCAAAGCCTATTCCTCTCCCAGTCTAGTCCATCTTAGTAAATGCCACCACCCATCCAGTTGGTACTTTAAAACCTGGATATCATCTGTGATTCCTCTCTTTCTCTTCATCATTTTATAGTTGAATCATTGGTGGGTCTTTAGTTACCAGGATATCAGACTACATCTTACCTCGCATTTAGGAGACAGAGTATAACTACAGGCCTCTCAGCTGAGCTCTTTCCATACCATCCCAGTCATCAGGTGGTTTTAGATTAAGAAACCAAGGTCAGTCTACAAAATGATGCAATTGCCCCTGTTTGTCTCAGCTAAATATCCTGAGGCACAGAGGCTCTTAGGCTATCCTTTCACTGTGAGTGTAAATGGCCTCGAGCTGTTATAGTGGAAAGAAAAGGGAATGAGGAAAGAAAGCTCTCATTTATTCCCTGTCAATGCTTCTTTTCTGTTGCCCCTCTCCTCTGTACCATTGGTCCCTTTTAGAAAGGCTGCCCTATACACAGATAGCAGTCCATTCTTTTGCTCAAATACTTAATAAGCTCAACTTTTACAGAAAGTTCATTTTTTTCTTACACTATAGTATATTTTGAAATTCTACAATCTTTGTTGCCACTATGCCCTTTTATAGGTTTACACAGACAGCTCTTGCTTTGCACTGTATTGTGTTAACAAAAACTGATGTATATTGAAACTTTTTCTTTGCTTTTTGTGGGTTTGTGTAACTGAAATTTGATGATTTAAGAACTTCATACTTTTCTGAAAAACATGTTGCCATCACACATAAACTCTCTCATCTTCTCATCTCTAACTAACCCATCCTTGCATCCATCTTTTATGGAGGGAAGTGTCCTACTCCTCCCATAGGGTCCATAGCACCACCTGCACTCTGCATCCCGCCTTCTTTTGCATTCTCAAAGACTTGGAGAAGGGAGAAGAGTTACGAACAATAGAAAATTCAGTAAAGGAAGGAGGAGTTAATATTTCAAAACATTAAACATAGTCAGTGATTCCTACTTTTGTATACCTTGTGTCTGGCACTTAGTAGGGCTCCTCTTTTTTATTTAGTCTTTAAAACACTCTCCTACTTTGTTTCCTTCCTTAGGCCATTCTTTTTTTGTTTTCTTTGCTGGCTCCTTCTCTCACTTTCTCATATTGGAGTAATTCAGGATTTAAACTTAGGCTGTCATCTTTTCCATCTCTAACCTTTGCCCTTTAGTGATCTCATAGTTCCCATGGATGTGAGCTCTCTTGTGCTGATGACTCCCGTATTCCCACTGGAACTCACGTCTCTCTGCTGAGCTTCTTCATCTTATGCCCAAATATCTGCCGGACATCTCCCCTTAGATGTGTCTTGGGTTCTCTAGCTTAACAGATCCAAAATATAGTTCTTGATTCCCCCTTCCATGCCTGTCTTCTCAACCCCCTGCTCCTCCTTATTCATGTAAAAAGCACACCAGTTCATCAAGTTAGTCCAGCCAACAATTGAGGAGTCTTTCCGTTTTGATAAGCCAGACATCACATATATTGGCAAGTCTCATTGATTTTGCTTTGAAAATATATCTGAAATTCCCTTCTTCACTTATGTTCATCATCACCCTCTTAGTCTAGGCCCCCACCATCTCTTGCCTCTATGAACATAACAGCTCTTGTTTTTTCTGTTTTTGCTCTTGCCCCTCACTCCACCCCCTGAAAGTTACCCCCGACCTCTTCCAAGTAGCAGCAAGGGGGATCTTCTCCATGATAATCAGGTAATGCTCTTTCCCTGATTAAAACCTTGCGATGGCTCCCTCTTAGATTAACATAAATCCAAACTTCCTCCCATGTCCTTCATCATGTTGCTTAGCCCTCCAACCTTACCTGTTTCTCTCTTCTCACTCAGATGTTCACATATCACTGGTGTTATGAAGAAAGAAGGCAGGCAGGGAGGAAGGATATGAGGAAGAAAAGAAGAAAATTTCACATTTATTATGAGGAACTAGGCTCAAACTAGCAAAGTAATTAAGTGGTAGAGATGAGATCCACCCTTAGCTCAAGAGCAAAAGCAAAACTATTTTGTAATGTATAAAATCAAGAGCTTATTTAAGGATTAGCGTGAGTTGATAAAGGAGGATGTGTTTTGAATTTGGAGCCCTGGTGGTGCAGGGGTTAAGAGCTCAGTTCAAATCCACCAGCCACTTCTTGGAAACTCTATGGGTTAATTTTACTCTGTACTATAGGATCACTACGAGTTGAAAGTGACTTGATGACAATGAATTTGTATTTATTTTGAGTTTAGGTAGGCTTATCATTTACTTGCGGTGGACCTGTTGGCACAATTCACCGCTTTGAACCTCAGTTTCTTCATTAATAAAACTGACATTATAACCTACCCCATAGATGGTTGTGATATTAAATCATAATGTATTTGCATAATAGGCATGTGTAGTACTCAAAATGTGTTAGTTCACCTTTCCCTCCCCCCTTCTGTTTTCAGAAACACTTGATATGTGTTTCAAATGTGGGCCAAGCATCATAAAATCTCTGACTTTCCTTGTCCAATGATAATAGCAACAACTCCATTGCTGTTACCACAACTACCACCACCTGTTAGTGAACATCTGCCCTGTGCTGGGCAGTGTAATGGGTGTTTTACATACATCACTTCCTTTAACCTCCCAGTACCTGCATCTACATTTCCTAGAAACTTTGGTAAGGTGATTCTTAAAGAAAATGTTCCCATAGTCAAGAATATTTGATAAATGAAGAAAATTATATACTCCTCCTAGAAAGTTATATAAGTCTAACTTTTGGCAAAAATATAGCACTGAAGATTCTTCTTTCAGTGGAAGATGATGGATTTTGCCTTAGCTTTCCTGTCCTTAATGTCCACTTTGTTGCCACCCAAGACAATGGGGGTGTGTTCATATCCCTATGCCAGTTAGGCATATTTTTGTAGGTAGCGCTAGATGTTTCATCAAACATTATAATGGCACACTGGGCTTGGATATAATAGCCATCTCTCAGCCCCCCAAATTTCTTCTGACCAGCCATATCCCACACATTGAATTTAATTGGTCTTCTGTAGTATGGAACACAAGGGGGTGGACCTCAACACCCAAGATGGCTACATGCTTCTCAAATTCACCAGTCAGATGACATTTAGGTACTAGAGTTCTGTTAATTGCTGCTTAAGATCAAATGGAAGTTTGGTAAATTGTATGTTCCAGTTATCATTATCTTCTTTACTTTGTTCATTGTTATTTCTTCCATTCATTTACAACTGTTATTGGATGGATTGTCTCTGCTGTGAAATTTACTCCCACCTTCCCTCATCACAGATCATTGTGCTGCTTGTTATAAAAGGCAGCATTTCTACAGTGTAGAAAAATGAAAGTCTGACTGAGAGGAAAGAGATTTGCATGTTAACCTACATAGAGTCTAGGGAAAAACTTAGGAAACATATGACTTTTAGTCTAAACTATAATCATGCTTGGTAAAATACAGGATCGGTGGAAAAGAGGAGGACCCTTAATGAGGTGGATTGACACAGTGGCTGCAACAATGGGCTCAAACATAACAATGATTTTAAAGATGGCGCAGGACTGGGCAGTTTTTCTTTCCATGGTGCATAGGGTCTCTGTGAGTCGAAACTGACTCGACAGCACCTAACAACAGCAACACAAAATTCTGTTAAATAGGTTTAATTTTTTTGCCAGAATTTCAAGCTATTGCATCAAATGTGAAAATAACAATGACTTACAGATTAATGTTCTATTCAAACCTATAGTTCCTTAAATATTTTCAAAAATTTTTAACATTTTTTTGAATTATATATGTGATTCAATCATGCCTTGAGCCAAGAATTGCTAGAGTTAAAATGAAAGGGGATGAAAAAATAGTATAACATTTAGGAACCCCTTAGAATAGGAACATTGTCCTGTTTTTATTTTATTTTTATTTGAATAAAGCTAAGTCATGACAATGTCTGGCATAGAGGAGGTATTCAATAAATATTTAATAAATGAATGAACTTATACACCATAAAATGAGGTCCTAAGTTCTAAAAGCCAGCTGAAACATAAGTCTGCTACGTAAATCTCCTTAATAAGTATGTTAATGCCCCAATTTCTTATTTTATTTTTTAGAATTTGGCTTCAATTCTTTTAGGTAAACTCATTACTTTAAGAGTGTCTGAAGGCAGTCATCAAAACTGCTATTCTCTTTGTCTTTAAAAAAAAATAGTCAGAATATGGTTCTGGCAATTTTTGTAAAAACGGCTGTCATTTAATAAATTTAAATTGCTAATAAATTTAAACTGCTATTACATTTGTGTAAACCACAAGGTATTTCTTTTTGTTTTGTTTGCTAGAGGAGCTTGATGGGAGGGACTCAGGATTTTTAGCAAAGACAAAACTCTTCCCTCTTTCCTTCGTGTTTTCTTCTCAGAGTACTTCACCTAGTTCTTTCCTTTTTAGGGTTTCTTTACCTAGTCTCATGATTATATAAAATGTTAATATTTCTTTTGTCTACACTTCCTGGAATCAACTCAATGTCAATGGGTTTGGTTTAGGAAACCCTGGTGGCGTAGTGGTTAAGAGCTATGGCTGCTAATCAAAAGGCTGGCAGTTCAAATCCACCAGGTGCCCCTTGGAAACTCTATGGGGCAGTTCTCCTTTGTCCTATAGGGTTACTATGAGTTGGAATCGACTTGACAGCAGTGGGTTTGGTTTTTGGTTTTTATACTTCCCAGGAGCTATCAAAGAGATTGCTGAGTTAAGAAATTGCTAGACATTATTATATTCAAAGACGATAGTTTAAATCCTTAGGAAAAACTGTTTTGTATGACAGCTGGCCACTCAATTATTCATTAATTTACTCAACAGATTTTATTGAGTAGTAACCATAAGGAGCCTTGGTGGCATAGTGGTTAAGTGCTTGGCTGCTAACCAAAAGATCAGCCGTTCAAACCTACCAGCTGCCCCATAGGAGAAAGATGTGGCAGTCTGTTTTCGTAAAGATTTATGGCCTTGGAAACTCTATGGGGCAGTTCTACTCTGTCTTATAGGGTCGCTATGAGTTAGAATTGACTCAACAGCAATGGGTTAACCATATGCCAGGCATAGAGTACTCAAAAGTCAAAAATATCAAACCACATTCTCAAGAATGTCACCGTCTATTATAGCAGCCCTTTGCATATTCTATTGTGCAGGGTAAATATTCGTTATTCCTTTTGTCAACCCTCATGTGTCATAGTTCCAGATTCCCTTACCTCTCCTCTTTTTTGAATGAGTTGGAGTTTATCAAAGGTCCTCAAAGTGTGTAGTCCAGAGCTTAGCACAACCCTAGAGATACTGTTTGACCTGAGCAAAGAGTGCAAATGCTTACATCCCATGTTCTGGAAGCTCTGATACTATCACACAACTGAAAGTGTTTCTGTATTAGCCCGTCACATCATACATGAGAGCAATGATTACTCTTTGTTTACTGAATTAAATCCAAAGTTATTATCCTGCCTTCCAGCCCCCACACAAGGTACTCGTATTAATTTATCCATCAATACTCTTTACTTGTCTGTTAGTTTGTTATACTGTGTGGCTCACATTGTTGCTGTGATGCTGGAAACTAGTATTTCAAATACCAGCAGGGTCACCCATGGTGGACAGGCTTCAGCAAAGCTTCCAGACTAGAAAGAAAGATCTAGAGACCTACTTTAGAAAAGTACCTAATAATAACCTTATGGATCACAACAGAATACTGTGCGATATAGTGCTGTAAGATGAGCCCCCTAGGTTGGAAGGCACTACACAATAGCCATAACAACGGGCTCAAACACACCAATGATCACGAAGATGATGCAGGGCTGGACAACATTTCATTCTGTTATACATGAGGTCACCATGAGTTGTAACCAACTCAACACTAACAACAACTCTTTAATATGAATAAATTGTGTATTTTCCTTGCTATGTATCTTTGCCATTTTGTTTCCTCTGCCTAGAATACCCTAAAAGTGGCCTGTTTCAAAGCTAAATATTTTACAAGAATCATCTTTGATGCTTTTTTGTTCCTGAAACATTCTCAATCTCTCACTGCAATGTGGTATGCCTAGATTGCCTGCCCAGTAGTAGACACTGGCTCATTAAACTCTCTAAATAGTTGAAGGCTTACTATGGGCTAGACACAGACAGGTATTGAATAGTATACATTGCATTAGAATGTACATCATAACTGACACTCACAACCATTTAATCCTCACAACTGTATGAGAGCAGAGATCATTTTTGTTAATACAGATAATAAAACCAGAGCCTGTTGTTTTCTTCTCTGCAATTGCTTCATCTTGGACTGCCTTGGTTTTATAGGAGTTATCATGTGTGCTGCTACGAAGAACATTGTTATCTTAATACCTGACCCAGAAACTCTTCTCAGTGAGACAGCTGTATCTGTTTAGGAAAATATCCTAATAAATTGTTTTGGGAGAAGATGATGCGGTTCTGAAAATAAGCTGCGGAAGAAGTCAATGAAAAAAAGAATAAACTACTTAAAGAGACTAATAAGAATTGGGACTTGAGAGGCAAGCAAAAGAGAGAAGAGAG
Organism: Loxodonta africana; assembly: GCF_030014295.1. Lineage (NCBI taxonomy): Eukaryota > Metazoa > Chordata > Mammalia > Proboscidea > Elephantidae > Loxodonta > Loxodonta africana. The sequence goes on along the minus strand of NC_087342.1, from coordinate 143,374,865 downwards.
GGAAGGGGGGCAGCATATAATGGGAAAGTGGAGAAAAGTAGACAAAGAACTTTTGAGCATGGGCATCTCTATTATTCCATGATCAAGTTCTTTGATATTTGGTTTTGTGATATAGCACAGCTTTTCTTATGGCCACAAATCTTCGGTAAAATCTGCCACACATAAATTCCTTGTGTGAGTGACGTTTTGATTAAAAACAAGGACTAGGAACTCTATTTAACATCTGGAAAGTGCAAATCAGAAGGATGGCAGTGAGATAGAGAATCCAGGAAAAACAAGATATTGGAATGAGAAATTATTATTCAAGACCTTAGAATAGAAGGCTTTTAAGAACACAAGACTCCTGGGAATTAGTCCCATTTTATAGTAAATCTCAAAGGACAGTGTGACCCCAGCTAACATGTGCATTACATTTACATTTCTTCCTCCCGGCTAGACCTGAGGCAACTTGAGTGCAGAGACTATGGTTTTGATTTTGATGTTCCTTGTGCCTAACCCTTAGATTTCCTCATTGCCTGCTTTATTTTCAATCTCTAGTTCCATACTCAGCAATTTTTGAGTGGTTACTCAAACAGCTATCATTTCCAGGGGAATTTCTCATTTGATACATGTCTAAATTTTAAGGCCACTTTTTTAAGCCTATTGTTTACACAAATACAGAATGTTTTCCATTAGTAACTGTGAAAACCACCCAAATGTGCCATTTCCAATCAACTATGATTTTCTTGGTATTTTATGGCAATTAGGTTAATGTCAGTATTATTTCCCTTATTTCAAGTGCATAATTCAGACATATTTTATGTAGAAACTGACCTGAAATTTCTTCCCATTTAGACCTTCTAAGAACTGATAGTAATTTAGGAAAAATGGTAGCAATAAATATCTACTTCATTAAGTCAATTGTTTATTTAGGAGTCTACACCTTAGAGCCATATCACATTATTTTATGCTGTGTGAGCTATTTCATTGTCAGCTGAATTTACAAAGGTTAACTTGGAGAATTAGTTTACCATCTAGTTTCCATAAAAGACTTGCTATAGTACTCTTACTGACAATTTAGAAGTAGAATTAACTTTATTATATATTTATTATGATCAGAGATTTTGACTTTAATACTTGAATAGAAAAATAAATATAGTGAAGGCACAGATTTGGTAAAATCTGTTTATAGTAAGCCAAATTTATCAATTTTTCTCACTATGAAAGGGCAACATTCGCAATCCATGAATTTGTACCTGTTGTCCATACAAAGATGATCTAAACATTGCATCTGCATGAATCATCATTATATTTATATCCTATTTAGTAGAACACTAAGTGACAATTAGATGATCAGAACAGTGGACTATGAATCACAGATACTTAAGTTCTGGCTGTGACTCTGCCACCAACGAGGTGAGTGAATCTGAACACCTTTCTAGGTCTAGGTCTGGTTTTCTTGCTTGTAAACTGAGAGGGGATTTTGTGGTCTCTCTCTGTGCTAATAATATCTATAATTCTAAATTATAATTTCTCAAGGAAATTAAAGTTATTTTCCAAATTTAAAAACTCTTAACAGTAAAGAGTTCATTTAAAGGAAACAATTTGGTCATGCTGATAAAATATTGAAGGAATAAGCCCAGAAGATTAGCTCATTAAAAGGTAGATTTCAGTAATTTCAATGGCATATTGTTTTCAAGGGGGTCAAATATGTCACATGTTGGACTTTGAATGCCATGACTAATCAATCCAACATCTTCCAAGAAAGGCATTTATTTCTTTATTTGTCTCATTTTCATTTTACATTGATAAACAGGGCTATAAATCCAAGGAAAACCATAGCAAGAACAAAACAAACTCCTGTCCAGAGAGCACATCATTAAAGAGGGATGGTAAATACACGGTTTTGTGCCTTCTGCTTTGGTCCTTGACCACTGCTTTCTCTGTGTGGGGAAATTCTTTTGGCGCCTCACCGCTTTTTATTCCCTAACGTCCTATTCTTCTCTTTAGGGCTTAAGGAAATTTTATCCTGTCTGGCCGATTTGCCGGGAGAGTTTTCCTAGAATAATTGACTTAGCAGTTACTACACTGTGGTGTGGTTCCTTTGGAAAAATCCCTTTAGAAGATTCCACTGGGAAGCAGCCCATTTCTCAAAGACAAAGAACTAAAACATCCAGTGAATGGATCTCCCAGAAGATTTGTAGTTTCCAAGAGTACAAATAGATAATTCTAAAGTTGAAGAAAGGAAGTGGGAGGATAATGGGTTAGGAATGGAGACACTTTATCTTGAAAGACATAATCTATGATATAATAAAAATGTTAGCATGTAAAAAGCTTAAAAAGATATTTAAAAATGATATATCTTGGCTTTCATATTGTTTTCTTCTTTCTCTTTTCAAAATTTAAGGGAGTAATATGTTTATATAAAATATAAACCTTGTTTTTAATTTTTGGAGCGCAGATAAGACTATATATGACGAATAGACTTGTATGCTATCGAATCAATTCTGACTCATAGCAACACAATGTGACAAAGTAGAACTGCCCTTTAAGGTTTCCTAGGCTACAATCTTTATGGGAGCAGATTGCTAGGTCTTATTTCCCATGAAGCTGCTGAGTAGGTTCAAACCACTGACCTTTTAGTTAGCAGCTGAGCACTTAAAAATTGCAACACTGGGGCTCCTGACTAATACGCTAGGCTGTACTATATACAGTAGAGTTTGATTATGGGTAGAAGTTATGAGAATGCACCAAAAAAAAAAAAAAAAAAAACCCAGCGCCGTCGAGTCGATTCCGACTCATAGCGACCCTATAGGACAGGGTAGAACTGCCCTGTAGAGTTTCCAAGAAGCACCTGGCAGATTTGAACTGCCAACCTTTTGGTTAGCAGCCGTAGCACTTAACTACTATGCCACCAGGACTCCATTATTAATTGTTCATTATCTGAGAGGCAATTACCAAGAAAGCACAAAGATTTAATTTCTAAATTCCTAGCTCCATTCTGACTGATGGCCCACTGCATTGAATATGTACACCAAGAGGTAAAAACAATGCAAAGATTTTATCAGTAATGACAGGCAACATATCTAATTTTAGGCACAAAAGTTTTTTTTTTTTTATTAACTTTTATTGAGCTTCAAGTGAACGTATACAAATCAAATCAAACTGTCACATATAAGTTTATATACACCTTACTCCGTACTCCCATTTGCTCTCCCCCTAATGAGTCAGCCCTTCCAGTCTCTCCTTTCGTGACAATTTTGCCAGCTTCCAACTCTCTCTATCCTCCCATCCCCCCTCCAGACAGGAGATGCCAACACAGTCTCAAGTGTCCACCTGATACAAATAGCTCACTCTTCATCAGCATCTCTCTCCTACCCACTGTCCAGTCCCTTTCATGTCTGATGAGTTATCTTTGGGAATGGTTCCTGTCCTGGGCCAACAGAAGGTTTGGGTTTTTTTTTTTTTTTTAATTGTGCTTTAAGTGAAAGCTTACAAATCAAGTCAGTCTCTCATACAAAAACTTATACACGCCTTGCTATGTACTCCTTGCTGCTCTCCCCCTAATGATACAGCACACACCTCCTCTCCACCCTGTATTCCCCATGTCCATTCAACCAGCTCCTGTCCCCCTCTGCCTTCTCATTTTGCCTCCAGACAGGAGCTGCTCCCATAGTCTCATGTGTCTCCTTAAGCCAAGAAGCTCACTCCTCACCAGTATCATTTTCTGTCTCACAGTCCAATTCAATCCCTATCTGAAGAGTTGGCTTTGAGAGTGGTTCCAGTCTTGGACTAACAGAGGGTCCCGGGACCATGACCTCTGGAGTCTCTCTAGTCTCAGTAAGACCCTTTGGTCTGGTCTTTTTCTGAAAATGTGAGGCCTACATCCCACTGTTCTTTTGCTCCATCAGGGATTCTCTGTTGTGTTCCCTGTCAGGGCAGTCATCAGTGGTAACTGGGCACCATCTAGTTCTTCTGGTCTCAGGCTAATGTAGTCTCTAGTTTACGTGGCTCTTTCTGTCTCCTGGGCTCATCTTTACCTTATGTCTTTGGTGTTCTTCATTCTTCTTTGCTCCAGTGGGTTTAGGCCAATTGATGCATTTTAGATGGCTGCTTGCTAGCGTTGAAGATCCCAGAAGCCACTCACCAAAGTGGGATGCAGAATGTTTTCTTAATACATTTTGTTATGCCAATTGACCTAGACCTTCCCTGAAACCATGGTCCCCAAACCCCCGTGCCTGCTACTCTGGCCTTTGAAATGTTCAGTTGTGTTTAGGAAACTTCCATGCTTCTAGATTAGTCCAATTGGTACAAAGGTATTTTTATAAAATAGAAAATTTTAGCATACATTACCTGGTAAATTGCCACACACTTCAACTCTCCCCTTTTTTTGTCTACAGTTAGTCATTGATTTAACAATATGTTTTCTTTTCTATGTCATAACCAAAGACCTTGGAAACAATTTTGATTTTTCAGACAGTTCAGATTAGTACTTGAGCGTTTATATCATATCTGAGTTGATTCTCTAGGATTCTTAATAAAGTGTGTGAGCTTTCTGGGAGAGGAAGAATATCTTTTGGTCCATCTTAGGGGTTGAAGGCTTTGTAGGAGAATTAAAAATATATGTAAAACAAGATAATTGTGTATTAGTTAGAATTCCTTTGAAAAATTCAGAAACATAATATGAATTAGTTTATGCAAAAAGAAATTTTGTTGGGAGTGTACTTAGTTCCTCAACAATTAAAATAAGAGTAGAATTAATAAGCTGTGGGGCAGGTAGAAACATATCTAGGAACAAAGTAAGAAAAAGTAGAAGCAGGAACTTTACAATGTCAGGACACTGTCACCAACTCTCATCTCTACTTCACTCTGCACATTAGCCATTCTCTCCTTCAGAAGACCAACTTAATCCACACGAAGTAGTGGCGCAGTGGTTAAGAGCTATGGCTTTGAACCAAAAGGTCAGCAGTTTGAATCCAGAAGTTGCTCCTTAGAAACCCTATGGGGCAGTTCTACTCCGTCCAGTAGGGCTGCTATGAGTTGGAATCGACTTGATGGCAATGAGTTTGGGGTTTTTTTGGTTATCTTCAAAATTTCATATTTTACTGCTCCTGTAACTAGATTCTTTCTCAGTCCCAGGTCGAAAATCCCATGGAAAAACTCTTAATGGCTTGGTATGGGTCAGGACCCTCTAAGTGTTTGACTGCTAACCAAAAGGTTTGCAGTTTGAATCCACCTAGCAACTCTGTAGGAGAAAGACCTGGCAATTTGCCCCTGTAAAGATTACAGCCTAGAAAATCCTATGGGAGCAATTCTACTCTATCACATGGGGTCATTATGATTTGAAATCTTCTCGACAACACCTAACAAAAACAACACCCTCTAGATACACATGTGGTACTGTATTAATGTAGTGGGGCACTGGTGGCACAGTGGTTAAACATTAGACTGCTAACCAAAAGGTCAGCAGTTCAAATCCACCAGCTGCTCCTTGGAAATCCTATGGGGCTGTTCTACTCTGTCCTGTATATGAGTTGGAATTGGCTCTACAGCAATGGGTTTTTTTAAGGTTATGTTAAGGTAGTAGCTGATGCTGAATCTGTAGCTGACTTAAAGGCACTGGTCCTTTTTGAAGCTTGAGTTTTAATAGCAACATAGAACAAGAAAAAAGGACTTGGTCCTATGTGAAATATAGGCTATAGTACTGAGACCAACCCTCAGGAAAAGAGGAGGAGGCAGAAAAAAAAAAAAAAAACCCACTGGAAAAGGGAGATGGTAAAGAAGCTTAAAAATCTAAAATGCCCATTAAGAAATGGTAACCAACAGCCTACCTTCATACAAGTCCAGTGATTGAATTTATAAAAAAAAAAATAAATAAATAAATATATTTTTATTTTTTTTTTACATGGTTTAGGAAGGAGCCCTGGTAGTGCAATGGTTAAGCTCTCAGCTGCTAACCAAAAGGTCTGTGATTCAAACTCACCAGTTGCTCTGCAAGAGGAAGATGTGTCAGTCTGCTTCCATAAAGATTACAGCCTTGGAAACCCTATGGGACAGTTCTACTCTGTCCTATAGGGTTACTATGAGTGGGAGTCAACTTGACGGCAATGGGCTTTGACATGGTTTAGGAAATCCAGTCCGAGAAACTAACCTAAAATTATCCTGGGTTTCTAGTGCCCTTGATACCTTAACAGAAGCAAAAATTTATCTTCTCTTGATGGATATACAACCAGGTTATTGCATGATTCCCACAGATAGAGTCTAGATAAACCTGAACCTATGGTTCAAAACTGCAAATCACCTGAAGGGAACAATTTATGCAAGTCATAGTTAGAAGGAATAAAGGATAAATAAACAGCAGAAATTAACCCCCTAGAACCTCAGATATTGGTATTATTGGATATATAATCTAAAATAAATTTATTTAAAATACTTAAAAGAAAAAGAAGAGGGAGTTAAAATGTGAAATCTATGTATCTCAAATTAAAAACTCAATGGATGGGCTAACAGAATGTTAGACATGGGTGAAGAGAGAATTATTGAACGAGAATGAGAACGTCTAGAGAAATCACCCAGATTCAAACCAAGAGATGAAAAATAAAGAAGCAAGATAAGAGAAGTGAAGAGTAGTTTAAGAAAATGCATCATAAGTCTAAATGTAATTTCAGAGAAAGAGTAAGCATGGGAGAAGCCATTTTTCCAGAACCGATGGAAGATGCACATTCTCAAATTCAGAAGGCTGAAAACACTGCAGTGAGACTACTAAATGATAAAGACAGAGGTCTTAAAAGCAGTCATAGAGATAGGACTAGTGATTAATAAAGATAATTAGTATCACAGCAGTCTTTTCAACAGCAATAACATTGAAATAATATCATAAAAGTGCTGAGACAATATAAATGCCAAACCTGATTGATATATCAATCTTAACAGTAATATAATAGAATTTACCTCATTAAGGAGGAAGCAAGTGATCCCAAAGGAAGATCTGAGACATAAGCAGGAATGGTGAATGAAAGAATTGGTAAACAAATTGGAAAATCTATAGAAATGGGTAAATCTAAACTAACAAATTAATTGTGTGTGTGTGTAACATATACAGCCCTGGTCGGGCAATGGTTAAGCCCTCATCTGCTAACCAAAAGCTCGACAGTTCAAACCCACCAGTGGCTCTGCTGGAGAAAAGACCTGGTGATCTTCTCCAGTAAAGAGTACAACCTAGGATAATCCTATAGGGTAAAGTTTTACTCTGTCATATAAGGTAGCTATGGGTCATAATTGACTCCAAGGCATACAACATCGATAAATGATATATACATTTCTCAATAATTCATTAAAAAAAAAACAAAACACATTGCCATCAAGTCTATTCTGACTGATAGTGACCCTATAGGACAGAGTAGAACTGCCCCATAGGGTTTCCAAGGAGCAGATGGTGGATTTGAATGGCTGACATTTTGGTTAGCAGCCAAGCTCTTTACCACTGAGCAACCAGGACTCCCAATAATTTATGATGGGTAAATTATATCTTAGGTATATTATTTTGTCTGTCACTAACATAGCAAATATTTTGCAGTGTACCATTTGTAAACATTTGCCATCACACACACACACACACACACACACACACGTTGTTAATTGGCATTGAGTTGATTCTGACTCATGGCGACCCCCTGCATGCTGAGTAGAATTGGTCCACAGGGTTTTCAAGGCTGAGACCTTTTGGAAGTAAATCACCAGGCCTTACTTTTAAGGTGTCTCAGTTGGTTTGTACTTAATCATACTATTTAAGAAAAATGTAATGGAAACGGTGATATTTATATGTATTTTTATCCTCCTCTTAAACAATACAGGGGTTTAGAATTTCTAAATTTTATTATCACACTAATGCTTTAAGCTATTCCTGGGCAGCATTTTTTTTTTTTTTTTAATATTTATTGTGCTTTCAGTGAAAGTTTACAAATCAAGGCAGTCTCTCATACAAAAATTTATATATACCTTGCTATATATTTCTAATTGCTCTCCCCCTAATGAGACAGCACGCTCCTTCCCTCCACTCTGTCTTTTCGTGTCCATTCTGCCAGCTTCTGACCCCCTCTGCCCTCTCACCTCCCCTTCAGATAACAGATGCCAACATAGTCTAAGTGTCTACTTGATCCAAGAAGCTCGTTCCTCACCAGCTTCTTTTTCTATCCCATTGTCCAGGCCAATCCCTGTCTGAAGAGTTGGCTTTGGGAGTGGTTCCTATCTTGGGCTAACAGAAGGTCTGGGGGCCATGGTCACCGGGGTCCTTCAAATCTCAGTCAGACCATTACATCTGGTCTTTTTACAAGAATTTGGGGTCTGCATCCCACTGCTATTCTGCTTCCTCAGGGGTTGTCTGTTGCGTTCCCTGTCAGGGCACTCATGGGTTGTAGCCAGGCACCATCTAGTTCTTCTAGTCTCAGGCTGATGTAGGCTCTGGTTTACGTGGCCCTTTCTGTCTCTTGGGCTCATAATTTCCTTTTGTCTTTGGTGTTCTTCATTCTCCTTTGCTCCAGGTGGGTTGAGACCAATGGATGCATCTTAGATGGCCACTTGCTAGTGTTTAAGACCCCAGACACCACTCTCCAAAATGGGATGTAGAATGCTTTCTTAATAGATTTTATTATGCCAATTGACTTAGATGTCCCCTGATACCATGACCCCCAAACCCCTGCCCCTGCTACACTGGCCTTCGAAGCATTCAGTTTATTCAGGAAACTTCTTTGCTTTTGGTTTAGTCCAGTTGTGCTGACCTGTCCTGTATTGTGTGTTGTCTCCCCTTCACCTAAAGTAGTTCTTATCTACTAATTAGTAAATACCCCTCTTCCTCCCTCCCTCCCTCTCTTCCCCCTCTCGTAACCATCAAAGAATACTTTCTTCTCTGTTTGAACTATTTCTTGAGTTCTTATAATAGCGGTCTTATACAATATTTGTCCTTTTGCAACTGACTGTTTCACTCAGCATAATGCCTTCCAGATTCCTCCACGTTATGAAATGTTTCACAGGTTCATCACTGTTCTTTATTGATGTGTAGTATTCCATTGTGTAAATATACTGTAATTTATTTATCCTTTCATCCATTGGTGGGCACCTTGGTTGCTTCCATCTTTTTGCTATTGTAAACAGTGCTGCAGTGAACATGGGTGTGCATATATCTGTTCATGTAAAGGCTCTTATTTCTCTAGGATATATTCCAAGGAGTGGGATTGCTGGATTGTATGGTAGTTCTATTTCTAGCTAAAATTTTAAGGAAGTGCCAGATGGATTTCCAAAGTGGTTGTGCCATTTTACATTGCCCACCTAAAAAAAACCACAACCTCTCCAACATTTATTATTTTGTGTTTTTTGGATTAATGACAGCCTTGTTGGAGTGAGATGGAATCTCATTGTAGTTTTGATTTGCATTTCTCTAATGGCTAATGATCATGAGCATTTCCTCATGTATCTGTTAGCCACCTGAAAGTCTTCTTTAATGAAGTGTCTGTCCATATCTTTTGCCCATTTTTTAATTGGGTTATTTGTCTTTTTGCAGTTGAGTTTTTGCAATATCATGTGGATTTTAGAGATGAGGTGCTAATCGGAAATGCCATAGCTAAAAACTTTTTCCCAGTCTGTAGGTAATCTTTTTACTCTTTTGGTGAAGTCCTTGGATGAGCATAGGTGTTTGATTTTTAGGTGTTCCCAGTTATCTAGTTTTTCTTCTGCATTGTTAGTAGTGTTTTGTATAACTGTTTATGCCTTGTATTAGGGCTCCTAACGTTGTCCCTATTTTTTCTTCCGTGTCTTTATCGTTTTAGATTTTATATTTAGGTCTTTGATCCATTTTGAGTTCGTTTTTGTACATGGTGTGAGGTATGGGTGTTGTTTCATTTTTTTTTTTTTTTTCAGATGGTTATCCAGTTATGCCAGCACCATTTGTTCAAAAGAATGTCTTTTCCCCATTTAACTGTTTTGGGGCCTTTGTCAAATATCAACTGCTTATATGTGGATGGATTTATGTCTGGATTCTCAATTCTGTTCCATTGGTCTATGTATCTCTTATTGTACCAGTACCAGGCTGTTTTGACTACTGTGGCGGTATAATAGGTTCTGAAATCAGGTAGAGTGAGGGCTCCCACTTTGTTCTTCTGTTTCAGTAATGCTTCACTTCTCCGAGGCCTCTTTCCCTTCCATATGAAGTTGGTGATTTGTTTCTCCATCTCATTAAAAAATGTCGTTGGAATTCGGATGGGAATTGCATTATATCTACAGATCGCTTTTGGTAGAATAGACATTTTTACAATGTTAAGCCTTCCTTTCTATGAGCAAGGTATGTTTTTCCACTTATGTAAGTCTTTTTTGGTTTCTTGCAGAAGTGTCCTGTAGTTTTCTTTGTATAAGCCTTTTATATCTCTGATAATATTTATTCCTAAGTATTTTATCTTCTTGGGGGCTACTGTAAATGGTATTGATTTGGTGATTTCCTCCTCAATGTTCTTTTTGTTGATGTAGAGGAATCCAACTGATTTTTGTATGTTTATCTTGTATCCTGATTCTCTGCTGAACTCTTCTATTAGTTTCAGTAGTTTTCTGGAGGATTCCTTAGGGTTTTCTGTGTATAAGATCATGTCATCTGCAAATAGAGATACTTTGACTTCTTCCTTGCCCAACTGGATGCCCTTTATTTCCTTCTCTAGCCTAATTGCTCTGGCTAGAACATCCAGCACAATATTGAATAAGAGTGGTGATAAAGGGCATCCTGATCTGGTTCCTGATCTCAGGGGGAGTGGTTTTAGACTCTCTCCATTTAGGATGATGTTGGAGATTGGATTTTTATAAATGCCCTTTATTATGTCGAGGAATTTTCCTTCTATTCCTATTTTGCTGAGAGTTTTTATCATGAATGGGTGTTCAACTTTGTCAAATGCCTTTTCTGCATCAATTGATAAAATCGTGTGATTCTTGTCTTTTGTTTTATTTATGTGGTAAAAAAAAAAAAAGGTTACATTAATTGTTTTTCTAATGTTGAACCATCCCTGCATACCTGGTATAAATCCCACTTGGTCATGGTGAATTGTTTTTTTGATATGTTGTTGAATTCTATTGGCTAAAATTTTGTTGAAGATTTTTGCATTTTAGTTTATGAAGAATAAAAGTATGTAATTTTCTTTTTTTGTGGTGTCTTTTACCTGGTTTTGGTATTAGGTATATGCTGGCTTCATAGAATGAGTTTGCGAGTATTCAGTGTTTCTCTATGCTCTGAAATACCTTTAGTAGCAGTGGTGTTAATTCTTCTCTGAAAACTTCATAGAACTCTGCAGTGAAGCCATCTGGGCCAGGGCTTTTTTTTGTTGGGAGTTTTTTGATTCCCTTTTTAATGTCTTCTTTTGTTATGGGTCTTTTTAGTTGTTCTACTCCTGTTTGTGTTAGTTTAGGGAGGTAGTGTCTTTCTAGGAATTCTTCCATTTCCTCTAGGTTTTCAAATTTTTTAGAGTACAATTTTTCATAGTAATCTGATAAGATTCTTTTAATTTCAGTTGGGTCTGTTGTAATATCACCCATCTCATTTCTTATTTGGGTTATTTGTTTCCTCTCCTGTTTTTCTTATGTCAGTTTGGCCAATGGTTTATCTATTTTGTTAATTTTTTCAAAGAACCAGCTTTTGGTCTTTTTAATTCTTTCAAGTGTTTTCCTGCTTTCTATTTCATTTAATTCTGCTCTAATTTTTATTATTTGCTTCCTTTCTTCTGGTGCTTGAGGGTTTCTTTGGTTGTTCTCTTTCTATTTGTTCAAGTTGTAAGGATAATTCTTCACTTTTGGCCCTTTCCTCTTTTTGTATGTGTGCATTTATTGACATAAATTGACGTCTCAGCACTGCTTTTGCTGTGTCCCAAAGGTTCTGACAGGAAGTGTTTTCATTCTCATTGGATTATACAAATTTCTTATCCCATCCTTAATGTTTCCTATAATCCAGTCTTTTTTGAGCAGGGTATTGTTCAGTTTCCAAGTGTTTGATTTCTTTTCCCTGCTTTTTCTGTTATTGATTTCCACTTTTATGGCCGTATGGTCAGAGAAAATGCTTTGATGTTTTGGATTCTGCTAAGGCTTGCTTTATGACGTAATATGTGGTCTATTCTAGAGAATATTCCATGTGCACTAGAAAAGGAAGTATACTTGACTGCTGTTGGGTGGAGTATTCTGTATATGTCTATGAGGTCAAGTAGGTTGATTGTGGCATTTACATCTTCCGTGTCTTTGTTGAGCTTCTTTCTTGATGTCCTGTCCTTCACTGAAAGTGGTGTGTTGAAGTCTCCTGCTCTTACTGTGGGGCTGTCTATCTCACTTTTCAATGTTGATAGAGTTTGTTTTATGTTTCTTGCAGTGCTGTCATTGGGTGCATAAATATTTAATATGATTATATCTTCTTGGTATATTGTCTCTTTAATCATTATATAGTGTCCTTCCTTATCCTTTATGATGGATTTAACTTTAAAGTCTATTTTGTCAGAAATTAATATTGCCACTTCTGCTCTTTTTTGATTGTTGTTTGCTTGATATATTTTTTTCCATCCTTTGAGTTTGTTTGTATCTCTGAGTTTAAGGTGTGTCTCTTGTAAGCAGCATATAGACAGATCATGTTTATTAATCTATTCAGCTATTCTTTGTCTCTTTATTGGTGCATTTAGTGTAAATTTAAAAAAAAATTTTTTTTTTTATGGGTAGGTATGAATTTAGTGCTATCATTTTGATGTCTTTTTTTATGTGTTGTAGGCAGTTTCTTTTTCCCACTTAATTTTTTGTGCTGAGTAGTTTATATAATCTTTTCCTCATATTCATTGTTGTTGATTTTGTTTCTGCTGAGTCTCTATTTTTTTTGTTTGTTTGTTTTTTATTTTGATGTGTAGGATAGTTCGTCTCCTTTGTGGTACCTTAATATTTACCCCTATTTTTCTAAACTTAAACCTAACTTTTATTTCTTCATGTCACCTTGTCTTCCTCTCCATATGAAAGATCTATGAGTACATTTCTTAGTCCCTGTTTATCGTTTTAATGTTATCTTCTTTGGCATATTAACATTGCTGTTTCCCTGTTTTGAGTGTTTTTTTTATCTTGACTTATTTTTGTGATTTCCCTCTCTGGGTTGACATCTGATTGCTCTGTCCAGTATTCTAGTCTTGGATTGATACCTGATATCATTGATCTTCTAACCAAAGAACTCCTTTTAGTATTTCTTGTAGTTTTGTTTTGGTTTTTACCAATTCCCTAAACTTCTGTTTATCTGGAAATATCCTCATCTCACCTTCACATTTGAGAGACAGTTTTGCTGGATATATGATTCTTAGCTAGCAATTTTTTTCCTTCAGTTTTTTATATGTCAAATCATTGCCTTCTTGCCTGCATGGTTTCTGCTGGGTAGTCCAAGCTTATTCTTATTGATTCTCCTTTGCAGGTAGCTTTTTGCTTATACCTAGCTGCTCTGAAAATTCTCTCTTTATCTTTGGTTTTGGCAAGTTTGATTATAATATGTCTTGGTGACTTTCTTTTTAAATTCTACCTTACATGGAGTTCGATGAGCATCTTGGATAGATATCTCCTCATCTTTCAGGATATCAGGGAAATTTTCTGCCAACAAATCTTCAACAATTCTCTCTGTATTTTCAGTTATCCCTCCCTGTTCTGGCACTCCAATCACTCGTAGGCTATTTCTCTTGATAGAGTCCCACATGATTCTTAAGGTTTCTTTATTTTTTTTTAATTATTTTATCTGATTTTTCTTCAAATATTTTGGTGCCATGTGCTTTATCTTCAAGTTCACAAATTCTGCTTTCAACTTGCTCAATTCTGCTCCTCTGACTTTCTGTCGAGTTGTCTAACTCTGTAATTTTATTGTTAATCTTCTGAATTTCTGATTGCTGTCTGTCTCTGGATTTTTCCAGCTTATTAAATTTTTCATTCGGTGCCTGAATAACCTTTTTAATTTCTTCAGCTGCTTTATTTGTGTGTTCCTTTGCTTGTTCTGCATATTGCCTGATTTCCTTCCTGATTTCTTGAGGGGTTCTGTATATTAATCTTTTGTATTCTGCATCCAGTAATTCCCAGAAGGCACTTTCATCTAGAAGATCCCTTGATTCTGTGTTTTGAGAGCTTATTGAGGCAATCATGGTCTGTTTCTTTATATGGCTTGATATTGACTTTTGTCTCTGAGCCATCTAGAAGTTATTGTATTAATTTATTTTATGTTTGCTTACTGTATCATAGCTTCTTGCTTTGTTTTGTTTTGATATGCCCAAGTGGGTTGCTTGAATGAGTCAGCTAGGTTATTTTCGTCTTTGGAGCTCTGACGTTCTGCCACCAGATGCCTAGAGCTGTTATCAGGTGTATCAGCCTAGGAGTCCATTCACTTTTCTTGTATGAATTCAGCTCAGGTGTCCAGGTAGCTTATCATCAAGTGTGTGGTACAGGCTGTGTCCTACGGTCTTAGAGGGGCGGGGTGATTGGTATAGGTACCGGTATCTGGTTGCAGTAGGGGGTCACACTCTGGACAAGGCAGGGGGCTAGGAATCGTCCCCCAAGTGTCTCTGATGAAAGCATGTCCCTCTTCTCTAGAGGGTACAGGTGGGTGGGTTCTGCAGACTGACCATGGGCACCCAATGTTTTAGGTTGTAAGGACTGGGAGGTACCAGTTATTCTTGGGCCCCTGTCATGGGTGGCTGGGTGACCTGAGTGGAGCTACCAGTCCTTAGGCCCCTGATGTAGGTAGGTAAGGACCCTGTTTAATAGGCAAAGTGATGTCAAACATCAAACTCCCACCTCTGCACCGCACAGCTGAAATAGTTGTAGACTGCCAACAAGGGCATATTCTCCTGAAATAGGCCCACACAGGTCCATGCTGGGGGGAAAGGTACTCAAATCCATGGATCATTTATACCTGGATAGGAGCTGCTTCTATCCTGAGCTCCCCTGGTTAGTGGAGCTGGCAAATTATCTTTTCCCCCAGTTGCAAATTTATTCCTTCTCCAAGGCTGGGGAGGATGGCTCTAAGTGCTCAACAGTGCCTATCTCAGGCCCAGGGAAATCAACAGCTGCTGAAGACGGCTTAGGGGTGGTGGGGGTGTTAAAATATACCCAAGTACTTTGCTTTTGTTGAGAGCGCCATTATTCTCTGGTTCTGGAGATGTGAGTAGGCTGTGTGGCTGGCTGCTTCTCCATGAGGAAACTGCAGCCGAATGCTAGTATCAGCCCGCTGCAGCTGCTCCCGGGAATGGTGACTGCGGGCTCCTGGAGATTTGGGTCTGGTAACTCCTCTCTGCTTCTGAACCAAACCTTCCTCCCCCTGCTGCTCAGTTCATCTTCCGACTTTGCCTTTGATCTTCAGGGCTCCTACCTTATCATAAATATATTCGTTTCACTTGATTTTTTGGATCTTTGTTGTAAGAGGGTTTGCTGGAGGCATCTGTCTATTCTGCCATCTTGGCCCCACCTCCCTGGGCAGCATTTTAAATATATATTTTTTCTTTAACTATACAGATAAGACATATTATTATTGTTTTATGTGTGGGTATACATACATACCTATATATATATATATATATAAACCAAACCAAACCCATTGCCGTCAAGCAGATCCCAACTCATTGCAATCCTATATACAGTGGGTTTGTACTGTCGACCTTTCAGTTAGCAGTCCAATGCTTAAGAATTTGAACCACCCAAAGTACACACACACACACACGCACACACACACGCAGTATGCCAATGTTTCCCCTTTATGATTTTTGATTTCCTGCTTTAAAAATTTTTCTCCTTCGTTCCAAGGAGAGAGAATATGGTAACACAAATAAACTAATGTTATAATGGGAATGTGACATTATGCAGGGTACTCACTGAGATATAGCTAGGCAAGGACTGTTTACTAGACTTGCCAAATCACATCCCATATACTGCCGTATACTCAAACCAAGAAACCAAGACTAGCCATGACTGAGCATCCTGGTGGATTTAAAGTCGACAGAGGTCTTCTGACTTCTCTTTCATTTTGATATCATAGATTTCTAAACAGAAGTTGAGTTTTAATAGCAACATAGAACAAGAAACAAGGACTTTGCTGTGCTTACGGTGACAGTTTTCTCCTTGTCAGTGTAGAAACACTCCGAGGCAGAAACCTATAGTTTTGTTTGTCTTCCTGAGTTGGAGTGAGAAGTGAAAGCTACAGAGTTTGTACTCATTTATCTTTATCAGTCTTGCCTGCACTTGCGGAATAGATCTCATTTCCTTCAAATGGGTTGCCCTTAAACTGTAATGAACCTTCAGCTGGAACATGAGCTCTGGTGAAAGAACCTTGGCCTCATGCAACAGCCTGCTCAGCTTAACTATGTAAGCCAGTAGAAGGGTATACAGACTGTGAGCTGGAGTGGCTTGAATTTGTCAGCTGCCAGAAAGGTGATCCATTCTGATGGATATGATTTTCTGAAAATAAATTTTTTGACTCATGGAATTTCTTTGATTCTTAAATGCAAGTTGAGATTAGCTTTATGGAATGTAAAGTTCAGCTAATTAAAACATTTTTCTGCCTAAAACCAAAAAACCAAACCTGTTCCTGTTGAGTTGATTCCAACTTATAGTGACCATATAGAACAGAGTAGAACTGCCCTATAGCGTTTCCAAGGAGCAGATAGTGGATTCAAACTGCTGTCCTTTTGGTTAGCAGCCATAGCTCTTAACCACCGTGCCATTGGGGCTCCATTGTCTGCCTAACCACTCTTAAGTCTGCGGCATAGTTTTTCAAATAATGTGTTTAATCCATATTTTGAAACTGTAACCACTTTAGAGATCTTAATTTATTTTTTGATTTATAGTTTGTTTATGCACATTTCTTTCAATATTTCAGGAAGGTATGATATTTAACCAAAGGCAAAAACAGTATGCTTAGCATTTTCTCCCTAGTTGGAGTTTTAACACTGTATGTCATGTTCTCCACATTT
Source organism: Loxodonta africana (assembly GCF_030014295.1). Taxonomy (NCBI): domain Eukaryota; kingdom Metazoa; phylum Chordata; class Mammalia; order Proboscidea; family Elephantidae; genus Loxodonta; species Loxodonta africana. The sequence goes on along the minus strand of NC_087342.1, from coordinate 143,357,901 downwards.
TAGTTCAAGTGAACAACATCTTTGCTAATCTGTCTGAACATTTTGTTTGACATGAACCATACTATACTCCCCCACAGATAGGAAAGGCCTAGCTGGATGTCATGTATCATTTGATTATTGGCCCTTTAGCAGTGTTTTACGAGGCTAAGTGCATACTCTAGGATGCATAGTTCTCAAAGTTGCATGATGATTGCAGGAATACGTGTAGAGTTTTCTAGGCTTGGGTTAATAGAACATTATTTTATAGTTTATCTTCATCTCTTGGATTGTTAATAAGCTAACTTCCATGTCAGAGTTTGCTATTTGTTCCAGTAGCCATCCTTTCCTTCTTTCTTGGAAACTAGAACCCTGTTTTTTAGCTAGCCATATTTCCTCCCTGATAAAAGACTCCATTTTCCAGCTTCCCTTGCATTTGGGTGTGGCCATGTGACTACCACTTAGTCAATAAGATATAACTAGAAGTTTTGTTAGTGCATTCCTGGAAGTCTCATTAAAGGGAGCGTTGCTTTCTTCATTCCCCTTTTCTTCATTCACTTCCTGGAAAGAGAAAGAGATGTCTGGAGCTCTAGTATATTGCTTGAACCATGAAAATAGTATGTTGAAAATAAGCACTAGAAGGAGCCTGGTTCTCATATCTTTTGCTGCATGAGAAATGAATAAGCTTCCATTTTGTTTGAGTTAGGTTTTTTTTTCCTTCTATTATGTGCAGCCAAACATTCTTAATTTTCTGGTAGAATTCAGTGGAATGATGCTATAATTAAAGCAATGGCATAGTGGACACAGCTGGGTAGAGTAGGAGGTGGTACAGATACTGTAGTCTAGAGATCTGGTGATCATTGTTATGTGATAAAACACTTGGTCAAAATATCCACTTTTAAAGCATACCACTTATGGGCTGAAGCCACAACATGAGGGGAAAATTACAATAAATTCAGAACTGAGAGTGTGTTGGCTGCTACTTGATGACTTTAAGGAACTCTTAAGATAGAGAGAGACACTTGGGCTGTATTTAGATAGTCTGCAAGCAGAAATAGAAAGGCAGAAGATTTTCCCCTTTGCTAGAGGTGGAACTGTCTACTGATAGCCAAAAATTGCCTTGTCTGGAAGTCCCACAATTTGGACATTTGAAGGGGTGAAAAAAGTGAACTGCTCCTGTGTTCAAGCTGAAGCAGTAGTGCCAAACTAAAGCCTTATCAGAAGGTAAGACTATGATGCCTTTAAGGGTCCTTGACCAGGCATGAAGGGGGTCAAACCTTTGAGAAAAGTTCAAATTAAGGTTATAATCTTATTCATTCAGCAATTAATTGATAACCATCTATGATGTTATTAAATACTATAGAAATAGGGGAAAAATCATAGTGTAAGGGGGAATTAGAAGTGAAGGGAGCAACATTTTAAACAGGGTGGTTAAGATAGACTTCATTGAGAAGGTAGCATTTACGCCTAGACTGCAAGTGTTGAGGGATAAGCCCTATGACTCTCTGGACAGAGCAGCCAGTGTGAAAACCTTGCAGTGTGCCAGATGTGTCCACAGAAAGGCAAGCAGGCCAGTGTGACTGGAGAGAACAAGTAAAGTTGGAGATTTAATCAGGGAGGGACAGACCTTGTACAGCCATATAAGCTGCTGTGACGAGGTTGGTTTTTGCTCAGGGTTAGAGCCTTTAAAAAGCTTAAGCAGAGTAGTAATTGATCTGGTTCATGTTTTAAATGTGTCTCTTGTCACTGTTTTGAGCGTAGTCGGAAGGGCAAGGGTAGGAGAAGCAGAGGGACTAGTTTGTGGGATATTGCAATAATCCAGGAGAGAGACGATGGTGACTTTACCAGGATGTACCAGTGAAGGGACTGAGAAGTGGTTGGATGCTGCATATCTTTTGAAGTTAGAGCCAACAGGATTTCTTAGAAGTTATCTTCCCACTCAAACTCACTTTTTTCCAGGAGACTTGAAACAGTGGCTAATTATGTGAGACAAATGGGAATAAGTAGAACATGGAGACCAGAAACTAAGACAGGAATATTTAGGTGAAAAATTGTCTGGACAAATCTTTGTGGTTCACACAGAACTGAGAGGAAATAAATAGATTGGATGGTGTCTTTGTTCTCTAGTGCTGTCATAACAGAAACACCACACTGGATGGCTTTATAAACAGCAGAAATTAATTTTCTTATACTTCAGGCGTCTATAAGTCTGAATTCGGGGTGTAGTTCTAGGAGGAGGTCCTTGTTTGTCTATTTTAACTTCTAGTAGCTGCCAACAATCTTTGATGTTCCTGAACTTATAGATGAATCTGTCTCCGTCCTCTGTCTTCCTCTTCCGTCTATGTGTGTCTCTGTGTCTACTCTGGTCTTTATATAACACAAAAGTAATTAGGTTTAGGATCCACCCTACATTGGTAAGATCACATTAATATAAACAAAAGAAAAATTTTTATTTTCAGACAGAGCCATATTTACAGGTACACAGGTTAGGATTTCAAAACATATTTTTTGGGAGGGACACAATTCAATCCATAACAGACGGTTTTTTGAGAGAATAGAATTTCCAAATAAATCCCAGGCTTGACCTAGAGTAAGCTGTGGCTTAATGCTTTTAACACTGTTCGCCTCAACCTGCACCAGCAGTAATGTGCTAAAAAGCTAGTGGCCTCCAAAAGGAGACCCCACAGTCAAAGCTCTACATCCCTCTCTTTGTTTCAGTTGTTCTCATGTGTAAAATGAGAACAATAACGGCAACGGTTGCCATCAATTGGACTGATTCAATGGTGGCTAACAAACTTGAAGCAATGCTGGCAAGGTTTAACTTTTTTTTTTTATAATTCCTTACTTCCTTTAGCAAGGTTGTCATATTGATGGCATGTGCTAATACTCTGTCCTTTCAAGCTCATGCAGGCATTTCTAATACTTTATGCCACACTTTCCTGATGAGCTCAGGTATAGATTTAAAATTCTTCTCAACATATTACTTTAGGCAGCCAAAATTAAAGTTGACATAAAGATTGGAACATATTTCCTGTCTCTGATTCATAAGCTAAAACACGAATATTCAATTTTACATGCAAGACCTCAAACTTCTTCCTTCCTTGAAACATTCTTTATTGCTCTTCCCCACCTATTTCCTCATCTTCCTTTGCTGTTTCTTTTCCCTTCCTCTCCTCTCCCCTCCCCCCTTCCCTTCACCTCTCTCCCCTCCCCTCACCTTCCCTCACCTCACATCTGCTCCATAATCTCATGCACACACATTAGCCTGTTCTCTAATCACTTAATAATGCTTTTAAATGAACCATGAACTTCCACATTTATACCTTTGTAAAGTCTACATTCTCTAGATCATTTTTCTCTTATCCACAAACCCTATCAAGTCCCAATGTAAACACTGCTTTCTCTTTGACACGTCCGAAGACCTTTGACAGAATTAATTATTTCATCCCATATACTGCCTAGGCATATTGCACATAATCTATTTTATTATTATTTTATGATTATAGGAACAGTTTTAAAATTATTGTATTATAGGGATTAGAGATGTATGTATGTATTTATGTCTTCCCAGTTAAGCCATGGACCCTATGGGAAAGACAGTACATGATCATAAAACCTGGTACAGTATCTTACAGGCAGTAGATGATCAATAAATACTTGTTCAATAACTGGTGGATGTATAGCCTTTATGAGGTTTATCAATTAGACTTTGTTTGCTACATAAAGTTTAAAAAACTGGAAATGATTGTTTGGAATCATTGACTGAATTGATTGGAAAAAAGGCCTCCACCTGCCTCACAAAAAGGAAGTCCAGAGGTAGGCTGTCTAGGAATATTATGGCAGCTCCATAATGTTATCAGATACCCAGTCTCTATGTTTTCTACTCTGCTATTTGTAGGATGTTGCCAAAATGGCAACTGGAGCTCCACTCATTCCAACTGCATTCCAGGTCACCAGCCAGAGAAAGAACAAAACAAGGATGCATACCCCACCTTTTAAAGGAATTTTCCAGATTCACACAACACTTTTACTCACAGTCTTCTGGCTAAATTTATTCATATGGACATTCTAAATTGCAAGTGGAGTTAGGAATTGTAGTCCTGTAGCTTTGATGCAGTGTATCCAGAGAAAAACTGAGATTCCTCAATGAAGTTACACAAATGGCCAATAACAGTATGAAAAGATAGTCAACACCATTAGACACTAGAGGAATGCAAATCAAAATGACAACGAGAGACCAATTCACAACCACGAGGATGGCTATAGTAAAAAAAAAAAAAAGATAGGGACTAACAAGTGTTGGCGAAGATATGGAGAAATTAGAATCTTTGTACATTATTTGTAGGAATGTATATTGATTCAGCTGCTTTGGGGAACAGTTTAATTAACAATGCCTTGAAAATTAAATATACAGTCAAAAACAAATTTTTTTTTTTTTTTTATGACCCAGTAATTCCAATACTAGGTATATACCCAAAAGAAATGAAACAATATGTCTACATGAAAACTTGAACATGAATATTCACAGCAACATTATTCATAATAGCCAAAAAGTGGAAACTAACCACATGTCCATGAACTGATCAGTGAATAAACAAAATGTGATATATCCATACAAAGGAATATTATTCAGCCCTAAAAATGTCAGTTTGTCGTACTGTGGGGGCTTGCGTGTTGCTGTGATACTGGAAGCTATGCCACTGATATTCAGATACCAGCAGGGTCTCCCATGGAGGACAGGTTTCAGCTGAGCTTCCAAACTAAGACAGACTAGAAGAAGGATCCAGCAGTCTACTTCTGAAAAGCATTAGCCAGTGAAAACCTTATGAATAGCAGTGGAACACTGTCTGATGCAGTGCTGGAAGATGAGCCCCCCAGGTTGGAAGGCACTCAAAAGATGACTGGGGAAGAGCTGCCCCCTCAAAGTAGTCGACCTTAATGACGTGGGTGGAGTAAAGCTTTCGGGACCTTCATTTGCTGATGTGGCGTGACTCAAAATGAGAAGAAACAGCTGCAAACATCCATTAGTAATCAGAACTTGGAATGTACGAAGTATGAATCTAGGAAAATTGGAAATCGTCAAAAATGAAATGGAATGCATAAACATCAATATCCGAGGTATTAGTGAGCTGACATGGACTAGTATTGGCCATCTTGAATCGGACAATTATATAGTCTACTATGCTGGGAATGACAACTTGAAGAGGAATGGTGTTACATTCATCATCAAAAAGAACGTTTCAAGATCTATCCTGAAGTACAACACTGTCAGTGATAGGATAACATCCATACGCCTACAAGGAAGACCAGTTAATACGACTATTATTCAAATTTACGCACCAACCACTAGGGCCAAAGGTGAAATAGAAGATTTTTATCAGCTGCTGCAGTCTGAAATTGATCCAACACGCAGTCAAGATGCATTGATAATTACAGGTGATTGGAATGTGAAAGTTGGAAACAGAGAAAAAGGATCAGTAGTTGGAAAAAATGGCCTTGGTGATAGAAACAATGCCCGAGATCGAATGACAGAATTTTGCAAGACCAAGGATTTGTTCATTGCAAATACCTTCTTTCACCAACATAAATGGCAACTGTACACATGGACCTCGCCAGATGGAACACACAGAAATCAAATTACTACATCAGTGGAAAGAGACGATGGAAAAGCTCAATATCATCATCAGTCAGAACAAGGCCAGGGGCCGACTGTGGAACAGACCATCAATTGCTCATATGCAAGTTCAAGCTGAAGCTGAAGAAAATCAGAGCAAGTCCATGAGAGCCAAAATATGATCTTGAGTATATCCCACCTGAATTTAGAGACCATCTGAAGAATAGATTTGATGCACTGAACACTAGTGACTGAAGACCAGACAAGTTGTGGAATGGCATCAAGGACATCATACATGAAGAAAGCAAGAGGTCATGGAAAAGACAGGAAAGAAAAAAAAGACCAAGGCGGATGTCAGAGGAGACTCTGAAACTTGCTCTCGAATGTTGACCAGCTAAAGCAAAAGGAAGAATTGATGAAGTTAAAGAACTGAACAGAAGATTTCAAAGGGCTGCTCGAGAAGATAAGGTAAAGAATTACAACGACGTGCAAAAAGCTGGAGATGGAAAACCAAAAGGGAAGAACCCGTACATAGATCAAGAGGCAGTTGTTCAGACAAAACAAGGGGATACCGATTGGTTTAAAGTCAGGAAAGATGTGTGTCAGCGTTGTATTCTTTCACCATACCTATTCAATCTATATGCTGAGCAAATAATACGAGAAGCTGGACTATATGAAGAAGAACAGGGCATCAGGATTGGAGGAAGACTCATTAACAGCCTGCGTTATGCAGATAACACAACCTTGCTTCCTGAAAGTGAAGAGGACTGGAAGCACTTACTAATGAAGATCAAAGACCATAGCTTTCAATATGGATTGCACCTCAACATAATAAGGAAAACAAAAATCCTCCTAACTGGACCAATGAGCAACACCATGATAAACAGAGAAAAGACTGAAGTTCTCAAGGATTTCATTTCACTTGGATCCACAATCAACAGCCATGGAAACAGCAGTCGAGAAATCAAAAGACACATTGCATTGGGTAAATCTGCTGCAAAGGACCTCTTTAAAGCGTTGAAAAGCAAAGACATCACCTTGAAGACTAAGCTGCACCTGACCCAAGCCATGGTATTTTCAATTGCATCACATGCATGTGAAAGCTGGACAATGAATAAGGAAGACCAAAGAAGAATTGATACCTTTGAATTGTGGTGTTGGGGAAGAATATTGAATACACCACGGACTGCCAAAAGAATGAACAAATCTGTCTTAGAAGAAGTACAGCCAGAATGCTCCTTAGAGGCAAAAATGGCAAGACTGTGTCTTACATACTTTGGAGATGTTGTCAGGAGGGATGAGTCCCTGGAGAAGGACATCATGCTTGGCAGAGTACAGGGTCAGCGGAAAAGAGGAAGACCCTCAACGAGGTGGATTGACACAGTAGCTGCAACAATGAGCTCAAGCATAACAACGATTGTAAGGATGTTGCAGGACCGCGCAGTGTTTCGTTCTGTTGTGCGTAGGGTTGCTGTGAGTCGGAACGAACTCGATGGCACCTAACAACAACAGCAACAACAATAAAAATGAATAAACTACTGATACATGCTTCATATGGATAAATCTCAAAAGCATGCTAAGTGAAAGAAGCCAGACACAAAAGGCCACATATTGGTGGCACGGTGGTTACAGTGTTGCCTGCTAACAGAAAGGTTGGTGGTTAGACCACTAGCCGTTCCGAGGGAGAAAATGTGATAACGTGCTTCCGTAAAGATTACAGCCTTGGAAAGCTTATGGGGAAGTTCTGCTGTGTCCTATAGGTTCACTAGGAGTTGGGATTGACTGGACAGCAGCAGATTTGGTTTCAGGTTTTTATGTATATGAAATGTCCAGAATAGGTAAATTCATAGAGATAATGCAGATTAGTGGTAGCCAGAGATGGTTGGGGAGGGAAAGTGACTGTAAACAGTATGGGCTATGAGATTTCCTTTAGGTTGCTGAAAATGTTCTGGAATTAGATAGTTGTAGTGGCTATACAATTCTATAAATATACAGTGAAACCTGAGAGAGCTGGAAATCAATGGGGCTGCCTTGTTTTTCTGGGTCTCACAGGTTTTCTGCCTTTGGCAGGGTGCAGTCTTACCACCTTTTCATTGCTCATTTTAGTGGAAAATATTTGAGTTTTGCTTCTCTGACAGGCTTCCACCTTACACAGGTTCCGGCTTTTGTAGTTTTTACTATATTAACAACACTGAATTGTAAGCTTTAGAAGAGTGAATTGAATTGTAAGCTTTAAAAGAATGAATTGAATGATATGTGAATTATCTCAATTCAAGCTGTTAAAAACAAAAATGACTGAAGGATAGAGAGCCCAGACTAGGTTTATCTGATGCCAGTGATTAAAACAGATAAAACTGGCTATTAATATCAGTGGCTCCACTAGTGCCAGGAAACATGCAAGTCCCTGGGCCTACCATTGATAAGCTTCTGTGTTTAGACCTGTTTTCTACCTGCCAGTGGTGATCACGGAAATCCACTCAACAGCTGCATGCTCTGTAGTGGTTGTACATATTTCCCAGATCCCTCATCCCACGTAGCACCTCAGAACAACTGTTTGATTAGGCCCTGAGGAGAGAGCAGCATGACGTCTCTACTTACCCACACAATTGCCTTTGTCAACTTTGCTTTCAGTCTGTCATCTTGCCTACTGAGGAGGATGGCACTGGGTGGAGAACATGTTGCATGACTGATTGGGTTGAGTGAGTGGTCTTCACTCTTCCTTGAGTTTCTCATTTCAACTTACAAATGAAGAGGGATTTGAACAAATCACTGAACTCAGCAGCTAATTGAATTGGAATTAAAATCTCTTTACACTCCATTTACAATCCCCTGTGCATAAAAGAAGTAAAAATGGTTGTAACATGGAATTAAAATAGAGGTTCAGTGAGCAACACTGTCATTGTGTTTATTATAAAAACAGTGTAAGCTTATTGACCACTGTGTGTTTATAGACTCGCTTTAATTGCTTTATGTGTAACTCATTTAGTTCACACTGCATTCTAATGAAGTACATAATGTTATTCTTGTTTTACAGATGAGTCATTCACCCAAGGTCCCAGAACAACAAGTGGCAGGGCCCAGGCACTCTGATGTGAGTCTCCATTGTTAGCTATTGTGCTTCACTGCCTCTTATACAGTTTCTTGAGCACAAGCCTCGTTCAGTGACCATGTTTTTTTTTTTTTGGCTGGTCATAGTAATAATAGTAATTATTATTACTATAGCAAACATTTCTTTTATTCTTACTATAAGATAGGCACCTGTGAAATACTTTACATAATTACAAGGTAAATAGGAAAGTAGAAAAGTCTTCCTTAGATTTGGAATTTGAATTCAAAACAGATTTATAGTTTTCTAAAAAGTGGATATTGCAGAGAACACTGTACCCCAAAACCTGATCTTGCTTCCTTTGGATATATTGTTGTTGTTGTTAGGTGCAGTCGAGTCGGTTCCAACTCATAGCGACCCTATGCACGACAGAACGAAACACTTCCTGGTCCTGAGCCATTCCCACAATCATTGTTATGCTTGAGCCCACCATTGCAGCCACTGTGCCAAATCACCTTGTTGAGGGTCTTCCTCTTTTCCGTTGACCCTGTACTCTGCCAAGCATGATGTCCTTCTCCAGGGACTCATCCCTCCTGACAACATGTCCAAAGTATATAAAACGCAGTCTCACCATCCTTATCTCTAAGAAGCATTTTGGCTGTACTTCCTCTAAGACAGATTTGTTCGTTCTTTTGGCAGTCCATGGTATACACAATATTCTTCGCCAGCACCACAATTCGAAGGTGTCAGTTCTTCTTTGGTCTTCCTTATTCATTGTCCAGCTTTCACATGCATGTGATGCAATTGAAAATACCATGGCTTGGGTCAGGCGCAGCTTAGTCTTCAAGGTGATGTCTTTGCTTTTCAACGCTTTAAAGAGGTCCTTTGCAGCAGATTTACCTAATGCAATGTGTCTTTTGATTTCTTGACTGCTGTTTCCATGGCTGTTGATTGTGGATCCAAGTGAAATGAAATCCTTGACAACTTCAGTCTTTTCTCTGTTTATCATGGTGTTGCTCATTGGTCCAGTTGTGAGGATTTTTGTTTCCTTTATTATGTTGAGGTGCAATCCATACTGAAGGCTGTGGTCTTTGATCTTCATTAGTAAGTGTTTCAAGTCCTCTTCACTTTCAGCAAGCAAGGTTGTGTTATCTGCATAACGCAGGTTGTTAATAAGTCTTCCTCCAATCCGGATGCCCCGTTCTTCTTCATGTGGTCCCGCTTCTCGTATTATTTGCTAAGCATACAGATTGAATAGGTATGGTGAAAGAATACAACCCTGACACACAACTTCCTCACTTTAAACCAATCGATATCCCCTTGTTCTGTCCGAACAACTGCCTCTTGATCCATGTAAAGGTTCCTCATGAGCACAATTAAGTCTTCTGGAATTCCCATTATTCGCAATGTTATCCATAATTTGTTATGATCCACACAGTCGAATGCCTTTGCATAGTCAATAAAACACAGGTAAACATCCTTCTGGTATTCTCTGCTTTCAGCCAGGATCCATCTGACATCAGCCATGATATCCCTGGTTCCATGTCCCCTTCTGAAACCAGCCTGAATTTCTGGCCATTCCCTGTTGATATACTGCTGCAGATGTTTTTGAATGATCTTCAGCAAAATTTTGCTTATGTGTGATATTAATGATACTGTTCTATAGTTTCCACATTCAGTTGGATCACCTTTCTTGGGAATAGCCATAAATATGGGTCTCTTGCAGTCAGTTGGCCAAGAAGCTCTCTTCCATATTTCTTGGCATAGACAAGTGAGGACCTCCAGCGCTGCATCTGTTTGTTGAAACATCTCAATTGATATTCCATCAATTCCTGGAGCCTTGTTTTTTACCAAGGCCTTCAGAGCACCTTGGACTTCTTCCTTCAGTACCATTGGTTCCTGATCATATGCCACTTCTTGAAATGGTTGAACATCAACTAATTCTTTTTGATATAATGACTCTGTGTATTCCTTCCATCTTCTTTTGATGCTTCCTGCGTCGTTTATTATTTTCCATATAGAATCCTTCACTATTGCAACTTGAGGCTTGAATTTTTTCTTCAGTTCTTTCAGCTTGAGAAACGCCAAGCGTGTTCTTCCATTTTGGTTTTTCATCTCTAGCTCTTTGCATATGTCATTTGGATATATAGCAGATTATATTTCCCAGTCTTCTTTTCATTAGTTGGACCCATTTGAGTCAATTGAGTCTGGGTCCCAGGGATGGTCTATAAAAGTCTCTCATGCACTTTTCTGATGTCTTTTCCCTTCTTAGCCAACTGGGATAGCAACCATCAGTGTGATCTTAATAGCCACATTTTAAAGATGGCCTAAATACCGTCTTCCTGGGACCTGAATGAGTGTTTAAGGGAGTTACTTTGCCTATCTGAATCAACAGGAATATTGCATAAGCAAGACATATGTATCTATTTTGTTAAACTACTGACGTTTTGGAGTCTAGTTGTTATTGACCATTGTACCCTAACTAATATATTGCATATTGTCTAATAATTAAGAAATGTATGTGAATGAATAAATGAGGGAGGATGGGCTGAAGGAAGTTAGGTAGGCATTTTCTTGAGTTCTTAGTGTTTGCTAGGGCTTTATATGCTGTTTCAAATCCACACAGCCTCCTGAAGAGAATAGTAGCTGACACAAAGGCACATATAAAATTGATTCTTTCCACCACTCCAGGGTGTCTTGAATGATGATAATGTATTTTCATTTGAAAATATGAATAAGTAGAGGAGGAAACACACAAAAGACTAGTTGCTATATACCTGCTTCCATAAATGGTGAGTTCCTTATGGTTTTAATATCCCTAAGCAAAGAGTTGAAAGACTTTGAGGACATTTTCAGTCTTCAGATCATCAGGTGTTGGCCATATTTTAAAGCAATTTTACCTACCCAACCCATGGCTGTCAAGTCGATTCTGACTCATAGCGACCATATAGGACAGAGTAGGACTGCCCCATAAGGTTTCCAAGGAGTGCCTGGTGGTTCTGAACTGCCAACATTTTGGTTAGCAGCTGAAGCTCTTAACCACCACGCCACCAGGGTTTTGCTATTCTTGCTTCTAAGGAGGATTCTGGTTGCACTTTTTCCAAGACAGATTTGTTCGTTCAAATGAACAAATTACTTCTATTAAAAAAAAAAAAAATTAGCTACAGGAAATTCTTTATATCTTAAATTATTACACTGTGTCTGCTAGAAAATTGTATTATAGGTTTCAGACAGAAAATATGCTAAAATGTTTTTAAATAATAATTTAAGTATTATTTAAATATTAGTAATAAATATTAAATATTATTTTAAAATAATAACTTAAAACATTTTAGATGTGTTAGATATAGATTTTAGAGTGTCTTCAGAGAGTGATTAGTTTTATTTTCTCTCTTAAACCTACAATACAATTTTCTAGCAGACACATTGTAATAATTTAAAGTGTAAAGAATTTCCTGTAGTTAATTCAAGGAATTTGTTCCTTTGAATGAACAAATCTGTCTTGGAAGAAGTACAACCAGAATGCTTCTTAGAAGCAAGGATGGCAAAGACTACATTTCACATACTCTGGATATGTTATCAGGAGGGATCAATCCCTGGAGAAGGACATCATGCTTGGTAACGTAGAAGGTCGGTGAAAAAGAGGAAGTCCCTCAATGAGATGAACTGACACAGTGGCTGCAACAATGGGCTCAAACATAACAATTGTGAGGATGGCGCAGGACCAGGCAGTGTTTCGTTCTCTCGTGCATAGGGTTGCTAAGAATTGAAACCGACTCAATGGTGCCTAACAACAACAGTAGAAGTAATATTTTTATAAGGAAAATAAAAGATTTATCTAAATGTAAGTTTTCCCAGGTATCTTCTAAGTCCTATTCAGTACAATATAAACAATCTATTAATGTGAAAATATAATATATTATGTGAAACTTTAATTTATACATATTAAGCATAAAGCCAAAAATCAAACCCACTGCTGTCAAGTTGATCCTGACTGGGACTGAGTGGAGCTGTCCTGTAGGCTTTCCAAGGCTGTAAATCCTTACAGAAGCAGACCGCCACATCTTGCTCCTGTGGAGTGGCTGGTGGGTTTGAACTGCTGAACTTTCCGTTAGCAGCCGTGTGCTTTAATGACTTTGCCACCAGGGCTCCTTCCTAAAAAGTAAAAATTTATATTACTTGTCTTTTAAGACTTAGGTAAATTCATTTCTGTGCTTAAGGTAGATATCTGTTGTCATGGTATTGTGTGCCAGTAATTTATGTAAGTCAGGATTTCCTTCTTAGCAGCTGGAAGAAGAGGAGTAAACCCTGCCAGAGAAGCAGTAGAAGATGTGCCTGTTCTTAACCTGAACCAAAATGTTGGGGCCGTGGTGACAAAATCTAGGCTCTGTCCAATTTGGACATCATTTGCAGTTGATTTTAGCTTGTCACATGCAAACAGATTTCTTGCTTTAATTTTAATTTGACAGTTACAAATGCTCTAAGCACCATTTGTGTTATAAAATGAAGAACCTCCTTTTTTCTTCGTCCCCCAAATGAAGATAGGTATTTATTGAGAATTTGGACCTGAGGGACAGTATTTTTCAAGGCATAATCTAACCCACTTAGCAAAACATGGGAAATCTCTTGCAACATGTAAAACTTTCCTTTACGTACAAAGCACCGGAGAGTTCTAAACAACACCTGCATTCACAGTCAGAGCTTTTGTTCTCTTATTTTTGCCTTGCTCTCTGTGTACTTAATGTTCTCATCCATAAATCATTTTTATTAAATGAATAAACAACTTCTTTCATTGATGAAGTAAAAACTGGCTGCACTGGCTACATTATAGCTAAGAGAATCATATTGATAGAGTCCTGCAAAAAGGAAATGAATGTAGGTTTATGCCTAAGAGAAAGGCAACTCATCAAAGCATAAGTCAAATTAGATTTGGAATGATGACAAAGAGCAGAACTCAAGTTCAGTGAAATTTAAGCCTATGGACATTTTATTAATAATTATTTAAGATGGCCACTAATGAATTTTGGTTGGGAGTTTTAGAGAGTGGCTAACTATTGATGGACATGAGCAAAGTGCTTAAATATTTAATAGCAAACATCAGAGACAGAGGAAATGACCTGATGAAAATAGAGCTAGTGATGCTAATTTTCACCTGAAATTTAATGTGAGAAGTTTACTTTATGGTAATTAACACACCACATCTCTTTAGTGATTAGTAAACATCTTCTCTGGTGTATATAATAAAGGGAAATAGAGACTAGATATATAAAGTCAAATGCAGACTTCATGTAAACCCTAAAATAGCCAAATCATTTAAAGTATCCCAATAAATTTCTATGCATAAAAAGATAGTTAAGTAATTTTTATCCCAATAGATATAGTGACACTAAGATTAAATAAATGGTGAATGTATTTGTCTTGAAGAACTTAGTCATTTTATAACGCTTCAATTATCTAGTCAAATGAAAAGTTTGATGTCATATAGCCTAAACATCTGTGGTTCTGGATGAAGATTTAACTGAGGTGCTTATTCTGAATTGTGTTTTTCTTTTTTTATTTTATTGTACTTTAGGTGAAAATTTACAGCTCAAGTTAATTTCTCATTCAAAAATTTATACATATATTGTTTTGTGACATTGTTTGCAATCCCCACAATGTGACAGCACGCTCTATCTACCATTCCATCCTGGGGTCCCTGTGTCCGTTCGTCCAGTTCCCGTCCCTTCCTGGCTTCTTATCTTGCTTTTGGGCAGAAGTTGCTCATTTGGTCTCGTATATTTGATTGAACTAAGAAGCACGTTCCTCACATATGTCATTATTTGTTTTCTAGGCCTGTCTAATCTTTGTCTGAAAACTGGATTTTGGGAGTATTTTCAGTTCTGAGTTAGCAGAGTGTCTCGGTGCCATAGTCTCAGTGGTTCCTCCAGTCTCTGTTAGACCAGTAAGTCTGATTTTTTTTGGTGAATTTGAATTTTGTTCTACATTTTTTTCCCGCTCTGTTGTGACCCCTGTCAGAGTGGTCAGTGGTGGTAGTCAGACACCATCTAGTTCTTCCGGACTCAGGTTGGAGGAGGCTCCGGTTCATGTGGTCCTTTAGTCCTTTGGGCTAGTATTTTCCTTGTGTCTGGTTTTCTTCATTCTGCTTTGCTCCAAACGTGATGGGCCAATAGATATATCTTAGATTGTTGCTTGCAACCTTTTAAGACCTCAGACACCACTCACTAAAGTGGGATGTAGAACACTTACTTTATGAACAATGTTATGCTAATTGGCCTACTTGTCCCCCGAGACTCTGATCCCCAGCCCCCCAGCCCCAGCAACTTGGTCCTTTAAGGTGTTTGGATGTGTCTAGAAAACTTCAGTGCCTTTGCTTTGGTCAAGTTGTGCTGACTTCCTCTATATTGTGTATTGTATTTCCTTTCACCAAAGTTGACACTTGTTTACTATCTAGTTAGTGATTTCTCCTCCCTTTCCCTCCCACCCTTGTAACCATCAAAGTTGTTTTTTGTGTGTGTGTGTGTGTGTAAACCTGGGTTAAACCTTTTCTTGAGTTCTTATAATACTGGTTTCATACAATGTCCTTTTGTGACTGACTGGTTTTGCTCAGCATAATGTTCTCCAGATTCATCCATGTTGTGAGATGTTTATGGACTCATCATTGTTTTTTATCTTTGTGTAGTATTCCATTGTGTGTATGTACCATAATTTGTTTATCCATTCATCTGTTGATGGGCATTTACGTTGTTTCCATCTTTTTGCTATTATGAATAGTACTGCAATGAACATGAGGTGTATACATCTATACATGTGATGGCTCTTGTTTCTCTAGGGATTGCTGGATCATATGGCATTTCTATTTCCAGCTTTTTAAGGAAGTGCCGTATAATTTCCCAAAGTGGTTGTACCATTTTACATTTCCACCAGCAGATCATAAGAGCTCTAATCTACCTGCAACCTTTCCAACATTTGTTATTTTCTGTCTTTTTTTGTTAATGCCAGTATTATTGGGTGAGATGAACTGTGTTTTTTTCTGATATATGTGGCAAACCTCTAAGTGGAACTCAATGTCTTATGTTGCTTTCTTGTTTTAAGTTATGCTATGCCTTCAATTTGAAAGAGACTCAATGTAATTTTCAAACTTAAGATTTACTGAATTGCTAATTATACAGTAATTTAAAATAGAATCTCTTAAATAATAAAATGATTTCAGAAATTTAAAAAATGCATTCAATCACTTGAATGTAAAATAAAAGAACTACATACTGACCTCTGCAGCTATACATTGGTGAAACCTGTGAAAAATGGAAATAATAATTCTCTAACGTTGAAAGTTTTATCTACATAAAACATCCTTTACAGATTTAACATTTAAAATCTTAGCAGGGTCACTGACCACAGAGCCACTGATTTATGAATTTTTCAGTAATGCACAATTTATGCTCCAGTAAAGGTAAACTTATTGAAATCCCCATGATCAATGTCAAAACCATTCACAGAACTTCCTTTTGTCTATAAATGCTTCCTATTGTGCCTCCTAGTTCCACCCCGTAGATCCATAACCTCATTCCCTGATTGCCGACTTTTCACTGTTTCCATTTCTCTGTGCTTTCCAAGCTGACTCAGCTGTGGTGAGCAGGCTTTGCTCGTAAAGCCTTTCCCTCAGAGATAAGGCCTGCCTTCACATACCCTTAGAACATCCCTTCATTTCCTCCCATGCTTGAGTCCTTTAAAATACAACTTGTCTCGTCTTACAAGTTTCGTAAGAATTTTCCAGCTGATTAAAAATCATTATCATAATTTTTTTTTTTTTTTTGCTTGTATGCTAGATAGACACATCACTGTGCCACAGCAGAGTGAAATCATTTTGGAGCATTGGAAAGTCTAGATGCTGTGAAATATCAACCTGGATACCTTCCAAAAGCAAATCATAGTGGGAAATTATGGCAATCAAACCTCAGATTGGCATCTATCAATCCCATTATTTACTGAGTTTCCAAGTAGGGAAAAAAGTTGGAGAGAGAATGAAAAGTGGGGCATGTTCTCAAATAACAGCAGACAAGTTTAATGTAAAAAAGATAAAAGCTGAAGTCTTATCTTGAGAAAGGGATTTGTTGTTGTTATTGCTGGTGGTGGGTTAACTTATAAAGTCCTCATAGTCTGGCCTTTTTTTTTTTAACCCTTTCTTATCCACATGACCAGAATGCAGAGTTTTCCCCAAATTCCATGCTTTTACAGGCTCCCTCTCTTTCTGCTGCCCTCCTTCCTGCCCCAGGAAGAGTTGAGTATTTCTTTTTTGATTCTAGGAAAACTTCTACATAATCGGGCTTAACAATTTCAGCTTCTGAGGACAATCATTTCCTGAAGACCACTTCCTGTTAGTTAGTTTTGCCTTACACTAAGTTCCAGGAGCCCTCCCTTCCTCTGAAGCAGCTCAGAATCCATCCAGTAACTCTCCAGCATGAGATCCTTTTACATATTTGAAACTTATTTACATGTTCTTCTCCCTGCTTGTCTACTCCAAAACCAAATTCTCCAGTCTTCTAAAACAGTACTCTTATGATCAGTTTTCTGCCAGACCCTCATTCAGATAAGCCTCATTTAGATGTATGACTTTGCCAATATACCTCTGAAATGGTGGTGCCCAAATATTATTTTTTCTAGATATATACTACAGTTAATGCAACTGAATATTGTACCATGTTTCTAGCAGAAACAAAATTTTCTTGGACCTGTTAAATTTGGGATTAACTAAAATGTTCACATCTTTTTTTGTATGAAAGTGCTTTCCAGTCAGGCTTTCCTTCATCAATGCATTGCATTTTGTATAGTTGTTTAAATTGTGTGTTACCAATATATTGCAAGGAAAATGTGTGCAGTGGTCCACTCTTGCTCCCACATTTCTTCTCCTGCTCAGTGTATAAAATAAGGTGAGGAAGCAAAAGTACTAAGAGCTGTTAACTCTAGACACCTAGGACTTGGACTAGAGCAGGTAAAGAATTATAAGAAACTCCATTTGTTGTAAGCAGAAGGTTGGAAAAAAAGAAAAAGAAAAAGATTTAGACATTTATGAGGTAAAACCAGACATATATAGTTCTTTGATTATATATCCATAAATATTTCTAAAAGTATACAAAGGAAATTGGTGCAACCCTTTAGTTGCCTGTAGGACAGGATTATAGGTTGCTAGGAGACAAGGTAAGAGAGGAATCATCACTCTCTAATTGTTGGTATTTTTTTTTAAATTTTGAACTGTGTTAATGTATCACTTATTCAAGCAATTTTTTTTTAAGAAAAAAAGTATTCATCCATCTATCCTTGTATATCTTAGAATTTATTTTCTGGAAGATACACAAAAATGGTTAACAAGGGTTATTTCAGGTGTGGAAGTATTTTGATTTATTTGCTGACTGTATGGTTTGAACTGTCTAACCGTAAGTATATATTTAAATGCCATCTGGGATTATCTGCCACACATATTTATTTCATTAAGTTTTTCTCTATTAAAAAAATAGTTGCAATAAAAGCAGGAAGACAGCTTGACAAGTTGAAACTCAGGATTCAATAAAATGCAACTGAAACAGCAATAATTTTAAGTTCTAAACGCTATCAAGAAACAATCAGCTCTCTAGATGCATGATAATATTTTGATCCCAAATTCTTTGCTTTGCAGAACTTGATAAACACGTCTGGTGATTTAACTTGGCATTTTCTTTGTGATCTATTTTTCTAATTTATTACTGATGAACTGTGTTCTGTTATTCTGTTTCTATTCACGGTATTTTAAACCCAAGTTAAGGACATACAGAGTTCAGAGAATGGTTCAAATGCAGTGAATACATCTTTTATGTCCTCGAATATCCTTACAGCACTTGGCAAACAAAAGATGATTCATAAATACTTGATTTAAAATTTTAGAAAAGAAAGTTGCCACTTGGATGGAAAACTTCTCAAATAGAACAGAGTGTTGGTTTTGAGAAGAGGTGTCAATTGACCTGAAACCTTCTTTAAACTTCAGGACTAATTTAGAGATTCAGTAAGGGTCTCAACTCCAAATTCTTCCATCAAAAAACGAAACAAAACGTTTGATAAATTCAATCCTTTACTTATCTGTTCTGAAGAAAAATGCATTGTACAGGTGGCTCAAGCTTTCTGGAAATGGAGGTGGGGAAAGATAGACATTTATAGTGACCAGCCAACAGAGAATTATTAAGTTTAAACCAGTCATTATAAGATATGTAATGCCCCATTTATCATGGGTGGACATTTAAGTTCTTACTTAAGCATGTGAAGTACTCTCCTGAAGACATATTTTTCTCTAACGATCAGTACTATTTTGAAAATAAACTAATATTTTCGGTTGTCTAGAAAGATACTAGAAGGATTTATTTGTGTCGCCATGTAATTTCATAATGTATTCGCGCTTTTAGATGACTACTTTTTAGTAATGTGTAAAATTAGTAAATTCATTTTAAAAACTCTTTAATAAATAAATGTTCAAATGTAATTGAATTTTACCTAATTATAACCACGCCCTCTTCCTGAAAAGACTCACAATAAATTAGATTTCAAACTCTTAATAAATACCCCAGCTTTATGCTTCTTCCTCTGAGTCACTATTAAGACTCTGCAGAGTGTTCTTCCTTTCTATGGTAAGCAATAAACTCAGTTTTGTTTTATACACACATACACACACACACAAGCACAGATTAAATACATATATGCATGATTCAAAATTTATTGCTTTTAAAAAATAAATTATAATCCCTTTTGGAAAGGAGCCCTGATGATACAACGGTTAAGCACTTGGCTGCTAAATGAAAGGTCAGTGGTTCGAATCTACTAGCAATTCTGCAAGAGAAAAGACACAGTGATCTGCTCCCATAAAGATTACAGTCTAGGAAACCTTATAGGGAAGATCTACTCTATCATACAGGGTCACAGTGAATCAGAACCAACTCAGTGGCAAACAACCAACAACAACTCCTTTTGGCGTTTTCTTGGGAGATGGTATACAGATTTGACATGTCTTTAATGTTACTACTATGTTGTATAGTTGTTAGGTGCCATTGAGTTGGTTCCAACTCATTGCGAACCTATGCGCAACAGAAGAAAACACTGCCCAGTCCTGCACCTTCCTTACAGTCGTTAATGCTTGAGCTCATTGTTGCAGCCGCTGTGTTAATCCACCTCGCTGAGGGTCTTCCTCTTTTCCACTGACCCTGTACTTTGCCAAACATGATGTCCTTCTCCAGGGACTGATCCCTCCTGACAATGTGTCCAAAGTATGTATGACGCAGTCTCGCCATTCTTGCTTCTAAGGAGCATTCTGGCCGTGCTTCTTCTAAAACAGATTTGTTCGTTCTTTTGGCAGTCCATGGTATATTCAATATTCTTCACTAGCACCTCAATTCAAAGGCTTCAATTCTTCTTTGATCTTCCTTTTTCATTGTCCAGCTTTCACATGCATGTGATGCAATTGAAAATACCATGGCTTGGGTCAGGCGCAGCTTAGTCTTCAAGATGATGTCTTTGCTTTTCAACGCTTTAAAGAGGTCCTTTGCAGCAGATTTACCCAATGCAATGTGTCTTTTGATTTCTTGACTGCTGCTTCCATGGCTGTTGATTGTGGATCCAAGTAAAATGAAATCCTTGACAACTTCAGTCTTTTCTCCTTTTCTCATGATGTTGCTCATTGGTCCAATTGTGAGGATTTTTGTTTTCTTTATGTTGAGGTGCAATCCATACTGAAGGCTGTGGTCTTTGATCTTCATTAGTAAGTGTTTCAAGTCCTTTTCACTTTCAGCAAGCAAGGTTGTGTCATCTGTATAACACAGGTTGTTAATGAGTCTTTCTCCAATCCTGATGCCCCGTTCTTCTTCATATAGTCCAGCTTCTCATATTATTTGCTCAGCATACAGATTGAATAGGTATGATGAAAGAATACAACCTGATGCACACCTTTCCTGACTTTAAACCAATCAGTATCCCCTTGTTCTGTCCATACTACTAATAAAATTATAAAGACATTGATTGCAAATAATAAAAATGTTTAATGTTTTAATTTGTCTTGATATTTTGCCTAAGCAGGAAATTATTGGTTAGGTTATGAAGTCTTACTTTCAAGGTTCATCCTTTAAGTATGATGGGGAATAAATTGCTGGACAAATGTTTATTTAAATTAAGTGTGAAAGGGATGGAAGTAATAGTAAATATGATCCATCAAGTCTTTTATTTTTTTAACTTATAAAAACAATATCTTTGCTCTTTTATAACTCCCCAACAATTTGAATCTATTCATCCCATCCCACATTTTCTTGAGATTCCCTCTTCCTCACCATCCCTCTGGGTTTACTTTTCAAAGGGTTTGGTAAAACATCACATTTGACTCCAATATAATAATTTTTTTCCCTAGATAGAATAAACCTTTACAAATATTCCTGCAATGGATATGCTTTCAAAGACTGAGATGTTCTACAATTTTTTTGAAAATTTGAAGACATAGAAAAAACTAACTTTCATCTATTTCATATATTGGAAAAAACTACCTAATATTTAAAAAGAGGTTGTTTTTCTTTTGTATTGCTGAGAGATTCCAATGGTGTAGAATAGTGAGTTGAAGGTGTTTATTCCACAAAATTCTCATTACAGAAGGAAAAAATAAGGTCCAGATGAGATCTAATTCCATTTCTTGTTGAGTAACAAGCAGTTTTCACTTGCTTGGGTTTATGACATTGGAACTGTGTTGGCAGATCATGAGGTTTTTGGTGACATCAGTGAAAACAGACTTACATGGTTTTGGTTTATGCTCCAAGGCTCGTGAGCACATTCTTTGCCAGTGAGCCACACATGTGAAGCACACGGGCAGGTGAGTGTGACTGCATGGTTGCCTCTTTCTTTACCCATAGTTTATTCTTTCTATCGTACATTTGAGCATCTATTGAGCATGTTACTAAGTAGAACTAATCATCTAAATTACAAATACATTAGAAATGATATGGTTACACAAACAAATCCTTCTGGCATCTTTCTAGAAAACCCAAAATATTTGTTTATTTTCAAAATAGTACTGATTGTTAGAGAAAAAAAGTCTTAAGAAGAATACTTGACTAAGAAAGAACCTAATTGTTCATCCACAATAAACAGGGTACTTCATGTCTTAGAATGACTGGCCTAGACTTAGTAATTCTCTGCTAGTTGGTCACTATGAATGTCTATGTCTTTCTCCTCCTCCATTTCCAGAAAGCTTATGCTACCTGTGCAATGCGTTTTTCTTCAAAACGGACAGGTAAAGGATAGAGAAGATATTTTTTTAAATAGATGATTTGTTTTCATTTTAAACGTCTTATAAATATCACTACTAAGTCTTAGGAGTCATCCAGCTGCAGGAAAGATTTTATATGAGAGATTATTTGGAAGATTTATTTTCTGTAATGCAAAAACTGAGATTCTTGTGAATCTCCAAATTAGTCTTGAAATTAGATGAGTGTGTCAGGTCTACAGCTTTTGATATCATACCTCTTCTCAAGACCAACACTCTGTTCTGTTTGAGAGTGCCTTTCAGAATCATCCAAATGGCTATTTCCCTTTTTAAGTTTTCAAATCAACAAATATTTATTAACCCTATTTTGTTTGAATTACTCTAGGGAGTTTAAAAAATAAATGGAAGGTATGGTCACTATCTGTGATGAATACACTTTAAGGTGACCCCCAATGAGTCACAGCTTTGTATAAATTTCTTCCCTTGAGTACAAGTAGAACCGATGTCTTACTTGCTTCTAATCAATAGAGCATGGCAAAGGGACATCACTTTCTTGATTAGGTTATATATGTGGCAAATGTGAAGGGATTTTGAATATGTAATTAAAGTTCCAAACCAGTTTATTTCAAGTTATTCATAAAGGAGATTATCATTGGTGGGCCTGACATGATCAGATGAAAGCCCTTAAAAGTAGAACTCTAGTATTCTATGAGACTCTCCCTTGAAGACTGTGAGCAAGTAAACTATCACATTAGTAGAGGGCCTGTGAGAGGGATAGATGCCCAGAAATTTTGGCCTACCCCTAGGAGCCAAGTGTGGGTGATAGCAAGAAAATAATGACCTCAGTCCTGCAATCACAAGGAACTGAATTTTGCTAACAACAATGTGAGCTTGGAAGAGGACCACCAAGCTCCAGAAAGGAACACAACCTGACTAACACTTTGATTATAGGTTTATGAGACACTGAGCATAGGAACCAGCTAAGCTGTGCCCAGATTTCTGACCCATAGAAAATGTGAGGTAATGAGAATTGTTCTAGGTTTGTGGTAATTTGTTACACAGCAATAGAAAACAAATACAGTGTCTTTGGACCATTCTTTAAGCTATCTCTATAGCCCCAACTTGGATTTAAAATAATGTAACTTGGATTTAAAATAATGTAAATAGACATAGGACAGATTAGGAAATAAAACAGGTTACCGGTAATAAATCTGAAAATGGATCACACAGACACACACGCACACACAACAGTTAAATCATCAATGTGTTTAACAAGTTCTGCAGAGGAAAAAAAATGAGGGTGAAAAATTCATCATGTGAGTGCATTCTGAAAACTGATTGTTTCTTGAAATAGTTTTGTTCTATATGGACCTGAAATGACTGTTGGTTCAGGTTCATTTGATTAACATCCAGAGTTTCTATTTGTCAAGTTGTCTTCTTGCTCTTATTGCTACTACCTTTGAAAATCTTGGATTCTTTTCAACTTTGAGCCAGAAGATATTAGAGATTTTACTTTAATTCCTCAGTGCTTATGGTATAGATTTTCTGGAAAGCTAACCTATAATTCTTAAAAGGGTAGACATACTTATTGAGCAATAATGCTTTAGATATTAAATATTTTGTGACCACACTGAATACCAGACCAATTCATGGAAGCTATCAGTTTTCTATGAGGAAAAACTTAGAAAGTAAAAATCACCTTTGTTAGTATTTATTCTTTTTGGAAAAATTAAGAGCATGATTATATCTTGGTGATCATAAAATTTTTTACCCAACTGGGACACATTGTGAATTAAGGGGGGAACAATTGAAAATCAAGCTAGAACAATAAGGGCATACCAGGACTGCCCTCAGCAAATCAGACTTTTGGCTACTCTTGTTACAAAGTAACAATAATAAATAAATAAATATTATCTTATAATTTATTTATTATTATTACCTAATGGTATAGTGGTTAAGAGCTATGGCTGCTAACCGAAAGGTAGGCAGCTTGAATCCACTAGGAGCTCCTTGGAAGCTCTATGGGGCAGTTCTACTCTCTCCTGTAGGGTCGTTATGAGTCAGAATCAACTTGACGGCAACGGGTTTGGTTTTTGTTATAAGGTAATTTCCAGATAACAAATACGGTGATGTATTTATGTTCATTTGGCTTTCTTTGGAGATTTGTTATTTACAATTAATTCTCACTCACACACACACATACACAGTTTGACCTAAAAGAATGTCATAGATTATTCTAAATGTATTTAAATTCCAACTGAAAAAGCCAATGTTTCATGATCTAATTTTAGGTGCCGTATTAAAACCTATCTGTTCACATATATCCTGACTTCATTTCTCTTGTTTCTTTGCCTATTGCCCTAAACATATTCTACTTAGCTCATTCTATATGAGCTCATTCTATATGAGCTAAGCTATTCTGTATCTGTAACTGCTCTTCCTTTTTGCTCTTTCTTTCTATCTGAGCGGCAGCGTGGTGCAGGAATGAAAACACTCATGCTGTATGGTGACTGCCTTCATTCAAATCTTGGCTCTACCATTTGTGCTTTGGACCACATAATTCATCTTGCTGTGCCTTAATTTTTTTACTTGTAGAGTTTTTCACCTGTAGGAATAAAAATGTTGATTTAAAACATACCTACCACAGAGATTGTTGTGATATAATGTTGAACACATAGTTAAGCACTCAATAAATGTTAACAATTTTTTTCCTGTTAATAAAAGCCCCAATCAGGCCTATTCACTTAGGCTTTAAAGTGCAACAAAACTTTTTCTATAACTAGAAAAATAAAATTAACTCATGCTAAAAATTAACTTCCTAACTTAAGAGGAATCCTCTTTGGCATTCAATAGTAATCTTTCTCTTTTAGACTTTGCTAAGTTCGGTGAGGAATGTGACAATATGCTGTTAATGATGATATCACTAAATAAACATTGGCCATAATTAAGTATAGGTTTAATTAAATATTTAAATCTGAAAAATAGCATTCTACATTGAATAACTTAAGATATAAATTGGTATTCTCTCTTCTTCACCTCAAGTAGTTATCTCAAGGTGTTATATTTGAATTGAAACATTAGTTAAGCAGGTATAAATGAAAAGTCTCTAAGACCTTAATCAGTTCTCAAGGAAATGATTTTAGAACAAAGGATTTTGGCAATGGAAAAATGTCTGCAAGTTAAAGCCAAAACATACTTCCGTGCCTTTGGTCTTTAGAGACTAAGATTCCAACAGGATTAACCGACTGGAGTTCTAAGCATAGTATGGCATATGGCTTTTGGAAGGTGAATGTGTTTCCCATGAAAAAGACTTTGGGTGACTGTATGGTAGAAATTTAATAACCCTGGCCAGAGAATGTTTGCTATGATTCATTTTGCTAATTTTGTACATTAGCTCAAATTTTCCATTAAACTAAGCAAAGATCCAGGTTACTCAGTTACCAAAATATCCAGTTTTGTATTTCCAGAAAAAAAAAAAAGCAAAGGAGAAACAAAGGTGATTCTTCAGATGTGAGTCAAATTATCTCTCAATATTTTGGAAAGGTGAGTCATCTCTTGGATCTATTGTTTTTAGTCACATCATTTGCTTTGGAAAAAAATAATGATGACATGAAACATAAACACAGCAAAATTATCTTCAGAAAAAAAGTTGAATGAATACATTTTTCCTCTCTCTGTATCCTCTTCTTTCCTCCCACCTTTCTTCCCTCCTTTCTTCCCTCCCTCCCTCCCTCCTTTCCTTCTTTCCTTCCTTCCTTTCTTCTTTCCCATTTGTTGGTGAGCTTCAAGAATCTCAAATAAGAAGCTATTACACAGAATAAAAAATAGGTTGATCAATGACTCTTGGTAACAAGCTGCACACCTACAGAACAACATGAACTAGAGAACTGAGTGATTCTTCAAAACTATATACAATGCAAATAGCTCAAGCAGAAAATTCAGACCACACCTCTTCTTCTAGAGATATGTTGGATGATCCTTCACTCTTTTCTTCACTTAAGTAGCATAATCTTAGACCTCATAAAGGGTACTTAAACTTTACTATATATTCTTCTTTGATGTCTTGCCTGGGATCTAAATTCATTTCTCAGCTCTCATTTAGGTAGCTCCCCACAGACACTTCAGATTTTACATGCCAACCCAATAGCCGTTGCCCATCTGGTCATACCTACTCGGCCCTCTGTAATAAGCTATGGCTAACAGAGTCACAGTCTACTCCATAGTACAAGCTACATAATTTTACACCTTCTAGGACAATCATGGAAACCCTGATGGCATAGTGGTTAAGTATTATGGGTGCTAACCAAAAGATCGGCAGTTTGAATCCACCAGGTGCTCCTTGGAAACTCTATGGGGCAGTTCTGCTCGGTCCTATAGAGTCGCTATGAGTTAGAATCGACTCCATGGCAAAGAGTTTGGGTTTAGGACAATCACAATGCTCATTAGCAAAGTAAAGACTGAAAATTTCTATGATTTAAAAAAAAAATTGACTTTATTTCATCCATGGCTCTGCAACAACAGATATTTGTTTCATGCAGCACCAATTAACACTTCACCAGAGTAAAAAATCGAAACCCTCATAGTGTTCTGTAAAGTCCTATACAATCTGACTCCTGTTATCTCTGACGTCATCTTCTCCATCTTTCCCCTCACTCATACCTTTCCAACCACACTAGGCTCTTTACTGTGAGCTAGTTCTAATTCACACCAAGGCTGGAGGCTTAGCCTACTCATAGGTTATCCTGGGACAATAATCCCAAGAGAACTTGAAGATCAATTCAATACTGTGAGGCATATAAAACTGCCAGAACAATATCTAACCTCAGTATGATGTTTGTAATCCCTTTGAGTATTTATTTGCTTATAAACCACAACTCTGCTGATTTTAAAAATGATAATTGTTCATTTCTTAAGGTATGTATCAAAGGGTCTCTCTTTGCCATTATGTTGTGGATGCCATTGTTTTGTAGATGTCATTATTTTTTACATGAAGTTAATCTAAATATCTGAAACAGGTAGTAAATTGCAAAGTTGTTAAGACTTTTCTATAATGGAGTCTTTAATCATTACATGCTAGAACATCTAATAAATTCAAATTACTGTAATATAGGCGGTAGAGATAACAAAATGGTTCAGAGCGTTATGTTTGAATCCAGATTACTACGCACAAATTTTGGTTCTGCCATTTACTCATTGTGTAATTTTGGTCAAGACACCTCTTTCAGCGGCAGTTACCTTGTATGTAAACCAGGAATAAAAATTGACCTTTTCTGGTAGGAATGATGTATCAGTGAAAATAGAATAGGTTAGTGGTTCTCAAACTTAAGCATACATGAAATCACCTGAAGGATATGTTAAAATAGATTCCTGGGCTCTTTCCCAGAATCTGTAGGTCTGGGTTTAGACCCAAGGATTTGCATTTCTAAGAAATTTTCAAATGTTTGTGGTCCAGAACCACAGCTGAGAACCACTGGCCTAGAATATACTGCAGTAAAAAAAGCAACTCAAAATTTCAGTGCCTTATAATAACAGAAGTTTATTTCTGGTTCATGTTGCGCAAACATTGTAGTCTGCAGAGGGACTCTGGTCAGCATTGTCACCCAAGAGCCCAGACTGACGGAGGCTTCCTGGTCATCACAGAGGGGAAGAGAACATGGTGAATCATGGACTGTCTCTTAATAATTCTGATTGCAATGCACACTAAACTTGTAATTTTCTTACTAGGTGACTTTTCAAGTGGGATGTGCTATGTTCTGACACCTGTTTTGGTAAACATGGGTAGAGTAGTAGTCAGATGTCATGAGGGAAGATGGTTCTCATTTTCACTCTGACTTTGAGAAATAACACTCTCATTTTTATTTCCCTTATGTCATCCTGAACTGATTTTAGTAACCCCCAGCTCTTCATTCCATACAAATCCTGCTTCTAGGAATTTTTCCAAAATCAGTTTCTTGATTTCATTTCTTCGAACTTGCCTATTCCGTTGGTGACATAATAGCTAAGAATTATTAATCAGGGCATTGTTTTGAGTGTTTTCCCTACATCCTCTTCTTTAATTACCAAATCTCTTATCACCCTCATATTATAGATAAAGAAACTGAGGTCCAGAGGCCCTTTGACTTTAAGCTAGTAATTGTCCTCCGTAGCATTTGATGCTCCCTTGCTTTGAGCCCTCCTTCAATTTGTGGATTCCATGTGCTATAGCCCAGAGTTCACACCAGGCACTCCTCTGCCTAGTCTGGCTCCTGGAAAGGAGATTCAGACTAGTATGATAAAAATGCCTGCTGCAGCACTATTCACAATAGCCAAAAAGTGGAAACAACCTAAATGCCTGTCAACAGGTGAACAGATACACAAAATGTAGTATACGCAAACCAGGGCTGAGCCCCAGGTTCAAGCTTCTGCTGAGAATTTGCATTTCCACTCTAGATATACAGAATCAGAATCTTCAGTTTAACAAGATCCCCAGGTGATTACAATTCTGATTTAATATATCTGGGGTGGAAACGCAAATTCTCAGAAGGGGTTCTAATTGAAATGAATCAGTTCGAAGCCCTAACACAAACAGTGGAATTTCACTCAGCAGTAAAGAGAAACGGAGTCCTGATATGTGCTCCAAGATGGATTAATCTTGAAAACATTATGCTGAGTGAAACAAGTCAATCACAAAAAGGCACATATTGTGTATTATCACTTATATGAAATATCTAGAATAGTCAAATGTTTAGAGACCAAAGTTTGTTAGTGGTTACTAGGGACGGGAGGGAAGAGGGAGGAGGGAAGCACTGTTTAGGAAGCATTGATTTTTTGTTTATGGTGATGGAAAATCTGGCAATGGATATTGGTGATAGTTACACAACATGATTAATGTAATTAGTGTCATTAATTGTACATGTAAAAAATCTTCAATTGACAAATGTTGTACTATATGTACCTTTACAACAACAATAATAATAAAAGGCTGCTTCTATTTGCTTCTCAAATATGTTGGAGAGCTACAATTTGTTACAAATATTTTCATGTGAGTATTGCAAACTTTTCAAAAATGTGTAGCAACCAGGGAATTGTTTTCTCCTATCTTGTCTTCATGCAACCTTGATTCCTTGGTGCTTGTGCTCACTAAATTCTAGCATGGATCAGTTTTCCCTAAGTCCCCCCCTCCCTTCCTTTTAAATGTCACTTTATAAAGACTGGAAGGTATAGTGGAAGAACAGAGGTTTTAGAGCCAGATAAACCTGGGATCAAATCATTGCCCCACCTAGATGTGGGACTTTGAGGAGGATATCTGATTGCTCTAGGCTTAATTTTTGTTTGTAAAATGAGAACAATAGCAACTGCCTCAAAGAAATCCATTTTAGGTAAAGCATCACTTTTCTGGACTGCAGGGGCCTGCTGGATAATCAAGCAGAAGGCAGCTGGACCAGTAAGAGATTATGCAAGTGTCATTAATTAATGAGATATGTGAGTCTGTTCTTTACAGTTTTTTCAGCTTATTTGTGCTGCCAAAAGATGAGTTCTCAGTCTCTAGAGACTGGGATTAGTAGCATGAAGAATCTGAAGTGATCCTTCTTTTCTAGCAAGACTATTTTTCATCTCTGCTCAAATAGCCAAGCTGATTTATTTCATAGTTCTAGATTTGCTTTCATACTATCTGATTGTTTCTTTTTCAGTTTACAAATATGCATCATGAATTATGTGTGCCTTAGCATTCTCTTCAGTACTACTATGGATACAAGAAAATTAACACTCATGGTTCCCACTGCTAGTGGGGTTACATGCTAATTGAGATAAAGACAATACTCCAGAAACAACTCTAGAAAAATTCAAGATTATATGATATACAATATCAGATTGTGGGTATAGTCATATATCTATAGTGTACAACTGGGGCTTTTCTTGCCCTGGATTTTGGGAGGATTTATCACGTGGATACTCTATAAGGAGCTTTGTATTATCTGGAGGATATGTTTACAAAATACAGAAGGGGTGGATTTCTGTTATCTCACCCTTCAGACACATGCCAGGTGGGTCTTATCAGAAAACTGGATTAAGATAGGGAGGAGTACGTAAATATCTGTTCCAGAAGCTAAACCCTCAATGTTAAACAAAGCCTTTTAAAATATGTTCCTTTCTCTTATTCATTCTCCAAAATGCT
This sequence comes from Loxodonta africana, assembly GCF_030014295.1. Lineage (NCBI taxonomy): Eukaryota > Metazoa > Chordata > Mammalia > Proboscidea > Elephantidae > Loxodonta > Loxodonta africana. Next base: position 143,327,852 of record NC_087342.1, on the reverse strand, counting down.
GCCAGCAAAGTCTTTTAAAAATGCAAATATGAGCATTCTTTCATCTGGTTTAAACTTTTGATAGCTTCCTTTGTTTTTAGGGGAAACCCTGGGGGTATAGTTGTTAAGAGCTACAGCTGCTAAACAAAAGGTCTGCAGTTTGAATCCACCAGGAACTCCTTGGAAACCCTATGGAGCAGTTCTACTCTGTCCTATAGGGTCACTATGAGTCAGAATCGGCTCGACAGCAATGGGTTTGGTTTAGTCATCTAGTGCTGCTATAACAGAAATACTACAAGTGGATGGCTTAAATAAAGAGAAATTTATTCTCTCACAGACTAGTAGGCTAGAAGTCCAAAATGAGGGCATCAGCTCCATGGAAAGCTTTCTCTCTCTGCCAGCTTTGGAGGAAGGTCCTTATCATGAATCTTCCCCTGCATTTCTCAGCACAGGGACCCCAGGTACAAAAGACACACACTTCTCCTGGCACTACTTTCTTGGTGGTATGAGGTCCCCATGTCTCTTTGCTTGCTTCTCTATTTTATATTTCAAAAGATTAAGACACAGTCTAATCTTGTAGATTGAGTCCTACTTCATTAATATAACTGCCTCTAATCCTGCCTCATTAACATCATAGAGGCAGGATTTACAACACACAGGAAAATCACATCAGATGACAAAATGTTGGACAATCACATAATACTGGGAATCATGGCCTAGTCAAGTTGACAGATATTTTGGGGGGACACAATTCAATCCGTAATACCTATATGCGTTTTTTTGTCTGTTTTATTGTTGACCTGTCCCATTAGAACACCAGCTCTAAAGGGGGTGTTTGGCTCATTGCTTTATCCCCATTGCCTGTGACTATTTTTTATACACATTTACACCTCCAAAAATATGTGTTGAATGACTGAATGAAGCATGACTTATTTATGATTACTTTGTCAGAAGAGACCTGAATATGGATGATACATTTTTTAAAAGCCAGATTTTCGTAAACAGAACCCCTCTCCCCAAAAAAGCTTAGGATGTCAAGGATTTCGCTTTTCTTTCCCTATCTGCCACATTTTAAGAGAACTCTTTTAGTCTCCAATAAAACTTCCCACGGGGTCAGAAACAGGAACAAAAACATGCCCCTAGGCATATTTTAGTGCTTAGAGTTAGGGATTCTACAAGCAGTGATCTGTTCCATTAGTATTATTTTACCTGATCTCAAATCTACAAGTATTTTGTAGATACTTTGTTGAGTATGTTGGAAGCACAGAAGGAAAAAATGGAGCAGATATCAAGAGAAAGGCAGAGGTAAGACAAAGTGAGACTATTTTCCTGAAATTATTCTTGTTATCTTTTATATTTCTAGCCTTAGCGCTATTCAAGGCTCAATGCATTCTTATCCTTGGATCCTGTGAGCCAGCCTGCATGCTTGTCTTAGTTTGGATTTCTCATATGTAGACTTTAAGGAATGGATTCATGAAAAAGTAATTTCAGATGTGTTTTCAAAAAAATAAGGAAGCAGGGTAAATGAGATAGGAAGGGAAGGGGGGTGTGATATAAACCAAAGCTCGACAGTGGATAACTCTAGCCTAACATGGCAACTAACAGCATCAACAAAAACAACATCTCAGTGGAGTTCTAGAGGCATCATTGGTCATCCTTTAGAGTTTTCCTAATCATGGAGTAAAGGAGTTAGGGTGTTTCTACCCACACATCTGCCAGTCATTAAGAGTTGCCCTTAAAAGGACCCAAATTCTCAGGGAATTTCAGCTCTCTACTTGTAGTTGAGGGAAACTCTTGAACAAAGATACCAGTATCAAATGTTGTGAGTAGAAACACACCAGGAGCTGGTGTGACGGACAATGGCGTATAGGTCCAAAGGAGTGTGGACAGAGCACTGACAGCATCAGCTGTCATTTAAATCCTTAAATTTAAATCCTTAAAATTTAATCCTTAAATTTCGCTTTTTTTTTTCCCCAGCTATCTGAAGTTTGTTTTCTGTAACCTCCGACCAAAAAAAGCATAAAAGAACATCATGACATTGTCAGGGTGTCTTTACATGAAGCACTTTGGCTTCAGTGCAGAGAATGAATCAAAAGACTACCAAGTTTGGAGACAGACCAGATAGGACACCATTGAAGAAACCCATTGGCTAATTATTTTATTTATTCATTCAGCAAATATTTATTAAACATTATGTACTGATTGATAGGGAGGAAGAATGAATAACACAAAAAAAGTTTTAGACTTGGCAGATATTTTGTCTAATGAAGGCAGTGGAACAAGTTGCGAGAAAATTGTAATTGAGTATGATGAGAAATCTGTGCTTTGGAAAAACATTTGAAGGTATTCAACCTGCACCTGAGTGTTAAGGAAACATTCCTTGGAGAAAGCGATGTGGAATCAAGATCCTAAAGAAGGGAAAGAATCACGATGGCCTAGAAAATTGCAACATAAAAGAATAGAAGTGAATTCACCTGAAAGATACTAAAGAGGTAGAATCAACAGGCCATGGTGATGTTTGGATACTAGAGGTTTTCCACTTGTTTGGCTAATTGTTGTTGTTAGGTGCTGTCAAGTTGGTTCCGACTCATAGCAACCCTGTGTACAACAGAATGAAACACTGCCCAATCCTGCGCCATCCTCAAAATCATTGCTATATTTGAGCTCATGTTGCAGCCACTGTGTCGGTCCATCTTGTTGAGAATCTTCCTCTTTTTCACTTAATCTCTACTTTACCAAGTATGATGTGCTTCTCCACGGACTGGCCACATCCAAAGTACATGAGACAAAGTCACTGCATCCTACCTTCTAAGAAGCATTCTGTCTGTATTTCTTCCAAGACACATTTGTTCATTCTTCTGGCAGTCGTTAGTATATTCAATATTCTTCACCAACTCCACAATTCAGATGCACCAGTTCTTCTTCAGTCTTCCTTATTCATTGTCCAGCTTTCACATGCATGTAAGGCAATTGAAAATACATTGGCTTGGGTTAGGCACAACTAAGTCCGCAAAGTGACATCTTGGCTTTTCAAAACTTTAAAAATATTTTTTGCAGCAGATTTGTTTAATGCAATACTTCATTTGATTCCTTGGCTGCCGTTTCCATGGGTGTTGATTGTGGATCCAAGTAAAATTAAATCCTTGACAATTTCAATCTTTTCTCCATTGATCACGATTTGCTTATTGGTCCAGTTGTGAGGATTTTTGTTTTCATTATGTATTTCATTTCATAATCCATAATGAAGTCTGTAGTCTTTGATCTTCATTAGTAAGAGCTTGAAGTCCTATTTACTTTCAGCAAGCAAGGTTTTGTCATCTGCATATTGCAGATTGTTGATGAATCTTCCTTCAATCCTGATGTAGCATTCTTTTTCATGTAGCCCAGCTTCTTGGATTATTTGTTTAGCCTACAGACTGAATAAGTGTAGTGAAAGAGTACAACTCTGATGCATGCCTTTCCTGATTTCAAATGATACAGTATCCCCTTGTTCTGTTCGAGCGACTGCCTCTTGGTCTATGTATAGGTTCTACAAGAGCACAATTAAGTGTTCTGGAGTTCCTGTTCTTTGTAATGTTATCTGTAAATTGTTGTGATCCACACAGTCAAATGCCTTTGCATAGTCAATAAAACATACGTAAAAGTTTTTTCTGGTATTCTCTGCTTTCAGCCAAGATCTATCTGATATCTGCAGTGGTATCCCTGGTTCAACATCCTCTCCTGAATTCAGCTTGAATTTCTAGCAGCTCCCTGTTGATGTACTGCTGGAACTGTTTTGAATGATCTTGAGCAAAATTTTACTTGAGTGTGATATTAATTATGTCATATAATAATTTCTACATTCTGTTGAAGCACCTTTCTTTGGAATGAGCACAAATACTGATCTTTTCCAGTTGGTTGGCCAGGTAGCTGTATTCCAAATTTCTTGACATAGATGAGTGAGCCCTTCCAGTGTTGCATCCATTTGTTGAAACATCTCAATTGGTATTCTGTCAATTGCTGGAGCCTTGCTTTTTGCCAATGCCTTCAGGGCAACTTGGACTTCTTTCTTCAATACCACTCGTTCTTGATCATATAGATACCTCCTGAAATGGTTTAATGTTGACCAGTTCTTTTTGGTACAATGACTCTGTGTATCCTTCCCATTTTCTTTTGATGCTTGCTGTGTCATTCAATATTTTGCCCACAGAATTCTTCAATATTTCAACTTAAGGCTTGAATTTTTTCTTCAGTGTTTTCAGCTTGAGAAATGCTGAACTCATTCTACTTTTTTGGTTTTCTAACTCCAAGTCTTTGCACATTTCATTATAATACTTTACTTTGTTTTCTGGAGCTTCTCTTTGAAATTTCTGTTCAGCTCTTTTACTTCATCTTTTTTTTCTGTTTGCTTTAGCTACTCTGCATTCGTTAGCAAGTTTCAGAGTCTCTCCTGACATCAATTTTGATCCCTCCTTTCTTTCCTGTCTTATTAATGATCATTTGCCTTCTTCTTGTATGATGTCCTTGATGTCATCCCACTACTCATCTGGTCTTCGGTCATTAGTGTTCAATGGGTCAAATCTATTTTTGAGGTGGTCTGTAAATTCAGGTAGAATATGCTCTAGATTGTACTTTGGCTGTCATAGAGTTGTTCTAATTTTCTTCAGCTTTAACTTGGATTTGCCTGTTTGTAGTTGATTGTCTGTTACACACTCGGCCTCTGAACTTGCTCTGATTGATGATATTGAGCTCCTCCATTGCCTCTTTCTGCAGTTATAGTCAGTTTGATTCCTATGTATCCATTTGGTGAGATCCAAATATATATTCACCATTTACATTGTTGAAAAAAGGTATTTTCAATGAATAGGCCATTGGTCTTACAAAATTCTGTCATGGTATCTCGAGAGTCCTTTCTGTAACCAAGGCCATATTTTCCTACTACTGGTCCTTTTTCTTTGTTTCCAATTTTTGCATTCCAATCACCAGTAATTGTGAGTGCGTCTTGATTACATGTTTTATCAACTTCAGAGTGTAGAAATTGGTAAAAATCTTGAATTTCTTTATTTTTGGCATCAGTGTTTTGTGTGTAAATTTGAATAATAGTTTTATTAACTGGTTTCCCTTGTAGGTGTATGGACATTATCCTATCACTGAGAGTGTTAGACTTCATGATAGATCTTGCAATGTTCTTTTTGACTATGAATGTGATGCCAGTCATCTTCAATTTGTCATTCATGGCATAGTAGATGATATAATTGTCCAATTCAAAATGCTGAATACAAGTCCATTTCAACTCACTAATGCCTAGGATATTGATCTTTATGCAGTCCATTTCACTTTTGATGACTTCCAATTATCCTAGATTCATACTTCATACATTGCATTTTTTCTGATTATTAATGGATGTTTGCAGCTGTTTCTTCTCATTTTAAGTTGTGCCACATCAGCAAATGAAGGTCCCAAAAGCTTGACTCCGTCCATGTCATTAAGGTTGGCTCTACTTTGAGAAGGCAGCTCTTCCCTAATCATATTTTCAGTGCCATCCAACCTGAGGGGCTCATCTTCCAGCACTATATCAGACAGTGTTCCGGTGCTATTCATTAGGTTTTCACTGGCCAATTTTTTCAGAAGTAGAGTACCAGGTCTTTCTTCAAGCCAGTTTAGTCTGGAAGCTCCTCTGAAACTTGTCCACCAAATAACTGCTAGTATTTGAGACACTGGTGGCACAGCTACCATCATCATAGCAACACTCAAGCCACCACAGTACAACAAACTGAGAGATGTGTAAAAACCAGCTACTTCTACACAATTCAAACCCAAAATTTTAATGACTAACATGGCTGTCTTGGTTTTCTAGTGCTTCAATAGCAGAAATACCACAAGTGGATGGCTTTGAGAAACAGAAGTTTATTCTTTCACAGTCTAGTAGGCTAGATGTCCGAATTCAGGGTGCCAGCTCCAGGGGAAGGCTTTCTCTGTCTGTTGGCTCTTGAGGAAGGTCCTTGTCATCAATCTTCCCCTGGTCTAGTTGCTTATTAGTGCAAGGACTCCAGGTCCAAAGAACATGTTCTGCTTGTGGCACTACTTTCTTGGTGGTATGAGGTCCCCCTGTCTCTCTGTTTGCTTCTCTGTTTTGTATTTCAAAAGAGATTGACTGGAGATAAAACCTAATCTTGTAGATTGAGCCCTGCCTCTACTCCTGCCTCACAAACATCATAAAGTAGGGTTTACAACACATAGGAAAATCACATCAGATCACAAAATGGTGGACAGTCACACAATACTGGGAATCATGGTCTAGCCAAGTTGACACACATTTTGGGGGGACACAATTCAATCCATAATAATGGCTGATATGTTACTCTTCCAAATAATAACAACACTTTAAAAGTTGTGTTTCTAACGTAATAACCCAAAGGAATCAATAATGGTTGTTATTTTATTCATTGAGGGAAGCTTTGATGACAAATCTGGCCAAATATGCAACCAGTCAGATAACACTGGCCTAATTTGTTTTTGCTGCTCTTTAAATAAAGAAAGTTGTTAAGGAAGATATGGTCTGTAAGGGATGAGCTGACTTTCCCCAACATTTTATGGTGTTGTTTGCTAAGCTTAAATGGTAAGCTTTTGTGTAGAAGTTAATTGTGCACTTATAAATGTTATGTAAATGTTTAAATAATTTTCGACTCAGTATATAGTAAAATTAGGCCATGGAAGTTGTCTTAGTCATCTAGTACTGCTTTAACAGAAATGCCACAAGTGGATGGCTTTAACAAATAGAAATGTATTCTCTCACAGCCTGGTAGGCTAGAAGTCCATATTCAGGGTGTCAGCTAGAGGGGAAGGCTTTTTCTCTATGTTGGTTCTGTGGGAAGGTCCTTGTTATCAATCTTCCTGTGATATAGGAGCTTCTCCACTCAGGAACCTCTAGTCCAAAGGATGTTCTCTGCTCCTGGCATTGTATTCTTGGTAGTATGAGTTCCCCCAGTCTCTGCTCACTTTTCTTTCCTTTTTTCTCTTGTAAGATAAAAGGTGGTACAGGTCACACCCCAGGGAAACTCCCTTTATATGGGATCAGAGATATGACCTGAGCAAGGGTGTTACATCCCACCCTAATCCCCTTCAACATAATCCAATCTTGTGTCATTAATCACAGCAGAGATTCAGATTTATAACAAAAACAAAAATTATATCAATCACAAAATCAGCCACAAAATACTGGAAATCATGGCCTAACTAAGTTGATGCATATTTGGGGAGGACACGATTCAATTATGACAGAAGTAAATATTGAAATTGGAGTTAATGTTTGAAACAGAAAAAGATTAGAGAACCTCTAGCACAACTTTGGAATTATGTTTTAATTATATGTATCTGAATTGACATGTCCTAATCATTCCTTTCAAGTCCTTGGAATGTTCCCAAACCCTCCAAGAGGCTTCTGGCCATTGTGCAGGCATGAACACATTCAAAATACTATTGCCAAGTGACACATTGTTTGGAAATGATGAGTTATATTCACTTGTCTTTCTATGCTCCCTCCATTCCCCAACATATGGGTGATGTGCAAATCTACTCTTCCCTCTATTCAGAAAACTTTTCTTTTGGTGTGAGTGTGGGAGGAACAGCAATTTTCTTCTTATGGTGAACTGCTCTTCACCTATTTTGATTATGTAATTCAAGTGTGGGTATCCATCCTCAGTACTGGTACTGAATACTCAGGACTTCAGCTATAGCTGGTTGTCTTAGGAGTTGGAATGTGACCTAATCTATGTGTATCAGAGTCCTCTATGAAAATTTAGAAAACTGAAACTGGGAAAAAGATTTAGCTTCTCTTTGATGATGAAAGGCATGTGAAATGTGGGACATGGTTGATGCCTATTTCCAGATTCACGGAGAAAATCTGTCTTGGAGAAAGAAATCAGCAAGCAGCAGAAACAAGAGGTGCAAGAGAGCCCTAATTGGTTGCAATTACACAAAATTCCTTTTTTGCCTCAGTTAGTTTGAGGAGTTGGTCTTCTTTTATTTGCAAAAACAAAAACAAATAAAAAACCAATGCTGTCATGAAGGGACATCTACCTTGTGGAAGTGGATGGTTGAAACTGTGAAGACTAACTTTATGAAAAGGCTGTATAATACTGACCTAAGGAGTTGCTCTAGGAAAAATAGATTTCACCTGGAGGCAAACAAGCTGGTTTTTCTGCATTTATTCCTTACCTACAAGTTTGGAACTCATGAGAATTTTGTATTAGTTATCTAGGGCTGCTAAAACAGAAATGCCACAAGTGGATAACTTCAACAAACAGAAGTTTATTCTCTCACAGCCTAGCAGGCTAGAAGTCCAGATTCAGGGCATCAGCTCGAGGGGAATGCTTTTTTGTCCCTCTGTCAGTTCTGGGGAAAAGTTCTTGTCATCAATCTTCCCTTGGTCTATAAGGTTCTCCACACAAGAATCCCAGGTCCAAAGGATGGGCTCTGCTCCTGGTGCTGCTTTCTTGGTGGTATGATGTCTCTGCTCACTTCTCTTTTATAGCTCAAAAGAGATTGCTTAAGACAAAGCCTAATCTTGTAGATGGTGTCCTGCCTTATTAACATAACTGCTGCTAATCCCATCTCATTAACATCACAGAGATAGAATTTATAACACATTGGAAAATCACATCAGATGTCAAAATGGTGGATAATCACACAATGCTAGAAATCATGGCCTAGCCAAACTGACAGGTATTTTGGGGGGACACAATTCAATTCATGACATTTCACCCTTTGGTCCCCCAAAATTCATGTCCTTGCCACATGTAAAACACATTCACCCATCATATCATAGCAAAGGTCTCAATTTAAACTCCATGTCCAAAATCCAAGAATTCTTCTTCATCTGTGAAATCTAGACTACAAGGTATCTGCTTCCAAAATACAACGGTAGAGCAGGCACAAGCTGGACATGTCCATTACAAATGGGAGAAATTGGAGGGAAAGAAGGGATAACAGGCACCAAGCAAATCAGCAGAACACATTACATTAGCCCGCAAGGCTTGAAAATAATCCTCTGTTCTCTGAGATCATTTACACAATGGCCCTGCCCTCCAGACTCTGGACATTGGCCACATTCTCCAGATTCTGAGTGGAGGCCCCACAGCCCTGGGCTTCAGCTCTCTCTTCCAGCCTCACTGGAATGGCAACACTGCTCCCTAGGTTTTGAGCAGCCTCATTCTCCTAGTCATCTGAGCTGTGACTCCACGCTTTGAGACTGAGGCAACTGTGCTTGCTGTATACCTTGTCTCTTCACCTTCTTCTTCCTGATTCTTTGGCCTCTCAGTTCCTCAGACCTTGTCACCTGCATCTGCCCTGCTGGGGCAAGTGTTTCAAAGCTCTGTAGCTCTGCCAAGAAGTGTCTGGAGGCACACCACTCCACCAGTAAACTTCTGCCAGAAGTCTCTCATCTCTCTCGCTCTGTTGGTCAGGAAGTCTAGCTCCACTGTTAAGTGCTTGGAGGCACCTTACACTGCCAGGGATCCTCTGGTGAAAAGGCACTCAGCTCTCTCACTCTGTGAGCCAGTTACAGCTCTGTGTCTTACTGGTCTCCTGGTTCTGCTCCTGCTGGTTCTCCACTGCCAGTTCTCTGGTGCTGCTGCATCATCTCCAGTGTAAAGGCTCTCCTGAATTCCTTCTGAGCCCTCAACGGAATTTTCTTTGACATCCATAATTCCACCACCAGTCTCTTCAAGGCAATCTAGGCTCCCATTATTGGGGACTTTAAAGTTCTTCCAGCTTCTATCCATTCACAGATTCAAAACTGCTTCCATATTTTAGGTATTTATTACAGCAGCACCCCACTCCTGGTACCAAATTTTGTCTTAGTTATCTAGTGCTGCTACAACAGAAATACCACAAGTGGATGGCTTCCACAAACAGGAGTTTAGTCTCTCACAGTCTAACAGTCTAGAAGTCCAGATTCAGGGCATCAGCTCCAGGGGAAGGCTTTCTCTCCCCGTCAGCTCTGGGGGAAGGTACTAGTCATCAATCTTCCCTTGGTCTAGGAAGTTCTCCATGAAGGAACCCCAGGCCCAAAGGATGCACTCTGTTTCCAGTGCTGTTTTTTTGTAGTATGAGGTCCCATTTCTCTCTGCTTGCTTCTCTCTTTTATATCTCAGAAGAGATTGGCTTAAGACACAACCCAATCTGGTAGATTGAGCCCTGCCTCATTAACATAACTTCTGCTAATCCCATCTCATTAACATTATAGAGATAGAATTTACAACACATAAGGAAATCCATCAGATGTCAAAATGATGGACAATCACACAATACTAGGAATCATGGCCTAGCCAAGTTGACTGATATTTTTGTGGAACACAATTCAATCCATGACAGGTTGTGAATGCAAAATCAAGTTATTTAATTTTGATTTAGAGACTAGATCACTGCATAAATTAGGTAATTTATTTATTGGCCCTTTGCCTTAGTGTCCATAATGATAAAATCAGAGGTAAATAATGTTGAGTGTATAGATATGACTCAATTTAAGTATTAAACAAGTTTTAGAGCTTTTACAAATCTCTCTTTCTATAGCACTTTTGATATGCATAATTTAAAACAGTATTTTCTAAAGGAGATGTACCATTTAGATTTATGGTAATGTACCATTAGATTTATAATTCTATCATAATGACTGATGAGAGTTGTTAGAATGAAACAGCAGTTTAATAAAGATTCAAAAAATAAACACATTTATTACACAAATCATAAATGTACAGATGAGTAAATTTTCACCAAAGGAGCATATTTGTGCTATCCTCACTTAGATTAATAAATAGAATAGTAGTAGTCCCCCAAATTGCCCCTTCCCATTTATCATTCCTCCCTTTTCTAATGATAAACACCATCCTGTCCTCGAATACTATAGATCAACTTTATTGCTTTTTGAACCTTATAGAAAAAGGAAATGATACAAGTACATACTCTTTTTTGTTTGTTTCCTGGCATCCTTTGCTAAAATTTACATTTGAGAATTTCATTAACATTGTTTCATCTAGTTATAGTTTGTTGATTCTCATTTGTGCATAGTATCCCATCTTTTGAGAATACCAGAATTTATCCATTATCTTGCTCATGGGCATTTTGCTAGTTTCCAAGTTTTAGCTATTATAAACAGTGTTTCTATAAGCATTTTTGTGTGTTCATGTTGGAAAATGTAGGGCCTTTCTAATGTTATCTGATGTTGTCTTCTATGAAGGATTTATTTTTGTTTTCTATCAGGGTGCATATCCATAATATTGATTTGGGTTGAGCTGATTTGTATGAAGCTGAGTTCCTGTCTTTTGGGAGGCATGGTTTATTTCCTATTTACCGTCAACCTTAGGTTATATCCTTATTTATTTATTTGTTTTCTCTTGAGTTCCAAGCTTTGATTTTGTACCAAGAACTCTCTTCCTTGGGGGCCTCTAAGCTTTATTTCTTGTCTCCCCAGTCCTGTGAGTTTGCCAAAAGCTTTGCATTGCTTCCCAAACTTTAGCCATCACATACTCAGCCTCTTAGCTTCTAGCAGTGCACCACTTACAAAATGTATGCCTTGAGGGGAAAACAGCACAGGATTTTGTACTTACCTCAATGTGATTCTCTTCTATCTACAATTATGGCTCCTTAAGTCTTAGCTACCATCATAACTCTCCCCTCTGCTGTCTCCAAGAGATTTTTTATTTTCTATAGTTTTTCCAGCTTTTTCCTTGCTCTTTGTGGAATGATACATCAAGATTTGGTACAATCTACTCTGCCATTACTAGATGCATAAATATGATAAGATATTAAATTTCAGATTTAGCAAATTTTGTTGTTGCTATAATGTTCTGGCATTTTTTCATTTCATGGAGATTATCCATCCCAATGATGGAAATCAAGATGACTTTCATATACACTGCTATTATTCATGGAGGCTTATTTTAGAAATGTCTTTATTTCCTTGTTTAATATTTGAAGTATTATAATATACTGTTTATGACTATGATGGGTTTTTTAAATACTCATTTAAAAGTTATCAACAGTCTGACCTAATAGCATGTATTATCCTTTGAATATTTTTCTTTTTTTTTTTAGGACATTTATTATTTCTTAAAAAGAAGCTTGAGCAGAAGCTCCTATTTACCATTTCAAAACTTCCTATTGAAGTTATTAAGAAGGCACTAAGAAGTTATGATAAAACTGAATGAAAATACTGGATGCAAAATTAATGCCAGTATCTGCAAAGATTCTTCATCAACAATAAGGCAGACAGATCTGGAATTAAAAAATGAAAAGGATGATATTTGCTTCATGAGAGTGAGAGCACATGGGAAAATGTGGGAAGATACTTTGTAGCCCTTCTGCTGTTGTTCTTCAGACTCAGAGACCTGGGGTTAAGGACAATCAGAAAATCGGGTAGCTACTTCTCTACTGGATTCATTTTGAGAGTCTCCCCAGCTTCTTTCTCTTCTCCATCCTCTGCAACATCTTCCTGAATCCATTTGAGATCAAACTCCAGGGGAACAACTGAAGAGAATAAGGTGAGAAGAGCTATGGGGTATCATACTGTGTGAGTTGTTGGTGCTGTTGTGTGCCATTGAGTTAATTCTAATGCATAGTGACCTTATATGACAGTGAGCGGTCAAATGCATTAACCATTTGCACTACCCAAGGACTCCAAAGTACTGTAGGGTATAGAAAAGGGTATAGAAAAGAAGGACTTCAGGAGCAGAATGCATTGGAAATTGGAGATTTACATAAATTGTGTCAATTTTGAGTAGGATAGAACTTCAACGGGGAGTGTGTGGCAGGTAGAAGATATTGCCAGAGCCATAGCAAGTGAATGCTCCTTAAACTGCAAACCACTCTGCTGTGATCGTGGCCACATAGTCTGTTGAGAAACGTTAAGTCTGAATATATCTCATCCTTTCCAAGTGAGAATAAAGAAAACCAAAGACAATACGAGACCTAGCAGAAGACAATGTTCCATAAGGGAAGGAGGCCACCATTCTGAAATTCCAAAGGAAGAATCTATCACATAGAGCAATTTTGTCATTTATTTAACCGATAGTTATAAAGCACGTATTACGCATCAGGCATTGTTCTATGTGAACAAGTCAGATTAAATCCTTGTCCTTGTGAGACTTGTAAGTAAATAAATCTATGATATAATATCATCTAGTAACTAATGTTATACATAAAAATCAAGCAAGGTGTTTGGAGGAAGGTGTTACTTTAAATAAGGTGGTCAGGAGGTAACTTTTGAACAGATTTTTCAAATAAGTGAGGGTACATGCTATGAAACTGTTTGGGGAGAGCTCCAGGTTGATATAATAGCTAATGCTAAGGCCTTGGAGGCAGAATATTCAAGAAAAATTAATGAAGTCACAGTTGAGGTCCAGAAATCAAGGAAAAGATGATGGACAATGTCAGGCAGAGAAGTAGCCATCAGATCATAAAGGACTTGTAACTCGTGACAAAGATGAAATTAAGAGTGGTAGCATAACTAAGGTGTTTTGAGCAGGGTAGTAATATAATATGGTTTATGTCTGAAAAGGAATAGTCTGGCAGCTCTGTAGAGCTATAATACTATATGCATAGAAGCTACAAGACCATTCAGAAAGTGATTTCAGAACTCCAAATAAGGAATAAAATCAGCTTGGACTAAGGACTATGTAATGTGGATAACGAGAAATAGTTAGATTTTAATTATATTCTGAAGGTAGAGCAAAGTACCAGGGTTGACCTTGTAAATCTCCTTTAGAATCTAGAAGAACATTCTGAGTAGCTTGAGGGAGGTGTTAGTTTCTATAAAAAGTAAGCATAACGTTTTAAGAGAAAAAACAAAACAAAAGCCAACAAACTGAAATGATAACTAGATGAAATGTGAAGTAGATAATTGAGATAATAGGTGTTAGGAAACTAAAATTGCAAAGGTGGAATTGTGGTTCACACAGGAGGGAGTAAGAACAAAACTATGCAGAAAAAGAAACGACTGATGTGGAGAACCTTAAAAGCTTCCCCAGAAGAAAGAGGAAAGAGAAATGAGATAAAAAAAAAAAAAAAAAAGTGTGGGGGGGGGCAGTAATGGAAATGAAAAACAGATAATACTTGTCTAACTTTAAGTTTTTTTTCTAAAGTAAAAACAAAAGCAAATTTAACAGAAGCAATAATCAGGTAACGGGGACTTTTCAAAAATCTGTATTCCAAATCAGTTCAATATAAAGATACTAACTGCTAGAAATAAACTCATAACTTAAAAAAAAAAAAAATTGGAACAATTATTCTAACTGTACTGAAGCTAAGACTTAAATATTTACCAGTGGGTGGTGATATACTGGAACCCTGGTGGGGCAGTGGTTAATAGCTTGGCTGTTAACCAAAAAGGTACGCAGTTTGAATCCACCAGCTGCTCCTTGGAAACCCTATGGGGCAGTTCTACTCAGTCCTATAGGTTCACTATGAGTCAGAATTGACTCGACAGCAACTCCCTTTGTGTCTTTTTCAAACAGTTATTTACACGGAACCTAAGAAGCTTCCAGGGGGTTAAAGAGATAAGGAGAGGCCAGAATGCCTTCTGTAAATAGGCTCAAATGTCTGTTAGGCAAAAGCAGGTGTGGCAGAAGCCAATGGAAGTCTAGATGATCAACCCCACTTTACAACACTGGAAGAAGGTTGCTAGTCTCCTATGGAGGCTGCTACTAGAAATCATTTCTGCCTAGTCCAGCAGTAGTTGTGTGCATATTCAGAAAAGAGTTCTAAGACCCATATCATAGAATTCTCTAGCACTTAATTTTTTTTTTTTTTTTTAACTCATGCTCTCCCTTCTCCATTTTAGCATAATCTACTTGGCAAGAATTAGAACATGAATTTCTGGCAGCAAGGCAGAGTTGAGTTCCAGCTCCACTCTTATGTTACATTGAGGTTCCAAATTCACTGCAATGAGTTGCAGTGGATTTTCAGCACTTAAAGATGACAGAGTTTTACCTCAAAGGCACCAAGGTAAAAATGATTTTCAGTGTTTGCTGGCCACCTAGGCAATGACAACTGTGATGGCTTTAGCACTATGAGCATAGTTCCAGCTCAGAGTTACATCTCTGTGATACATGAGTCTTAAGGTTGAGAATTTTTGACTCAACTAATCAGGGGCAAACACCACCAGAGAAGATTTTCTAGATATACACAAACACCCTGAAGAAATTTGGAAATACTTGGGGGAGAAGAATCCTGTGAAAGACTGTAACATTTGTGATCAAGCATGTGAATGTTGGTGCTGTTAGCATTAATGTCAATGGGACTGTATCTATAACCACAAGCTAGTAAATTCTAATACTCAGGTTACACATAAAGGTGGGAGAACAACAACAACACATATCGAAAAGCATCTAAGAAGGTAAGTCAGGATCTAGTTGGAAGAAACAGAAAACATTTCAACTATATTGAGCAGAAAAGGAATTATTCCTGAAATGTGTAGTAGAGAATTTAACCTTGCCCAAAAAGAGATCTGGCCTTTGCTCCCGACTTCTGGGAGGTAACCCCTAAGCCCTTGGAACATCATGCCACATAGGAGTGTTTTTGTTTGTCTTGGTTCTTGGGTCATGCTGGATAGTCTAGCAATGTGATTTAGGGTGGGGACTTTGAGTCACATGGTATCATCTCAACCTTTGAAAGAGCTGGAGACAGGTGAGCCACATGAATGGCCAATCAGGTTTACGTGATTGAGCCCAAATAGACTCTGCACACCAAAGCGTGGGTGAGCTTCCCTGGTTGGCAATACTCTACGCTTGTCACATATTAAAAACAAAATAATAGTACCCACAATTACAATTACAATCTACATGCTTGGTACTTTTCTGGACTCTGTCCTATATGTTTCTTCCCTTGACTGCTTTTAATATTTATCCTTTCCCTGTAATAAACCATATCCATGAGTATAATAGCTTTCAGTGAGTTCTGTGAGTCCTTCTACTGAATTATTGAACCTGAAGATGGTTTCAGAAACCTGCTGTCAGAAGTGAGGACAGTTTTGTGAACCGCATTTCCTCAAATCTTGCAGAAGGTCTGGAAGAGTAGGCTCTAGGCTGATGTTAAAGGCTAAACTCCCGAAACAACACCACTGACCTGGCCTACAATCAGGGAGGAGAGAAATCAGTAGATCATCACTTGAAGTCTTCTAGACTTCAAGAATACATTGTTGAAGCTGAAATACAGGGATCATAAAGATGCCATAATGGCTACTAAATGCTTGTACAGCTGGTGACTGGATCTTGGAATACCAGTTCAAGAAAACCCAGTGTATCTATCTATAAATATGTTTGCCCATAGCAATGGCCAAAACAAAAGAAATATGGCCTCCTTCTTACTTCCGTCACCTAAACATCGTGTGAGTGCATCTCAGTGGTGAAGAGCAACTCACATTCAGATCCCTAGCTCCAAAGAAATTGGGGAAATGTAATTTGTAAATTTCCCGGCTTTGCAGTGCAGGAAGGTGCATTAAAGAAGGCTGTAGTAGGTATTGAGTATGAATTTACCATATCTGCCACAAAAGGTAAACTAGTTATCAGGAAAACAATAAAAATCAGGTTGACTTTTGCAAAAAGATGCTAGTAAATGATGGAGATTTCCTAACAAAGTTTTGAAAGAAGAAGGTAGTGACCAAAGAATTATACTGAGTCAATTTTTTGTCCCTTTGTTAAAAGACATTCTTGAAAATGCAAGGATTCAGAAAATATCACACTAATATTCTCTTCATGAAAAAAATTAAAGATTAAATTTGGTCAAATGAAAGATAAATTGAAATGAAAGTCTCAAGAAAGGGAAAGTTTATGTATAAAAGGCTTTAGGGATTAATTGAAATCCTAATCTCAGGGAGCCAGTTGGATTATGTGTTGTCAGGTAGATTCTTTAGCCCAGTGTGGAAGTTGGCCTTACGTATTTCCTTCAACTCCTTTGCTTGTGCTTCTGCTCTCTTGCTAATAGTAGGAAAGGTGTTTCTTGCTGTTTATCCTGCAGTATAGATGAGGGCCACTTGAAGCCACAATGGCTATTATTATCTGTTTGCTCTTGATAACAATGTCTAAATTATTTACAGAGGTGATAGGTGGTATATTTTACTTTTGTTTCTACCCAAAAAAAGCAGAACTGCACAGATTGCAATAATGGTCATTTTTTATTATGAAGGAAGTTCAGTTATGTTTTCTGGATCTTTAAAACTCTCATTTCCATTTTAAATTGGAAAAGATTCATAAACCAGTTATGGTAGATATCTGTCAAATCTCTCTTCATATTGCCATTTCTCTTGTGTCTGTGAATATTCTTGTGTTAATTTTGCCTAAAAATCAGTGCCTGCAATATCTACAGCAAAACTACACAAAAATGCTGTATTATAAAATAATACCTTTAGAAGGGTAGTAGGAATGGGTTATTTCTTTCTCTTATTTTTCTGCATTTGTCGAGTTTTCTCTGACGAGATTATTTTTATAAATATTAAAAAACAAAAAACTCACTGCCATCAAGTCAATTCCAACTCATAGTGACCCTGTAGGACAGAGTAGAACTCCCCCATAGAGTTTCCAAAGCTATAAACCTTTATTGAAACAGACTTCCACATCTTTCTCCCATGGAGTTTTCAGTTGGCTGCCAAGTGCTTAACCAATGCACCATTAGGGCTCCTTTTATAAATATTACACTAAATATTTTTAAAAGGTACCATACGGTTGTGCTATGATGCCAGTTTTGTCCTCTCTACCACTCTATCTAAAAGACCAGATTGTTATTCACACACATTAAGAATGGTTATAGATATTGGGATTATGGTCTATGAGTGCTTTCCTGTATTTTTAAATTTTCTTAATAAGCATGCATTGACTTTGCAATCTTAACAATATCTTTAAATCCAATTGTGTGTTGTGTAAAATGATCTTTAATTAAAGCCTTGGCTCAAAGGAAATACAAGAAGACCTGCCCCTAATTTCAGGATTGGATTTTTTTCTGCTAAACTAGACAGTAGATCTTTACTACTAGGCTTCCCAGAACTTACCTTTTCTCATTCAATATAAGAGTAACATTTCGGGAAAATAAAGTATAAAAAACCATTTAAACAGTCTGCATTTTCTTTTATTTTTTGCTTGGGGTCAAATGACCTGGTGACTCGTTTTCAACATTTATATTCACTTAGCTGTCAACAAGCAAAAGAAATTTACACTGTGGAATTAAAGCAAAGAGGTTTATTACTGGAGAAAAGAATTCATGAATTGGGCAGTGCAGGGTTGAGAGGCTCTCAATACAGTGCTCTAGTTTGCTGGAGCTAAGAAGAAATATTTATAGTAACTTCTCAGCAAGATACTAATTGTTTAACCCTCCTTGGACTTGCTTAGACTTGTCTAAACATAGCCTGGCCTTGCCCCAAATTGTCATAGGAACATTGCCTGGTCAGCAAACTGTTGAAATTAATTCAAGGGTTATAGCTTTAAAGCAGAAGCAGGAGTGTAAAACAAAATGGAATTGGGCCTATTCCTAGGCCAGCCACCCTAGATAAGCCAGGCACCTCTTTATCTGAAGCTCTTATTCATTCCCTCCTTATGATCAAGAATATCTGAGAAATTCTTTAATCACATTTTCAACTGCAATTTTAGAGAAAGTGCTTGTATTTATTTTCCCTGTAGGATAGAGTTATCAGAATATGTTGGAAGAAAGAGAACGTTATTTTGTCACTATCTTTCAGAGGTTCTTATAGATGGCTGCTTACCATAGTAAGCCTTTAACATCCCAGACACTATTTACAAATAGCTGGGCACCATGTAAAATCTTCACCATGCCTCTGGAGCCTTTACCTCTGTGGTGTTAACCTTGGAATGACATATAGGCTGCATTAAGGAACAACCTGGGTTTAAAGGAAGTGGTTAACGAGTGAACTCCAGTCTGTCTGAAATATGAGTACTCTTAATATACATAATTCTTTTCATAGGCATTAAGTAGCATTGAACTTAATTTTAAGACAACATTTGATAGTTCCAATAATAATCACAATATCAATTAGTATAATTATTCCTTTAAGTAGAACAGATCAGATGCATAAACCAATACCATTGGGTAACTGGCTGAATTTAGCCAACCAGGAGTCAGAAGTAGTCAGCAATGTGAAGCCAAGAGGCCCTTTGGCAAATCTTTTCAGCATCTTATAATAGACCTTTTAAGCTGAGAAATGCCATAGTTGGGTAAGAATGGTTGGAGGAATACCCCTCCTATTCCACATTCATCAACTATTGGATTATCTTGTGACAGTCTAACAAAACTGAAAAACAAATTTGTGGTCAGGAAGGATTTTCATACAGTGTTGTCTTAAAGAATAATTAAAATAATTACTGATTTACCCTAAACATAGCTCCCAGTCTGATCTACTCTAAACATAGTTTCTACTCTGATCTTTGGAGTCCGTTTCCAAAAATAGACCGAATTCTTCAAAAGGGCACAGTGCTTAAAGCAAAAACAGGCTTACTAGCTTATCCAGACCGTTGACTCAAAGGTGGCTTCAGGAACCAGTTTTTTCTCAAGGCTCAAAAGACAGCTAAGGACAATGGCCTATGTGAGTTATCCCACGAAAGCCAGAAATCTGGATTCCAGGAGAATTACAGCTCTTTCATCATTCCCTTCTTTTGATCATGATCCTGCCATAGAATCTTTGATCAAAAACATCCAATAATGGTAGCCAGGCATCATCCAATTTTTAAGATTCCAGGCACCACCCAGTGAACTAGGAGGTAGAACAGAAACACTAATATTAGGCCAATTGTCTGAAATAACCAGTGAAATCATGACCCAAAGGTCTTTAAACCAAGGAAACAAATCTCATGAGGTGTTTGTACATAAGCAACATTAATAATTGCTTTTTATGTGCCTCAACAGCAAGTATATTCCACAAAACCTAAAATTGCATATTAATAAACATAACAAAGTTCACCTATTAAAGCATAAACATTTCTTTGAGGGACTAACAGGGAATCTAATGCTATTCTGTTTTGTAAAATCACAGCTCGAACTTCAGATACCTGTCTAGTTATGGCCTCTATAACTTTGCCAAGTTTATCAACAGAAGAGTCTAATTGGAGCATTACATTATCTAAACCCATTTAAAATCTGATTGCTTTCTTTAATGCAAGAACCAGTTATTTCATTAACTAATGGAATTATGCTGACTATCAAGTATTCTATGGTAAGAGTTTTCTCATCTTCTAATTCTTTTAAGGTTTCCTTTCTGGTCTCAATTTTATGTTCCTCTCATATTTCAGATCAAAACAAAACTCATTATTTAGGAGAAAGAGGAAAATGGTAGATAACAGAATCTTAAAACATCAGCAGTATTCCTACATAAAACTCGTAGTAATCCTTCAGATTACTCAGTTCTTTATAGTTAATTTCAGCTACATGCAATTCTGGACCAGTAGCAGGCTGTAAACCTATCACCTTCTACACAGAGTTCTGGAAATCTTAATTTAGTTCAATGGTATCCATGTTCAAAATATCACAGTCCTTTCCATTAGTCCAAAATTGTTCATCTTTTGTTGAAATATTTTGGTTAAGCTTTTTCAGTAAGTCAGCAAAGCAGAAGCTTATCTGCAGATGATAAAACTGAATGTGGCCATGATTAACACTTGTAATAATATTTCTTAGAAGCAAAAAACTTGATGGGAATTAAAAAATTAATGCGAAGCCAGATGCCAATTAAAAATTATCTCTAGACATAATGATTACTCTTATTTTCAAAAAAGGTTCAGATATAACACATAATATTGAGACAAAAACCATATACACAGGATATAACAAGACTATACCAAGATTATCAAGTCTTTAAACATTTGAATAGTAATAATAATATTAAAAAAAAAAAAACTCTATAGGCAAACAATGTAAATTCCCCAGTTAAACCATTGGCTTTGATGATGCTGGAGTCAAAAGAAATAAGGTTGCAATCAAGTTAGCAATTAAAATAATGAAATTATGACGTATCATATACCTGTCCAACATCAGGCAACAATGCTGACATAAATTTTAACCCAAAGAAAATTTTGTCACTTTTGATTTGACAACACATCATGTAACTTGTAACACATTAAATAAACCTCTTTGAATACCTTTTCCTATGTAAAGCAGGAAAAATCTTTTGTAACTTTCCACGAAGTTTGAAAATTGTCAGGAGTTTATTATCATAGGTCACCAACAAACAATACTTCAGTTATTTAACTGGAATTTAAAGGTAAAATTCTTAGTTTTATTCAAAGCCCTGTGAATTGGTTTTCGACTCAGGAATATTATTCTAATAACAGGCCGAACTCTTGCCTTCCAGGCAGCTTACACAATAAATAAATAAACTCTTCAACCCAATAGTTAAAGAAAATGTTGTTATTTTAACAAGAAACCCAATTCTTTGCTTTATACACTATTTGACATTAAAGCTTTTGAAAATCTCATAAATTAACTCATCAAACTTTAGCCAGAGAGATAAAAATTTTGACCATATCAAATAAATTCCCTTTTTAATAAACCTTTTAAACTTTGACTTTGTTGCATATCTCTTATAGTATAACTCTTTAAGTGCCACACATGCACACACACAAAATTAACACACTCATTAGCAGACCCAATTAATATATACACATACACATATAAGCACATATATATGTATGTATGTATATACCTTTTCTGTGACATAAAAAGCAAAAAGTATAGAAACTTAAATTATAACAGATATCTGTTAATTTAGTATTAGTAAGTTACTTCAAGGTCTTGGAAATTATTTTAAGCCTATATACCACAAATCATAATTATTGTTGAAATAAAGTTTGTTTAAATATTCTACAGTTTCATTCAAACTTACCATATCCCATATTTTCCGTTATCTAACTTTAGTTTTTTAAAATTTTATCAACTGGTTTTGAAAATCACAAAGTCTCTGCTTAGCCAATCAATTCATTGGTATGAATATTGCCTTAAGTCTCTGGCTAGGGGAGAAAACATTTTCCCAGAAAATTTCAGGTGTGTCTCATTGTGATTCCTATGTTATAAAATAAAACAAAAACCAAACCCATTGCTGTTGAGTCAATTCTGACTCATGATGACCCTACAGGACAGAGTAGAACTGCCCCACAGGGTTTCCAAGGGATGGTTGATGGATTCAAACTGCTGACCTTTTGGTTAGCAGACAGCATATAGGCACTACGCCACCAGGGTTTCTTTCTATCCCATGAAGGTTTAGAATTCCTCTAAAATAGAGAGAATGTGTTTATACTTCTGTTAAGATTGGGATCCACTTAATTTCTTTCTTTCTTTTTTTTTTTTCTCTAAGTTGTGCTGGATTCCCCACTACCACTTAATTTCTGATAACTATAGTAAGAGCACTTTTCTTATTTTCCTTTGTCTTAAAAGATCTTCGCTTAGTTAAGAGGGGTCCTTTAAAAGATTCCCTGGAACTTCATAACCTCAGAGGTTGGGGGCCAAGGAGGCCTGACTCTCTCCTGCCCTCCCTGACTTTTGGCTCATGGTCAAAGACAAGAATTAGTCAATCCAGTTTATTTACATATATTTAAGTTGGCCCAGGTGATTTGAAAGTCAAAAGGTTACTAAATTCTTTCCATTTTACTATTCTTTACTATTCTGTTGGCAGGCAGTTTTGCCTTTTCTTTATCATAACCTTTTATCTACCCAGTAATTACCAAAGCTTTTTAGCAATTTTGTAAATGAACATATAAATTCTTGGCTAGCTACTTTTTTTTTTTTTTTTCTTGGCTTGTCCCATGCCTCCCTTTTCCCATTTTAAGATAAATTATCTCTTTTCCTTAAAATAAAACACAGTTCATATAATATCTAGCTTAAGTTACTTAGAAAGGCTTTGCTTTTAAGATTTTGCTTTTAAGGTTGACATAGTACAAAATATAAACCTTTGTCAGAAAAAAAATTCATTTCTACTAATTTCTGGGAATATTAAGGCTATCTATATTAGTGCTTATTTATCATTAAGCTAATGAGAGTAAGTTCTTTGAAGAAATATTATAATCTAATTTTAATAATACCATCTGAAGGTAAGAATTATTACCTTCTAGTTTTAATAGTTTTGTCCTTTTGCCTGCTTTATAGGATCCTGTGAAGAAGCAACTTTTGGAATAATTTAAAGGCCTTGTTATACTAATTAAATAGACAATTTATCTTTTTCAGTACACTTTTCAAATAAACTGATTTGTAGTTATTGAGAGCTGAACTCATGGCTTCCTAAGACAAGACAGAAACAGGAAACAAACAAGACATAAAACACATAACTTCATTGGTCTGTAAGGTTAATTCAAAACTTAATCTTACATTCAACATCATGCAACACAAATACATGGGGAAACTAATTTTTTTTTAACAGGTGATATAGGAGTGTCACAAGGGCTGGTGTAAGAACAAGTCATCTTTCCTCCGGAATTATTCAAGTCTTTTTTTTTCTAGCTTCTCATTTAAGGGAATTCTGAAGGTATTTATTTAATTTTGATGTGTTCTGTTGATAAAGCTTGTCCTATGTCAGTAAAAATGTTAGCTTGTAAGTTTCAGGTACTGAAGAGGGGGCCTCAAAGGGAAAGTGACTAGGCGGGCTGAGTTTTGAAAAAGCAGAACAGAGGCCTACATGGAACAAATAACTGCACTCAATTCAGGGTCTGCTTGCTTATGAGCATTAACCAGGCACAATAAGTAAAACTTTTTTTGAATTGTAGCTGGAAATTCTATTTAGATAAAAATCTATTCCTAACAAGTTAACGGGGGGTTTCACGGCTAAGTACAAAGATGCAGGTCCTCAACGGAACTGAAGGTTATAGGAATAGGCTGGGAGTTTATTAAAGTTTGTTCTTAATTAGCAACTCCTACAATTTTTGTACTTTTCATATTCCAGGGCAGGGGATTTTGTTAATAAGTAGAGCTGATGGAAAATTTTGTAAGGTTCTCTATTAATGATAGTTTCTCTCTGTAAATTCAGTGCCATTGAGGGAGAGAGAAAGATTCTTGTTAGATCTGTTAGTCACTGGTGTGCTGTGACCTTTAATTCCCTCCTTTTCCTGGTGGGCCAAAATATTTGAGCGGCCCATGAGACCATTCTGGGGGTTTGAAGGATGGTAGAAGCTACCCATTTAATAACTGAGAGAACTATTATTGCCTTTGATTTCCTCTGTTTGAGAGGTCTCTTTAGGTTGATGGCACTGGATTTTAACAACAGCGATTGCAGAGGGAAGCAACAAAGCCCCAAGGAGGTTGGTCATTAGAGGACTGTTTTTATTTTGGGTCTTGGATGAGGTAAGTAACCTTGATGATTTTATAGTATCCCAAAAGCATGCCTGGAGTCCGTAAAATGTTTACTGACTGTCCTGAAGCCAGTCAATAAAATGTTTACTGACTGTCTGAAGGTAGTATGCAGGCCCTGACAAGTGCAACCAATTTAGCTTGTTGGGCTGAAGTAACTTCAGGAAGAGTGCCATTCTCGATAACAATGAAAACTGTTGTTGTCATGTTGTTAGATGCTGTTGAGTTGATTCCAACTCATAGCAACCCTATGTACGACAGAATGAAATACAGCCTGGTCCTGCCCCATCCTCATGATTGTTGTTATGTTTGAGCTCATTGTTGTAGCCATTGTGTCAATTTATCTTTTTGAGAGTCTTCCTGTTTTTCACTGATCCTCTACTTTGCCAAGCATGATAGTCTTCTTCAGAGACTGGTCCTTGCTGATAACATGGCCAAAGTATGTGAGACAAAGTATCACCATCCTTGCTTCTAAGGAGCATTCAGGCTGTACTTCCTCCAAGACAGATTTGTTCATTCTTTTGGCAGTCGGTGTTGTAGTCAATATTCTTCACCAATGCCATAATTCAAATTCATCTTATTTGATTATTTATCATAATTCAAATCTGTCATATTCATCTTCAGTCTTCCTTGTTCATTGCCCAAATTCCCCATGTATATGAGAGGGTTGAAAAAACCAAGTTTGGGTTAGGCACACATTAGTCTTAAAGTGAAACCTTTAGAAGTGATGTTAAAGAAGCCTATTGCAGCGGATTTGTCCAATGCAATGAGTCCTTTGATTTCTTGACTGCTGCTTCCATGGGTGTTGATTGTGGATTCAAGTAAATTGAAATCCTTGAAGACTTCAACCTTTTCTCCATTTATCATGATATTACCTATTGGTCCAGCTGTCAGGATTTTTGTTTTCTTTATATTGAGGTGTAATCCATACTGAAGGATGTAGTTTTGACCTTCATCAGTAAGTGCTTCAAGTTGTCTTCATTTTCAGCAAACAAGGTTGTGTCATCTGCAAAATGCAGGTTGTTAATAAATCTTCTTCCAATCCTGATGCTTTGTTCTTCTTCATATAATTCAGCTTCTCAGAATATTTCCTTAGCATACAGATTGCATAATTGTGGTGAAAGGATTCAATGCTGATGTACACCTTTCTTGACTTTAAACCACACAGTATCCCCTTGTTCTGTTCGAATAACTGCCTCTTGTGCTATGTACTGGTTCCTTATGAGCACAATTAAGGGTATTGACATTTCCATTCTTCCCAATGTTATCCATACTTTGTTATGCCCACACAGTTGAATGCCTTTGAATAGTCAGTAAAATACAAGTAAACATCTTTCTGGTATTCTCTGCTTTCAGCCAAGATACATCTGACATCAGCAATGATATCCCTAGTTCCACTTCCTCTCTAAGCCTGGCTTGAATTTCTGGCAGTTCCCTGTACATGTACTGCTGCAACCACTTTTGAATGATCTTCAGCAAAATTTTACTTGAGTGTGATATTAATACACTGGGTTTGTTTGTTTGTTTTGTTTTGTGATATTAATGATATCGTTCTGTAATTTCTGCATTCTAATGGATCACCTTTCTTTGGAATAGGCATGAAAATGAATCTCTTCCTGTCGGTTGGCCAGGTAGCTGTCTTCAGAATTTCTTGGCATAGATGACAGAGCACTTCTGGTGCTGTGCTACATCTGTTTGTTGAAATATCTCAATTGATATTCCATCAATTTCTGGAACCTTCTTTTTCACCAGTGTCTTCAGTGCAGCTCGGACTTCTTCCTTCAGTACCATTGGCTCTCAATCATACGCTATCTCCTGAAATGATTAAATGTTGACCAATTCTTTTTTGGTACAGTGACTGTGTATTCCTTCCATCTTCTTTTGATGCTTCCGGCATCTTTCAGTATTTTGGCCATAGCATCCTTCACTGTTACAACTTGAGGCTTAAATTATTTCTTCAGTTCTTTCAGCTTGAGAAATGCTGAGCATGTTCTTTCCTTTTGGTTTTCTAACTCCAGGTCTTGGCACATTTCATTGTAATAATTTACACTGACTTCTTGAGCGACCATTTGAAATCTTCTGTTTGACTCTTTTACTTCATCATTTCTTCCTTTCACTTTAGCCACTCAACATTCAAGAGCAAGTTTCAGAGCCTCTTCTGAGATCCATTTTAGTCTTTCTTTTCTGTCTTTTTAATGATCTCTTACTTTCTTTATGTACGATGTCCTTGACACCATTCCACAACTGGTCATCAGTCATTAGTGTTCAATGTGTCAAGTCTATTCTTGAGTTGGTCTCTAAATTCAGGTGGAATATACTCAAGGTCATATTTTGGTTCTCATGAACTTGCTGTAATTTTCTTCAGTTTCATCTTGAACTTGTATATGAGCAATTGATGGTCTGTTCCACAGTTGGCCCTTGGCTTTGTTCTAATGATGTTGAGGTTTTCCATCATTTCTTTCCCCAGATGCATTCAGTTTGATTCTTGTGTATTCCATCTGGTGAGGGCCACAGGTGTAGTCACCGTTTGTGTTGTTGAAAAATGGCATTTGCAAGGAAGAAGTCATTGGTCTTACAAAATTCAATCATGTGATCTCCTGCATCATTTCTATCACTAAGGCCATATTTTCCAACTACCAATCCCTCTTCTTTATTTCCAACTTTCACACTCCAATCACCAGTAATTATCAATGCATCCTGCTTACATGTGTGACCAACTTCAGACTGCAGAAGTTGGTAAAAATCTTCAATTTACTTATCTTTGGTCTTAGTGGTAGGTGCATAAATTTGAATAATAGTTGTATTAACTGGTATTCCTTGTAGGTGTATGGATATTATTCTATCACTGACAGAGTTGTACTTCAGGATAGATCTTGAAATGTTTTTTTTTTTTTTTTTGACGATGAATACAATGCCATTCCTCTTCAAGTTGTCAGTCCTGGCACAGTAGACCATACGATTATCCGATTCAAAATGTCCAGTACCAGTCCATTTAAGTTCACTAATGCCTAGGTTATCCATATTTATGCATTTCATTTTTGATGATTTCAAATTTTCCTAGACTTATGTTTTGTACATTCCACATTCTGAGTATTAATGAATGTTTGCAACTGTTTCTTCTCATTTTGAGTCAAGCTACATGAGCAAATGAAGGTCCTGAAAGCTTGACTCCATCCACATCATTGAGATCAACTCTATTTTGAGGAGGCACCTCTTCCCCAGTAATCTTTTGAATATCCTCAACCTGAGGTGCTTATCACCTGACACTGTGTCAGACAACGTTCTCCTGCTATTCATAAGGTTTTCACTGGCTAAGTTTTTGAGAAGTAGACCACCATGTCCTTCTTCCTAGTCTGTCTTAGTCTGGAAGCTTAACTGAAATCTGTCCACCATGAGTGACCCTGCTGGTATATGAATACTGGTAGCATAGCTTCCAGCATCACAACAACATGCAAGCCCCCCACAGTATGACAAACTGACAGAACTAGTAGGCAACAAACTGCTTAAATTTGGATTAGCCAGGGGAGTTTCTTGTAGGTCAGATCTCTGTGACAAAAGTTGATTATTCAAATATAAGCAATTATGTCATGGGAAATCATCCCTGTTTGGTGAAGAAAGTAAGATGGCAGTGTTCAAGTTGGAAACCCTAAAACTAGCAGAACTTTTTTTTTTTTAATGTGAAACCTAAACCAGTGTCCCAGTAGGGAGAAATCCAGGCTTATTTATCAGGGATGCTTTAAAAGCCTTTTAAAGTTAAATTTATGCATATCTTGGAGGGATCATCTGAGGTCTCTTCAAGGCTGCTCAGTGTAAACTTGTCTTGAAATGCTTTTTATTTTGTGTCTCCTGCCTTGATTGACTGTTCCTATTCTGGGAACTCAGAAAGCTGTTGTGTGAGAGTATAATTTTTCTAGTCTCATGAGCCTCTTAGTTGTTGGTTCTTTATGGTTTGAATCAGTTCTTTTACTTTCAGATTAGAGGGACCTCCCTTTGCCTGATCATTATATGGATTAGTTGGTATAAATTAGGGAATCCAGGTTGGTAAGCCTTGGTAAGAATTCTAAATTCTTCCTCAGTAAATTATTTAGAGAGAAAAAAGGAAGTTCGGACAGAGTAAGCTGCCACTGAATGGACAGAAAGAGAAATGTCAGATGCTTAAGGTTGCAATTTTTTATACCGTTTAGTAAATCTCAAGATTATATCTTATGGGGGGTAATTTTACTGTCCTGCTGTCTTTGGGATGCCTCCTAGTACCAATCAAAAATCAAAAAAAGCCATTCCATTTTTGTTACAACCAGTATATCTGCTGCCACCAGCCACTTTATATTTTCATTAGGATAGGAAGCACTGTCTTTCTCTCACCAAGATAGCAAACACTATCTCACAAAGACTGCAAACATATACACACGTGATTTACTGTAATTTACCTTGAAACCTGCTCCAGAGGCTTTACTCTAAAACCTGAAACCTGCTCTGTAGACTCGAGGGGCACAAAAAGACCTTAATATCCTGCCTAGGGAAATGAAAGTAACCCACAGCTATACCAAATAGCCACAGAGGATGGTACAAACAGCACACTCTTAGACATTCAGATAGTGAACCTAAAGTAAAAGGAGGTAGAAGGAAGCCAACAAAGAACCTCAAACAACCTCAGTGCAGAGAGTAGAGGTTCAATTTGAGAGGTCTTACCTAGAGATGACCCCCAGGAGTTGTGGGGATGGATTGAGCTCAAAGAATTTAAGCAGACCAGGCGATGCTCCATGTCCATGATTCTCTGGGGTTGCTGGAGGGAAGATACCTTCAAATTCTATCACTGACACCAAAATGTCAACAAGCAGAAAAACTCACACTCTGTTTGAAATTAAAGCAAAGAGGTTTATTGTGGGAGAAAACAATTCATGAACTGGGAAACACAGGGTTGAGAGGCTCTCAACACTGCGCTCCAGTTTGCTGGAGCTGAGAAGAAATATTTACAGTAACTTCTCAGCAAGATTTTGATTGGTTGATCCTCTCTGGGCTTGCCTGGACTTGCCCAGACTTGCCTGGGTTTACCTAGGCATAGCCACATTCAGGTAAAAATTGTTTTCTTGGGCTCTCCCTAGGCTTCCCAGACTTGTCTAAACATAGCCTGGACTTGCCCAGAATTGTCATGGTCACATTGCCTGTTCAGCAAACTATTGAAATTAATACAATGGATATAACTTTTAAGCAGAAGCAAGAGTGCAAAACAAAATGAAGTCAGACCTATTCCTAGGCCAGCCAGCCTAGATATGCCAGTCACCTCTGTATCTGAAGCTGTTATTCACAGCTGTAATATAATTTGAATCTGAATGACACAACTGTGATTCATATAGAAAAATTGTGAATTCATGTCTTTGAATTCATCCTTTTGTGGCCAAATTTTTCTTGTGAAATAAAAGCCAAACAGAGATTCTCTGTGGGTTTATGACAGTTAATGGTCACTCACAGACACACACACACACACACATTTAATATTATAAAAATATATAATACTATTAAAAGGATTATTACTAAGAGGAGCAAAAGGGCTCTTAAACTTTAATTCCTTCTCCCATCAAATATGGATGATGAAATCTACCTTGTAGGGCTATTATGAACAGTAACAAATGACCTGTCATGTAGTAGGTACTTGACAAATATTTTTGCACTCACTACTGATTCACTGAAGACAGAGTTCTAAGGATAACATTTCAGATGTTGTTTGTAATCAACAGAGAAGGATATTTTGTATTTTTAATCTGGTGAGAAGGATTGACTATAGGCATTGGTGGGTACAGTAAATAACCTTTGGGATGCTCTTCTAGGCTTTGTTCTACAGTTCAATGTTTATGTCCATTTAAATGATCTAACTAAGGACCTATCTAGTTGAGCAGTCTTTTACATCTCATGCTTATTTACATCCTAAAATTATTTCTCATGGAAGACAAAACCGTGGGATGAGGACAGTGTAATAACATTACCAAAGATTGTTTATGGATAGCTATCCAATTTAGTTATTCCCATGCTCGGTAATCTCTACAGTGCATCATTCTGACCAGCAGTGATGTTTGGGTGCTGCAGAGCGCAGCTGATGAGCACATTTCCTAAGCCTCCCTGTTGCTGAGCTCAGCCAAAAAGCTGCATATGAGTCTAAACAGATGTTTCTGTTGTTTAGGCCGGTAAGGTTTATAGAGTGCATGTTTATCTTTCAAAAGAGAATGTGGAGAGTCCATTCAGTCTTGAGATTCAATCTTTCTGGAGGTTGTACTGCTAGTAAAGTTGGAACAGAAACTGAATGAGCACATGAAGTCATTTGAGGGTGTCAGAAAAGATATTCCTTTACTATTTGGTGGGAAGAAATAGGACACATGGAAATTGATTTATAAAATTAAAAAAATGGTTCATTTTTTAAAAGACAGAGCTTGGACAACAGTTTGCATTTGAATATACTTAATGTATCTTCAGTGTGACTGATACTTGGGAAAATGCTTTCCAGGCCAATTTAGTTGATAAGAAACAAGTACAAAACATCAATATTTCCTACACATATTTCATATGTTCAAAATAAAATTATCTAAATGAGGAGAAAAATATTAAAGAAATGAAAATGCTATATATCATTTATATGAGTCATCTCAGATCTAAAGTGTTTACCACAAGAAAAGAAGACTTGACTTTTCTAACTCAGCATTTGTCTTCTAACAGTTTAGAAGGGGAGATAGGAAAGCAGTTAATTTCAGTGCAGTGCTATGGGAATATATAAGAGCTACACCCTTGAATATTTTTCTTTTTGGTTGTCAAGTATCAGATCACCTCCTATTTTAGAGGAACATTAAAAAAAAAAAAAAAAGGGGGGAGATGACCCCGCTTATCACTAAAAAGATGGAAAAGGGGTGGACAGTACTTTTCAATCCCATCAGTGAAGAGTGTGGTTATGTCACCTAAGTATGACTAAAAGCCAGGGCACACATCATGGGTTGCAAAGGATCCCACACTTAGAAAGGCCTTGTGTTTGATTTAATAGTTTTTGAACAAGGGGCCTCACATTTTCGCTTAGCACTGGGTCCCACAAATTATATAGCCAGGCCTGCTAAGAACATTATCTTGCCTAACTGAGGGAGTGAAACTAAGTCACACGGAGAGTTAGGAAAGGTTGATGATCTTGGGGCTGAGCTGTGGACGCAGTGATGCAACAGTGGATGTTGAGGAGTGACAGAGCCCAGCAGTATCAGGAGATGTTTCCATGGAGTGCTAGCATTGCTAGCATCAAAGGCAGCTTTCTAAACAAGCCATTCCCAGGGTAGGATTTTAGCTGTGAATTGGCTTACTAGCTAGAGAATATATTTTCATCCTTCCAATTGATTACACAGGCTACTGATACCCTTTTTGATAAATTCCTTTTCCGTATGAGTTATCCAGAATCTCATTGTTATTTTCAACCTAGAACCTTGCTGAGTATGGGTACTATCTGCAGACATGGATTGGTTAAAATCCTGCTGCCCTCCAGTTGATCCTGCCTCAGAGCAACCATATAGGACAGAGTACAACTGCTCAATAGGATTTCCAAGGGTGTAATCTTTATGGAAGTAGACTACTATATCTTTCTCCCTTGGAATAGCTGGTGAGTTCCAACTGCCAACCTTTCAGTTAGCAGCCTAGCATACCACCATGGCTCCTGCTTGGGTTGGTCAGGAAAAAGTTTTCTCAGAGGAAGTTTATGTATTTGTGTCCTGAATAATAAGTATGATTTAACCAGGAAAGTAGAAGAGGGGGAATGACATTTCAGGATAACATACAAAGACCAAATGATAGCAAGAAGTTCTCCCAATCTTCAAGTAGTTAGTATGTGTGGAGTATTTGGGGAACTGAGAGTTAAGATTGGGAACTTGTGAGACTAAGACTAAAGAAGTATAAAGGGGTGAGTCAGTCAGGAACAGGATCAGCAGTTTGAACTTTATCCATATGCAATGGGAGCTTTTGATGTATTTTACATAAGAGAATAACATTGTGTAGTAAAGAATTAAACCTTGCTCCCAAATAGGTGTGGTCTTTGCCTTTGGCATCTGGGATGTACTCTCTAAACCCTTGGAATGTCAAACCTAAGAGTAGTATCTTTCTCTGGGGGCCTTGGGCAAGCAGATAGTAACAATGTGATTTATGTAGGGGGCTTTGTGTCACACCAACAATGTGATGTAGGTTGGGAGCTTTCGATCGCATGATACCAGGCATCAGTTTGATTTCTTGAGGTGGTGGAGACTAAGATCAGCCATGTGGGGAGCCAACTATGCTTACGTGATAAAAAGCCAATAAAAACTCTGGACACCAAGTGTAAAAAGTGTGGCATGGGGGTGGTGTCTGACCTCCTCTAACTTCATAAGGGGGAAGGAGAATCAAGATCCATAGCTCAAGGCTGATTCCTATGAGGCAGAGGTAAGACAAGTCTCCTCTCACTGCCATCTTTACAAACAACCGTTCCTCCCGCAGCACCCTCTACCTATCTGATGAGTTCAATAATTTATTGCAGTGGCCACACAGAACTTGCAGACAATACTTATGATTATAGGGCTTATTAGGGAAGTAATGGGTTACAATTCAGATTCAGGAATGCTCAGCATACAGTTCTTCCATCAGGATGGCTCTTTTCAGCTGTGTCTACAGGCCACTCTGGTAAGTGCTACAAAGCTTTTTAGCTCGTCAGTAAGTGCTCAGAGGCACCCAACTCCTACAGGAAGTCTCGGCCTGAAGACACTCAGCTCTAGCTCTGTGAGTTGGCAAACCTATTTCCACCAAGTGCCCAGAGGCACCCTACTGCTCTAGCAAGTCTCTACCGAAAGGCACTCAGCTTTCTCCCTCTGTGGGCTGGGAAGCCCACCATGCCATCTCCTGCCAGTCTCTCCTGCTGCTGTTTCGCTGCCACTGCTTCTCACCGTCTTCAGTGTTACAGCTCTCTTTCTCTGTCTCTCAGTCTCCTGGCTCCAGAAGTTTCTCAGCACAGGGATTATGTGTCCAAAGGACACACTCTATCTTGGCCCTTCTTCCTGGGTGATGGTGAGATCCTCTCCTGCCCTGGAATTGGCTCTCTTTTAAGCCTAGTGTGATGGTAAAACTGACCAGTTCCCTTTGCGGGCTACTACCTTATTTGCAGAGTTCCAGTCAATCGCTTGGGTGGTATTTACAAGACCATGGCAAGAAAGACCACACAAAAGTGATCCATCACAATGCACTAAGGCTTAAGTGAGCTTCCCTGGTTGGCATTATGCCATCAGTATTGTCACACATCAATACTAGAAAAGTAATTTTGCCCTAACTCCGCGGGAAGACAGCAACTGAAAGCTCTGCTCTATCCAATTCTTCCCTTTTAATCTGTACCATTTGCCTGAAATGAACTACAACAGTGAGTATAACAGCTTTCAATGAATCCTCTGAATACTTCTAGTGAATTATCAAAACTGCTGGTGGTTTTGGAAGTGCCCCAAAATTGCAGTTGATTTCAGAAGTGAGGATGGTCTTGTGTAAACTGTGTCTTCTAACTTTGCAGTTGGTTCTCACACAAACTTAAATATTTGTGTTTTAGAAAGATCCCCTTAACAGAAATAAGAAGAATGATATGGAAGGAGATTGAAAGAGGGGAGACAAATAAAGAGAGGGGTATAATCCAGGTGACAGAATGAATTAAAGTCAAGGCAATGGGAATGGCAACACGGGAATGAATTGCATCTATAACCTATGGGGTTGATCAACATCTAGAGGTGGGAAGTGAGGGAGAGGGAAAATGAGGGGTGACTTCAAGAATGGATGATGATATCCTTGATCTCTGAGACGGTGGTAATTTTTCAAATTAGGCTCATTGACATTTTGGGCCTGATAATTCTTTGTTTTGTGTGTATGTGGGGGGGGGGGAGTATGTCCTATAAATTTCAGGATACTTAGCAGCATTCCTGGATCCACTCCTTATATGCCAGTAGTACCTCTTCCCTCAGTTTTGACAAGTAAAACTGTCTCTAGACAACTCCAACTATTCTTTGGTGGGAAAATGCCCCTTAATGAGCACAGCTAGGTTAATAAGGGGTACAGTAGGTTTGAGTTGGTGAGAGAGATGAGTCCACTTTTATACCTTCTATGTTTGTTGTGGCATAGTGGTTGAGTATTATGTCTGCTAACCAAAGGATTGGCAGTTCGAATGCACGAGGCGTTCCTTGGACACTCTATGGGGCAGTTCCACTCTGTCCTATAGGGTCGTTATGAGTCAGAATCGACTCGATGGCACTGGGTTTGGGTTTTGGTTTGGTATATTTGTTGTGGCTGGAAGACGTCTACTTAGAGATGTCCAATATGTAGTTGGAGGTAAGGGTCTGAAGCTCAGGGAAATGATCTCAACTGCAGATATAAATT
Organism: Loxodonta africana; assembly: GCF_030014295.1. Lineage (NCBI taxonomy): Eukaryota > Metazoa > Chordata > Mammalia > Proboscidea > Elephantidae > Loxodonta > Loxodonta africana. The sequence goes on along the minus strand of NC_087342.1, from coordinate 143,293,181 downwards.
TGAAAACACTAAATGTATGTGTAATAATTGAGACTTGGGTAAGGGCAAAATCACCCAGAAAAAGTTTAAGAACAGAAGACCAAGAATAGATCCTGAGGTCCCCAACATTTGGAGCTGATATAAAATGAAGATACTGACCTTATCAAAAGGACCAAGAATGACAGCATCTGAGGCTTTTTTCTCTTCTTTCTCTGTGCCTCTTAACAAATATGCACTTGCAGAATCTTTCTAATGATGATTATTAAACTATAAAGGAAGAAGAAACATAAAAATTGCTTCAGGATCCAAAGCCAGAATTAAAGCTACTTGTAGAGTTTGGTCGGTGGCTGTGGAGAAGGGTTACTCATCTCATAAGTACTTAGCTACAATATCTTTAAAACAAACTTTTTGATATCTTCATTGTGGAAAGAATGTTAGAAGAAAAGTTATATGAGTCCATCTCTAAATTTTTGGTACTGTGTTTTCACTTTCTGGACAGATTCTGTGTAATACTGCCTTATGTTAAAACTTTAGATGCACTTAACATTTTAAAATATTTTTAACAATTTAAAGTAAATAATGAAAAAATACTTAAAATCTAGAGAAATGAACTATTGGATAATACACCCAAATAAAAATTTGCCTCAGAAACTAAGAGCACTAATTTACTTCATAAGAATTAACTTTTAACCAACATTATAAATAAAAAGCTCCATTTCTTATTGACTGAATGAATCTTTTATTTTATTGTCCTTTTAAAATCAAACAAGTCATTGATGAATATGTTATTGTTGTAAAAGAGTCAAACCACACAGAAATATTTAGAAAAAAACATGAATATCGCCCTTCTCCTGTCTGCCACTCCTCCCACTTTCCCCTCCTTTCCCCAGATGCAACAATTATCAACTGTTTGGTGTTCCTCCATCTAGTCCCCTGCATTAGACACTGAGCAGACATCAGTGAATATGAAACATTGTTCTGCCACTTACTTTTTTCCCTTTCTGTATCTTGGAGATATGAAAGAATCTTAAGCACCACATGAACAGAAAAGTTTTTCTTTCAATAATAAGAGAGTGAGCTAATATAATTAAATCAATCCAACATTTATCACAGAGAATGACAATGACAACATCACTGAGAATTCTGCTAGCTGACATAAGTCTTCAGAACAGAACCCATTTGCAGGATGAATTTGTTAAAAAGTTTGTGGAAAGTATGCTTAGAGTCTCAGTATTTAGATTTGATAACTGCAGAGGCAAAATACTGCCCTCATCTCATAGCAACAAGAGAGCGTGAGTGTGACAATATTCTATTTTGCTAAATTGTCTCTTTATTGTATACCAATTATGTTTAGAGATTTAGGGAATGTAATAAAATTGCCTGAAAAGAAAATTCCAGGAGCAAGGTGAAATAATCATTTTCTTTGTAGCAAAAGATACTTAGTCAATTTCTTATTGCTGTCATTTCCACGCATCATTCTCATGAGGAAAGGCCTGGGAATATTTCCTAATGAGGAATTATCTTGACTGAGGAGACTACAACATTGGCCTGACAATTTCTTTATTTGTTCTGTAATTCCAAATCAACCCTTGCATGACAATGAAGCTAACACTTTAGTGGTCTTGTAGGGTATCTTCTTGAAGAATGTTAAAATTAAGTCTTTTTGTCCCTCTTACTACTAATTTTCATCTTTCAGCTAATGCTACCCTAACAGCATTATTCATCATCTTGATACAAGCAGGGAGTATATTCATATCATCAGAAAAAATTACTCTGTTTATTCCACATAGAGTAATTCTTTCTTAAATTCACACAATGAAGTCTATTTTATTCCTTACTGTCATTTATTAGATAAGTCTGATCAATAAACTTGCTGCTTCTTTCTGAACCCATTATTTCTCTGTTATCATTTTCACTTTATTTCTAGCCAAATATTTCATGCAGACTCTATTACTCACCTCCTTGGACATTAACTTCCTCCTTCTCAATGAAATAAACTATTCTCAGTTCTTTTTCCTCAAGTCAGTACTGAATATTCACATCGACATGTTTCAAGGCAGAGGATTGTTAAGGAAAGAAAGAGTACTGGCTGGGGATTTAAAAGTCTTGGGCCAGAGTTCCAAATTCCATCCCTATTTTCCAAACATACCTTTCAGGCAAGTCACTTGTCAGCTTGAGTTTCATCATCGGTTAAAATGGGGCAGAATTCTATCTGCACTACTTATACCCCTGTGATTGTATTGAGGATAAAAAGAGGAGAGGTCTGTGTAAAAGACCTTTGTAAACAATAGAGCATTATACAAAAGCAAATTATTAAAGTGCTAGGCATAGCCTAGGTGCTCAAGAAACCAGATGTTATGGATCAAATTGTGTCCCCCAAAAAATATATGTCAACTAGGCTAGGCCATGATTCCCAGTATTGTGTGATTGTCCAACATTTGTCATCTGATGTAATTTTCCTATGTATTGTAAACCCTACCTCTATGATGTTAATGAGGTGGGATTATTGACAGTTATGTTGAGGCAGGACTCAATCTACAAGATTAGGTTGTGTTTTAAGTCAATCTCTTTTGAGATATGAAAGAGAGAAGCAAGCAGAAGGACATGGGGACCTCATACCACCAAGAAGCCAATACCCAGAGCAGAGGGTGTCCTTTGGACCCAAGGTTCCTGTGCTCAGAAGCTCCTTGGTCAGGGGAAAATTGGTGACAATAGCCTTCCTCCAGAGCCGACAGAGAGAGAAAGCCTTCCCCTGGAGCTGGTACCCTGAATTTAGACTTCTAGCCTCCTAGACTGTAAGAGACTAAATCTCTGTTTGTTAAAGCTATCCACTTGTGACATTTCTGCTATGGTAGCTCTAGAAAACTAAGACAGAATTTGGTACTGAGAGTGGGGTGCTGCTCTAACAGATACCTAAAATGTGGAAGTGGTTTTGAAACTGTAAATGTGTAGAGTCTGGAAGTATTTTAAAGTACCTAGTGATAAAGAGACTGTTGGTGGAATTATGGATATCAAAGACAATTCTGGTGAAGATTCAGATGGAAATGAGGAGAGCTGTTACACTATTATACTCCATACAGTAGCAGAGAACTGGCAACAGCAGAACCAGGAGACCAGCACAAGACAGAGCTGGAGCATACCCTTAGAGCAAGACAGTTGAGTGCCTTTGTGCAAGAGACTGCCTTGCTGAGTGGGTGCCAAGGAACTGGGAAGTAGAAGCTGAAGAGACAAGGAACATAGGAAGCAGAGCTGCCTCGGTCTCAAAGGGTAGAGTTGCCACTTCAATGAACTAAGAGAATGAGGTCACCCAAAGCTGAGGAAGCAGAGTTGTCCTTCCAGTGGAATCACTTGGGAATCTTGTTAAGATGTAGATTCTGTTTCAGTATATCTGGGGTGGAAATGCAAATTCTCAGCAGAAGCTCAAACCTAAATAAACCGGTTCAAAGCCCTGCAAGAAACATTTAAAAATGTTGGTTGAATGGATAGTCAACACTTATTGTTTGTCTCTACCAGATGCTTTACCTAGTAAAGGAAACAACAGCTGGGGTAGACTTTCTGGTTTATAACCTTGTACCTGTCCTCTTCCCCTGCAACCTCACCAACTCTCAGAAATTTGCCAGTACATATAGGTGCACTCCCAGTGGCTCTATCTGAATCTCGTGATTCTGCCACTCCAAACTAAGTCAACAAGATTCCCTCTGCTGGGAATTTAATCTCTGATAGAGGAGGCAGACAATCCTTGTTTTGAAGCAGAGTCGCATTAATGATTGTGCTGTAGAGAGAAGGCTCTCAAACAGCTGCTCAACCTAAACCAACCAACCAACCAACCAACCAGTTGCTGTCAAGTTGATTCCAAATCAGAGTAGAACTGTAGGGTTTTCAAGGCTATGATCTTTTGAAAGCAGATCACCAGGCTTTTCTTCCAAGATGCCTCTGGGTAAGATAGAATTGCCAACCTTTTGGTAGTAATGGAGTGCCTAACCATTTGCAGCCTACATACATTCAAATCCCAGGTCAGCCACTTACTAGCTGTGTGACCTGGGCCAGTAACCTAACTTTTCTGGTCTTCAATTTTCTTATATGTAAAATAGGGATAATAAACAGTACCTACCTCATAGGGTTATGTAGCATGCTTATAACAGCCCCTGCTGCACAGCACTCAATAAATAATTTATCTATTACTATTAAATTACTTTGAACAATACCTAGGGTTGTTGTTGTTCATGGTCGAGTGGATTTAGACTCTTAGTGACCCTATAGGACAGAGTAGAACTGCTCCCATAGGATTTCCTAGGCTGTAAATCTTTATGGAAGCAGATTGCCAGATCTTTTCTCCCATGGACATGCTGATGAATTTGAAATACCTTTTTTTTTTAGTGTATATAGTAAATATTTAATAATGTTATCTATTATTAGTGGTACTCACATTGAAAGGAATAAGATAATTAGTTAACACATGAAATTTACTTAGAATAGTGCCAAAGATGTAATGCTTAGTAATTATTTTCTATTATTTGTATCATTTGAATGTTCTTATAAATGATATGCTATACATATTGTTTTGTGGCAACCTTAGAGCATGGGGAATGATTTCATTTTTAAAAACTGCTGAATGCTATTATTTTCCCTTTGTTGATGATCTGTTAAAAAAAAAAGTTACTGTCGAGTCGATTCCGACTCATAGCAATCCTATAGGACAGAGTAGAACTGCCCCATAGGGTTTCCAAGGAGTGCCTGGTGGATTTGAACTGCCGACCTTTTGGTTAGCAGCTGTAGCTCTTAACCATTATGCCACCAGGGTTTTCAATGAGCTGTTAGGTAGTTTTAATTTTTTTCAAAAAGCTGCAATAAATCCCTTTATAACATGCCTCCTTGGGCATGTACTTGACCCTTTTTATAGGGTACAGATCTAGCAGTACAGTAACTGAATCATAGGGTATATGTAATTTGAATGTCAATAAGTATTGAGAAATTGCCATTAAAGTAGCTGTGCCCATTAGCTACTACAGCTACCTGCTTCTCCACTCTCTCAGCAATATGCCATGTTGCTAAACTTTGAAATATTTGCCAATAAGACAAGTTAGGAACTCATTGCTTTAATTTGCATTTCCTTGATTACTACTGAGAAGCATTTTTCATATGCTTATTGGCCATTTGTATTCCCTCTTTTGTAAACTGTCTGTTTTCTATTTGTTTCTTTAATATATGATTTAGAAAGTCTGTTTTCCTACTGGGCATATTGGAGAATTCTTTGAGAAGTGTGGTCAGCAGCATCAGCTTCCTTGAGGATTTTCTAGATTAGCATGTTTTCAGACTCTCTCCAGACCTGTTTAATTAGTAATATGTTTTAGTTGGAAGCTCTGGTGGCATAGTGGTTAAGTGCTACGGCTGCTAATCCAGAGGTCAGCAGTTCGAATCCGCCTTGCAGTCATTGGAATCTATCAGGCAGTTCTACTCTATCCTATAGGGTCGCTATGAGTCCGAATTGACTTGATGGCGGTAGGTTTTTTGGTTTTTGGGTATGTTTTAGTTTAACAAGCTCTCCAGGTGATTGAGAAGCAGTAAACTAGGCCACTCAGAGAAGGAAAAAAAAATCAATTAGCGATCTTAAAACTAGATTAACTTTATGATTACGCCAGGGCTTCAAACCAGTTCGTTCTGGTTCAACAAGAATGAAAGCACTGTATTACACTTATCTTCTTATATTACTTAGTAGATATAACCTTTTAAAATTTCATTAGTACACGAAACAATTTGAACACAGCCCTGTTGGCACGGTGGTTAAATGCTCAGCTGCTAACTGAAAGGTCATTGGTTTGAACCCACCAGTCGCTTCACAGGAGAAAGATGTGATCTGCCCCTGTAAAGATTTAGCCTTGGTAACCCTATGAGCCAGTTCTACTCTGTCCTATAGGTCATCAGAATCCACTTGAAGGCAGTGGGGTTTATGCAGAGTGAAAAAAGCCAATCCCAAAACATTACATACTGTATAATTTCACTTATACAGCATTCTTGAAATAACAAAATTATATAGATGGAGAGTAGAATAGTGGTTACCAGAAATTAGAAAGGGGGGAGCAGGAGGAAGAGTAGTAAAGTTGGAGGAAGTAGAATTGGTAATAAAAGCTCATTAAGAGTGCTCCTGAGGAACCTGTACATAGATCAAGAGGCAGTTGTTCAGATAGAACAAGGGGATACTGAGTGGTTTTAGTCAGGAAAGGTGTGCATCAGGGTTGTATCCTTTCACCATACCTATTCAATCTGTATGCTGAGCAAATAATACAAGAAGCTGGAATATATGAAAAAGAACGGGGCATCAGGTTTGGAGGAAGACTCATTAACAACCTGTGTTACGCAGATGACACAACCTTGTTTGCTGAAAGTGAAGAGGGCTGGAAGTGCTTACTGATGAAGAGCAAAGACCACAGCCTTCAGTATGGATTACACCTCAGCATAAACAAAACAAAAATCCTCACAACTAGACCAAAAAACAACATCGTGATAAACAGAGAAAAGATCGAAGCTGTCAAGGATTTCATTTTACTTGGATCCACAATCAACAGCCATGGAAGTAGCAGTCAAGAAATCAAAAAATACTTTGCACTGGACAAATCTGCTGCAAAGGACCTCTTAAAAATGTTGAAAAGCAAAGATGTCACCTTGAAGACTAAGGTGTGCCTGATCCAAGCGATGGTATTTTCAATTGCCTCATATGCATATGAAAGCTGGACAATGAATAAGGAAGACCGAAGAAGGACTGATGCCTTTGAATTGTGGTGTTGGCGAAGAATATTGAATATACCATGGACTGCCAAAAGAACAAACAAATCTGTCTTGGAAGAATTATAACCAGAATGCTTCTTAGAAGCAAGGATGGTGAGACTGTGCCTTACATACTATGGACTTGTTGTCAGGAGGGATCAGTCCCTGGAGAAGGACATCACGCTTGGCAGAGTACAGGGTCAGCGGAAAAGAGGAAGACCCTCAAACAGATGAATTGACACAGTGGCTGCAACACTGGGCTCAAGCATAACAACGACTGTAACAATACTGCAGGACCAGGCAGTGTTTCATTCTGTGGTACATAGGGTCACTATGAGTCGGAACCAACTCGGTGGAACCTAACAACAACAACAACAACAACAAGCAAGCTCCTTACCCTCAACTGTTGCTGGTTAGAATGTGAAATGATACAGCTGATGTGGAAAGCAGCTTAATGATTTCTCAAAGAGTTAAACATAGAACTACTGCATAACTCAGCAATCCCAGTCCTAGGTTTATACCCCGAAGAAGTGAAGACAGGGACACAAATAAAAACCTATACATGAATGCTTATTGCAGCACTTTTCATAATAGTTAAAATGTGGAAGCAACCGAAATGCCCATAAACAAAATGTGGTATATAGACACAATGACATACTACTTAGCCATAAATAGAAATGAAGTCCTTTTTATTGTTTTTACTTCATTACTTAGCTAAAAGGTTATCTGGGGGCCATACTTTCAGGATTTCTCCAGTCTCTGTCAGGCCAGTAAGTCTGGTGTTTTTTGTGAGTTAGAACTTTGTTCTACATTTTTCTCTAGCTCTGTCCAGGACCCTGTATTGTGATCCCTGTCAGAGTAGTTGGTGGTGGTTGCCAGGCACCATCTAGTTGTACTGGACTCAGACTGGTGGAGGCCCTGGTAATTGTGGCCCATTTGTCCTTTGGACTAAACTTTCATTTGTGTCTTTAGTTTTCTTCATTCTCCCTTGCTCCTGACAGGGTGAGACCAGTGGAGTATCCTAGATGGCCACTCACAAGCTTTTAAGACCCCAGATGCTACTCATCAAAGTAGAATATAGAACATTTTTCTTTATAAACTATGTTATGCCAATTGAGCTAGATGGAGAAATGAAGTCTTGTTATATGCCAATATATGGATGAACCTTGAAAACATCATTCTGAGCTAGAGACATAAGTCAGTTGCAAAAGGACAAATATTGTATAATCTTACTTATATGTAATAAGCGCATATATAAAAATCAAAGATTATTAATAGTTACTATGTGTGGGAGGAAAGGGGACAGGGAAGTTTTTATTTAAGGGGAGCATTGAATTTATGTTAGCGGTGGTGGAATGATTTGGAAAAGGATAGAGAGAATGGTTGCACAACTTGAAAAAAATAATCAAGGTCACTGAGCTGTACATGTAGAAATTGTTGAGATGGTGTATGTTTTGTTACGTATATTTTCTCCACGATAAAATTTTTAAAAAAGGAGTTCTCCTTGTACTAATAGAACTGTTTTATATCTTGACAGTAGTGGTGGATACTTAAACTTATACACATGACAAAATTGCATAGAACTGTATACACGCACTCACATACACAAATGAATATAAGTAAAACTGGGGAAATCTGAATAAGATCAATGGATTATATGAATGCCAACAATCTGATCGTGATACTGTATTGTACTACAGTTTTGCAGGATGTTACAAATGGGGTAAAGTTTATGAGGGATCTCTCTGTATTATGTTTTACACCTGCATCTGATTCTGCAATTATCTCAAAATAAAAAGTTTAATTAATAAAACAAACAAGCAAAAAAGTTTTATTAGATTAATCGTCTTCAATTCCCCAACATTGATAGGAAATTGGAAAAAAGGCTGATGGCCATTTTCACCCTGAATTTTGTAAAATGTTCAAATCCTCTTAGTCATAAGTTTAAGGACTTAAAAATAGGTGTGCTAGATCAGGAGCATTTAGCTTCCTATTGAAACTTTAATTATTCCTCAAACTGTATCTCTCCAATGTTTAAGCCTTAAGTATTATGTTAATTATTCCTAAATAGTGAGAATGAGAAAGCTGCAAAATACAGAAAGGCTTAAAAAGTAGGAAAAATAACATATAATGTTTAAATTTTAGGGTTGGGTTCATTTCCATTTTAGTGGCAGTTCTCTTTTGGGAAATAAAAACATAACTAGAAACATATAATGAGATTTCTGTATAACAGACTTCAAAAAGAACTTTGGGGACTCCTAACTACAGATGGGATTGTAGTTTTCAAATAATTACAAAATAGGAATGTTCAGTAATCCCAAACCCCTGAACACTTGCAGTATTCATTAATGATTCCAAGAGGAAGAGTATTCACTGATCTTTGATAAATCATTGCAAGTTTTGTGTTCTGATATGATTTCCCATATAACCAACCTAAGGTACTTTTGATTGCTGATTTTGTTTCTTTTTCTACCCAGGGACCACCTATTGGAAGGTACTTATTTTGCCTTCATCTGGGAACCTTGATCTTCTGGGTCTTAGTGATTTTTTTTATTTATTGGTTGACATTTTTAGATGTTGATTGGACATTTATTTGTTTCAGGCTTGGGTGAACTTTGAAAGTAGCCTATAAACATTGGAGAGTAGAAGACAAATGGAGTTGTCTATGTTCTAATTGTAGTCTTCTACTTTATTTGACTGGCTTATTCCTGTATTTACTGGGGTAGGTTTCACGCCATTCAGTATCCTCTTCCACGTGGGATGTAGAAGCTGCCACAAAAATTTACCAAAATTGTTAGTAGAATTTGTCATATTTAGAATCCTTAAACTACAATTAATAATTCAAAAATTGTTCAGTAATTTTCACAAATTAAAATCAGTTAAATGTACATGGCTTCTTATTATAAATAACGTATTTTAATTCTATTCATCTTCCCTAGAGCCGGGGTGGGCGGGGTTGGAGTACTCTCTTAAAGATGGTTATTTGGTAAAACATAACAACACTAAAAGAATATGTGAACTGGTAGCTTTGCTTCCGGATGAATTTCCTCTCTGGTGTATTCTATTCTTTGAAAACTTCTGGAAGCACATTTACGTCGAGTGTAGTTTTAGGGAAACTACACTGCAATAGTTACTCAAACCATAAGAAAATACCAAATCCTGAAAATTTGAGACCAATTTTTGTTTGAAAGTTTATACATTTTTCACCTCATTTTGGGAATCTCTTCAGTCTTCAGAAGCGGAAAATTTCTAACATGGCCACAGAGAAAGAAGCAATCTTTTATGGTTCCTGTGTATTAAGTAAGGAGCCCTGGTGGTGCAGTGGTTAAGCACTTAGCTGCTAACCAAAAGGTTGGTGGTTTGAATACACCAGCAGCTCTTCAGGAGAAGGATGTGGCAGTCTGCTCTGTAAAGATTACAATCGTAAAAACTATGGGGCAGCTCTACTCTGTCCTATAGGGATGATATGAGTTAGAATCCTTTTGACAGCAATGGGTATGGTATACTGAGTCATAACACAAGTTACTGGTGCTAAAAATCCCACACTAGACTCACTTCCCTTAAACGGCTTCTTCAAACAGGTCAGTGAAGGACCCCTGGAACCATAGTATATGGTGCCTCATGCAGCGATAAAAATGCTGGATTGAATTCGGAAACAATGGTCAAATGATGAAGATTAGAACACATGATTTCAATTTTTTTTAGTTGCAGCTGACTCTGAGGCTGCTGGGAGAAGATGCATATCAGGGAGAACTAAGCAGTCATAACTAAGCCAAACCAAACCCATTGCCCTCGAGTGGATTCCAACACATAGCAACCATGTAGGACAGAGTAGAACTGCTCCATAGAGTTTCCCCAAGGAGAGGATGGTGGATTCAAACTGCTGATGTTTTTGTTAGCAGCCAAGCTCTTAACCACTGTGCCACCAGGGCTCCATAACTAAGCCAGGAGCCCTATCATCTATCAATCTATCATCCATCTATTTATCATCTCTTATCATTTGTTTATTATTTATTTTAAAGAACAACAATTTGATCCCTTGGGGGAAATGCTAATGTATTTCCATCTTCCTTATAAAATGTTCAGTCACAAAACCTGGGAAAGAGCTAGCTTCTTCCTGTCATAGATTGTCAAGGAGTGGTGAGACTCAAGGTTGTTAGTTGATTAAAAGCACTAAATACTTTCAGTCAAGGACAGAGTGACTCTGTGATGTTTACTTACCGGTGTTTATCTGCTCTGCATTTGTGCTGTCATATAAAGATGCAGTACATTTTTCATTTTTCTGTTCACAAAATAATTCAATCTTTCTGTGCATCACTGTACCACACTCTTGTTCACCATTATCTGTAACCATTTACATTATCCCTCCTTTTTAGCAAAGGTAGTCTTTAAGGTTCTTCAACAAAAGTCAGGTAAGTTGGGAGGGGAAAAAAAAAAGATAATGTCTCATGGCATATTTGCCTGGGAAGAGAGTTAAACTAAAGTCTTGGTAGATCTTCTAGGTGATCAAAAAATCTGAAATAGTCTGAAGAACTCTGACATTACTATTCTTAATGTTGAAAAATTAAAAAATATATATAGCCCTGGTGATACAGTGGTTGACCACTGAAAGGTTGGCAATTCAAACCCACCAGCTGCTCCATGGGAGAAAGATGTGGCAACCTGCTTGCATAAAGACTACAGCCTTGGAAACCCTATGGGACAGTTCTGCCCTGTCCTATAGTGTCACTATGAGTTGGAATCAACTCTTCAGCAATGGGTAACAGGTACTGAAATAAAAAGAAAGTAGCTATTACATGTCCTGTTTCATCTTCTGTCCAATTTGTAACACCCTGAATCACACTTCTCCCAGTCAGGGTTACTGTCTGTCCTACTTTAGGCAGAATTTTCACAGACCTTCCCTTTATCTAAGTCTGTCTGTGAACCTCACCTCTATTTCTGTTACCTTATCTAATCTGGGAGATAAACAGGGTCAAAAACAAACAAATCTAGCTACCAAAGAAATAATAAGAGGGTTTTTTCTCTCTCACAACAAAATAAAGTGAGTCATCCTTCTCTCTTATTTGCATGAGTACCACACCTATTACAGACCTTTGCAGGAAAGGTCACTAGCTGAGAATGATGACTCGTGCTGCCCACTCCCCTTCAAGAACTTTCTAGCTGTCCACGCTCATCAGTAGCATCTGTAAAATTAACTCCACCTGGCACTTCTTCAGTCTAGGTCCTGAGAATCACTACCTATCTGCTATCTCTGAGTAAGGATCTTTTTACCTGACTTATACTCCCTTCAGGAATTCAGGCATGTGATGATGACCCTGGTACCCTAGGAGTTCTGGAATTCAATATGTATAAAGTAGTCCACTATAGTTTGTTAGCAGTAGAAAAGATGATGTCATTCAGGGATGCACAATCCATCCTTTGTCCAGGGAAATTTTGAATTTCTTCTATAGTTTTTTAACAGTAGTTTGATATTGTAATACAATTAAAATTTTATTGTTTCCTTGAAAACCACTAAATATCATTTGAGAAGATAACAGTGGTTATTATGTACTACATGGCCACTACTGTGTTAAATACATTGTCGTATTTGACCTTCCCCCAACGAAATAGGTGTTATAATCTTCATTTTTCAGAAGCAGTAACTAAGGTCAAGAGAGATTAAATAGCTTATCATCACACAGCTACTAACACCTGAGGAGTCATTTGAATCAGTCTTTTCTTCTTCAAAGTCTGTGTTCTTTTTCACTTTGCTATATCATCTCAGGGAAGACCAATTTTACTAATTTTGAACCTGCTTATCATAATTTATGATAAGAAAAGCTAACATTTATTTGCCTTTATACTCTGAGGATAAATTTACTCATTCAGCAAATATTTACTGAGTGAGAATTATGTTCCAAGTGGTTCGTTTTTCTCTAAGTTCTCTAAATATTTGTCAAGTGTAGTGATGTGGACACCTGTTTAGGAAGATGATATTCATTTTCAAGCAGACCACCAAGATGGTGATTTCATCTATTACTAGTTGTTAGAGCGCTGGGGCCCATTAGAAATCTTTAATCTCTTCTCTTTCTTTATTCAGCCTTGAGTTTGAATCTGAAATATTATACTTCTTTTGAAGAAGTGACTTTTTAAAGACCAAAATTCCTGATTGTCACCACAGGTAATTAAAACCAAAAATATGGAAATATTTTGAAAATTAACAAAACAGACTCCAAAACAGTATTTTATAGCGCATTTTACTTGAATGCCCTCTAACTCTCAGCTGATTTGATAGTCCCTTTTTCCATTTTGATGGAATAAAAATTGCTTTTGTTTTTTCCACTAGTACCAGTCAATCCCTCTACAGGTTTTCTCAGTCCCTGAAATATGATAAATGATCTTTAGGAAAAAAATCAAATGAAGAATAAATAATGTTAATAAGTAGAAAAAAACAAAACACTCAAGGAAACAACAAAAAAAAATTAAAAGAAGGAAAAGCTAAGAAGTAAAGGTAGAGTTTCAAGCACATGGAGCATTAGGGGAAGTTACATAAAACAAAACTTTTTCCTTTTTAACATAGTCTTGTGCACAGATGGACATTCAAAGACTGATCAGTGGAAAGCTAATTTTTGCTAGTTCTTCCCAGGGCTCAGGTAAAGTTGACATGGCCCAAGAGTGCCTGATGACATTTGCAGTACAGGGTACACTCCTACTGAATACTCTAATATGACCTTCCTCTCCTTGAGGTGCTCATGAGCCAGTCTAGGTGCTGGAGCTAGAGAAAAATGATAAACTCCCATCTGTTATTTGGGAACTTGAACACATTCATTCACTTATTCATTCATTCATAATTGTTCATTCATTTAAGAAAGTATTTATTGAGCACTAATGGGAATGTTGGAAATGCTGGTGGCCTAGTGGTTAAGTGCTACGGCTGTTAACCAAAACGTTGACAGTTTGAATCCACCAGGTTTTCCTTGGGAACTCTATGGGGCAGTTCTACTCTGTCCTATAGGGTCGTTATGAGTCAAAATCAACTTGATGGCAATGGTTTTTTTTTTTTTTTTTAATGGGGATGCGGTAGACGCTATGAAAAAAAGAAAAGAAAAAGCACATGAAGGATCTTGCCATAGCACTTCCATATTGAATATCTTCTGAGTGTTCCACAGGACCCTGGACCTCAACACATTCAAAGTTAAACTCATCATGCTCTTCATACTGTCACCACTAATCACCCATACCTCTAACCCCAATCAAATCTATTTTTTAGCTAATATTTCTATTTTTGCTACTGGTAAATATCATCCACTTTGTTATTCAAACAGAAACTTCAAAGTTATTTCTTGCTCTTTCAACTTCCTCACCCTACTTCCTCTAATAAGTCATCAAATACCTTCAGTTATGCTCCTGATAGCTCCTTCTCTACACCTCTGGATTATCTTCCACCTGGACTTACTGAAATAGGCATCTAACCAACTTCTTCTCCAGTCCATTATCTCTCCCTTTTATACTAATTGTAGTCTGCGTAATGTCCCTAAAATACAAATTCTAGCATACTACTTTCTTGCTAAAAATTCTGTAGTTACTCCTCGTTGCCAAACAAGGAATAAAATTCCTTAAAATTGTAGAGAAATACCTTCACATCTATTTTATGCACTTATCTTTTTTTTTTTTTTTGGTAAAAATATACACAACAAAACATACACCCAGTCAACAATTTTTACATGCACAGTTTATTGACAATGGTTGCATATTTTGCATTGTGACACCATTCTCATTATCTCTGCCCAGGTCGTTTCACCATTGTTAACTTAGACTCTGTCCAGATTGTTTCACCGTCATTAACTTGGATCTCTGCCCCTTGAAGTTTTCATCTGTGCTTTAGAATTACTGTTGTCATATTGATTCCGTACATTCAATTCTTTAAAAGGGCACCCTGCTCATGGTAGACATTATTTATTGAGCTAAATTTTGTTTAGTTTAAAGATGACTTCATGGGATAGTTTCAGTTCAAGGCTTAAAAGTTATTTCCAGGCAATAGATTTGGGGGTTCCTCCAGTCTCAATGTGTTCAGTAAGTCTGGTTTTCAATAAGAATTTCAAGTTCCTTCCAACAATTTCTTATCTTTCATTTTCATTTTACACACTTTTTTCCCATGAATACTTGAGTTATGTTGTATTATTCTTGAAATATCTGTTAAGAGCCATATTTTTTGGACTTTATGGAAAATAGAAAATCATTGATTTTTTTTTTTTTTTTTTAGTAAGAAAGGAATAAGATCAGAATGTGATTTAGAATGATGAATCTAGTAGTATTTTGAAAAAAAAAATAGATTGAAGAAGGCTACAATAGAAGATTACTGCAACAGTAATAAAAAAGTGAACCTGGGTAGTGTAGGAGGGAAGGAGGTATAGTGAGATCAAATTTGTTAGATAAGATTGTATATAAATTTACTTGTAAACTGAGCTGTTATGAGTCATCTTGATCAGGCTGGTAATTTGGCTTAACACTTACAATGAACAACTGAAAGGGTAGAATGAACAGTCTTTTAGATTTTTCTTAAGATTTAAGATGAGGCATTTAGTAGAGAAGTGAAAAGTGGATATGCTATAAGCTACCATACAACGAAAAAAGAACTACTTTAATCTAGTGTAGGAGTTACATAAAAGAAAATTTCTAAAATATTGGAGCTTCTTCAGGTCACTAGATAATTAAACCATCACCTTGATTTAATTTTACAGTATTAATTTGTTAGCAAACTTTTAATAAAAAATTTAGGAATTAGTAAAATTTAAAGACTTTTTTTTTTACTTCGAAGTTATACATTATGCCGAGCACTAAATGGAGCCCTGTTGAAATAAATAAACATAAGATAATCCCTACCCTCAAAGGAAATTACAAATTCATTGAGGTTTTATAACAAGCAAAGCAAAAATCTAGAATTTAGGCAATTAAGTAGAAAATTTAGGTCCCAAATGCTTTCCCCTAAAAGGTGTATAACCAAAGCATGAAAAAGAGGATATTTAATTTGTTTTTCTTAATTTATGGGTTACTTACTAGAACTAGAGGCCCAAAACACTAAACAAAAAGAAAGTATTCATGGGAAATATTCAACATGCAAAACATGCCTGCCAAGAAACCAAACAACCCACACATAGCCAATAAAAGTGAAGACTCTTACTTCATACTCTAAATGCCTCCAGACTTAAACTGTGCCAAGGAGAGAACATTTCACAGCTGTAGGACCTCTGTTTAGAGAGATTTTCCTGCCAGTCTCAAAATTCTGTAGTGCAAATCATTATTTAGAGAATGACAACCAAACTTCTTAAATAATGAAGGTAAAAAGAGAAAAGTTATTTGAGATTTTCAAGGAAGAGGATGATCTATTGAGCATATGGCTAATTAGCAGTCCTTAGAATTATGGTCGGGGTTCATGCAGTCTGAGGAGATAGATTAAAATCCAAGAAATTTTAGGATTAGAATCCAAGTAAGGACAAGGTTCAAGCATTCTAACCAGACAGTAGTGACATCATTAGAGTTGGTGTTACCCAGTGGGGTGACTTATGGTGTAACCCACCTCCCCCACAGACCTCCTCCTGTAGCACACCATACAGAATCCTTAGTAATTTTTTTTTGTGCTAATGTCACTCATAAATTGTAATTCCCGTGTATCACACCTTCTTTTCCTTTAATACTTCATTCTCAGACAAGTTATTGATATAGGTTTACAAATACTAATTACAACAATATTGTACCTAAAATGCCAGAAAATGTGACAAAATCAGCAACTATGAAAATACGAGCAGTAACAAAAACAACAGCATGTGCTTGTAGCTCGTTCAGATGAAACCACGTGATTGGAAGTGTCATTGTAATCGGGTAATAACGACAACTCTGACTAGAGCACAATAGAAGGTTCAAAAAATAAATTAGCGTAGCGTTTCAGCTTTGTTGGTATATTGATACATGTAAGCTGGGCTTAAGAAAAATGTTATTGTTATTACTAGCTCTAGGGATATTTTTATAGACAATCATTTTGGTGTTACCCCCACTGACAGTGTCACCTGGTGTAATTTGTACCCCTTGCATCTCCCTAGCTACACCACTGCTAGACAGGTCATAATCTGAGATTTCTTAGAGCTGTAACCCAAGCTAAGACAGATACTATGCAGTTTTGCTTTGCAATCTTTAGTTTAAATATCTGTCACTTAAAAATATTTTTAAAGTGCTCTCTTGCTATAAAACTGTAGATACAGAACATTTACCAATTCTGAAACAAAACAAAATTTGTGCAAAAATTTATTATTTTATTTTATTTTTTTGCTTTTGTTTGTTTCCTAATCACATAATTATCAGAATATTACTCACTGACTTAAGGATAAATCACACATGCGATTTAACACAATTTTGATAAAAGTTTATATTTTACTTTGTCCTTAAAGCCTACTGGAAAACATTAAGGACAAAGTAAAATATAAACTTTCAAATAATCATTAAATATTTCTTACTTCTCTTTAATGCTTAAGATGTAAACCTAGGTAGACATCATGAGAGGTCAGTGTAGCGTAAAGAAGAATTTATTGGGAAATAAATTTCTATGAAAAGTGACAGAGATTTAAATTTAGAGAGGAGACATTCATATTGAAATCACCAAAATGAATTTTGCCACTTGTTAAGAAGGGCATAATAAAATGTGTCCTGGATCCTCCCCCTTGAGTCTGGGCTAGACATAATAACTCACATCTAACCAAAAAAGTATAAAAAAGTATAGAGAGGGAAAAATATTAACTTTATAGTGGCAGACACTACCTTAATCAAGTGATCAAAGTTAACATCACACTCCTTAATATGTTATGATGAGGTTACTTCACTGTCTTAGTCATCTAGTGCTGCTATAACATAAATACCACAAGTGAATGGATGTTAACAAAGAGAAATTTATTTTCTCACAGTCTAGTAGGTTACAAGTCTAAATTCAGGGTCTCAGCTCCAGGGAAAGTCTTTCTCTCTCTGTCGGCTCTGGAGGAAGGTCTTTGTCCTCAATCTTTCCCTGGTTGAGGAGCTTCTCAGGCATGAGGATCCCATGTCCAAAGGATACGCTCTGCTCCTGGTGCTGCTTTCTTGGTCGTATGAGGTCCCCAACTCTTTGCTTGCTTCCCTTTCCTTTTATCTCTTAAGAGATAAAAGGTGGTACAGGCCACATCCCAGGGAAACTCCCTTTACATTGGATTAGGGAGGTGACCTGAGTAAGGGTGGCGTTACAATCCTACCCTAATCCTCTTGACATAAAATTACAATTACAAAATGGAGGACAACCACAGAATACTGGGAATCATGGCCTAACCATGATACATACATTTTGGGGGGACATAATTCAATAAATGACATTCTTCTCTGTAGTATTCTTCCCCAAATTCCATATTCTCAGTTCAATCATGAGAAAAACATCATACAAGCCCAAACTGAGGAACATTCTACAAAACACCTAACTTAGTGTTCCTCAAAACTGTCTAGGTCATAAAAAACAAGGAAAGACTGCGAATTTCCCACAGATTGGAGGAGACTAAGGAGACATGATGACTAAAGGTAATGTAGTGTCCTGGATTAGATTCTGGAACAGAAAAGGGCATTAGTGGAAAACCTAGTGGAACCTGAATAAAGTCTGTAGTTCAGTTAGTGGTAATACACTAATGTTATTCTAGAGGAGTCCTGGTGCACAGTGGTTAAGGGCTCGGCTGCTCACCTAAAGGTCAGCAATTTGAACCCACCAGCTGCTCTACCAGAGAAAGATGTGGCAGTCTGTTTGTCTAAAGATTACAGCCTTGTAAACTCTATAGGGCAGTTCTACTCGTCCTAATGTGTCCCTATGAGTCAGAATCGACTCGACTGCAATGGGTTTGTTTTTGGTTTTAATGTTATTCTTAGTTTTGACAAATGTACTCTGGCTATATAAGACATTAACCTTAGAGAAAACTAGGTAAAATGTATGGAAGCCCTCTGCACTACTTTCACAACTTTCTGGTAAAGGTAAAATATCCCAAAATGAAAAGTTTATTAAACATACACAGACACACACAGAATCAGGAATTAATTACAATAAAAAAGGATACGAAAGCTTTGTTACAGCAATGTGTCATGTACAAGCACAGCATTTTACTAATTTCTTGATATTTAAATCTGGGCTTTGTGTCAAGAGGGTCTTTGGGAATTTAGATGCATTAGAAATTAAGCAGTCCAAATAAAAGTTTCACTTTAACATTTATGTGTGCAGAAAAACAATGGTAGGTGATTCCTTGGTTTTCATTCACTGGTATTTGAGTAGTATAAGAGTGTGAAGAATAATTCAAAGCATTAATTTATACATATAGGAACTGATACCCAAAGACTGCATTATCAGACCTGAAACCATAATACAGTCCGTCTGATTCTTCAGCTATGATTCTTTCAATCACACCTTGGAGCCTACCAGACCATTCCCATAATTTCGCTGGGCATGTGATATGGTGAGTGAAGAAGCCATCTTCTTTCTCACTGGAATTTTGAGGAGGCAGTAAAAGGTAGCCTTAGCTTCTATATCAAAAACTTACTGAATGGCCATAAATTGTGGGAAGTTCTCTATCCTGATTTTTGGGACTAATCTGCTAAATCCTTGATGGAGATATTGATTATTCTCTTCATAATCTACCTGGTTTAACTGCTGGAATCATTAGAGTTGTGAATTAGAGATGATAACAAAATTGCTTGCAATGCTTAATCAACCACATCAACCTTCTTAAGGTTGATGTGGTTGACTAAGAGGACTCCCAATGATCCCCCCATGTAACACCCTGTATAATTCCCAGGGATTAATGTTTGATTTAGTGTCTTGCTTCTAGTGAATAGAATACAGCAGAAGTGATGGAATGTCACATCCAAGATTGGGTTATAAAGGCTTGTGACTTCTATCTTGGAGGTGTTTGCTCCCTCTCATTCTCTCTTGGATCACTGACATTGGGGCCAGCCAGCTGCAGGTTATGAGGCAACCCCTTGGGGAGTAAGATGGCAAAGAACCAAAGCCTGTAAAACCCATGTGAGTAGCTATGAAAGTGGATCCTCACCATGAGCCCTGAAACATGACTGCAAACCTAGCAGACAGCTTGACTGAAACCTCATGAGAAACATTGACTCAAATCATCTAGCTTAGCATGCCTGCATTTCTGATCCACAGAAACTGTAAGATAAGAAATGTCTGTCATTTTTAAGTCACTAAATTTTGGTAATTTGTTGTACAGCAATAGATAACTAATGCAGTTGATGTAAGAGAGAAAAATAGGCACCTACATTTACTTAATGTCAAGGGTATTAAGTACTACAGTTGTTTCTTATCTTTTTTATAGAGACTGATGCTGGCTGAATATAAATAACTTATTTTCTTATTTGGTTTTATCTATTTTTAGAGGTATGGTTTATAATTTTTTTGATTATCTAAAAATACATTTATTTTTGAGGGACCTTAATTCTCTTTTACCTTTGTTGTACTTCTACAATCTTTGGGACTACAGAATTAAAACTGAAAATGGAAATCGAGCTTTAATTTTACCTTTTGATTGTTAAAATGTTCTAGTTAGATGAAAACCTGTCTTAATACCAGAAAAATTTTCTTAAAAAAATGCTAAATCACCACCTTACGTTCATTTAAAAATATTGAAAGGCAACATAGAAGTGTTTCCATTGATAACAGCATCACACTAGTATCTTGATTGGCACAGTGGCCCAAGTGATGCTTTGAAAAAGTGCCTGTCCTTTATTGTTATTTTTTTCTTTCTACTATAAAATCATCCTTTTACATATTCCAAATTTTCAGTATTGTTCTATTCTTTGTTATTTTACAGTCATATTGATTTTCTTCTCATTAAAATTAGAGCCTTTTATGAATTTGTTTTGTGAAGTTTAGAAAATACACCCTGTTTTTTTTTATTACGAAACAGTCATGATGGCACTTAGTGAAGACACCAAACATGGATTCAGTCCACAGATGACTCACAATCTGGTGGAAGGGACAGAGAGAAGGCAACTAACTTAATTTCTTATTTTGTGTATAGTGTCCCCTCTCCTTATGAACTTGCAACTTATGGTCCAGAATAAGGGTGACTCAACTCCATCTACTTCAGCTGGCATGAGCAGTGGAGCACGGAAATGTTTCCCTATCATCACCTTTCGGCTAGGTTGCTATGATTTTGTCATGTGTGCCCTTCACTTTGAGATGTTGGCCATTTTTAATTCTATTATGGTCAATAGGTAAAAAGCAAAGCAAGTTTTATTCAGAGGCATTATGACTATAATGGAAACAACAACCAAAGAAGGCTCAGTTGAGGTAGTGAAAAGTGATTTGACTGTAGGAAAAAAATTCTGAAGGACAAAGAAAAAATTATTCAACCTATTGTAAATGCTGTCTATGCAGTCAACAATAATCAGCAAAAGATAAAAAATACACATGAAATGAAAAAATTATTAACTGTGGCTAGGAAGGTCTGCATCAATGTGAAATGCCTGCTGCCTTTATGCTATCTCAAGCAAGGATAAAACTTTGATTGAAAAGATAGAGATGAAAGAGCTGTTAATTTTTTTTTTTTTTTCTAGAAAGCCACTATAGTCCACAGGTTCAAGGCCTATTGCCTATTCATCACACCCTCAGACCAAGTGGTGATACATGGTAGCTGCTGGGGAAGAGGCCCTCTACAATCCTCATCATGGAAAGGCATTACCCACACCAACAGATTTTCATGTGGTTGAAACTAGTCTATTTTGGAAAAAAAAGAATTATATATATGTGCTTATGTATCTATATCCAAAGATGATATATCAGCAAGGAGAAGAGTGTGCCTTGCTTTAACTCTTTAATGGACTCGAATGAGTACAGGTTCATTTTGTGAAAATGCAAATTGAGCCTGTAAGCCAAAACCTCTTTTAGGTACTCTAGGCTTAAGCATAAAAGGGATTTGGGAAGTCCTATTCTGTGGGCGAAGCCCTAGTGCACAGTGGGTAAGAAGTCAGCTGCTAACCAAAATGCTGGCAGTTGAATCTACCAGCTGCTCTCTGGAAACCCATTGGGGCAGTTCTATGCTGTCATATAGGATCTCTGTTAGTTGGCATTGACTCACAAAGGGTGTTTTTTTGGTTTACACTGGGAGTGGATCCCTGGTGGCACTCTGGTTAAGAGCACAGCTGCTAACCAAATGACTGGCAGTTCAAATCCACCAGCTGCTCCCTGGAAACTCTATGGGCCAGTTCTACTCTGTCCTATAGGGTCGCTATGATTTGGAATCCACTTGACGACAATGGGTTTTTACTCTGTGAGTAAAGAATATATGCAAGTATCAGAGAAATATTTGTATTTTAGAGCAGTTGGGAGAAATTCTTAGACTATCTTCCCATCAGGACTATCTACAGTCCCAATGGAGCCCCCTTCCTTTATCTCAGACTCCAGCACAACATAATGGTCTTTCCTCTTTGAACACTTTTTCTCCCTTTCAGCTCTCTAAAAAAACCAAAAAACCAAACCCAGCGCTGTGGAGTCGATTCCAACTCATAGCGACCCTGTAGGACAGAGTAGAACTGCCTCATAGAGTTTTCAAGGAGCGCCTGGCATATTTGAACTGCTGACCCTTTGGTTAGCAGCCGTAGCACTTAACCACTACACCACCAGGGTTTCCTTCAGCTCTCTAAGTACTTCTAATTCTCCATTGGATCGTTAAAAAAAAAAAAAAGTCCACTGGATAAAAACTCAGTTTGTATAGTTGCACTCATGATTTCTGTAAGTCACTTACATTTTATACAAGGCAGTAATTTCTCATGTCATATACAATGAATGTTCTCAGATATGTTTTAGAGAGATATACATCAACAATAGGAGCCTTGGTGGCGCAATGGTGAAGCACTTGGCTGATAACCAAAAGGTCAGCGGTTTGAACCACAAGCTCCTTCGTGGAGAAAAGACTTGCCGATCTGCTTCCATAAAGATTACACTTTAGGAAACACTATGGGGCAATTCTACTCTGTGCTATTTGGTCACTATGAGTCAGACTCAACAGCACACAGCAACAATGTAAACAATATAGTGTTACATAAAGAGATACTATTGTATGGATGTAATGTAATAATCTCAGTTAAATTACAGCATAGCTGTAGTCACATGTACATTATTTATAAGAGTAGGAAAAATGGATATAAAATGCAAAAGCTGTAGAATAAGTCTTTTAACTCTCAAATAAATGTGACATTGTTTAATTTACAAATTGCCTAGAAAGAATGGTTGGGTGTTCATCATATTCCTTCTGAAGTTTCTAGCCCAAGTAATAAAGGTCTGTGTATACTTTTTATATTTTTACTAGTAAAAATTATTTCTCTCATTGCTAAAAGTCAGTCAGTTTGAGGGCAAAACAGAGCAGCTGTGGATGCCACATCACTTTACTTACTTACTTTGTGGTTAAAGATGGAGCATAGAGAAAGACATTTACTGTGAAGCAACGGAACCCTGGTGCCACAGTGGTTAATTGTTCAGCAGCTAACCAAAGGTCAGAAGTTTGAATCTACCATCTCCAAAGACAGATTTGTTCCTTCTTCTGGCAGTCCATGGTATATTTTTCAATAACTTTGGCCAACACCATAATTGAAATGCTTCAGCAATTCTTTGGTCTTCCTTTTTCATTGTCTAGCTTTCACATGGACATGAAGTGATTGAAAATACCATGGCTCGGGTCAGGCGCTTCTCAGTCCTCAAAGTGAAAACTTTGCTTTTTAACACTTTAAAGAGGTCTTTTGCAGCAGATTTGTCCAATGCAATACATCATTTGATTTCTTGACTGCTGCTTCAGTGGTCAAGAAATGCTTCAAGTCCTCTTCACTTTCAGCAAGCAAGGTTGTCATCTGCTTATCACGGGTTGTTAATGAGTCTTCCTTCAATCCTGATGCTGTGAGTTATGGATAACATTGTGAAGGATGGAAATTCCAGAACACTTAATTGTGCTCGTGTGGAACCTGTACATAGACCAAGAAGAAGTCATTCAAACAGAACAAGGGGCTACTCTGTGGTTTAAAACTGGAAAAAGGTGTGTGCCAGTGTTGTATCCTTTCACGGTACTTATCCAAGCTGTATGAGCAAGTGATTTGAGAAATAATAATCTGAGACATCAGCTGCTAGTATAAGCCATTTTGATTTTTTTTTTTTGCAGTTCATTTGCTTTTCCATAGGTAGAGAGTTGTTCTAGTATCACTTGTTAGCAAGAGTTTTTTCTCTTCCCATTACATTCACTTGACACCATGGTTGAAAATCAAGTGAACATAACATGTGGGTCTGTCTCTGTAATCACTGTTTTGTTTAACTGACCTATTTTTTCCCTGTTTAGTTGGGTCTTCTTTAATTTCTCTCAGTAATGTTTTGTAGTTTTTAATATAGAACGCCTTGCACTTTTTTCTTTAGATTTATTCACTTCCAAGTATATAAAAGTACAATTTACTTAGTTCTAGAAGTATTTTCATGCGATTTCATGGGTTTTTCTACATATACATTCATGTCATTAGTGAACAATAATTGTTTTATTTATTCCTGTCTCATATTTTTGCTTTTTATTTATTTTTCTTGTGGATGGACAAGAATGGAGAATCCTTACCCAGTCCCAAATTGAAAAGAAAACGATTTAACACTTCACTATCAAGTATAATGTTGACTGTTGACTTTTTTTTAGCTGATAAGAAGTTCATTTCTCGTCTCGGTTGGATGAAGGTTTTTATCAGAGATGAGTGTTGAATTTTGTTGCATTTTTTCTTTGTATCTATTAAGGTAGTCAAAAATTTGTTTCTCCTTTATTTTGTATAAACAAACAAAAATGTTGCGGTCGAGTCAATTCTGACTCACAGCAACCCTATAGGACAGAGTAGAGCTGCCCCATAGGGTTTCCAAGGACTAGCTGGTGAATTCAAACTGCCAACCTTTTGATTAGGATCCGAGCTCTTAACCATTACGCCACAAAGTGGTAAATTATTTTGATTGAATTTTGAGTACTAAGTCAACTTGCATTCTTGAGATACACTCCACTATAACGAAGCAATTTCCTTTTAATTTATTGCTAAATTTGATTAACTAATATTTTGCTAAGGATTCTGGGTCTATGTTCATAAGGAATATTCGTTGAAGTTTTCTCTTCTGCAGGTGACTGCCTGGTTTTGCTATTGGGTATATTAATGTGATAAAATACGTTGGCAAGTATTTCTTCTTATACTGCCACATCTTTCACACAACAGCCAGTGGTTTTGAACCACGAACCTTTTGGTTAGCAGTCGAGCGCTTTAACCACTGTACCACCAGGGTTTCTCTATTGTGCATTATGTGAAAGTTTACAAAGCATATTAGTTTCCCATTTGATAGTTTGTACATAAAATGTTCCATGACATTAGTTTCATTCCCAACAATGTGTTAGCTCTCTCCCCATTTCTGTCCTAGTTTCCCTGTTTCCTTTCCTCCTGGTTTTCTACCGCTTCTTGCCTTCTTATCATTGTTTTTGGGCAAATGTTACCATTTTGATCTAAGATAATTGATTGCTCTAAGCAACACGTAACTCTCAGGTGTTAATGTTTATTTTGTGGGTTTGTCTATGGTTTGGCTGAAAGGTGGTCTCTGGGAATGGCTTCAGTTCCAGTTCAGGAAGGTGTCTTAAGGGCCAGTCTTGGGGATTCCTCCAGTCTCTGTCAGACCAGTAAGTCTGTTCTTTTTTGGTGAATTTGATTTTCTATTCTACAGTTTTTCTCCTGCTCAGTCCAAGACCTTCTCTTGTGATTCCAGTGAGAGCAGTTGGTGTTATAGCCAGACACCATCTACTTCTTATGAACTCAAGGTGGTGTAGGCTGTGATTCATGTGGTCCATTAGTCCTCTGGACTAATTGCTCCCTTGAGTCTTTGGTTTTTTTACCCTCCGTTGCTCTGAATGCTGAGACCAATACTTGTATCTTCGATGGTCTCTTGTAAACTTTTAAGACCCCAGATGCTACTCACCAAAGTAGCATACAGAACTTTGTCTTTATGAACTATGTATTGATGCAAATGCCCTGTGAGTCTATGGTCCTTTGCCTTTGAGCCTAGTAACTTCGTCCTATGAGGTGGTTGGTTATGTCTAAGAAGTTGCCATGATTGTGGCCCTTGTGTGCTCTATTGTCTATATTAATATGTAAGCAGAACCTGCTACAGTTATGTATGTAGAAATATCCACCACCAAACCAATACCTGCAGGTGGATGTGTTCCCTAACGCCATCCCACACCTCTTTGCATATTCACCTACCTATGTATCCACTTGTGAATTAGTGTTTGTTGATACTATTGTTGCCTAATTGTGTGTGCTATAGTAATTACCATTGTTGCCCTTTGTTCTTGTGTTCCTCCCATGCCTTGATCATGTTTTGCTGACTTTTCCCCATATTGTGTGTTGCCTTTCCCTTCCCCAATTTTAACACCAGTCTTCTATTTGGTAATTTTTTCCTCCCTCCTCCTCCCATTCCTGGTAACCATTAAATAACTTTTTCTCTGTATGTAAACCTTTTCTTGTTTCTTTATAATAGGGCCTCATACAGTATTTGCCCTTTCGTGATTGATTTGTGTCACTCAGCAAAATGTCCTCCAAATTCATCCATGTTGTGTGATGTTTTGTGGATTCTTCATTATTCTTTATTCTTGCATGAACCCAAAACCAAACCAAACTCAGTGCTGTGGAGTCGATATTGACTCATAGCTACCGTACAGGACAGAGTAGAACTGCCCGATAGGGTTTCCAAGGAGCAGCAGGTGGATATGAACTGCCAACCTTTTGGCTGGAACTTTTGGCTGGCAGCAGCAGCTCTTAACCACTGTGTATGTACCACAGATTTTTAATCCATTCATCTGTTGATGGGCACATCTTTTTGCTACCGTGACTAATACTGCAATGAGCAAGGGTGTGCCTAGATCTATTCATGTCACAGCTTTCATTTCTTTCAGGTATATACTTAGGATTAAGGTTGCTGGGTCATATAGTGTTTCTATTTTGAGCTTTTAAAGGAAACACCATACCATTTTCCATAGTGTCAGTGCCATTTTACATCGCCACCAGCAGTGTATTAGAGTTCCAATATCTCCACAACCTCTACAACATTTTTTTTCTGTTTTTTTGATTAGTGCCAGTAATATCGGGGTGAGATGGTATCTTATTGTAGTTTTGATTTGCATCTCTCTAATGACTAGTGGAGCCCTGGTGGCACAGTGGTTAAGAGCTCAGCTGCTAACCAACCAAATGGCTGGCTTTTCAAATCTACAAGCTACTGCTTGGAAACTCTATGAGGCAGTTCTACTCTGTCCTACAGGGTTGCCATTAGTCAGAATTGATACAACGGCAATGGGTTTTAACGGCTAATGAAGTCCTGGTGGCATTGCAGTTAAAGAACTCGGCTGCTGACCAAAAGGTCAGCGGTTTAAATCTACCAGCTGCTACTTAGAAACACTATGTGAGTGTTGTACTCTGTCCTGTAGGCTCACTATGAGTCTGAATCAACTCAAGCACAAGTTTAGTTTTTTGGCTTTTGGTAATGGCTAATGATCATGAGCACTCCTTGTGTTTGTTAGCGTCTGAATGTCTTCTCTGGTAAAGTATCTGTTCATATCCTTTGCCCATTTTTTAGTTGGATTGTTTGTCTTTTTGTTGTTGAGGTGTTGAAGTTTTCTATAAATTTTAGAGATTAGACCCTTGTCAGATATGTCATAGCCAAACAATTTTTCCCAGTCCATAGGTTCTAGTTTTATTCTTTTGGAGAAGTCTTTCAATAGGCATAAGTGTTTAGTTTTTAGGAGGTCCCATTTATCCAGTTTACCTTCTGGTGTTTGTGCATTTTTAGTTATGTTTGGTATTCTATTTATACCATGTGTTAGGGCCTCTAGCATTGTCTCTATCTTTAGTTCCATGATCTTTATAGTTTTAGGTTTTATAGTTAGGTCTTTGAAACACTTTGAGTTGGTTTTTGTGTATTGTGTGAGGTATGGGCCCTGTTTCACTTTTTTTACAGATGGATATCCAGTTATGACAGCACCATTTGTTAAAGAGACTGTCTTTTCCCCATTTAATGGACTTTGGCCCTTTGTCAAAGATCAGCTATAAATCTGGGTTCTCAATTCTGTTCGATTGGTCTATGAGTCTTTTGTTATACCAAACCAGTTTTTTTTGACTACTGTGGCTGTATAGTAGGTTCTGAAATCAGAACCTACTTTGTTCTTCTTCTTCAATAATACTTTACTTATCTGGGACCTCTTTCCTTTCCATTTAAAGTTGGAGATTAGTTTTTCCATCTTGTTAAAGGACGCTGTTGAAATTTGGATCATGATCACTTTGGGTAGTATTGTAGATTGCTTTGGATAGTACTGGCATTTTCACAATGTTGAGTCTTCCAGTCCATTATCAAGGTTATGTTTTTCGGTTTATGTAAGTCTGTTTTGGTTTCTTGCAGTAGTGTTTTCTAGATTTCTTTGTATAGGTCTTTTATGTCTGTGGTTAGATTTATTCCTAAAATATTTTATTTTTTAGGGGGCTATTGTAAATGGTATTGTTTTCCTGATTTCCTTTTCGAGGTTCTCTCTGTTCATATTTAGGAATTCACCTGATTTTTTATGTTGAGCTTGTATCCTGCTGCTTTGCTGAATCCTTCTATTAGTTCCAGTAACTTTCTTGTGGAATCTTTGAGGTTTTCTATGTATAGGATCATATCATCTGTCAACAGGGATATTTTTACTTCTTTCTTACCAATTTGGATGCCTTTTATTTCTTTTTCTTGTCTTATTGCTCTAGCTAGGACTTCCAGCACAATGTTGAATAAGAATGGTGATAAAGGGCATTCTCATTCCTGTTCTCACAGGGAATGCTTTCAGTTTCTCTGCCTTGAGAATAATGTTGGCTGTTGGCCTTGTATAAATGCCCTTTATTATGTTGAGGAATTTCCCTTCTATTCCTATTTTTCTGTGTTTTTTTTCTTTAGGAATGGGTTTTGGACTTTATCAAATGCCTTTTCAGCATCAATTGAGATAATCATGTGGTTCTTTTATTTTATTTATGTGATGGATTACATCAATTGATTTTCTAATGTTGAACCATCGCTAAGACATGGTATGAATCCCACTTGGTTGTGTTGTATTATTTTTTTGATATGCTTTTGCATTGTGTTGGATAGAATTTTGTTGAGAATTTTCTGTGTCCATAAGGGATATTTGTCTGTGATTTTTCTTTTTTTGTGGTGTCTTTGCCTGGCTTTGGTATCAGGGTTATGTTGGCTTCATAGGATGAGTTTGGGAATATTCCTTCCTTTTCTATACTCTGAAACAGTTTAGTTTGACTAGTATTTGTGTGAGCTCTTCTCTGAATGTTTGGTAGAATTCTCCAGGGAAATGGTCCAGGGCAATGCTTTTTTTGTTGGGAGTTTTTTTTTTAATTGCCTCTTCTTTTTTTACGGGTCTGTTCCATTTTTCTACCTCAGTTTGTGTTAGTTTAGGTAAGTAGTGTGTCTCTGGAAATTTGTCCATTTCCTCTAGGTTTTCAAATATATTCCAATTTTTCATAATATTCTGGTATGATATTTTTCGTTTCAGTTGGTTCTGTTGGAATATAACTCATCTCATTTCTTTTTTGGTTTGTTCGCTTCCTTTCCTGTTTTTCTTTTGTCTGTTTTGCCAGTGGTTTGTCGATTTTTTTTTTGATCCTTTCAGAGAACCAACTTCTGGTCTTCCTCACTCTTTCCCTTGTTTTTCTATTCCCTATTTCATTTTTTCCTGCTCTAATATTTATTATCTCCTTTCTTCTAGTGACTTGGGCTTCTTTTGCTGCTCTGTTTCTATTTCTCTGAGTTGTAGGGTTACTGTTTTGATTTTGACCCTGTCTTCTTTTCTGATATGTGCTTTTATTGCTATAAATTGACTTCCGAGCATATTTTGGCTATGTCCCAAAGATTTTGGTAAGATGTGTTTTCATTCTCATTTGATTTTAGGATTTTTTTTTTTTTTTCCATCTTTGATTTCTTCTATTATTCAGTTTCCTTTTTTTTTTTTTTTTTTCCTTGCTATCCCTGTTACCAATTTCTACTTTTATGGTATTGTGATCAAAGAAAAGCTTTGTGTTGTTTTAACGCTCTGGATTTTTTTAAGTTTGCTTTGTGGCCTAAAATGTGGTCTATTCTGGGGAATGTTCCATGTGCATTGGAAAAGCATGCATACTTTGCTGCTGTTTGATGGAGTGTTCTGTATATGTCTATGAGCTCTAGTTGGTTGACTGGGGCATTTAGATCTTCTGTATCTTTGAGTTTCTTCTAGATGTTCTGTCCTTCACTAAAAGTGGTATGTTCAAGTTTCCTACAATTATTGTGAAACTGTTTCTCTTTTCAGTGCTGTTAGAGTTCATTTCCTGTATTCTGGAGCCCTGTCATTGGGTGCATATATATTTATTAAAGTTATGTTCTCCTGGTGGTTTGACCCTTTAAACATTATATAATGTCCTTCCTTACCTTTTGTGGTGGATTTTCTTTTAAAGCCTATTTTATGAGAGATTAATATTGCCACTACTGCTCTTTTTAGTTATTGTTTGCTTGATATATTTTTTCCATTCTTTGTGTTTCAGTTTATGTCTTTATGTCTAAGGTGTGTCTTTTATAGACAGCAGATTGATGAGTCATTTTTTTTTATCCATTTTGCCACTCTCTGTCTCTTGTACTTTTAAGCCATTTACATTCAGTGTGGTTATCAATAGGTATGAATATACTGCTGTCATTTTGTTTTAATTTTTTTTAGTGGTATTAACCTTTTCTTTGTTCCTGTTAATTTTCTGTGCTGAGTTCTCTGTGTTTGTGGATTTTCTTTTCATTTTTTTCTTTGTTGTTGAATTGTGTTTACTGAGTATCTATGTTTTTCTTTTTTTTTATTTTGATGAGTTTGTTAAGTTTCTTTGTGGTTACCTTGAATTTGCCTTTATCTTCTTAAGTTTAAAGCAGTAATTTATTTCTTGATAATGACTTGACTTCCTAAACCATCTTAAAGTTCTATAATTATACCTTTTTATCCCCTTCTTTTTTGTTTTAATGTTGTCATCATTTACAGATTAGTATCCTGGCTTCCGGTTTTCAGTCTTTTAGTTTTGCTTCATTTTTGAGAATTTTTTTTATCTGGGCTGGTATTTTGCTGATGCTGTCCTGTGTCCTAATCCCAGACTTTGTTTGATATTGTTGGTCTCTATCTGAAGAACTCCCTTTAATACTTCTTGTAAATTTAATCTGTTTTTTACATATTCCCTTAATTTCTCTTTTTCTCAGAATGTCCTAATTTCACCATTGTATTTGACAGAAAATTTTACTGGATATTTAATTTTTGGTTGGCACTTTTTTTTTTCTTTCAAGGTTTTATATAAGTCACCCCATTGCCTTCTGGCCCGCATGGTTTCTGCTGAGTAGTCAGAGCTTAGTTTTATTGGTTCTGATTCCTAGATGACTTTTTGTTTTTTCCTAGCTGCTTTCAGAATTCTTTGTCTTTGATTTTGCCAAGTTTGATTATGATATGCCTTGGTGACTCTTTTTGGGTGTCTAACCCTGGTGGCATAGAGGTTGAAAGCTATGGCTGCTAACCAAAAGGTTGACAGTTTGAATCCACCAGACGCTCCTTGGAAACTCTATGGGGCAGTTCTCATCTGTCCTGTAGGGTCGATATGAGTCAGAATTGACTCTATGGAAATGGGTTTTTGAGTTTATCCTGTATGGAGTTCGCTGAGCTTTTTCAATGAATATCTTATCATCTTTCATGGTATTACAGATGTTTTTCTGCCAGCAAATCTTTGACAATTCTTTCTGTGCTTTCCATTGCTTCCCCCTGTTCTGGAACCCCAATCATGTGCAGATTTTTCCCCTCGATTGTGTCCCAAATAATTCTTATACTTTTTAAATTTTTTTATTCTTTTTTCTGATTCTTCCTCAAATTGGTGTAAAGGTATTTGCCTAAAAATTTGCTTTATTCTGTGTTCCACTGTTCCAATTCTGCTCTTGTATCCTTACATTGAGTCATCTATTTCTGAAATTTTATTGTTAATCATTTGGATTTCTGGTTGCTGTTTTGTATGATTTTTAATTGTCTACTTATTCAGTCATTTTGTTATTACATAATTTGCCTGAATTCTTCAATTGCTTTGTGTTTTCCTTGATTTTAGTCTATGTTTTCCTTGGTTTTGTCTATGTTTTCCTTGATTTTCTTTGTGTATCTCTTGAAGAGGCCTACATATTAGTATTTTGAATTCCTTATCAGATAGTTCCATTGCCATTTCTTCCTCCATAAGGTTTTCTAGCTCTTTATTTTGGTTACTTGTGGAGACATCCTGTTCTGCTCTTTTGTATGATTTGATATTGTCTGTTGTCTCCAAGGAATCAATAATTTATTATATTAGTTTATTTATTGTATGCTTGTTTGCTGCATCCTGAACTTTTGTTACATCAAACAAAAACAAAATAAAACTTCAGGATGCAGCAAACAAACACACAGTAAATCTATTTTCTGAAAAAAAATTTTGCTGAATTTGAATTATTTCTTTCTTAAATGTGTAATGAAATTCATCAAAGAATCCTTCTGGGCCTAGAGTTTTCATTGTGGAAAAGATTTTAATTACAAATTTAATATCTTTAACAGATATAGGTTTCTTCATCCTTTCAAGGCCGAATTATTTCCTGCTTTGAACTTTTTGGTTGGTAATATAGATTTTGAGAAATATGTGGATATATGGAAGACAGCTTCCTGGCCAACTGACTGGAAGAGATCCATATTTATGCCTATTCCCAAGAAAGGTGATCCAACTGAATGTGGAAATTACAGAACAATATCATTAATAGCACACACAAGCAAAATTTTGCTGAAGATCATTCAAAAACGGCTGCAGCAGTATATCAACAGGGAACTGCCAGAAATTCAGGCCAGTTTCAGAAGAGGATGTGGAACCAGGGATATCATTGCTGATGTCAGAGGGATCCTGGCTGAAAGCAGAGAATACCAGAAGAATGTTTACCTGTGTTTTATTGACTATGCAAAGGCGTTCGACTGTGTGGATCATAATAAATTATGAATAACATTGTAAAGAGTGGGAATTCCAGAACACCTAATTGTGCTCATGAGGAAACTTTACATAGATCAAGAGGCAGTTGTTCGGACAGAAGAAGGAGATGCTGAGTGTTTTAACGTCAGGAAAGGTGTGCGTAAGTGTCGTGTTCTTTCACCATACCTATTCAATCTGCGTGCTGAGCAAATCATCCGAGAAGGTGGACTATATGAAGAAGACCAGAGCATAAGGGTTGGAGGAAGACTCATTAACAACCTACATTATGCAGATGACACAACCTTACTTGCTGAAAGTGAAAAGGACTTGCTAATGAAGATCAAAGACCACAGTCTTCAGTATGGATTGTACCTTAACATAAAGAAAACAAAAATCTTCACAACTGGAACAATGAGCAACATCATGATAAATGGAGAGAAGATTGAAATTGTCAAGGATTTCATTTTACTTGGATCCACAATCAACAGCCATGGAAGCAGCAGTCAAGAAATCAAAAGACACATTGCATTGGGTAAATCTGCTGCAAAGGACCTCTTTAAAGTGTTGAACAGCAAAGATGTCACCTTGAAGATTAAGGTGCACCTGACCCAGGCCATGGTATTTTCAATAGCATCATATACATGTGAAAGCTGGACAATGAATAAGGAAGACCAAAGAAGAATTGACACATTTGAATTGTGGCATTGGTGAAGAATATTGAATATACCGTGGACTGTCAAAAGAATGAACAAATCTTTCTTAGACGAAGTACAACCAGAATACTCCTTTGAAGCAAGGATGGTGAGACTGCATCTTACACACTTTGGACATGTTGTCAGGAGGGATCAGTCCCTGGAGAAGGACATCATGCTTGGCGAAGGACAGGGTCAGCGGAAAAGAGGAAGACCCTCAACGAGGTGGATTGACATAGTGGCTACAACAGAGAGGTCAAGCATAACAATGATTGTAAGGATGGCGCAGGACTGGGTAGTGTTTGATTCTGTCTTCCATAGGGTCGCTATGAGTCAACTGGCTCGATGGCAGCTACCAACAACAACACACGAAAATACATGATCTGTGGGAGCCCACGTAGCCCACCAATCTTGGGTAGCAGGCTTTATTGTGGGGCACGTTCCATTTGTGTACATGGGGCACCCCTAGTTTTGCCCAATACCCCAGTTATTTTGCTTCAATGAGCATTTCTTTCAGCTTCCCTTATTACACAAGTGCCCAATGTAGGGAAGCAAATACTTTCAGTGGGAAAAGTATACTCCCAAAGAATTTGAGAAGAATAAAAAGTGGGTGGGATACCGTATGTTCCATGAGTCACAAAAGGGTTAAGATTGTTTTCATTTCTTTTTATGTTAGGGTTGATAATTTATGTCTTTAAAGGTACTTGTAACTTTTATGCAGGCTGACAAGGAACATCTAAGATGTCAAATGTATATACTAAGATCTGTAGTGATGACACTTCTTGCTTTCCTGAGTTTGACAGTTTGTATTTTCTCCATTTTTTTTTTTTTTTTGAATCAGTCTAGGGGTTATAAATTTCATTAGTCATTTCAATAAAAAAAATTTGGTTTTGTTTTATTGACTATGCAAAGGTGTTTGTGTGGATCATAAAAAATTATGGATAACATTTCCAAAGAATGGGAATTCCAGAAAACTTAATTGTGTTCATGAAGAATCTGTACCTAGATCAAGAGGAAGTTTTTCAAACAGAACAAAGGGATAATAAGTGGTTTAAAATCAGGTCAAGTGTGGATCAGCATTGTAGTCTTTCACCACACTTATTAATCTGTATGCGGAGCAAATAATCTGAGAAGCTGGACTTTATGAAAAAGAATGTGGCATCAAGATTAGAGGAAGACACATTAACAACCTGTGGTAAGCAGACGACACAACCTTGCTTGCTGAAAGCAAAGAGGACTTGAAGCACTTGCTGATGAAAATCAAAGACCACAGCCTTCAGTATGGATTTCATTTCAACATAAAGAAAATAAAAATCTTCACAACTGGGCCAACAAATAACATCATGATAAACGGAAAAGATTGAAGTTGTGAAGGATTTCATTTTACCTGGATTCACAATCAACACCATGGACACAGCAGTCAAGAAACAAACTATGTATAAAAAAACCCCTGCTTGCCATTAAGTCGATTCCAATGTATATCACTGGGCAAATTTTCTGCAAAAGACCTCTTTAAAGTATTAAAAAGCAAAAATTTCTCTTTGAGGACTGATCCAAGCCATGATATTTTCAATTGCCTCATATACATGTGAAAGCTGAACAATGAATAAGGAAGACCAGAGAAGAATTGATTCCTTTGATTTATCTTTTTGGAGAATAATATTGAATATACCACGGACTTCGTAAGAATGAACAAATCTGTCTTGGACAAAGTACATCCAGAATATTCCTTAGAAGTGAGGGTGATAAAACTTCATCTTATGTACTTTGAATATGTTATCAGGAGGAATCAGTCCCTGGAAAAGAACATGCTTGGTAAAATAGAGGGTCAGTGACAAAGAGGAATTCTCTCGATAAGATGGATTGACACGGTGTCTGCAACAATGAGCTCAAACATAACTATTGTGAGGATGGTGTAGGACCAGCCGTGTTTCGGTCTGTTGTACATAGGATCACTATGATTTGAACTGATTCAATGGCACCTAACAACCATAACATTGTTCTTTCTTTTTAGAGAATTTTCTAATTTTTTGTGTGTTTCTTCTTTAACCCATGGGTTATTTTCTCATATGTGGCATAATTTTTATATACTTTGGGAAATTTCCCAGATCTAGATAACTTACTATTTATTTTCAAGTTAATATTTGTGTGGCTGAAGAATATACTTTATATAATTTCAATCATTTTGTACTTGAGACTTATTTTATGGTTCAACACGTGGTCTATAATCAATGTTGCATGTGTACTTGAAAATAATATGTATTGAGTATAGCACACCCGTTGTCACTGAGTCAACTCTGACTCATTGCAACCCTGTAGGACAGAGTAGAACTGCTCCGTAAGGTTCCCAAGGAGCAGCTGGTGGATTTGAACTGCCAAACTTTTGGTTAGCAGCTGCAATGCACCGGAGCTCTTAAACACTGCACCACCAGGTCACCTGTATTGGATATGTTTATAAATATCAATTAGTTTAAGTTGGGGGTTAGTATCTTTCAAATCTGAGTGCATACACATTTGGGATATTTATGTTTTCTTCATGAGTTGATTCTCTTATCAGTTCGAAATATGCCTCTTTATCTTCAGTGTTGTTCTTTGCCTAGAAGCCTTCTTTGTCTGATAGTAATAAAGCCACACAGAATTTATTATATTTAGTGTCTGTATATGGACTATCTTTTCCCACTCCCTTACTTTCAACGCTTTGCATTAGTGTGTCTTTATATTTACCATGTTCTTGTCAACAGTATCTATCAGGCCTTGCTTTCAGTCTACCTTCTAATAATGTTACTTTTCATAAAATTTACAACAGTATAATCTCACTTTTAGTGCCCCCATTGCATTATATTTTACTTATACATACACTATAAACCCTAAATAAGTTGTTATTATTTTTGTTTTAAACAATGAAAAAAAAATTAAAGATATGTAGATATGGATATATAGGTGTTTTAAGATGTAAGAAAAGTATTTTACATTTACTGAAATATTTTCTGTTTCTGATGCTCATCATTCCTTCATGTGGATCCAGGTTTCCATCTGTTTTTATTTCCTTTCTGTCTTCTTTTAACATGTCTTATAGTGTAGCTCATAGGAGCCCTGGTGGCACAATGGTTAATTGCTCAGCTGAGAACTGAAAGGCCAGCAGTTCAAAGCCACCAGCTACTCTGAGGGAGAAAAGTCCTGGTGATCTGCTTCTATAAAGATTTCAGCCCAGGAAACCCTATGGGGCAATTCTACTCTGTCACGTTGGGCTGCTAGGAGGAACTGACTCAATAACACACAACCACAACAACATGGAAACAAATTCAGGTTTTTGGTAGTCTGAAAGGTATTTCTTTCTCTCTCTCTCTCTCTTTTTTTTAAAGAAGGATGCTTTTGCTGATTATAAACTCTAATATTCTTTTACGGCACGTAAAGGTACAGGTCCCTTTTTTTCTGGTGAGAAGTCAGGTATTCATATCATTGGTCTCATTTATGTAATGTATCATTTATTCTTAGGTTGATTTTAAAGTCCGTTCTTTTTCTTTGGTTTTCAGTAGTTTGTCTATGACTTGCCTGGTTGTGGTTTCCTTTGTATTCTGCTTTGGTTTTATTGAGCTTTTAACATATATATATATATGTTAATTTTGAAAAGTTCAAGGAGCCCTGGTGGCACAATGGTTAAAGTGATAGACTGCTAATTGAGAGGTCGGTGGGTTCCAAAGCACCAGTGGTTCTGCAGGAGAAAGATGTGGCAGTCTGCTTCTGTAGATATTTACAGTCTTGGGAACCCATTGGGGTCACTATGAGTCAGAATTGACTCAACAGCAGTGGGTTCGTTTTTGGTTTTTGTTTTGTTTTTGGTGTTCTCACCCAATTTCTCATCAAGTATTTCTTCTTCTCTTTTCTCTTTTTCCTCTCCTTCTGAAACTTCTAATACGTGAATGTGCGCTGTTTCGTTTGACTTACAAATCCTGCATGCTTTTTCTTTTTTATGTTCCAGTTTGGATATTTTCTGTTGTCCTCACTTTAAGTGAACTAATCTTTTCCACTGTGCTCAGTTATTAAGCCTATCTAATGAATTCTTTCTGATCACACTTTTACAATCCCATTTTGGTTTTTTTCTCAGAGTTCCCATCTCACCACTAAAATTCCGTCTATTCATATAGGAAGCCCATCTTTGTTATTAAATCCATTAGCATTTTTATTGTAATTATTTTATACCTTTCTTTGATAATTCCAGCATCTGAACACTGGCATGATTCTAGAGATGTCCTTGAGTTCCACAGAGAAGTCATAGCTTATAAACCACAGGAATTCTGTTTCTAGTTTCTAGCTGTCAATTCTTTGGATTGCTACCAGCTTTTTGCATTATAGATAATTTCTCTTTGCCCTGCTGGTCTTTCCTTAGTCTGGAAAGATTGCTCCATTGCAGCCCCAGCTCCTCTTCTCTGCTATAGGCATCTGAAAGTACCTGCCCTAAGTTTCAGGATGCCCTACATACTTCAGCTCTTAAGTTCTGCTGCCAGCCTTTAGTGTATTGAACATGAACTCGATGAAGATCTATGGAAGAGTTGTTGGGTGGGCGCAGACCTCTGGGAGGTCTCCTTTAAATTATAATCTGTTATACCATTCCACCCATGATCATTAGATATTTATAGAAGTTTTGACTGATTTCTCCTTCTACTCATCAAACACCGATTCCTTCTCCTCCTTCTAAATCACCAGAAATGAGAACACGCATATGTCTCTTCTGTCCTCTGAAGGGCTTGTCAGTTTTTGGAATTTAGCTCAATTATGGTTCTTGCCTCCTCAGCGCTGGTGGATTAAAAATAACAACAACAACAACAACAAAACAATGGTCATTTAATAGCTTATTGATCTTGTTTTGGTTGTCATACCAAAAGCAAGTGTCTTTTGTGACTTCAAAATCAGAAAATGATATCCGCCAAAATATAGTTTTAAAAGTATTGCTAATAAGAAAAGGGACACTTCCAAATGCCATTGGGAGGCCTATTGTGGCAAAGTTTATTAGTGCATTAAATGTGTCAGTACAGAAGTAGCCTGGCTGAAATCTAAAAAGAGGAAATTTAAGAAGTTGGTGTCACTGATATTATCTTGGAGATAGAGAGACAAGGCAGGCTTGTCAACTAAGAAGCTCACAAAGAGCAGACAATTTGCTGAATTCATTAATCTATTCATTGGTATATTTATTAATTTGATGAATCTTTCATTAAATATTGATTGAGGTGTTTTTACATGGAGTTTTGTTGGAGAGAGGCATATCAAAAATAGAAGAGAATACATTTCTGCACATGAAGGTACAAGTGCTCAATGAATATTAACTATTTTTACTACTAATATTACTGATAAGGTCCATGAGGATGTCATAAACTAGGATTGCAGAGAGCTTCTGGAGAAATCATTGAATCACTTTGTTGACAGGAAATTGAGAGTCAAGTTGGTGCTGATTAAGCAAGCAGTTAGTGTTAGAACCCTGGGTTAGACTGAAATTCTGAAGAAGGGAGTAGAATTGAAATAGATGGAAACTGTATGCAGTGGCTAGATGATTGTCCTAAGAAATGCAAAATCAATGTCATAATGTCTTGTAACAGGCAAGGACAGGTAAGGAAGTGGGTGAGGATTGTCAAGGAGGAGAAAAACTTGACTTGCAAAATTATAGAGAACTTGGCCAGAACTACAAGGCAATAATACGAATGCATAAGACTCAAATGTTGGCTTGTGCTCTGATTGGTGGCATGTTCTAAGAGTGGGGAGGTTTTAGAAGTTAGCATTTATAGACTTTAAAAGCTCCTGCCTCTTGGAGAAAGTAATTTTCCTAAACTTTTTAAAAGGAAGAAGTAAATTTGTCTAGCTAACATAAATATTTCATTTCAATGAAATTAAAAAACAATACTCTGCATATAAAAATGCTAGGCACTAGGACAAAATTTCTGCTTTCAAGGATCTCATATATTGATAGGAGAAGAAATCATATATATATAAATAAATTGTGATACACAATATTAGATTCAATTCCCTTAGGTAGACTAATTCTATAGTTGAAATGATTGCATCAAGCTATTGTAATTTGATGGAATCATTGATTACATATTTATCATTTCAGCAAACATTTATCCAATGCCTATTATGTCCTCGTGGGGTATTGTCAATACCATTGTTGTTGTTAGTTGCTGTCCAGTTGCTCCCAATTCATGGCAACCTCGTGCACAATGGAATGAAATGCTGCTCAGTCCTGCGCCATACCCATGATTGGTTACCATTGTGATCCACAGGGTTTTCAGAAATAAGAGTGTAACCCTTTCTTCCTAGTCTGTCTTAGTCTGGAAGCTCTGGTGAAACCTGTTCAGCATCATAGTAACAGGGAAGCCTCCACTCAGGGATGTCTGCATACCAGGTGTATTGGCTGGACTTGAACTCAGGTCTTTCTTACAGAAGGGAAAGAATTTTACCACTGAACCATTGCTGCCTTCACTACCAATATCATACAAGTCCCTCAGTCTGAATCTACATTCATGTGGTAGCTTTTTGACATTCCATTTTTGTTGTTGTTGTTGTTCGGAAGAGAACATGCTAACCAGCTCATGTGAGTACTGTGATCTACTTGGCAATTACATATTTTCAGAGGAAATAAATATGTTGCCATGTAGTGATTTTATTCACAACCTTATGAATTATTGTAAATTATTTTAGTTTGATTATTATGTTTTTTGTTATTGTGTGCCATTAAGTCAATTCCTACTCATAGTGACCCTATAGGTCAAAGTAGCACTTCCCTATAGGGTTTCCTAGGCTGTAATCTTTACAGGAGCAGATTGCCAGGTCTTTTCTCCTACAGAACAGCTGGTGGATTTGAACCACTGACCTTTTGGTTAGCAGTCAAGTCCTTAAGCATTGCACCACCAGGGCTAAAATCAAGCTTCCAAGTGTGCAAAACTGAAAACTAGCTGTTGAAGAAAAAGCATCCCCACCTCAGTGTTCGTACTATGTGTAGATCAGCCTAAATTAATCCACCCAAGCCCTATTTCCATATCTCACATGCAAATGCTTTTATGTGGAACATTACTCACTGCATTTCCATTTATTTAGTGAAACAAATTGCTTGTGAAATCAATTTTTGTATAACATGATCTGAAAATGCTTTCCTTTTTCATTGGGAAAACTAAAAATTGAACATTACTAGTTGTTTGTAGGAGATTAGATTTAGTTGCCTAGCAAATTTGTACTTAGAAAAGATTTAAGGTGTATGAAAGGAGGTTTAAGGGATGTTAGAAACAGAAAGGAAAATCTGGGAAATTTTTGAGTTGTGTATTATTTTTCTCTATTAAAAAAACTTTCACAAGATAGATTTCACTAGGAAACTAAAGAAAAACACCCACGTTCTATTTGACTCAGGCTGCGGGGACACTAAGGAAAGAAACAGAAAATGTACTTTATCTTTTGAAGTACTAAAAAATACTGAACATAAAAAAATGATAAGAGAGATAAAGTAGAGCTACTGTCTTATCAAAAAACACTTCTTGTGGCTTCAGAGCAATCTGAGAAGGTCAGTGCCTATCGTTCTCACTGACCGCAAGGTAAGAGAAGACTGACTCTAATTGTGAGATTAAATGAACATATGGCCAGTAACTTTAGAGGAAGATGACTTAGATTTCTTAGAAAGATCATTTTTATCAAAAGCGGTGAAGGAATAGGGAGCAAAATTGAGAACTACTTTTTCTTTTGCCTGAAGCTAATTGGCTTATAAACAGAGTTTTAATATTTGTGTATGTGTATATGACCCTGTCCTCTAGGGTTGCTATGGGTCAGAATCGACTCCACGGAAATGCGTTTGGTTTTTTGGTCTTGGTATATGATTCAATTGTTTAAATTTTTCTTGGGCTCTAGTTGTATTTTCTGAAAGTGATTAGCAGATTTTAAAAACCATTTAAGAAGCCTACCTTTTTTCTGTTACAAATATACATCAATGACATTTTTATTCCCTTAGTTTTCATAGCTATATTAAAACTTCAGGCTCAGGTGTCAGATTCAGCCCTGAGTCTGAATTTAACTGACCTTCCCGTTTTTGAAGGCTACTGCAGCCCAGAAGATAATTTTGGGGAGACTGGCTTTTTAAATTTTCTTAATAATAGTAAAACCTTTCTAAAGATTAGTAATTAGACATATGAAGCACTCTAAAGAATTGTAAATCAGTTAAATGAGCATTTAAAAATACAGTAGATAACAAATGCTTACCATTGGAGGTCACATCCAAGTGAAGGGCTAAGTCTTAACAGCCAACTTAGAATCCAAACATACAGAGCCTCTGATTCACAGAGTGAATAGAGCAAATGGATGTACCTTTTTTCCCTTCCCAATTCAATTGAAATACCAGAGATGTTTCACAGGAAAAAAACCCATAGCCACATTGCTATCAGCAGAATTGAAATTGTGAATAGCTTCAGAGAATAGGTTGTGATTGACAGATAATAGAGAGTAGGAGGAGTTATAGGGAGCTCAACACAGTCAAAGAAGATGTCTTGGCTGTGCTGGGAGAGGTTCCAAGTTAACCATTAACAGGCACAGAGAGTGGCAGGGGGCTGTGAAGCAGAATTAGAATAATTATCTAAAAGTCTGACTGTAGACTAAAAGGGCCAATGTAGCTCTGTTCAGCCTCCCTACAGAGACTGACAGTGGCAGCATTTATTGCCTAGCTAAAGCCCAAGGACTTCTTCCTAAAGAAACTAAATGACAGGATGGGCTAGCATATCCAGTGTGACTTTTGTCAACTGAGACAAGCAGAGCTGACTTGTAGGTAAAGAAAAGCTCTACAACCATACAGAGGAAATTTTAAAGAAAAAACTTCTATGACCAGGAGAAAAATACACAGAAGTGCTCCATTCCCAGAGTAATATTCTTGTTATTTTGACATTGGAGCAGCCTGCCTGCATACCCCCTGCCCACACACTCCAAAATGATGCATACCCGTTGACATATTCTTGCCTATTTCCACAAAGAAGGAAAGCAGCAGGAAAAGGTCTTGTGGGGAAATAGAACCTAGACAGAGGGTATGACATCTACCAGGATTCATTAATTAAGTCCTTTATTCATAAATATGAATCACCAACTAAAGTTCAGAAAGTTTAAGAAAGCTGACAACGTAAATGCAAAGAAACAACCTAAAGAAACAGATCAACTGATTCCAGAGGAAACAAGGAATTCAATGAATATAAGAGAATTTGAAGCATATTCTGATTTGAGTGGATGCCACTTAAAAAAGAAAGAAAGGCAGGAAAATCAGTCTGCTTATTCAAAACAAGTAATGATTTTTGGAATTAAAAAAAAAATTTTTTTTGAAAGTTAAAAAGGAAATCAAAAGAAAGCCTAAATACCAAATTCATGATCCATTTTAAATACTAGGTTGATAAACTCACAAAACATATGGAAAATATGAGTAAAGTAGTAATGAGGCATTGAAAACCAATTCAGGAGGTCCAATACCTTTCAAGTAGTTTTAGAAAAAGCACCAGAACCATTGCAATGTAGAAATGATTTAGCATTACAAAAAGAAGAAAATTTTTCTTAGTCAAAGAAAAACAGAGAAATTTTTCAGTCTGAAAGAGCCACCTAACTGGTGACATTTCAGAACTCAAAGAATAATGAGTTGTTGTTAGTTGCTGTAGACCCCATGTGTGCAGAGTAGAAACCCCATAGGGTTTTCGCAGCTGTGACCTTTCAGAAGCAGACCTCCTGGACTGTCTTCTGAGG
The DNA here is from genome assembly GCF_030014295.1 of Loxodonta africana. NCBI lineage: Eukaryota > Metazoa > Chordata > Mammalia > Proboscidea > Elephantidae > Loxodonta > Loxodonta africana. Next base: position 143,249,928 of record NC_087342.1, on the reverse strand, counting down.
CACCTCTAGTTAGGTTTGAACAGTCAACCTTTTGGCTAGTAGTTGAGCACTGAACTGTTTGTATCACTGCCCCCAAAATTTCCAGAGTGGAGGAAAAACAGGTTACTGGAGGGGAACCAAAGAAAAGAAAAGCAGTGGTCCCTGGCTGTGAGCAGTTGATGGGTTGAAAAATCAGCCATTGAAAACCCTGTGGAGCACAGTTCTACTCTGACATACATGTGGTTGTCATGAGTTGGAATTTACTCAAAGGCAACTGGTACTTGTATGTAGCTTAAATAAATAAATTTTTTTAGTTCTTTAGTTAAATACAAAAACCAGGCAGGTTGAAGTTTTTATATTTTTCAGGGAACTAAAAAAAAAAAACAAAAAAACAAAGATAAGATTAGCAACTCTTTATGGGAGTATGCTCACTCTTGTGCCAGGGACTTTAGTACATAATATTAATGATTTCATTACTTAGATGACATGATTTTGTCACTGGAGGAATGCGATCAATTGAGACTCCTCAACGAGAAATGATATCTTCTCTAAATTAGATATTTGAATTATAAGGCTGTCTATTTATGTCAAAACAGGAGAGATAAAGCAGAGACCTCTAGTATGAGAAGGCTTAAAGGATACTGCGATGCAGTTGTGGTAATTCTGAAAGCCTAACTTGGCGCTCGAATGTTTATGAGAAAAGAAAAAAAAAAAGAGGATAAAACCTGAAAACAGTATGTTGTGCTTTTTCAAGGACCATGGATCTCCATAAATTATTTTCAGGTAAAGATGGTTTAAACTGGTGACACAAAGCAGTGACAAATCTATTAGTGAGTCAATAAATTGATGAACAAGCTTAATTGAGTACGTCATGTATACAGCACTACACACTGGCTATTTTAAGGAAGGCATTATCAATATCAATGCCTACCTTTGGGAATAAATTGCTGACATTTAGAGTTTCCAAAATGAAGTCAAGCCTGTTTTGACATTTCCCTGTAAGAAAGAAATTCTGTTCAAATTTTTATAATCATAATATTGGAAATCAAAGTTTACTTTTTAAATAGTTTATATTTTAATAATGCAATTTCATTTTATAATGCTACTTGTTCATATATATGTATATATATGTGTGTGTATACATATATATATCTCAAACCAGTTGCCATCAAGTGGCTTCCAACTCACTTGTTTTAGAGTAGAACCTCATGTGTTGTAGAGTAGAACTGTACTTTATAGGGTTTTCAATGGCTGTGATCTTTCAGAAGTATATCTCCAGTTCTTTCTTCTGAGGTGCTAAGCTCTCAGTTAGTAGATGAGTGCTTAACTGTTTGGACTCTCTATATATATGTATGTGTGTGTGTGTGTAATTTAAAATAAAACAGAATATTTGGGGATCATCTGTACCCAGTTAAATTGAGTTGGTTTCATTAAATTGACTTTCTTAATCTTTAACTTTGATTGTAGAGAACTGGCTTGTGATCATTCAAAAAAGAAGGAAAAGCTAGTGTTTGTGGGAAGAGATACATAGCTTAGTTCTTTAGTTCAGAAATAAGGGATATCCCTTTTGAAATCAAACGGCATTAGTCTGGCCATCAGGAAACCTCAAAATCTATCCCAGAGGCTGTTTTTGGCAAAAAGCAAGAAGGCTTGTTTAAAACGACAATAAAAGATTTGTATAAGGCATCTGATTCTGAGAAAAAGAAATGCTTAAAGGTACCAGAGGAGGGTTTGGAACCCAATCTGGAATTTTAGGAGGTCTTTTAGTTTTATTGACTCGACAGCAAAGGGTTTTAGTTTAGCTAAGGAAAATTGTTACCTTTTGAATAAGTCTTGCTCATAACTTAATTACTTGGACAGAAGCTCAATCTTTTCTTCTACTCAGAGCATTCAGGGAATCTGACCTCCTACAAAGAGCCTTGCCCAACCAATGGGAGCTGATGTTATGATTTCCTTCCCGTACACCCACCTTCTAATCTGAAATTGGCTTACAGTTTCCCCTTTTTTACAACGAGGGTGTGACCTTGATGGTCTCAGGGGCCTCTTTCATCTCTAATGGTCAATGGGTTTTTCAGTTCACTTTGTTATTTTCCCCCCACATAACCCATGTTTACTAGCATTTTAAAAATGAATATACATTATTCATTAGCCAGTATTTGTACAGCTGTATGAATGCTAGTATGTTTTTTTTGTGTCCTTATTGTCTAATTTGCTCTAGAACTGCTAGGGAAGCAAGGTCTTATTTGCTTGATCCCAGCACCCAATTCATTAAAATATTTTTTTGTAGAAAAAAAATTGTATATGTATTATATGTGTTTATAGATAGATTGATGGTGCAGTTTTCAATTTGAGAGAGACACACAAGGTATATGAATGTTGCTGTGGGAAAGTGACCAAAAGAAGACAGAAATGGAGAATGAAGAGACAGGGGACACTTATTTTTAAGTAAGATTTCTATTTTCTCGACTTTGCAGTGTTTTGATGTTTTAACCAAATATGCCAAGGTAAAGGAGGCAGAACATAAATCTTCTACCTACTAACATATTCTGAATTTATGTCATTTGTTATTTTTCCAAAGACTGAAAATTTCCAAGGATAAAGGCATTAATTAATGGCTGGCGTGACAGATGGACTAAAGAAAGAGAAGTCCTGCTACATGGGTTTTCTCTGATTTCTGTCTACCATTTTCTAGAAAACAATTATACAGGAGTACAGGGTGCCTTAAATTGAGGATATATCCATTCACAAGTGTATTAAAGCAACAGAATGTAGAATTACTCTTAATGTCCAAGTTATTTTTGAGAAATTTATCATCGCAGTACTTGAATTAAATTAAAAAGCCCATGAGTTAACACTGTACCTTTTGGAAAAAGATACTATGTCTTTTGGGATGAAAATTATGTAAGAGAACATCAAAGGGTCAGGCCTAACTAGTTTTCAGTTGTATGGTTCTTGTTCCCCTACAACTTGGCTATGCCATCTATCACCACCATGCTTGTTAAGTACGATTATAAATGTACTAATGATGCATTTGGCAATTAAGATGATAATCACCTTATTTGAAAGTTAACTCATATGACTGTCTTCCACTGTTATCATCAGCTTGACTATTGTCAGTTGCTTCAAATCTCACTTCAGGGGACACGTCATCTGTGAAGAGTTTTCTGTAAACCTCCTCTCTTTATGGGTCCTTTTCCATTCTGGGATAACTTCCAGTCATCTGGCATTTGTGTGCCATTGTACCACCTTTTCTTTCTACCCATCTGTAAGCTTTTTGAAAGCACAGCAAAGAGTCTTTGTTCAGTATTATCTGTTCCTGGTTCCAGGACATTCATTTAGAGACATGATATATAAATGACAGTTCAGATGAGTAGATAAATTCTACATGCTACCTCTATAAATACCTAATTAGCTGTAACTCTTGTACTGGGAAACCCTTAGAAATTATACCCTGGAATTCTTTATGTTTTGTTTTTCTTCTTATACTATTTTATTGACTCAAGTCCCGATCAAGATAACAGAGAAATTTACTCATTGAAAGAAGCTGACTTTTCCCATTTGGAAGTAATCTGATTACCATTAGAAGAAAATGTAGTTAAAGCTAAGAAATAGCAACAACACGATTTGAGGTATAGACATTCTCCACCATCTCACAAAATCTAACTTGGAGTCTCACAACTATGTTTCCCTAAAAAAACCCACTTATAATTCCATGTGTATTTCCATGTTGGTATCCAAAATGTCTCTGCTAGCACATCCTGCTGCCTCCATCACTAAATAATCTGGTCTGCTCAGCCTGATTATCTACTGAGGCCCTGGCCTTGGTGTTACCTTATCACCGCTCTTTCCCTATTCCCTCCCAGACCTTCCTGTGTGGCCCTGCACTGTGCTGCCCTCTGTGCTGAAAAGCTTGTTTCCTTCCTGAAATGAGTTCTTTCCCAGACACCTAGGACACTGGGGACTCCTAGACATCTACAGCAGATGCATTTGAGTTTTTTTCTAATCTGTCTGGTAATTTCTGTGCTCTTTAAGAATACCTTCTTTCATGAAAATGTCACAGCTTCTGCTGCTCTGAGACCCAGTTCTTTTTATTCTCTGCTCTGTTACTATAACCTATTGCCGCCCGGTCAATTCCAACTCACAGTGACTCTATAGGACAGAGTAGAGCTGCCCCATGGGGTTTCCAAGGCTGTAATCCTTATGGAGGTGGACTGCCACATCTTTCTCCTGAAGAACAGCTGGTGGGTTCAAACTGCCGACCTTTTGGTTAGCAACTGAGTACTTAACCACTGTACCACCAAGAGCTCCTTTATTTTACCATAGGGCAGTGCCTTTGGTCTCTATTAGATGTAGCTTATATGCATCTCAGCTACCAGGAAACATTTGTGAGAGAAATGTTATTATGTTTTTGAGAAATTTATTTGAACAGCAAACAACAATGAATACTTTAGAAGAACAAAGAATTATCAGTAATCACTGTGGGCACACTGACTGCAAGTCCTAGATTCTCTGACTCAGTTTATTTTTCAGCTATTTTATTTTACTGTCCCTCTAAGTATCTCATATTAGAGTAAATGTAGTGGTTTATTGCATAAATATGGTTACCATATAATAATGGGATATACCAATTTTGAACCTAATTTAGAAGAGAGGTAAAAATGAAGTGGTGTTGTTAGGTACTGTTGAGTCAGTTCTGACTCATAATGACCCTGTGTACAGCCATACCCATGGGCTCCACATCTGAGGATTCAACCAATCTTGGACAGAAAATACATGGGAAAAAAAAAAGTCATGTGTAGGTGTACCCTGCTTAGCTGCCTGCCATTTCACAGATCCTCAGTCTCTGTCCAGTGCTCATTGTTTGAGCATTGTTTTTGCCTGGTATCTGATGTGTGCTGTGCAGTTAGGTCTACGATAGTTGCATCCTTACTGAACATGTACAAACTTTTTTTTTCTTGTCATTATTCACTAAACAATAAAGTAGTATATAACAACTATTTACATTGCATTTGCATTGTATTAGCTATTATAAGTAATCTAGAGATGATTTAAAGTATACAGGAGGATGTGTGTAGGTTATATGCAAATATTACATCATTTTATATAAGGGACTTGAGTATCCCAGGATTTTGGTATCTACGAGGGTCCTGAAACCAATGTTCCTCGAATACTGAGGGATGACTGTACCACTGTATCACAGCATAACGAAACACTGCCCTATCCTGTTCCATCCTCTCAATTATTGCTGTGTTTATGCCCATTGTTCCAACCACTGTGTCTATCCATCTTGTCAAGGGTTTTCCTCTTTTTTGCTGACCTGCTACTTTAACAAGCATGATGTCCCTTTCCAGGGACTGGCCCCTCCTGATAACATGTCTGTGATGACTAAAGTTGTGTGTCAAGTTGGCTGAGCCATTATTCTCAGTGGGTTAGCAGTTATGATGTAATTTGGCAGCTATGTAATGATATAATCACCTCCATGATGAGATCTGATATAATGTAATCACCTCCATGATAAGATCTGTTATGAGCAGCCAATCAGTTGAAAGGGAGTTTCCTTGGGGGTGTGGCCTACATCCAATAAAGTTTTCTGGCAAACTCACTGGAATTTGCTCACTCTGGATCCTGCAGCTGGTTCCTGTTAATCTGACCTCCGGTTCTTGGGACTTGAGCTAGCAGCTTACCTGCCAATCCTGGGATTCTTCAGTCTCCATAGCCTATGAGCCAGAGGCCTGCTGTCTGAACTGCCCATCTTGAATTCCCCAGCCCCTGCAGCTACCTGAGTCAGGAGAAGCCTCCAACCTGACCCACAGACTTCAGACTTTCCAGGCTCTACAACCACATGAGCTATTCCTTGATATAAATCCCTCTGTATATATATGTTTATACACTTACAATTTTTTTTTTTTTTCTCTAGAGAAACCAGCCCAAAACATTTGATACCAAGAGTGGTTCTAGAGAAACAAAATTGTAAGGATGAGTTTTCTAAATTGATTCTCAAGTCTGATTAGTCTTAATGATGTTGATGACTCTTCCTCCAGTAGAAAAGAAGGCACTGCTAATCCATGGCACGAGCTGGTAATAGAAATATGCAAAATATCACCACCAATAGATCAGGTATTGGTGAGAGGTAAGGATCTGACTGGTCACATATTTGATACCTTTCTATAATTTCCTTAGAATGAGTATAAGGAAGCTGGTTGGTTAGTCCTACTTTTGCTAGAGAAAGTGGTGAAAGAAAGAAATGAACTCAAGCCTTCAGAGTCACTGCTCAAGAGCCACATAAACTACCTCAAATTTTCCACTTGTGCCTTGAAAGGAAGCTGTATTTCTTGTAGTAACAGAGCTAATATTGCAAAAACCAAACCCAGAGTCTTATTGTAAGAGTGGCTAAATTGCTACACCAACTGAATTCCCAACCTTGAATGGTGTCTGAAGTTAAAGTGAGGGCACTGAATGGAAGGAATGGGATTCTGAAATGTGGGATAGGTATATATGGGAAATATTCAGGAAACTGGGGACATTAAGCCCCTAAATTCCATTGAATCACTCTTGCCAACAGAACCATTCCTCTCACACCCATCTGAAGAGATTACTCAATCGTTGTCTGTGAAGGCACCCTCTCCATTAAAACCATTAGCCCCTCCACCCCTATCTGATGAGATTAACCCAGCTGTGCCTAACAAGTCTTTATCTGAGTCATTCCTTGGGGAGGTGTCTAAATCATTGCCTGGGGCATTGCCTGCTGCAGATGCCTTACAAGACATAGCCGAATGTTCTCAGAACACACCCCCATCACCCATTTTTGCTTCTAGATTTATAACTATACTGAAGTCCCAGCAAGCCCCAAAAGGTGAAGTACAAAGTGTGACATAGGAGGAGCTTCACTACACTCGAAAAGAACTGCTTGAGTTTTCTAATATGTACAAACAGAAACCTGGTGAACATATGTGAGAATGGCTATTAAGGGTGTGGAATAATTGTGCAAGGAGCATAAAGTTAGATCAGTCTGAAGTTATGGATTGGGCTTACTAAACACAGGCCCTTTACTTAATGTTTTAGCTTGAGAGGTTAGGAAAGGATCTAACAGTTTATTTGGTTGGTTCACTGAAATGTGGATTACATGGGGGCCCACACCAGCTCAAGTTGAAATGCCAGACTTCCCTTGGTATACTGTCAAAGAAGGTATCCAAAGGCTTAGGGAAATTGGCATGTTAGAGTGGATTTATCATGAGTGCCAGAACACACATCTTTAATCACAACAGTGAGGAACAAATTTGTGAAGGGAGTCACAGGATCTTTGAAGACTAATGTGGTTAATATTTTATGTAAGTCAGATTTGACAGTGGGAACTGCCCTAACTGAATTAAGACACCTAACTACAATGGGGTTGATTGGACCCCATGGTGGTGTGGGCCAAGTGGTAGCACTCAGTCAACAAAGACAAGGTGGGCATTGTTACCATAATGGACAGCAGTGTCAAAGCAGTAGTCAGAATAGTCTGAATCATATAGACTTATGGTGTTGGCTACTTAGTCATGGCATCCAGTGGAGATCTATAAAAGCAGAGGAATTTTAGGTCAAGTGAATGGGAGTCTAACTTAAATTGCCAGAACAGAGAGTCATGACACCTCATCAATTTCCAGACTTGTGCCAATTTACAGACCCACAACCTGTTGAATGAAAGACAGACCACGTACCCTTGAGGGAGGATGCCAGTACGCTGCCAAAAATTTATACTATTAGTCTTTCTCCCAGCCTTCCTCAAAGGGATCTATGGCCTTTTATGAGAGTAAGTGTTCATTGGGGAAAAAGAAATAATCAGATTTTCAGGGATTACTGGATACTGGCTCTGAACTGACACTAATTCCAGGAGACCCAAAATGTCACTGTGGCCCACCAGTCAGAGTAGGGACTAATAGAGATCAGATTATAAACGGAGTCTTAACTCAGAGTCAGCTCACAGTGGGTACAGTGGGTCTCCAAACTGGTCCTATAGTGATTTCCCCAGTTCCAGAATGCATAATTGGAATGGTTTTACTCGGCAGAGCCCCCGCATTGAATTCCCTGACAAGTGGAATAAGCTATTATGGTAGGAAAAGCCAAGTGGAAGACATTAGAACTGCCCCTACCTAGGAAAATAGTTAACCAAAAGCAATGCTGTGCTCCTGGAAGGACTGCAAAGATTACTGCCATCATCAAGGACTTAAATATTACAGGAGTGGTGATTCCCACCATGTTTTCATTCAGCTCACCTATTTGGCTTGTGCAAAAAAAAAGATGTATCTTGAGGAATGATAGTGAATTGTGGAAAACTTAGCCAGGTGGTGACTCCAATCACAACTGCTATACAGATGTGGTTTCATTGCTTGAGTAAATCAATACATCTCCTGGTATCTGGTATGCAGCTATTGAACTGACTAATGCCTGTTTCTCCATACTTATTTCAAAGGACCACCAGGAGCAGTTTGTATTCACCCGGAAAGGCCAGCAATACACCTTCAGTGTCCTACCTCAGGGGTATATTGACTCTCCAGCCCTATGTCATAATTTAGTCCATAGGGACCTTGATAGCCTTTCCCTTCTACACCTTTCACACTGGTCCATTACATTGATGACATTATGCTGATTGGACCTAGTAAGGAAGAAGTGTCAATGATTCTGGAATTATTGGTAAAACAGTAAGGAAGAAGTGTCAATGATTCTGGAATTATTGGTAAAACATTTGGGTCCTAGAGGGTGGGAAATTAATCTGACAAAAATTCAGGTGCCTTTCACCTCAGTGAAATTTCTAGGGATGCAGTGGTATGGGGCATGTTGAGATATTCCTTCTAAAGTGATAGATAAGTTATTATATCTGGCTTCTCCCACAACCGAAAAGAAGGCACAATGCCTAGTGAGCCTCTTTGAATTTTAGAGGCAATATATTCCACATTTGGGTGTGTTACTCTGGCTTATTTATCAAATGACTCAAAAAGCTGCTACTTTTGAGTGAGGTCTAGATTAAGAGAAGGCTCTCTGAAAGTTTTAGGCTGCCATGCAAGCAGCTCTGCCGCTTGGGCCATATGATCTGGCTGATCCAATGGTGCATGAAGTGTCAGTGGCAGATAGAAGTGCTGTTTGGAGTCTTTGTCAGGCCTCTCTTAGTGAATCACAGTGCAGACCCTTAGGATTTTGGAGCATAGCTCTGCCATCCTCTGCAGATACCTACTCTCCTTTTGAGAAACAATTTTGGCTTGTTACTGGGCCTTTGTAGTGATTGATTGCTTAACCATAGGTCACCAAGTGTCCATGAGGCCTGAGCTGCCGATCATGAATTGGGTGTTGTCTGACCCACAGAGTCATAAAACTGGATGTGCACATCATTTAATGGAAGTGGTATTTGTGAGATCAGTCCTGAGCAAGACCTGAAGGCACAAGTTGCATGAGGAAGTGGCTCAAATGCCCATGGTTACCATTGCTGTCACATTACCTTCTCACAGTCTACATCTATGGCCTCATGGAAAGTTCTTTATGATCAGATGACTGAGGAAGAGAAAACTTACATGCATGCAGATGCCACTAGAAAGTGGACAGTGGTAGCACCATGTCTCCTTTCTGGGACTTTCCTGAAGGGCAGTTGTGAAGAGAAATTCTCCTAATGGGCAGAAATTCAAGCAGTGGTTTTCACTTTGCTTGGGAAGAGAAATGGCCAGATTTGCAATTGCATACTGATTCATGGGCTCTCACCAATGCTTTGGCTGGATGATCAGGGACTTGGAAGGGACATGGTTGGAAAATTAGAGACAAGGAGGCATGGGGAAGAGGTATGTGGATAGACCTCTCTGAGTGGGTCAAAGAAGTGAAGATATTTGTGTCTCATGTGAATGCACATCAAAAAGTGACCTTGTCAGAGGATTTTAGCAATCAAGTGGATAGGATGATGTGTCCTGTGGAAATCAATCATTCTCTTTCCCCAGCCACTCCCATCATTGTCCAATTGGCTCGTGAACAAAGTGGCCATGGTGGCGGGCATGGAGGTTATACATGGGCTCAACAAGGTGGACCTCCACTCACCAAGGCCAACATGGCTGCCACCACTGCTGAGTGCCCAATCTGCCAGCAGCAGAGACCAACAATGATTTCTTGATATGGCACTATTCTTTGAGTAGGTCAGCCAGCAACCTGGTGGCAGATTGATTACATTGGATTGTTTCCATCATGGAAATGGCAGTGTTTTGTTCTTACATGAATAGATTTGCCTTCCCTGAATGCAATACTTCTGTGTACACTGTCACCTGTGTACTTACAAAATGCCTTACCCACTGTCATGGTCTCCCACACAGCATTGCCTCTGATCGGGGGACTCACTTGATGGCAAATGAAGTGCTGCAGTGGGCACACGCTTATGAAATTCACTGGTCTTACCATGTTCCCTGTCATTCTGAAGCAGCTGGCTTGATAGAGTGATGGAATGGCCTTCTAAAGACACAATTATGGTACAGCTCAGTGGCAATACCTTGCGGGTTTGGGGCAATGTTCTCCAGGAGGCTGTATATGTTCTATATTAGCCTGTTGCAGTCGAGTTGGTTCTGACTTTTAACAACTTTATAGGACAGAGTAGAATTGCCCCATAGGGTTTCCAAGAAGTGGCTGGTGGATTTAAACTGCCGACCTTTTGGTTAGCAGCCATAGCTCTTAACCACTGCACCACCAGGGATCCAGATGCTCTAGGCTACTGTCCAATATATGGTGCTATTTCTCCCATAGCCAGGATTCATGGGTCCAGGAATCAAGAGGTGAAGATGGGAGTGACACCATTCACTATTTCCCCTAGTGACCCACTCTCAAAATTTTTGCTTCCTGTTCCCACAACCCTATGCTCTGAGGATCTAGAGGTCTTAGTTCCAAAGGGATAAATGCTCCCACCTGGGGACACAACACTGATTCCATTGAACTGAAAGTTAAGAATGCCACCTGGCCACTTTGGCCTCCTTAAGCCTCTGTATCAACAGGCAAAGAAAGGAGTTACTGTATTGGCTGATATGATTTGATCTGATAACCAAGAGGAAATTGAAATGATATTATATAATGAGGTATCTTAGCTAGTGCTGCTATAACAGATATACTACAAGTGGATGACTTTAACAAAGAAATTTATTCTCTCAAGTCTAGGAGGTTAAAAGTCTAAATTCAGGGTGCCAGCTCCAGGGGAAGGATTTCTCTCTCCGTCAGCTCTTGGGGAAGGTTCTTGTCATCAGTCTTTCCCTGGTGTAGGAGGTTCTCGGCACAGGAACCCTGAGTCCAAAGGATGCACTCCCTTCCTGGTTCTTCATTGTTGATATTATGACGTCACTCAGTCTCTCTGCTTGCTTCTCTCTTTTATATTTCAAAGGAGATTGACTCAAGATACAACCTAATGTGGTAGATTGAGTCCTGCCTCATTAACCTAACTGCCTCATTAACATCACAGAGGTAGGATTTACAACACACAGGATAACCATTAGATCATAAAATGGTGGACAGCCACAAGATTCTGGGAGTTATGGTCTAGCCAATTTGATACAGAAGAGTATGTCAGGAATATAGGAGATCATATTTTTATTAGGATGTCTCTTAGTACTACCATGCCTGGTGATTAAAGCCAATGGAAAATTAGAGCAACCCATTTCCAGCATGACTACCAGCGGCCCAGACCTTTCAGGAATGAAGGTTTGGGTCACCGCACCAGGCAAACAGCCACGATCTGCTGAGGTGCTTGTTGAGAGTAAAGGGAATATGGAATGAGTTTTGGAAGAAGGTACTTCTAAATACCAGCAAAAACCATTTGACCAGCTTTTTAGAATGAGAGGTCTAATTGTTATGAGTATTTCTTCCTTGTATGTGTGCTTCAAGTAGTTTTGTTTTCTTATAAAATATAAGATGTAAATATGGCTAGTGCATTTTTAGTTGTACACATGTTAGTTGTATCATATTAGGTGCAAGTATGACTTTTTTGTTGTCTTTATTTAGAGATTACGTATGGTATAAGGAGCTGTGTACAGGTGCCAGCTTGGCAAGGGGTGAGCTGTAATCATTAAGGTTGTGTGTTAACTTGGCTGGGCCATGATTCTCAGTGGTTTGGCAGTTAGGATACAGTTTGGTAGCTACGTAGTGACATAATCACCTCCAAAATGAGATCTGATATAATGTAATAACCTCCATGATGGGGTTTGTTATGAGCAGTCAATAAATTGAAAGGGAATTTCCTTGGCCTGCATCCAATATAGGTGGACTTTCTGGCAAAGCTTGCTGGCTTTTGCTCGCTCTGAATCCTGCAGCTGGTTCCTGTTCATCTGACCTCTTGTTCTTGGGACCTGAACTAGTAGCTTGCCCACCAGCCTTAGGATTTGTAGACTTCCTTAGCATGTAAGTCGAAGGACTGCTGTTTGACCCATAGATCTTGGGTTCGCCAACCCCCATAGCTACATGAGTCAGGAGAAGCCTCCAGCCTGACCCAGGGACTTGGAGCCTTACAATCTCTACAACCTCATGAGCCATTTCCTTGATATAAATCTCTCTCTACATATATTTATATGCTTTACTAGTTTTACATCTCTAACCCAGCCTAACACAATGTTCAAAGTACATGAGAGGAAGTCTCACCATCCTCCCTTTTTAAGGAGCATTCTGGCTATATTCCTTCAAAGACAAATTTGTTCATTTTTTGGCAGTCCATGGTATATTCAACATTAGCCAGGTGTTTTTAGAATAAAAAAAAAATGAATAGAAATATTCTCCAGGTTTGGCTTCAAAAGCAAAGGAAAATGTTAGTGGGACAATCATTATTATGACCAAATAATACATGATTGCCAGGTTTCTCAAGACTAGCCAAATATTGATTGGAAAAAAAAAAGTGTTTTTAAAGGCAAAATTAAGTAAACTACTCTCAAACGTTTTAAGATATTCATGAGCTAAATTTTAATGCTACGAACAGATAGTTGCATTTAATATTTAGAACAGACATCCTCTGGTATGTGGGTTGGTGTTTTTGAGAAATAATATCAACTTTAGGAGAAGAGATTTTAGTATTTTCAAATTCCATTCTCCTCATCAAATCAATTAGTTTTGGCCGTCACTATTTAATGAACACCCTTTGGAAGCAAAGGATCATACAGGTCCTTAGGCAACTATACAGCTATGGATAGAAAATAAGGTAAAATATTCTATAGTTAATTATCTGACCCTATTCTGGGTGTTGCAGCTGGGTGATTTCACTGGGCTTTATTTTTAACAGACAGCCACTCCTTGGGATTGGCACTCCTTGGTTTTACCTTCTGGTACTCATTTAAGGTACGGTTGGATTTGAAGATTGTTTTAGAGGGAATTACTGAAACAGTTCATTTTGCACTCTATCCCACAGCTTTTTACCATCCTTCATCACTATTATTTAACCTGTTTGAATCAAAAATAGGGAAGAGTACATAGCTTGTTAAAAGCAATAGTGACAAATTCAAAAGTTCTTCCTGGACCCCCTTTTTCTTTAGAAATATGTCTTATTTGGTTGGGCTTCTCTTAAAAGTTTTCTGCTGTTGGGTGCTTGCTGGTCTGATCCTGGAAATGGGGAAGGTGGATTGCAAAGTCACATTTGAATGATGGGGCTCTCGGTAAATCATTTTCTTTTATAGCTGTCCTCTTGGTTTACTCTTTTACTTTCTCTTGAGCTGGGAACACAATTCAGCCCCTGTAGCTACGGCCTCCAGTAAATAATTTTATTTGATAGCTGTCCTCTTGGTTTACTCTCTTACTTTCTCTGCACCATTTATTCAATTTGACCAAGTGGGTCAAACCAGTATGGGCTCTCCCTGGTAGTATAATTTGGACAGTTCCACATAACAGAAGACTCCCCTTAAATGGTCAAGCAAAGACATATAGTAATTGGCTTGTAAAATTTATAAGATCTGAGGTCAAACCCTGGTGAAACTAGGTACTAGCTGTGTAGTGGAGAACTTATCTTTCTGAGTAATAAATTCTGAATAACAAACTTATAGAAATAATAAGAGTTTTATCAACTCTACATGCTACATACAAGGTTTACTTACCATATGTGAAAATTGCTGTGAAACATTAACAGACATTCAATAAAATTTAATGTCTTTATTTTCTTCTAAGATCATGTGAACTAATATTTACTAAGTGCCTCCAAGTACTTACTACTTTACACATATCATTTCATTGATAATAAGTATTCCAATACTTCAGTGAAGAAGATAGTATTTTTCTAATTTTAAATATATCTGTAGGTAGTTCTATATATGAATCTTGACCTCAGTGGAGCGAACTAGGCTAGAAGTAGTTGTTTAAGTGGTAAATATTGTATTTTCAAGTTGTAGAATTAGATAAGATTATCTAGAAAAAGAGTATAGAGTAGAAAAAAGAGAGGACTCAGAACCAAACTCTGCAAAACTCTTATATTTTAAGGCTGAGTTGAGGAGCAGAAACTGGAAAAGGAGACTTAGGAGTGACTAGAGAGATTGTTGTTGTTGATAGCTGCTGTCAAGCCACCAACCCCCGGCTCATGGCAACTCCATTCACAATGAAACAAAACAATGCCCTGTCCTGTGTCAGGTGCTGGATGTGCATGGAGGTGCATTGGCCAGGTACCAAACCCAGGTCTCCCTCATGGAAGGGACAGCATTCTACCACTTAACGACCAATGTCTTGGCCAAAGAGGTAGAAGTGTTTTAAAGAAGGAGGTGATGGCTCATGACAAGGAGTGCTGTCCATTGCTCTGTAAAAAGAAGGTCCATTGGATGTAGAAACAAGAGGGCTTTGGTGACCCATCTCAATAAGAGCAGTTTCAGTGGACTGGTTGGGACAGATGTAAGATTGTGGTGGGAGAGTGAATGGGAAGCAAGAAATTGGAGACAGAAAATTGTATAAAAAAGTATTTCTATGAATGGGAAAAACAGTTGGACAGATTTGTGAGGACAGGCAAAAGTACTTGCTTTATTTTAAATACGGGAGATGAAGAGATTGCTTTATACTGAAAGGATGACACAGTAGAAAAGGAAAGACTGATGATGCACCAGAGAGAAGAGATACTGAAAGAATTAAGTTCTTGATAAAGTGAGAGAAGTAGATGAGCATTTGCTTTGAATATCTGACTCAGTAATTAACACTTTAATTTTTTCTGCTGTCCCTTTGTCCTAAGTGTCCCGGTGGTGCAGTGGTTAAGTGCTTGGCTGCTAACAGAAAGGTTGGTGGTTTGAACCCACCAGCTGCTTTGTGGCAGAAAGATGTGGCAGTCAGTCTGTAAAGATTTATAGCCTTGGAAACCCTATGGGGCAGTTCTACTCTGTCCTGTAGGGTCACTAGGAGTCAGAATCGATTCAATGGTAATTAATTTGGGGTTTTTTGATTATATACACACACACATACATATAAACACATAAATATGCATTTGGGTTGTAGTTGTTGTTACTGCAGAATTATATGTAATATACCCAGCAACCCAAATCATCCTTTTATTGTGCAAATGTGTATGTACAACTTAGTGGCATCAGTTACTTTGATCAAACTGTGCATACTTCACCCACATTTGGTGCTACCTTTCCCATCACCATAAATAAAAATTGGCTATTATCTAGAGAATGTATCTTCCTTCGCTCCCTCATATATATATATATATATATATATATATATATATATATATATATATATGAAACCTAATTAAAACAGTAATGCAATCCCATAGTGGACAAATTATAACATGGTGAAAACCATGTAGATGAAGGCACCAATTCCCATTATGTTATAATATTGTCAGAACTTTACCAAGTGTAGGAAGATATGGGGAGGGAACGACATATTTCATGAAAAAGTCAAAGATGGAAGAGATAGCAACATGTCCTGGAAACAGTAGGTAGTTTGACAATGAATTACAGTGTGACTGTTCAGGAGGAAAATGAAGATTTGATTTTTAGCTATGACGATTTTGAATGCCTAATTGAAAATTTCAAACACGTTTCTGTAGGATTAAGGGAAGGACATCCTGTACTTGGTTTTGTGATTTGTTGTTCTTGTTGTTAGGTGCTGTCCAGCTGATTCCAACTCACGGCCACCCTATGTACAACAGAACCAAACAGTGCCTGACCCTGAGCCATCCTCACAATTCCTTATGCTTGAGCCCATTATTGCAGCTGCCATATCAATCCATTTTTTGAGGGTCTTTCTCTTTTTCACCTGCCCTCTCTTTTAGCAAGCATGATGTTCTTCTCCAGAGACTGACCCCTCCTGATAACATGTCCAAAGCATGCAAGATGAAGTCTTGCCAACCTTATTTCTAAGGAGCATTCTGGCTATACTTTTTCCAAGACGGATTTGTTCATTCTTCTGGCAGTCCACGGTACATTCAACATTCTTTGCCAACACCATAATACAAAGGCATTAATTCTTCTTCAGCATTCACATGTGTACGAGGCTATTGAAAATACCAAGACTTGTGTTAGGTGCACCTTAGTCCTTAAATGACATCTTTGCTTTTTAACACTTTAAAGAGGTCTTTTGCAGTAGATTTGCCCATTGCAATGCATTGTTTGAGTTTTTGACTACTGTTTCCATGGGCATTGATTGTGGATCCAAGTAAAACGAAATCCATGACAACTTCAATCTTTTCTCTGTTTATTATGATATTGCTTATTGGTCCAATTGTGGGAATTTTTGTTTTCTTTTTGTTAAGATGTAATCCATACTGAAGGCTATAGGCTTTGATCTTCATCAGTAAATACTTCAAGACCTCTTCACTTTCAACAAGCAAGGTTGCGTCATCTGCATATCACAGGTTGTTAATGAGTCTTCCTCCAATCCTGATGCCGCATTCTTCTTCATATAGTTCAGCTTCTCAAATTATTTGCTCAGCATACAATTCCTCATTTAAACCCTGCGGTATCCCCTTGTTTTGTTCGAATGACTGGCTCTTGATCAATGTACAGGTTCCTCATAAGTGCAATTAGGTGTTCTGGAATTCCCATTCTTTGCGGTTTTCTCCATAACTTGTTATGATCCACACAGTTGAATTCCTTTTCATAGTCAATAAAACACTGGTAAACATCTTTCTGGTATTCTCTGCTTTCAGCCAAGATCCATCTAACATCAACCATTATATCCTTTGTTCCACATCCTCTTCTGAATCTGGCTTGAATTCCTGGCATTTCTCTGTTGATATACTGCTGCAACTGCTTTTGAATGATCTTCAGCAAAATATTACTTGTGTGTAACATTAATGATATTGTTTGATAATTTCTGCATTCTGTTGGATCATCTTTCTTTGGAATGGACACAAATATGGATATCTTCTAGTTGGTTGGCCAGATAGCTGTCTTCCAAATTTCCTGGCATAGACCAGTGAATGTGTCCAGTGCTGCATCTGTTTGTTGAAACATCCCAATTAGTATTCTGTCAGTTCCTGGAGCCTTGTTTTTTGTCAGTGCCTTCAGTGCAGGTTGGATTTCTTTCTTCAGTACCATCAGTTCTTGATCATATGCTACCTCCTGAAATGGCTGTACATCGACCAATTCTTTTTTAGTACAGTGACTCTGTGTATTCTTTCCATCTTTTGATGCTTCCTGGATTGTTTATTATTTTCCCTGTAGAATCCTTCAACACTGCAATTCGAGGCTTAAATTTTTTCTTCAGTTCTTTCTGCTTGAGAAATGATGAGCATGTTCTTCCCTTTTGATTTTCTAACTCCAGGTCTTTGCATATTTCATTGGAATATGCTACTTTGTATTCTCAAGCCACCCTTTGAAATCTTCTGTTCGGCTCTTTTACTTCATTTTTCTTCTTTCGCTTTAGCTACTTGATGTTCAAGAGCAAGTTTCAGAGTTCCTTCTGACATTCATTTGGTATTTTCTTTCTTTTCTCTTTTTCTTATGACCTCTTGCTTTCATCATGTATGATGTCCTTCCACAACTTGTCTCATCTTAGGTCATTAGTGTTCAGCGGGTCAAATCTACTCTTGAGATGGTCTCTAAATTCATGTGGGACATACTCCAGTTGGTATTTTGGCTCTCGTGGGATTACTCTAATTTTCTTCAACTTCAACTTGCATGTGAGCAATTGTTGGTCTGTTCCGCAGCCAGCCCCTGGCCTTGTTCTAACTGATGATGTTGAGCTTTTCCATCGACTCCTTCCATAGATGTAGTTGATTTGATTTCTGTGTATTCCATCTGGTCAGGTCCATGTATATAGTCACCATTTATGTTGGCGAAAAAAGGTATTTGCGATGAAGTCTTTGGCTGCAAGATTCTATCATGCAGTCTCCAGCATCCTTTCTATCACCAAGGCCATATTTCCAACTACTGTTCCTTCTTCTTTGTTTCCAACTTTTGCATTCCAAACACCAATACTTATCAATGCATCTCGATTGCATGTTTGATCAATTTCAGACCATAGAAGTTGGCAAAAATATTCAATTTCTTTGTTTTGGGCCTCAGTGGTTGGTGGGTAAATTTGAATAACAGACTTATTAACTGGTCGTTCTTGTAAGCATATGGTTATTTGCCTGTCAGTGACAGCATTGTACTTCAGGATAGATCTTGAAACGTTCATTTTGATGACGAATGCAACACCATTCCTCTTCAATTTGTCATTCCCAGCATAGTAGACCGTATGATTGTCTGATTCAAAATGCCAAATACAAGTCCATTTCAACTCACTAATGCTTAGGATATTGATGTTTATGCATTCCATTTCATATTCCATTTCCTATTATGAACTGATGTTTGCAACTGTTTCTTTTCATTTTGAGTTGCACCACATCAGCAAGTAAAATTCCCAAAAGCTTGACTCCATCCACGTTATTAAGGTCAACTCTATTTTGAGGAGGCAGCTTTTCCCCAGTCGTATTTTGAATGCCTTTCAACCTGGGGTTCTCATCTTCTGGCACTGTTATCAGACAATGTTCTGCTGCTATGCATAAGGTTTTTAATGGCTAATTTTCTCTGAAGTAGATCACTGAGTCCTTCTTCCTAGTCTTTGTCTGGAAGCTCAGCTGAAACCTGTTCACCATGAGTGATCCTGTTGATATTTGAAATACTGGTGGCATAGATCCAGCATCACAGCAACACGCAAGCCCCCACAGTACAACAAGCTGACAGACACATGAGGTTGTGGTTTAAGAAACCTAATATGGCAATGGTTGGTATCAAAAATTAGAAGGCTAGATTATGGAGTTGGGAAATGAGTTAGATTTACTATTGCAATGACATGACTCAAATCTGAGCCATTAGCTTAACAGTGAGAATGAAAAGGAGATGATTTAGTAACACACTACAGAATGAAAAAATTTCAGGACCTGACAAGCAATTATATGTGAGAGGTGAAAGCAAAATATTACTCCAAAATTTCAAACTTGGGTGACTAGAAGAGTGGTAAAATAGAAATAGGAATGGCAGAAGAAGAACTCAATTCAGGGAGAATGATAAAGTTCATTCTGAACCTGTGGAGTTTGTGTTGTTACTGGACATACAGGTGTCAAGGTCTATTACAATTGCTGTGACACTGACTTCGACTCATATGATTCAGTGTGTGTGAGAGTAGAACTGCACGCCATAGGATTTTCAATGAGTGATTTTCAGAATTACTACCAGGCCTTTCTTCTGAAGAGCATTTGTGTGGACTGGTAAGCAGTCAGCAACATGGTGAGAAGGGTGGGGACTATAGATAATGAATTTGGGAAACATGATATAAAAAACCCATTGCCATTGAGTCAATTCTGACTTATAGTGACCCTACAGGGCAGAGCAGAACTGCCCCCTAGGGTTTCCAAGGAGTGCCTGGTGGATTTGAACTGCCAACCTTTTGATTAGCAGCTGTAGCACTTAACCACTACACCACCAGGTTTTCACTTGATATAAAAGTGATAAAGTCATAGAAGGATTAGCATTGTAAGAAATTACACAGCTGGAAGGAGTAAGAACAAAGAGTAATAAATAAAGTCAATGTTTAGTTGTATTTTCTCCCTTTCTTTTATTGCTCTGAAGATTGACATTTTAAAAGAGAGTAATTGTTTAACAGGGAGAATTGATAATGTGAAAGGGTGGAGTCTATGACATGGAGCAGAGATTTTGGCAACTGTATACTAGTATTAAGAGTATTGATTGCAAATGTGGATCCTGGAAACAAGCTTAGGGTGGAATACAGCAATTATTTTAGAAGAAATTTATTAGAAATAATCATAACGTGTCTAACTTTTTGAATATAGAAAATAAATTATTTGAGTTTATAAGATGTATTTAGGTATAAAATAACTTATGTATTAAGAAATAATAGTTAAGGTTTCTTCAGAAAAAAAAAAAAAGAAAAACCCAAACTCTAACTAATAGGTTCTAAAAAATGGGGATTGGGAGGGGCTGGACAGCTGGAAAGCAGATGGAGTTAGGGTGGGGTGAATAGAAAAGTCATTGCTAAAGACAAATGTTTAATCTTAACATGTCTTCTGTTTGATTTGGTGGCTTTACAGTAGAATTTGAAGCATTGTTTTGGCAGCTGAATGGACTTGGGTTTTGCAGCAAAATTTATAGGTATTACAATGTGGTTACGTACAGTATAGAGTGTGTACGTTATCATAAAGTGTTACAAGAACTTCTGTTACCAAATTTTGTACACCCAACAAATTGAATAAAGGATTCCAAAGCATTTAAATTCTGGTATTCCCTCAAGGTCTTTTAAAAGTGACATTACAGAGAGATTTTCCCTGTTACATCCTGTATAAAGTGTAAATTGCTCCATCAGACACTGTCGTCTTTGTTGTCTTCATAGCACTTATCTACCACCCTACTATGATATTACACACTGATATATCCATTTGTTCATTGTGTGTTTACTCCCTTACATCTTAAGATCACCAAAGTAGGCACCTGAAGCTTCTTGTTCACTGCTGTGTGTGTCTGCAGTCTGCCTGACACAAAGTTGTTGTCGTGTGCCCTCGAGTCAGTTCCGATTTAATAGTGACCCTAACTACCCCGTAGGATTTCCTAAGCTATAATCTTTAGCGGAGCAGACTGCCAGGTCTTTTTCTCCTGAG
The DNA here is from genome assembly GCF_030014295.1 of Loxodonta africana. Classification (NCBI taxonomy): domain Eukaryota; kingdom Metazoa; phylum Chordata; class Mammalia; order Proboscidea; family Elephantidae; genus Loxodonta; species Loxodonta africana. Next base: position 143,228,903 of record NC_087342.1, on the reverse strand, counting down.
GAGCCGCTGGTGGGTTCTAAACATCGACCTCAGTAGCCGAGACTTAACCATAGCATCACCAGGGCTCCTTTGACACAAAGTGTTGCTGTTGTTGTATGCTATTGAGTTGATTAGGGCTCACAGGGACACTACAGAACAGAGTAGAACTGCCCCGTAGGGATTCTAAGGCTGTAATTTTCACAGGATCAGGTCCCCAGGCCTTTTCTCCTATGGAGTGGCTGGTGGGTTCCAACCACCAACCTTTTCGTTAGTAGCAGAGTGCTTAACCCTTGAGCTACCAGGGCTCCTTCGGATACAAAGTAGAGCTCAATAAATATTTGCTGACTGATTGGCTGGCTGACTAAAGGAATAAGACCTGGTGGTGTATTAAACTCTTTCAGATGCTCCTTGAGGAGAGGGATTGTTTCTTCTTCACTCTTATGTAACCACCCTTCTTACGTCCTTACCTCTCACTTTCCCTTCCCCTTTCCTTCCCTCCCTTCCTCCCATTCTTCCTTTTTCATTCACTTGTTTTCGGTTTTCTTGGTAGCAGTATTCCCAGAATCTAGAACGGTGCCTTACACATAGTTGGTACTCAGCAGGTATTTCTTGAATGGGTGAATACATTAATTTATCACTCACTTTTTACATTCACCAAACATTGTGTGTAACTTCTTTATACCAGACATTCTTCTAGGTTTTGAGGATGCAAAGAATACCTGCACTGAAAACAAAGCAAAACAAACAAACAAAAACAGTTACAGACTATGGGGTATGATGAGTGCACTATTAGAGGGGTACATCAGGGTTTTGCCAGCAGAGAAGAGGGGCGCCTACTCAGACAGTGGGGAGAAGTGACACATGGAGAGAGGTGAGAGTGATGGATTCCTTGAGCAGATGACTTATTGAGAATCAAATACTTCACTAATGCCCACAAATATATATTAAATAGAATTAAAAGCATTAAAAATTTTCAAAACTGGTTTTCAAATATAGATGATGTGAGCTGAAGTAGATATATTAGAATAAATTAGAAAGCTTTCTAAAAATAAACATCTCCTTCCCCTTCTTGTATCTGAGATTCTGTTATCTAGATGGCATGTATTTTGATAAAGCACCTAAGATAAATTCATATGGCCCTCATTCCCCCATCACCCCTTGATAAGAGAACTTCACCCTAATAGAATGGATTTGGCTATCTAAGATGGTGATTTTATGTCTTGAAAGGATTTTCAGGGCTAATTTAAATCACAGCTGTATACAAAGAATTTTTATATTTTGCTTTAAGGAGATGATTTTTTTTTTCATTTTTAATTGTTAGTCTTTAATAGATTTCACATATTTGTAGAACTTAAAATGTCACTTTAAACATTCTTCAATTTACATTTTGTACATGTTTTTTATTTAGTATAAAGTTGACATAATAAGGCATTTTCAAGGACAAGGTAGTAAACATTTACTGAGGTAAATGGAAGTAAATATAAGTGAAATATAAAATTTAAAATTTCCTTTTGGAACAATGTGTGAGGGAAATATAAGTAGACTGTGTATATTTGCTTACATACATATGCACGTATGTCTGAAGTCTGTCAGCATCTAGTAAACATGTCTATGTTGAAAAATCTCTCAGCTTGATGCTATATTTACTAAACTGATGAGTTCTGTTTTCATTCAAGGCTTTTTTTTTTTTTTAAAAAAAAGGCTTTTAGCACGTTTATTGAACCTTATTCAGTGATCGTGTTCTTGTTTTCATTCTTTGCTCCTAAGATTCATTTCTGTTGTTACTATTCAAAGATCTTTTGATGTTCCGAGAATCCCTAATTGATGAGCGTTGAACACATTGTTGATCATTAATAATGACTCTGTCTAAATTTTAATTTGCAAGTTAAAAGTATCAAAGGAACATATTTAATTTTTATGTGGAAAATGATCCGGGTCCTCAGTATTCCTAACAACAGGAAGAGAAGGAAGTCACTTTAAAATTTTAGTATGAAACATCTAAGTATCATATTTTAAAGGTGGCACTCTTAGAAAAATACTTCATTCCCATTGCTTCTCAGATAATTACTTTCTTCACTTTAAAATTTAAAAAATTTTTTTCAAAGAAAGTGAAAAAGCAGAATTTTCAAATCTACTAAACTTGATTTAAAATGTGTAAAATCTAACAATGTGTATAACTCATTATGATATTCATATGAATAATTTTATTAATTTTTTAGTATTTGAACCCCAACAGATTTACGCATGCTAAGCCCTCTTTCTCAGTTGGCAGTGAGTCCCTTAAAGATATCTGATAAGACTTCCTAATTTGGTAATCATTTTTTGAATTAAGAGTCTTATTTCAGTCTTTTTCATTTTAAAATTTCAAAATCATATTTTGATTTAAAGAACTTCTCTTCATCTCCCTCTTGTGTCTCATTCCCCCTTTCCTTTCCACAGGCCCTATCTATCACCTCCAATTGTGCCTACCTTCCTTACTAGTCCTGCCTATGTTCCTAGCGAATTACAGGATGGATGCGCCGGCATCTGTAGGAATGTGGGTGTGGTCCGGGTTGGCGTCCGGGTGGTGTGGGGGTGAAGGTGTATTTTGCTCCTAGCCTAGAACCTCCTCTTCCATTTTTTGATTATTGTGCTAGGACCAAGAGATTGCCAAAGCTACTCTTGGCCTTAATCTAATAGCTGCTTTTATAAAAAATGCTCAATTTGGAAATGATTTATTTAAACATTTAAAGCTATAGGAATCAAACTTCAAAATATACCTCTTATCATATTTCTCTTGACACTTCTTTTGAAATTCTTCACTTCATATTATATGAGCTTCAATTAGTAAGAGCTTTCTTTATGCCTCCAGAAGCTCCGTTCTGTTTTATGAACTGTTTAATTTTATGCTTGTCTCAATTCTGTCTTTAGTTGAAAAAAGCCTTTTGGGAAAGAATTTTGTTTCTCTCTGGCAGATTGTACCTATTATACTGAGTGTATTTTAGAGATTTTTCATAATAGCAAGTCAGATTTTGTTTCACTATACCCAGAACTATAAGGATGATGTTTTCTTAGAAAATTAAGTAGTGTATTTGATCCAGGGTGTCAAGTAATTTGTGTCTGGGGAGACATTTGGAAAGTGGTGTGCCTATTTCTGGGTGCATATTATTAGAAAAAGTGCCTTCTGAAAGTGTGATGCAACTTACCCTAGCCAGGAAATTGTGTGTTCAGACTGACATGCCTCATCTAACTTACCTCACCTTTGGATTCAAATCACACTGGTTTTGCAAGGGCTAAGTGACCTTCTCCTTTAAAATATTCACACCATTCTCATCTTCTGGGTCATTGTGTTCCTAGTCATATGCAAATGAATTCTTTATTAAGTATATAATTGGCTTTAATGGAGTTTTTGGTGCACAGATGAATTCATGAGTGTTATGCAAGCTTTCCCAGACTGCCCAATTTAGCCAGATTCTCTTGGCCAATTAAACGTCTGGATTTGGCTTTTATCTCACCTTGAATAAGAGCAGAATTCCTGGGACTCTGGGACAAGTTTCTTTAGCCCATAGTAGAATCGATGCGGTTGAGAAACACATCAGAAATTTTTCTCTGCACTGTTGGAGCTTCTACTCTAATGGGAGAAGAAGTATGATGATGAGGAGTGATGAACAAAGTATGGAAATCAGTGAAGATAATGGCAGGGAGATGACGCTGAAAAGAAGCTAAAACGGCTGGAAAAGATACATGAAACTCAAGCTGAAGAGTTTTTTTTCTGTGTAACAGACTGAACCCTTCTGTTAGTGCTTGAGTAACAGAGAGATATGATCAAATTAGTGTTTGAATAAGATGAATCTCACCACAAGTGTTGAAGCGAAAAAAAAGAGAGAGGCTAGAAGCCGGAAGACACTTTACATGAATATGTTGATTTTTCTTTCCTAAAGCCTTTAATTTCTAATATAAGATGGGGAAGTTTTGCAAATACTCATGGAAAATTCAGATATGATTACAGCTTGAGGGTACAGAAAATCTAAACAGATAGTTATAATGTCAGCTGGTTTATAAACTGCAATTTAGTGGAAGTGACATCTGTTTTCAGTATGTTTTACATTTTTAGGTATTTATTTTTTTCTTTTTAAGTTAAAGTTTTAAATTATGTAAAATATTTACATAGTTCCAAAGTCAAAACTAGGAAAATATTCATAGAAGTCTAATTTTTTTCCCTGTTCCATCAACCTTATTTTCCTACTCCCTCAGAGGAAAAATTTTATTAGTTTTGTCTTATATTTACATGTCTTCTATTTTAAAAATTTAATGAAATACATGTATATATTTATATTCATGTATGTATCAATTTATATCCATATACATTTATAATTCCCCTCTTTCTTACCTACATGGTGTCATTCTATAAATAACATTCTGTACATTTCTTTTTATTTCACACTCCTTTGAGTGTATGCACGATAGATTATTCAGCCAGGTCCCTATTGATGGAGCTATATAATGTCATAATCAATAGCCTTGCTTATAGGATATTTTGTACATTTGCCAGAAGCTAGAAGTAGAATCGCTGGGTCAAAGCACAATACATAGATGTCTTTGCTAAATACTTTAAAATTCTTCTCCACTGGGGATGCATCATTTTGCATTACTGTAACAACAAATTCAGAGAGCTTGTTTCCTTAGAACTGCCTCCATAGAGCATTTTGCCCACCCTTTACATTTTAACCAATTGGATAGTGAAAATGGTGTCACAGTATTTTTACAAATTGAGTGGAGGTGGGCATTTAACATGTTTAAGGGTCATTTGCATATACTGCATATCAATCATGTTTTCATATAATTTCTCCTTCTTTCTATTATGCACTGTTCTTTACCTTCCAATTTTTAGGACTACTTAATATACGAGATAGCATCCCTTTATGATAGTTACACGTGTTTTCTCCCTATTGGTTATTTGTCTTTTTACATTTCCTTTGGTTTTTGTTACGTCATTTATCAGTCCTTTTTTGTATTCGCTGTGGATTTTTAAGTTATAGCTAGAAAAGTTTGCCTATTTTTTAAATTGTTTCAGGAATATTTGTGGATTATAAAGTAATACACCTGTATTTTCTTCTAATACTCATATGATCACAAATTTGAATTTAGAGTTCTGGTTCATTTGGTATTTATCTCCTGGTTTTGGTGTAAAGAACAGGTCACTTTTTTTTTCATAGGACTATACAATTGTTCCAGTGTCAGTTCTTAAATTGTTTGTATTTTCTCCCACTGATTTTCATATGTATAAAATCTAATGATTCTCTGTTTCATTCAGTTGATCTGTCTATTCATGTACAAATACCATCCTCTTTTAATTTTAGAAGTTTACAATATGTTTGAACATTTGATATGGCTATCCTCCCTTCCATCTGTCATATGTGGTTTTCTGCCAATTTCTGCTGCCTTACTCTTTCATATAAACTTTATAATTAATTTGTCTAGCTCTAGAAAAAAATGATTTTTAAAATCATGATTACATTAAATTTACAACTTGGTTAAATACATGGCAATTTTATGATACTGAGTCTTCTTTTCTGGGATGAGTGTGGTATGTCTTTTAGTTTGTTCAAGTATACTGTTGTATCTTTGAGTGTCATATTTTTCCTGATATGCTTTATATATATTTTGTTACATTTATGCTTAGCTATTTTATTCCCACTACTATAAATGGTATCTTCTATTAGATTTTCTAAATTTTTTATATCTGGGAAGGTTACTGATTTTTGTATATGAATTTTAATCACCAGTCTTTTAAAAGTTTTTCCATTGATGCTTTTGTTTTATATATCTAATCTTGTCATCTACAGATATAATTTTTCTTTTCTTTTTTAATTCTTATGCAATTAAATGCTTATTCTTTTCTAATTGCTTTGCCAAGTAGATCTAATACAATTAAATGATTAGATAGCAGTGGAGATAGAAGGCATCTTTTTTCCTGCCTGTTTATGTGAATGCCTCTAGAATTTCCTCATTAAATAAAATGCTAGATTTAAAGTTGAAGTACATATCAGCTTTTAAGGAAGCTATTTCATTTAGCATGTTCCTAAAATTATGAATTAGTATTGCATCTGTTAAATGCCATTTTGCTATAAAAGACATTTCTACTGTGATATTTGTATAATTTTACTCCTTTTATCTATTGAGATGATAAATTACGTTGAAGGATTTCCTGATATTGCAACCTGCTTGCCTTCCTGGAATGAATCTTGCTTACTTGTGATGTACTTTTTAAATGTTGCATTGGTTCGTATTTATTAATATGTTATTTAAATTTTGCATCAGCATTCAAAAGTAAACTTAGTCTATAGGCTTTTCGTGCAATGTTCGTATGTCTTTTTACTTCATAAAAATAATTTGGAAGTATGATTTCATTTTCTATACTCTGAAATCTTTATGGTACGTTTGGAAAAATTATTTTTTTCTTAGAAAGTTTTCTGTTTCGTCTGAGTTCTCAAATTCATTTTTGTAGAAAAGTGTGTAACATAACCTCTTGTTCTGTTTTGATGTTTATTTCCCCTGTCATTTATTATTTAGTGTATTTGTGCTCTCTGCCTTTTTTTGTAATAAGACGGCTAGTGTTTGTTTCTTTGGTTGATTTTTTTTTCCCTCTTAATTAACCAACTTTTGGATGAATCATATTTTTGTTTCTAACTCATGAGTTTCCGCTTTTATCTCACTACTTCCTTCATCTCATTCCTTTCAGTTTGTCTTTTCCTAAATATTTGAATAACAAGTTTAATGTATTTCATTTTGTTTTGATTTCATTGATAGAATTATTTAATGCTATAAATTTTCCTCAAAGGACTGTTTTATCTTGTCTTTTAAATTCTGAAGTGGCATATTTTTATAAGTTTATTTTCTAGAAATCCTGAATTTTTGTTGTGATTTCTCCTTTGGTTCATATGTTTGATATTTTAAGACTGTATTTTCTTTTTAGAGTTTATATATATTTATAATATCTATCTTAATGATTGGAAACCCTGGTGGTGTAGTGGTTAAGTGCTACGGCTGCTAACCAAAGGATCGGTAGTTTGAATCCGCCAGGCGCTCCTTGGAAACTCAATGGGGCAATTCTACTCTGTCCTATAGGGTCGCTGTGAGTCGGAATCGACTTAACAGCACTGGGTTTTTGGTTTTGGTTTGGTATCTTAATGATTAGGTCATTTAGATGTCCCACAATCCTTTTTTCCTTTGATTTGTCTTGGACTGAGTGAAATGTAATAAAAGTTTTTATTGTTAGTATATTTCTATTTTAGCTTAAGTTTTCTTTAGTTTCTGTTTCACGAAACTTGTTGTTTTAATTAAATGCATAGGAATATCTGAAATAACTGAATTGTGACCTTTAACTTTCCAAAGTGTTTGACTTTCTTATTACTATTTTGGCCTACCTTCTATACTGTCAGATATCAAAATCATGATCTCCACTTTTTTTTTCAACTTGCATTTTTCTACTGTACTTTAGCCCAGTTATTTTTAACCTTTCTTAATTTCTTTATTTTAGATGTAGCTTTTGTATATAGAATTAAATCCATTTACATTTATTGAGATCACTAATATGCTTAATGATTTGTCTTTTTTATATCATCTATTTTTTTTTATATATTTGTATGGAAACCCTGGTGGCATAGTGGTTAAGAGCTATGGCTGCTAACCAAAATGTTGGCTGTTCAAATCCCCAAGGGGCTCCTTGGAAACCCTATGGGGCAGTTCTACTCTGTCCTATAGGGTCACTATGAGTTGGAATCGACTTGAGGGCAATGGGTTTTTTGTGTTTTTTTAATATACATTTGTATATTTGTTAAATTAAAAACATATTTTGTGTGTGTGTGTGGTGTTTACCTTTATGATAGTCTTTTGTTCTTTCTTTTTGGTATATCTTTTGGTATGTAGCGAGGTTTTTATTTTTTCTTAAAATGGTTATTTTAAAAATTAATATCCTTAGTTTTCTTTTTTATAGATAATGGCCCTTGGTTTACTTCTATAAGCAATAATTAATTTAGTTGATTACCTTTTCTTTCCATTTTCCTTACTCATCCCAGTATCTAAATCAAAGTAGCATCCTTTACTCCTGATTAAAACACTTGAGATAACCAGAATCTTATTCTACACTGTTAATTGCATTGTATCTATATAATCAAAGCATATTACATTTACGTATTATTTTGCAATCTTTATCTTCATTATTTTCTTTTCAGTTAAATATGCTTAAAGCTTACCTCTAGACCTTGTGTCAAACCTTCTTTATGATTCCTTGAGGATTTTCCCTTGCACAAATATGTTGCTTCACTATCTTTAATATGGAGTGTTTATGCTTAGAAATCTTATGCCTATATAATCTTCTTTCCCTTATAAGTGACTTGATATTTTTTATTGGGTGGTAAAGTATTTTTCTCCTAATTTCTGTAATTTTACTAGAATATCCCTCACTTTCACTCTCCCAGGGATCCACCCTTTTCCAACTTCTTCGTAATGTTATATAATGAATAAGGTTTTTTTCATAATTTGATAAGGATTTTTGGAAATGCAGGCAGAAGTGGTGTGCTCTGACATTAGAGAAAACATTCAGCCAATTGCATTCTAGGGCCGAAATACAGAATAACTGGAAAAAAAGGTGCTTTCTTTGAAGTATGTACACAATATTTTTATAGTATTTGAATATAAATTAATTAAATCAGTATTTTCATTTATAAATCACCAGAGAAATTGTTCAGTAACTTATGGTCTGAAGAAAAGCAGTTTTCAAAAATATTGCATTAACCCCCATCTGTAGTGCTATTTTGTCAAGCATTTTGTGTCAGTCTCTTTATCTGATACATGTCAAGGTTAATAATGCATTGAGACTTTTATATAATTCGGGGTTGGGCCAAAATGACTTTGGCTTTGATATAGGAGGAGTTGAGCATTGACACAGGGTAAAAAGTTTGAGAAAGAAATGAAAAAGATCAACATTATAAAAATCTCAATGAAAATGAAGGGTGAAATTTATCTACCACTTTTTATTGCTTTGAATAATTTGTATGCTGTTAAAATGTTATTTTGAATGCACATCATGTAAGTTAATAATGACTGCATTTCTGCAATTCACATTTGTGAGTAATTGTGTGTGCTTACACTTTAGCAATTTCTTTACAAATGTACAATAGTCATTACACAAAAAAAAAAAAAAAGAAGAAGAAGATGCCAGGCACTAAAATAAAAGTTTTCTTAAATATCAGTTCATTGACGTTCAAACAAAAAACAGATAAAATCTATATTTCTTTGATTGAAAAGTAGAAGAAATATTTCTTAATCTAGTTCTCACTGTATCACTTCAATAATGGCAACAGAATATGGCATTAAACTGAGGACACGTTTGATGGAGCAAAGTTATCAGGCCTATAAATTCTACTTCTTAGTGCTAGTCTTTGAAGAAAGACCATGGGATTCTTCCTCTTATTTATGTGAGTTTTGGGTTTTCTACCAAATTTCTAGTCACTACTGAACTATCAACACCTTCCAAAAATGAGTTTCAAGTTTTATTTGCCTTATGAGTGTCAAGATTTAAATATTAATATTAATAACCCAAGTATTTTTCTTAATTTATGAAGAAATATAAACTTTGTAGGTCAATGTAACATTGGTATGTTAAGTGGTAGTCTATCTATTTTTTCCTTTAAAGGTAAAATATGTTTTGATTAGTATTTATTTTTTAAAAATAAAAATTGCTTTCTGACAATGAAAACATACTCAATGTAGTCAGATTTTTTTTTGTCCGCGTTCTTTTGAGAGGGAAAGTATTTAAGATATCCCTAACAGGAATTTTAATAATTTAAAAGATTTAAGCCTTCTCTTAGAAATCTAACTTCCTTGGAACTTTCATGATTCTGGTGATGACAAGTAGATTTAAAAATGAGCATTCCATTTCAGTGTGGTTACCTCTTGAGTCTAGGGTAATAATAAGTAAGAGGCACACTAATTAAACACTTCATCCCCAAAGGGGCAGTAAGTTATGCCAGATAAAAACTAAAAGATCCCTCCTAGCTTATTGTAGTCCAATTACATGCTAATTTTTAAAGACCTTTTTCTTTAACAGTGATTCTGAATAACCAACAATTTTCTTCATATTGTTCTGGTGATTTGCTTTATATTGATTTTCAGACATAAAAGTTGTGGCGTCTGAATTTAGAAAAAATATTGTATGAAGTTTAAATCCGCCTATAAAGAATTAGATAGGAGAAACAAAATTACCCATTGTAGCGGAATCATGATAAAAAAAATTATTAAGAATTTATTCAGTAAAAGGAGGACTTGAACACGAAATAGATGGTTCTGTTATCTATTGCTGCATAAAAACCATCAGAAAATTTAGTGGCTTAAAATAATAGCATCAATTTATTATTTTCTTTCATGGTTGTGTAGTTGTGTTCCTCCTCAATCAGCACTTACTTTATTGTTATATCAATAAGTCTGCTCATGTCTCACCAAAAAGAAATTCCTCGAGTGCAGAAATTTTGTTTTATTTATTTATTATTTTTCCTGGTACAATATATAATTATTGGTTAAAAGTTCCTTATGAGATTGGAGGGACTTAAGTTAAAAAATTTAGTTGTTTTAATAAAACAAAGATGTGCCACATCAATATGCTTTTTCTAAACCTTTTCTCCTTAAAAATTTTGTGGATCTTTGTGTTGGTGGGTAAAGGTTACGCAGTCTGGTGAGTGGTATGGCAATTCCAGGTGGGTTTTTGTCAGTTGATTGGGATGGTTTAAATGAAAGAGGGCTTTGAAAACAAATTTCAAATACAATTATAAACCATAAAAAAAAAATATTCATTTTTCTCAAACTCTTCTTCCTTGAACTGCACAGTTAAAAGGAAAATCACTTAGAAATCAAATGCCTGAATCTGGACAATAACAAGAAATACTATGATTGTATTGATTTGTATTTCATAGACAATGCTGTAAGTAGATCACTAAAGCACTATGATTCTATGATTTCTGTAATAAGGTAAAAACAATTTTGTTATAGGGACACTGTCATCAAAATAAAAATAAACTTTTTACTACTTCAGATTTTAACATCTGTCTATAAGAGACAATGTGCTTGGCTTAACAAAAAACGCTGCCTATTTGCTGTATTTAAACCACTGAATGCATCAGCCAAGTAGATAATCCACATGTGGCTGTATGGACATAGAGAAACCAACTTAAATTATGGAGATAGCCCCCGTTTCAGTAATTTCATTTAACACTTAGTTCAGCCACCTGTAAGTCAGGCTGCCTTTTCCTCTGGGTAGGAACCTAGGCACCACTAAAAAAAACAAAAAACAAACAAACAAAAAAAAACACAAATAAACAGAAATAAAGGTAACTTCACTAAGAAAATGGAATTATTTAATGAGTTTTCCTTTTTCCCTTCCTCCTCCCCCCTTCTTCTTCATTTACTCCTTTATCGCCTCCTCCTTCTGCTCCTTTTTATTCTTAGTAAACTACTCGTAGACATGGCCTTAGACTGTGAAGAAGCCCTCAGTATTTCTTACTTAAGTCAACACTACTATCTCACCCAGAAATTATATAGATGTAATTCAGGAGTTGACATGATAGGTATTAGATTTTTAAGATAACGGACTTACCCATTGCCATCGACTTATCTCTTCATTATTTGTCAAGTTCTTAGCCTTATCATTTGACATTTTTGCTTCTCATTTCTGTACTAAATTCAAGAAAGGAAGCATTTATTTTTAAATATTTTCCTCTTATACTATATCTTTGCTTCTATCCAAAGCTCTACAATAAATTCCTGTTTCAAAAAACAATACTAATATTAGGATTATCTTAACTCATATTAGTCCCATAAGTTCAATTAGTAAAAATCAGACTTCATTTTAATACCTGTTAAAACTGATTGAATGGCACTGAGAGAAGAGCATATGTCAAAAATGTCTCAGCTCTAAGGAATGATATAGGGAATTGCAGTAATATTTCTATACCTATTGTTTAGTGAAACTAGACGTATTTCTTAAGAGCAAGGGGATAAAATGAGAAGAGATCACCCAAAAGGAAAGGAAAGAAAGAAAAAGACAATGGAAAAAGCCAAAGCATGTTCTGAGAAGGAATAAAGTGTTGGTCATTCCCTTGGTTTTCCTGTAACTCTTTCTTCCCTGTTTATATTTTACACTTTATACTTTTCCATTGACCAGTATTTCTAAACAAGGAAAACAAATATTTTCCTTATTTGTTGCTGTCATTAGGTACCTTTGATGTTGGTTCTAAGTCATAGCAACCTTATGGACAAAAGAATGAAATATTGCCCAATCCTGCACCATCCTCAAAATTGTCGCTATGTTTGAACCCATTGTCGTTTCAGCCACTGTGCCAATCATACTGACCCTACTGGACACAGTAGAACTACCCCATGGAGCTTCCAAGGCTGTAAATCTTTACAGAAGCACACTACCACATCTTTCTCCCATGGAGAGGCTGGTGGGTTCAAATCACTAACTTTTCAATTAGCAGCAGAGTGCTTAACCATTACACCACCAGGGCTCTGAGTCAGAATCAACTTGATGACAATGGGTTTTATATTTCTCTGTTATCTCAGTGAAAGGACAATATCCAAAGCCTGCAGGGAGTGGGCAAGCTTATGTCAGATGTTTTCAGAATGAAGACAATCTGCAAGAATCTAAGTTTTGACCTCTACACAGAAAGAGAATGAAAAGGGGCCAAGTCTCCACGTGAGAGATATTGAATTATTTTCCTGTGTCAGCCCCACCTGATTTACATGAAGTAAGCAGATTTTCTCTCCAAGAGTTCAAAATTTGATTATAATATTGAATGTGCTTTCGTAATTGTCTCAATAATGAAACAGTAAAAAAAAAAAGTATTAAGATTTACTATATCAAACTCATATATGAAGTATAAATATACTAGCAACATACTTGCCATTATTTTGAATTTTCTGGAGGCTTTCACAAACATAATAAAAAGGGAAAACCCACTGATTACAAGCTGTGTAAATCCCTTAGCCTCTTGAAACCCATAAAATAGAAATGATAAAATATTTACTTCATATGATTCTTTTGTGAATTGAGATAAAATTTATGAAACTGCTTTGGATCCTCTAAGGTTTTACATAGATGTCAAATATTACTGTTTGAAAATATCCCATTTGGTTTTAATAATTGTCCTCAATTGTGATCTATGTAATTTAGTCTTTCTACACTCCTTTTTGTATCTTCAAATTATATGTACATTTTCTAAAGGTAAAATTTTACAGAAAATAATCTCCCCGCTCGCTACTGTCATTGACAGCAGAGTGTTAGCACCTGAGCTTTGGGGTTGGATAGACCTTAGCTTTGACCTTAAACTTATTAATTTATAAAATGGGAATAGTATTAGGATCTACAACATAGGTTCGCTGTGGCTCATGAATAAAATAATGCATGGCAAAGTCTGGTACAGTGACTAGGGTGCAAGCTTCCAAAGCTCCCTTTGTACCATTTCTCATTTATCTTCTCAAAAAAGTTCTGCTCTTCTTGGGAACTGATGCCTTCCAGACATACACTCTATTCCTATTGTCATCATCTTCAGCAACCTTGCCCACTGACGTGTCACACCCCCAAAAAATCACAACTCTAAATAAACGCAACTGGATACCTTCTCCTTTGTCCATATACTGGCTGGTAAGTACTAGAAAAAAAAAATTTTTTTTTTTCTGGATGAAAAATCACACAGTTTGCCCTATAAAATTCATGGCCTCAGCTTCAATAGGGTTTCAGTGCCAAGAGATAAACTTTTTAAGATTCCTTAAACAGCTTCCTCTCTCATTCTCCACAATAGCAACTTCAAACTTTCCTTACTTTCTTCAAACTTTCTGCTTCCTTACCCACACCCCCACTCCCAGCAGGAGATTTTATAAGGAATAGAGAAGCTATCTGATGACAATTACCTCAACTTCTGCTACCTGTATTTACTCTGCCTTTCTTCCTTCTCTCCTCTTTTTACAGAAAGACACCTTCTTTTCTGACTAAAGTGACACTTCTGTCCTGATACCTAGATTCCAATCCATCTTGCCTAATGAGGGACCTTCATCTATTATCCTTTTCCTCTCTTAAATCTTCAACCTTTGTCTACCTATTGGTTCATTGTCAGTATTATTTATATACATTTAACTATTTATTGTCCTTAAAATAAAATCTAAAATCCTCCTTGGGCTCACACCCTCCTCTAGCTTCTGCTCTGTCTCTTTCCTTTTGTAGATAAACTTATTGTAAAGTTGTTCACATCCATTTTCCTTACTTTCTTACCTCCCACTTATTTTTCAACTTACTGCTGCTAGCTTCCATATAAAAAAACTATTAAAACTACTTTCACCAAGATTACAGATGATCTCCTTGTAAAATTAACAGACAAGCATTTTTCTTGACATCCTTTGTTGATTGTATCTTTTTTTGGTAGTACTTTCTACTAATGATTTCCATGGCACGCAGGACTTCTGTTTTTTTCTTCTGCTTTTCTGGCTTATCCTTCTTTTATGCTTTATGGGATCCTCTTCTTCATTCTGTCTCTTTTATCATTGTATTCAAGTCCAAGGCAGCCTCTTATTCTCTTTTCACCTACACACACTCTCTGGAGTCTCCTCCACTCCCTTGATTCCAATTCGAAGGTTGAGCTCCTCCTAAATTTATGTTTCTATCCCATATTGCTTTGCTTAGTGCCAGACCCATATATCTATCTTTCTGCCTCCTGGACATGTCTTCTTGATATATCACATTCAACATATCTCTGCCTACCACAGTAATGCCCACCTTTGAAAAGCAAAACAAAGTCCGTCTTTCTTCTCCCATATTTCATGCCCCAATTAACCTTTAAGCTAGTTGTCAAAGCTGTGGAACTAATCAACATCCTTGCTTCCTTCCCTTCTTCAATGAACCATCCTTCACTACTTCATTAATTTCTAAATTCTAGGAATTAAACTCTTCTACAGCTCTTGAATTGCTACTTCCACCTATCGCCACCTCAGCTTCTAATTCAAGTCTCTAGCATCATTCTCTGTCTTTAACTAGTAAAAATTCCTTTTATTAGTCTCTCAGGATCTTGCTTCCTCCACTTATCTTTTATTCATACGGTAGCCAAAAAAGGCTGATTTTATCCCTCTGCTGCTTAAAATTTAATGGCTTCCAATTGTCTTTAGAAAAATGTACAAATATTAAGACAGCAAGCAAGGATCTTTAGCCTGGAGCTTCATTCATTTCTGTATTGTGTAATAAATGTGTGCTAAATGTCACTAAGCTCCAAGTTCTGTTCTAGGCATTGGAGGTTCAGGAGTAAAAAAAAAGTAATGTTCCCAGTCCTTTGCAGCTTCTCTTCTCTTCTCTTCCCAGTTCATCCTTTTTTCCTGGCTCCAACTATGCAGAATTATTACTAATAATTTGAATGAATTATGCTGCCTGTCTAGCTTAGAGAGGTGTGTTCTTTCAGTGAGAGACTATCTACTTATCATCCTTCCATTTGACTGGCTCTTAGTGACCATTTGAGCTCAGCTTATGTGTCACTTCCTCTGGGAGTTTATGAGGCTATCACAGTATTCCAGGCAAGGGAGGCTGAGAGCCTAAGCATAAGATAGATTTGAGAGATAAAAAGCTGGTAGAATAAACAACACTAGTGGATATGACAAGAAATACAAAGAAAGAAGTTTAGATTAACTCTAAGACCTCTGGTTTGGGTGGAATGAGATTCCATTTATGGAGATGAAGATTTTGATGTCATTTTGATTTTTAGATGTCATGGATCTTTAGCAGAAGGAATTGTTTAAGTGAGTCTTAAAATGAGGAAAATGGTCTAAGCCGAATATAACATGTTGGCTGCATTTATGGGAGTGGTTGAAATATTCAGAGAAGGTATGCAAGATAAGAAGGTGATGTTTAAGTGTTCCCTGGCAATTGTGAGCTTATAACTAAAGACCCATGTTTTTGTCTCCTACTCTGTTCTATGGGGTCACTATAAGTCAGAATTGACTTGACTGCAATGAATTTATGGGCTTTTACTCATTTTAGAATACAGCAGCTAAGCAGCTAAAAACCAGGTTTTTATTAAATTCTAAGCATATTTAATGCTGTTCTTTTAAAGTCATCTAGTCTGTGTACTAGCTGGGCTTCAATGGGGGCAGTTTCAGTCAGTTCATTTTGCTGTTTTGAATGAAACATTCTTTCCTTTTTTTTTGGTATGTTTTGTGATTTTTGTTGTTGTTGAAACCAGATATTTGAATATTATAATGTGTTATCTGTGGAACTCAAATTCTTCCCCTTCTCCAGGGTTTGGATTCTTAATTGTTGAAGGCTGCAATAATTTGTCTGCCAATGACCTCCCGTAACTATTTTTACAACAGCTGCCCTCCTGGACTTGCGCAGACACTGGGGGCTCTGTTCCTGAGACCGTGACCAGTTAGTGTTTTAAAAGACATTTCCTTGTATTCCAGGGGAGGTAGGGACCCTCTCCCAATCTCTGAGCCAGGACTCTCTTTCAACACTTAGGCTGGCTTACAGAACTCTCAGAGATCAGCCTGCATTTTAAGTGTAGAGTCTTCTTAAGTATTTTCTGTGCCTGTGTATTTCCCTGAACATGCATGCGACTTTCTCAATTTCACCTGTATACACAGTGCCTTTGAAAGCTCTGATTTCTGAAGGAACCTCTCACTTCAGGTTCTCCTTCAGCATTCATGCATTAATTGTATGCTCCAGTATCACTGTTCAGGCCCAGGTGGCTACAGATGGTCACAGCCTTTAGGCATTGCCATCATTCTCTCTGCCTCATGAGAGTTCTAGGGCAGGCCAAACTAACAGGGGTACCCTGTTTAGGTCCTTCAGGCAGACCCAAGACAGATCAAAACATACACACAATAATCTGCTAATAAAATCTGTTCTACTCACTCAAGAGTCAGAGCTCAAGTCCCCTCTCTGAGAGAACAGTCTGCTTCAATTGTTAGTCCAAGATGGCCATATACAAAGCTGAGGAGGGAGTGGGATGTGGGCAGCAAAAAATCAAAGCTTTCCAACCATCTAAAAGTCATCTGTTTCTTGATTCTGTGCTTGCTTTATTGCTACAACTCTTTGGCTGCTTTTCAGTGTTCAGGAAAAGTTGAGCCTACAAGTTTCTAGTTGTTTTCCTTGGTGATACTAGGGGGTAATGGGAGTTTAAACTGCTTCCATAACCATATTGCAGGAAGCCTCTGTTGTTCAATTATTAAACAGTGTTTTTGTTTTTTTAAATATTTTGAAAATTAAAAAAATATATATATATAAGTTTTATCCTTTTACCACACTTGTTCAATCTCTATGCTAAGCAATAATCCAAGAAGCTGGACTATATGAAGAAGAACATGGCATCAGGACTGGAGGAAGATTCATTAACAACTTATGATATGCAGATGACACAACCTTTCTTGCTGAAAGTGAAGAGGACTTGAAGACTACAGCCTTCAGTATGGATTACACGTCAACATAAAGAAAACAAAAAATCCTCACAATTGTACCAATAAATAACATCATGATAAACAGAGAAAATATTGAAGTTGTCAAGGATTTCATTTTACTTGGATCCACAATCAATGCCCATGGAAGCAGCAGTAAAGAAATCAAATGATGTGTTGCATTGGGCAAATCTGCAAAAGACCGCTTAAAAGTGTTAGAAAGCAAAGACTTCACTTTGAGGACTGTCTTAGTTATCTAGTGCTGCTATAACAAGTGGATGCCTTTAACAAAGAGAAGTTTACTCTCTCACAGTCTAGGAGGCTAGAAACCCAAATTCAGGTTGCCAGCTCTAGGGGAAGACTTTCTCTCTCTGTCAGCTCTGGAGGAAGGTCCTTGTCATCAGTCTTCCCCTGGTATAGGAGCTTCTTAACGCAGGAACCCCAGGTCCAAAGGATGCACTCTGCTCCTGGCACTACTTTCTTGTTGGTATAAGGTCCCCCGTCTCTCTGTTTACTTCTCTCTTTTATATCTCAAAAGATAAGACACAACCTAATCTTGTACATTGAGTCCTACATTATTAACATAACTGCCTCTAATCCTGCCTCATTAACATCATATAGGTAGGATTTACAACACAAAGGAAAATCACATCCAATCACAAAATGGTGGACAACCACACAATCCTGGGAATCATGGCCTAGTCAAGTTGACAGACATTTTTGGGGGACACAATTCAATCTTGGAAGAAATACAACCATAATGCTTCTTAGAAGCAAAGGTGGGAAGACTTTGTCTTACATACTTTGGACATGTTATCAGGAGGGACCAGTCCCTGAAGAAGGCCATCAAGCTATGCAAGGCAGAGGGTAAGTGAAAAAGGGGAAGACCCTCAATGAGATGGATTGGTACAGTGGCTACAACAAATGGGCTCAAGCATAGCAATGATTGTGATGATGGTGCAGAATTGGGCAATGTTTCATTCTGTTGAGTTTCTAGTAGTTCCCAGTTGATGTACTACTGCAACAATTTTTTAATTATCTTCAGCATAATCTTACTTGCATGTGATATTATGATATTGTTTAATAATTTCCACATTCCGTTGGATCACCTTTCTTTGGAATGGGCACAAATGTTGATCTCTTCCAGTCAGTTGGACAGGTAGCTGTCTTCCAAATTTCTTGGCATAGATGAGTGTGTGCTTCCAGCGTTGCATCTGTTTGTTGAAATATCTCACTTGGTATTCTAACAACTCCTGGAGCCTTGTTTTTTACCAATGCCTTCATTGCAGTTTTGATTTCTTCCTTCTGTACCATTGGTTCTTGATTTTATGCTACTTCCTGAAAAGGTTGAATGTCGACCAATTCTTTTTGGTACAGTGACTCTGCGTATTCCTTTCATCTTCTTTTGATTCTTCCTGCATCTTTTTAAAATTTTGCCCAGAAAAAAACAAAAACCCAGTGTGACAGAGTTGGTTCTGGCTCATAGTAACCTGTAAGACAGAGTAGAACTGCCCACAGGGTTTCCAAGGAGCACCTGGTGGGTTCAAATTGCTGACAATTTGGTTGGCCTCTTAAATATTGCAACGTGAGGCTTGATTTTTGTGTAGTTCTTTCAGCTTGAGAAATGCTGAGTGTGTTCTTCCCTTTTGCTTTTCTAACTTCAGGTCTTTGCATATTTTGTTATACTACTTTGCTTTCTTGAGCTGTCTTTTGAAATCTTCTGCTCAGCTCTTCATCATTTTTTCCATTTGCTTTAGCTACTCTACATTCAAGAGCAAGTTTCAGAGTCACTTCTGACATCCATTTTGGTCTTTTCTTTCTTTCCTGTCTTTTTAATGAACTTCTGTTTTCTTCATGTCTGACATCCTTGATGTCATCCCAAAACTTGTCTCTCTTTTGGCCATTAGCGTTCAATGCATCAAATCTATTCTTGATACGGTATCTAAATTCAGGTGGGATATATTCAAGGTCATGCTTTCACTCTCGTGGACTTGTTTTAATTTTTTTTCAGCTTCAACTTGAACTTGCACATGAGGAATTGATGGTCTGTTTTGCTGTTGGTCCTTGGCCTTGCTCTGTCTGATATTGATCTCATAATCTCTTTTCACAGATGTAGTAGATTTGACAGATCACGTATCTGTTTTAATTACAGAACATTTTTTCACATATTCATTTTCGTTTGCTTGTTTTTTTGTGCTTTAGGTGAAAGTTTACAGCTCAAGTTAATTTCTTATACTAAAATTTATACACGTATTGTTATGGGACCCCAGTTGCAATCCCTGTAATGTAACAGTACACTCCCCCTTTCTTCCCCAGGTTTCCCACATCCATTCAGCCCTTTATGTCTTCTCATCCATCCTCTGGACAGGAGCTGCCCCCAGTTGCAATCCCTGTAATGTAACAGTACACTCCCCCTTTCTTCCCCAGGTTTCCCACATCCATTCAACCCTTTCTGTCTTCTCATCCATCCTCTGGACAGGTTCTCCTTTAGCTGCCCGTTTAGTCTCATGTGTCTACTTGAACTAAGAAGCACAATCTTCATGAGTGTTATTTTATGTTTTATAGTCCAGTCTAATCTTCGTCTGAAGAGTTGGCTTTGGGAAAGGTTTTAGTTCTGGGTTCAGATGTTCTGGGGTTCCTCTAGTATCATTCAGACCATTACGTCTGGACTTTTTATGTGAATTTGAGGTCTGCACCACACTTTTCTCTGGCTTCATCAGGGACTCTCTGTTGTATTCCCTGTTGGGGCAGTCATTGATGATAGCAAGGCACCATCTACTTCTTCTGATCCCAGGCTCATGGAGTCTCTGGCTTATGTGGCCCTTTTGTCTCTTGGGCTAATATTTTCCTTGTGTCTTTGGTGTTCTTCATTCTCCTTTCCTCCAGGTGGGCTGGGACCAATTGATGCATCTTTTGATGCATCTTAGATGGCTTCTCACTAGCCTTTAAGACCCTGGATGCCTCTCACCAAAGTGGGATGCAGAACATTTTCTGAATAAATTTTGTTGTGCCAATTGATCTAGATGTCCCCTAAAACCACAGTTCCCAGACTATCGCCCCTGCTACTCTGTCCGTCAAAGTGTTTGGCTGTGTTCAGGAAACCTCTTAGCATTTGGTTTAGTCCAGTTGTGCTGACTTCCTCTGTATTGTGTGTTGTCCTTCCCTTCACCTAAGATAATTCTTGCATACTATCTAGCTAGTGAATTCCCCTTTCCCATCCTCCTCACCATCGTAACCATCAAAAAATGTTTTCTTCTGTGTTTAAAACTTTTCTGGAGTTCTTATAATAGTGGTCTCTTACAATATTTGTCCTTTTGTGACTGACTAATTACACTCAGCATAATGCCTTCCAGATTCATCCACGCTATGTTTCTTGGATTCTTTGTTGTTCTTTATCTTGCTTAGTATTCCATTATGTGAATATACCATAATTTATTTATCCATTCATCTGTTGATGGGCACCAGGGCAGTTTCCATCTTTTCACTATTGTGAACAGTGCTGCAACGAACTGTCTATTCATTTCACAGCTCTTATTTCTCTAGGATATATTCCAAGGAGTGGGATTGCTGGATTGTATGCTACTTCTATTTCCAGCTTTTAAAGAAGTTCCAATTTATTCCCAAAGTGATTGTACCATTTTATATTCCCACCAGTAGTGTATAAGTGTTCCTGTCTCTCCACAACCTCTCCAACATTTATTATTTTGTGTTTTTTGGATTAATGCTAGCCTTTTTGGGGTGAGATGGTATCTCATTGTAGTTTTGATTTGCATTTTTCTAATGCCTAATGATCGTGAGCATTTCCTCATGTATCTGTTAACTGCCTGAATGTCTTCTTTGGAAAAGTGCCTGTTCATATCCTTTGCCTATTTTATAATTAGGTTATTTGTCTTTTTGTTGTTGAGGTTTTGCAGTATTTTGTAGATTTTAGAGATTAGACCCTGATCGGATATGTTGTAGCCAAAAATATTTTCCCTGTCTGTAGGTTGTCATTTTACTCTTTTGGTGAAGTCTTTTGTTGAGCATAAGTGTTTGATTTTTAGGAGCTCTCAGTTACCTAGTTTCTCTTCTGGTGTTTGTACATTATTATTATGTTCTGTATTCTGTTTATGTCATATACTAGGGCTCCTAGCATTGTTCCTATTTTTTCTTCCATGACCTTTATCATTTTAGATTTTATATTTATGTATTTCATCCATTTTGAGTTAGTTTTTGTACACAGTGTGAGGTATGAGTCTTGTTTTTTTTTGCAGATGGATATCCAGTTATACTGGCACCCTTTGTTAAAAAGACTATCTTTTCCACATTTAAATGGCTTTAGGCCTGTGTCAGATATCAGCTGCTCATAGGTGGATGAATTTATGTCTGAATTCTCAATTTGGTTTCTTTGGTCTATGTATCTTTTTGTTGTAACAGTACCAGGCTGTTTTGACTACAATGAAGGTATAATAGGTTCTAAAATCAGGCAGTGTGAAGCCTCCCACTTTGTTCTTCTTCTTCACTAAGCTTTACTTATCGGGGGCCTCTTCCCTTTCCATAGGAAGTTGGTGATTTTTTTCTCCATCTCATTAAAAAATGTCGATGGAATTTGGATCAGGATTACATTGTATCTGTAGATTGTTGTGGGTAGAACTGACGTTTTCATAATGTTGAGTCTTCGTATCCAGGAACAAGGTATGTTTTTCCACTTATGTAGGTCTCTTTTGGCTTCTTGAAGTAGTGTATAGTTTTTTTTTTTTTTTTTTGTATAGGTCTTTTCTGTCTCTGGTTAGATTTATTTCTAAGTATTTTATCTTCTTGGGGACTATGGTAAATGGTCTTAATTTGGTGATTTCCTCCTCAACGTTCTCTTTGTTGATGTAGAGAAATCCAACTGATTTTTATATATTTATCTTGTATTGTGATACTTTGCTGAAATCTTCTATTAGTTCCAGTAGTTTTCTCATGGATTCCTTAGGGTTTTCTCTGTATAAGATCATATTATCTGCAAATAGAGATACTTTTACTTCTTCCTTACCATTTTAGATGCCTTTATTTCTAGCCTAATTGTTCTGCCTAAGACCTCCAGCACAATATTGAATAAGAGTGGCCATAAATGGAATCCTCGTCTGGTTCATGTTCTCGGGGGGAATACTTTCAGTCTCTCTCCATTTAGGATGATGTAGGCTGTTGGCTTTGTATAAAAGCCCATTATTATGTTGGGGAATTTCCCTTCTATCCCTATTTTACTGAGCATTTTTATCACGAATGGGTGTTGGACTTTGTCAGATGCCTTTTCTGAATCAATTCATAAGATCATGTGGCTCTTCTACTTTGTTTTATTTATGTGATGGATTAAACTGATTGTTTTTCTAATGTTGAACCATCCCTGCATTCCTAGTATGAATCCCTCTCGGTCATGGTGAATTTTTTTTTTTTTTTTTTTATGTGTTGCTGAATTCTATTGGCTAGAATTTTGTTGAGGGTTTTTACATCTAAGTTCATGAGGAATATTGATCAGTAATTTTCTTTTTTTGTGGCATCTTTCCCTGGTTTTTGTATCAGGGTTATGCTGGCTTCATAGAATGATTTCAGGAGTATTCCATCCTTTTCTATGCTCTGAAATACCTTTAGTAGTAATGGTGTTAACTCTTCTCTGAAAGTTTGGTAGAAATCTCTAGTGAAGCTGTCAGGGACAGGGGTTTTTTTGGGGGGGAGTTTTTAAATTACCATTTCAATTACTTCTTTTGTTATAGGTTTATTTAGTTGTTCTACCTCTGTTTGTGTTGCAAACAGAGTAATTATTGATAGGTATAAGTTTACTGCTGTCATTTTGATTTTTTTGTGTGTGTGTTGTTGACGGTTTCTGTGTTCCACTTAGTTTTTTTGCTGAGTCATTTTTTCTTTACGTATTTTCTTTTCATCTTTTTCATTGTTGTTGACATTGCATTTTCTAAGTCTTCGTGTTTTTCTTGTTTTTTATTTTGATGTGTAGGATTGTCAGTTTCCTTTGTGGTTACGTTAATATTTACCTCTATTTTTCTAAGCTTAAACCAATCTTTAATTTCTTGATATCACCTTGATTTTCTCTTCCTAAGAAAGTTCTATGACTGTATTATTTAGTGCCTCTTTTTTGTGTTAGTGTTGTCATTTTTTACATATCTCTGTTTCTCTATTTTCAGTGTTTTAGCTTTGATTTATTTTTGTGGCTTCCCTAACTGAGTTGATATCTGGTTGTTCTGTCCTGTGTTCTAGTCTTGGGTTGTTATCTGATGTTATTCATTTTCTAAGTGGAGGACTTCCTTTAGTATTTCTTGTAATTTTTGTTTGGTTTTTACAGATTCCCTAAACTTATGTTTATTTGGAAATGCCCTAATTTCACTGTCATATTTGAGAGACAGTTTTGTTGGATATATAATTCTTGGCTGGCAATTTTTTTTCCTTCAAGGCTTTATATATGTCATCCCATTGCCTTCTTGCCTTCATGGTTCCTGCTGAGTAGTCAGAGCTTAGTCTTATTGACTCTCCATTGTAGATGACTTTTTGTTTATTCCTAGCTCCTCTTGAAATTTTCACTTTATCTTTGGCTTTGCTGAGTTTGATTATAATATGTTTTGGTGACTTTCCTTTGGGATGTACCCTGAGAGGGGTTTGGTGAGCATTTTGGATAGATTTTTTCTCATCTTTCACAATATCAGGGAAGTTTTCTGCCAGCAAATATTCAACAATTCTCTCTGTGTTCCCTGTTGTCCCCTCCCCCTCATTCTGGTACTCCAATCACTCATAGGTTATTTCTCTTGATACAGTCCCATATAATTCTTAGGATTTCTTTCTTTTCTTAAATTCTGTTATTTTATTGTTCCTCAAATACATTGGCATCAAGTGCTTTATCTTCAATCTCACTAATTCTGACTTCCATTGACTCAATTCTGCTCCTATGACTTTCTATTGAGTTGCCTAATTCTGGAATTTTATTGTTAATCTTTTGGATTTCTGTTTGCTGTCTCTATAGATTCTTGCAGCCTGTTAAATTTGTCACTATGCTCTTGTATAACCTTCTTAAGTTCCTCTGTTTCTTTGTCTGTGTGTTCTTTGGGTTGGCCTGTGTTTTTCCTGATCTTCTTCCTGATCTCTTGAAGAGTTCTGTGTATTAATCTTTTGAATTCTACCTCTGGTAACTCCAAGATCTTCTCATCCTCTGGGAGGATTCTTGGTTTTTTGTTTTGGTCACTTGCTGAAGCCATCATGGTCTGTCTCTTTATGTGATTTGTTATTAACTATTGTCTTCAAGCCATGAACAAGTTACTATATTTATTTTGTGTTTGCTTACTGTGTCCTAGCTTTTTTTTTTTTTTGATATGCCCAAATAGGCTGGTCACATGAGCTACTTTGATCACTTGTGTCTTTGAAGCTCTCATGTCCTATCTCCAGGTCATTAGAGCTGTTATTAGGTATGTTAGCCCAGGAGTCTCTTTACTTTTCTTGTGTGGATTCAGCTTATTCAGCTCAGGTGTCCAGGTCATCAGGCACTGAGTGTGTTGTGCAGGCTCGCATCTACAGTCCTAGACTGGCAGGGCTATGTAGGGGTGATTGGAGTAGGCACAGGTATCTGGCTGCAGAGGGGATTATGTGCTGAACAAGATAGGGGGCTGACAGCTGCCCCTGAGTGCCTGGGTGGAAGTATGTCCCTATTCCCCAGAGTGCATAGGTGGCTAGGTTTTGTAGCTGGAATTTGGGCACCCAATGCTATTGGCTGTAAGGACTGGGAAGCACCACTTATTCTTGGATCCCTCTCACTGGTGGCTAGGTGGAGTGAATGGAGCCACCAGTCCTCAGGCCCCTGATATGGGTAGGTGAAGGTGCTGCTTAATGGGCATGGCAGTGTCAAATGTCAGGGATCTACCACTCCCCATTAGCTGTTGCAGTAAAATAAACTTCAGGTATATACCTTGTAGTACTGTGCATTGAACACTAGTGACTGAAGACCAGATGAGTTGTGGAATGACATCAAGGACATCATCCATGAAGAAAGCAAGAGGTCACTGAAAAGACAGGAAAGAGAGAAAAGACCAAGATGGATGTCACAGGAGACTCTGAAACTTGCTCTTGAATGTCGAGCAGCTAAAGCAAAAGGAAGAATTGTTGAAGTAAAAGAACTGAACAGAAGATTTCAAAGGGCCTCTCTAGAAGATAAGGTAAAATATTATAATGACATGTGCAAAGAGCTGGAGATGGAAATCCAAAAGGGAAGAACACGCTTGGTGTTTCTCAAACTGAAAGAACTGAAGAAAAAAGTCAAGCCTCAAGTTGCAATAGTGAAAGATTCCATGGGGAAAATATTAAACGATGCAGGAAGCATCAAAAGAAGATGGAAGGAATACACAGAGTCATTATACCAAAAAGGATTAGTCGATATTCAACCATTTCAAAAGATGGCATATGATCGGGAGCTGATGGTACTGAAGGAAGAAGTCCAAGCTGCTCTGAAGGCATTGGCAAAAAACAAGGCTCCAGGAATTGATAGAATATCAATTGAGATGTTTCAACAAACAGATGCAGTGCTGGAGGTGCTCACTCGTCTATGCCAAGAAATATGGAAGACAGCTTCCTGGCCAATTGACTGGAAGAGAGCCATATTTATGCCTATTCCCAAGAAAGGTGATCCAATCGAATGTGGAAATTATAGAACAATATCATTAAAATCACACGCAAGCAAAATTTTGCTGAAGATCATTCAAAAACAGCTGCAGCAGTATATCAACAGGGAACTGCCAGAAGTTCAGGCCAGTTTCAGAAGAGGACGTGGAACCAGGGATATCATTGATGATGTCAGATGGATCCTGGCTGAAAGCAGAGAATACCAGAAGGATGTTTATCTGTGTTTTGTTGACTATGCAAAGGCATTCAACTGTGTGGATCATAACAAATTATGGATAACATTGTGAAAAATGGGGATTCCAGAACACTTAATTGTGCTCATGAGGAACCTTTACATAGACCAAGAGGCAGTTGTTCAGACAGAACAAGGGGATACTGATTGGTTTAAAGTCAGGAAAGGTGTACGTCAGGGTTGTGTTCTTTCACCATACGTATTTAATCTGTATGCTGAACAAATAATCCAAGAAGCTGGACTATATGAAGAAAAACAGGGCATCAGGATTGGAGGAAGACTCATTAACAACCTGTGTTATGCAGATGGTACAACCTTGCTTGCTGAAAGTGAAGAGGATTTGAAGCACTTACGAATGAAGATCAAATACCACAGCCTTCAGTATGGATTACAGCTCAACATAAAGAAAACAAAAATTCTCACAACTGGACCAATGAGCAACATCATGATAAATGGAGAAAAGATTGAAGTTGTCAAGGATTTCATTTTACTTGGACCCACAATCAACAGCCATGGAAGCAGCAGACAAGAAATCAAAAGATGCATTCCATTGGGCAAATCTGCTGCAAAGGACCTCTTCAAAGTGTTGAAGAGCAAAGATGTCACCCTGAAGACTAAGGTGCGCCTGCCCCAAGCCATGGTATTTTCAATCACATCACATGCATTTGAAAGCTGGACAATGAATAAGGAAGACCAAAGAAGAGTTGACGCCTTTGAATTGTGGTGTTGGCGAAGAATATTGAATATAACATGGACTGCCAAAAGAATGAACAAATCTGTCTTGGAAGAAGTGCGGCCAGAATGCTCCTTAGAGGCAAGGATGGTAAGGCTGCGTCTTACATACTTTGGATCAGTGCCTGGAAAAGGACATCATGCTTGGCAGAGTACAGAGTCAGCAGAAAAGAGGAAGACCCTCAACGAGGTGGATTGACACAGTGGCTGCAACAATGAGCTCAAGCATAACAACAATTGTAAGGATGGCACAGAACTGAGTAGTGTTTCATTCTGTTGTGCATAGGGTCACTATGATTTGGAACCGACTCGACGGCACCTAACAACAACAACAACAACTGTGCTAATGAGGGCCTACACTGTTGAAATGGGCCCACACAGGTCTAAGCAGGAGTGAAAGGCATTCAAAGTCCGTGGACTGCTTATCTGTGCCTAGGCAAAGGGGCTGTGCCTGCCCTAAGTTCCTGGTTTAGGGGAGCAGATAGATCTCTTTTTCCTTTTTGGTAATTTATTCCCTCTTCAAAGCCAGGAGAGTGGCTCAGGGTGCACGATGGGTCCCACTTCCAGCCCAGGGGTCACGGCAATTGCTGAAACCAGCCTGGACCTGAACAGAGTGGGGAGGGGATGGGAAAATGCGAAAGAGGTACTTCTCAGAGTGGGGAAGCGTTTTTTCGATCCCGCAATTTAGATTAAATGCCTGTACTTAACTTTTGCGGATTCAGTGCCACTTCTCCCTGGTTCCAGAGGCTTGAGCAGATGCTCCAGCACTTGGTTCCTCCCTGTGTGGAAAATGTATCCTGAGCACTACTGTTTGCCTTATTCCATGCACACTGGCTAATTCAGCCTGCAGGGCACTGGCCAGGTCAGATCTGGTAAGTCCTTGCTTCTTCTGAACTATCTATCCCTCCCCATGTTGCTCAGTTTGATTCCTCAACTATGTCTTTGATATTTAGGGCTCTTAGATTGTCATATACAATCAATTCACTTGTTTTTTCAAGTCTTTGTTGTAAGAGGGCTCACAGGAAGCATCTGACTACTCTGCCATCTTGGCCCCACCTCCCTCACATATTCTTAATGTTATGGTTCTATATTATATATACATTATAGGGAACAAAAGACTTTAACACATATTTCAACATGTTTTCATGAATTCTTGTTCAACAATTGGGAAATTCCATTGAGAACTCTTAGAAGTTGATGGTGTAGTTTTTAAGGCTTTACCAATGACATTCTGGTGTCTAAGTGAAATGCTAAATTCTGTTTCTAAAAATATGACATTACATAAGCATTATCATGAAATTAATAGAAAATCTGTCATTATTTTTTTTTACAATGAAGAATAAACAATTGGCTAACTTAATAACTGTATCTATAGATGTTTTTCATTGTAACAATTTGTGTTTAGTCATTTCAAAAATATTAAAAATGATAATAAATAGAAAGTATACAAATAACTCGTTAAATACACTGACTCTTTAAGAGTGCTTCATTGTGTGTTTAAAAATTTTCCTTTTTTTTAGTTTTGCAAGTTTTCAAAGTAAAAAAAAAAAAAGTAGATTGCTTTTTTCCTGAGTAGGACTTTTCAAATGGCATTAGTATATCATATTTAATATCTATCTGTCTATATAATTATGTGCTTTTCAAATGCCTTTTCCATTAGGTAAATGTATTTAAATTATGAGCTTAAAGAGAAAAATAGGAACTGAAAAAGACTGAGCCATTTTTAAGATATATAGATCTTTAAAAAACCAAAACCAAACCCACTGCCGTCGAGTCAATTCTGACTCATAGTGACCCTATAGGACAGAGTAGAACTGCCCCCATAGAGTTTCCAAGGAGCACCTGGTGGATTTGAACTGCTGACCCTTTGGTTAGCAGCCGTAGCGCTTAACCACTGTGCCACCAGGGTTTCCATATAGTTCTTAATATATCTCAAAATAGGTACTTTAGATGTGTGTGGAATAGTGCTTTAAGAATGGCTGGCAAAGTTACTATTTACTATACCAGTGGGAAGCATAAAAGGAAAAGCAGTTCTGCATAGTGTGGGTTCCTTGGACTAACAGCTATAAACTGCCATTATTTGGAATAAGCCAATCAGAGACTGCACTTGGCATGGAGCTGATGAGGTTCTCCCTCATTGGCTGTCCTGCCTTAAGTGTTCAGAGAGCTGGCTGGCTTGCCTACTGTTGGACTCGGCAGTGCAAATTAAATGCTTGCTAGTTAAAAAAATATGGAGGAGGTTTGTGTTAATGGCTTAAGAAATCATCTGCTTAGACGTTTGAAACCTGGTTTCCTCTTTTGGTATTTTATAAGGATATTGTGAAACCATTATTACTACATGTACTTGACTGGCTCCTTTAACTGTTCAAAAGGTTTTCATATCTACTAACTTGTTTTATTTCCACAGCGACCTAAAAAGGTATTCCAGGAGGAGGTTGTTATGTGACTTAGATAACGTATGGGAAAGTGATTTGTTAACTGCAAAACCATACGCGTGATACCATTAAGATTTCTGTTTTACGGATGAGAAAACTGAGGCCAGAGATACTAAATGATTGGTTTCATATCACATAATGCTGGGATGATGGGAATACAGGTCAATTGACTTATGTATAATTACTTATCCTTTTTTTTTTTTTTGTATTTAGGTGGAAAGGGTAGGGGAAGGGATAGTCATTTCATAGATAGCCAAATATAGGGCTAAAGTGTTTCAAGAAGCTTATTGAGTTACACAGTTAGTCATCAGGAGAATATACATTCAGTTTTTTAAAGTTGTTTGGACTGGTATCTGACTGAAAACCATGAAGTGCCAAGTGTTCCCAGCACTGTGTTTAAAGCTATTATTGTATGAAATATTATGACAACCTGGCTGGCTCTGGATCAGTGATCCAGGGGGAAATGTTCTACATTTCATTAGTAAATTCTGACTCACCTTCCACCCACACTAATCTGGTTCCATGCAACCTCTGCTTTAAAAGCCCATTAATCATTCTCCTTTCCTTAATTTCAAAGTGATTACTTATTATAATAGATCAACTGAGTTCTCAGGAAATAATTGGAATGTGATCATCTTTTCCTCCTTTCTAAGCCTTAAACCTTCTGTTTTTGTGTGTTTTCTTCTCTTAACAAGGCATTTGAGAACTGAGCTGAAGAAAAGAGAGAACTCTGTTCTTGCAGGTTTTTGATTTTTTTATGCTTCTTACAGAATTGGCAGGGCCCAGTAGAGGAATATAATAATATAATATAATAATAATAATGGATAATAAGTATGAAATAGTACAATAACACTTAACATTTACTTCATCACTTCATCGCTTCTCAGGTCCTGCTAAGGGCTTTGCATGCACTCTCTCCTGTAGAGACATTAAGAAACTAGACCCAAGTTACACACTAGTTAGTGCTAGTGCCTGGACTTGAATCCCCATTTGTCTAGCTCCAAAGCATGTGTATTAACCATTATGCTCTTTTCTCTTCTGACTCAACTGAAAGTCAAGAAATTCAGAAAGGATGTGGATAACATAGGTCCCATTGAATGGTTGGAAACAGGAAACTCTGATTCATTTTAATAGGCAAGATTTATTTAGAAAAAAAAAAAATAACTGCATGGGAAGTTCTCACCACAAAGAAGTGAAGGAAAGCAAACCAAGGATGAAGGCAAACATTTAACTACTAATGTTGCTGTCATAGATGTAATTCTGCAAGACGTTCAATGATGAGGAGTTTGAAATCCCATCGTGTGCTGATTGTATGCTCTTTCTGTCAAGTTATATGTGACTTCTAAGGCTCAATTTTCTCATTCATAAGATGAGGCTAATAATTATTTTATCATAGTTTTTTATAAGGATTAAATACACACACAAATATTTGTAGTGTCTACTAGCCCTCCTAAACAGAGTAGTCACTTAGTAAATATTAGTTCTAGCCCCTGCTCTAATTTCTACCTGTTCTGCTGTTCCCAAAGAAGTATGTGTTTGGTGTGATAGTACCAAGACTGTGGGTGGCAGGAACTAAGAGCCAGGACCAAGAAAACTTGACCAAGAGGTCAGGCAAGGAAACAGCTGCCAGAGGAGTACCTGAAATCCAGACAGCAGACTCTGAATGTTTGAATGCAGTCTCGAGTTAGAGTACACTACGTGCGTCCCTTAGGTCATCAAAATAATAGGGTCAAGGCCTAGGCAGCTAAGGAAGAACAGAGTCACATATGTACCAATCAATGTGGTGAGGTCTTCAGGAAAGGGGTAGAACTTAGAACTCTACAGACTGATGGGCTTTGGAAGCCAGGATCATGAATCTAGGTAATTCCATGTTATAGATTTGCACCACTAACTACAAGGTGATCTTGGCACCAAGATCCAATTGCTAGCTTTCATGAATCATTCCACACACTTTTTACCCAAGCATTTTCAATCCTAGAATGTGTCGATATTGAAGTGTATGTCCCTCCATGGAAAGTGAATCTGGTGACTTCTATCTGTAATAGATTGTATTCAGTACGTCAAGCCTTTATAAATGTGGCACTGAGTGTAAAATATCTTTAACCTATCTATAATGATTTCTATAATTTGAAATATAATTTGGAGTGCCTGTAGAGATCATAGAAATTATGATTCAGACAAAAGAAATACGCAAATGAACGCAGAATTTCTTTCTGTGCTATGGAAGGCAGTAAAATGTACAGGATAACTCAAAGTATAGAAACAGATGTACCATGATTTAAAGCCTCATTGGACACTTACTTACCTTTCTAAGACTCCATTTCTACATGCATGAAATGGACATAATAACAGTCCCTACCTCAGCTAAATATGTGCTACTGTGAAGATTAAATGAGATAATACAGGTGCATTTCTTAGCACATAAAGGATATACCAAAACCAAAACTAAACCCAGTGCCATCGAGTTGATTCCGACTCATACCGACCCTATAGGACAGACTAGAACTGCCCCATAGAGTTTCCAAGGAGCGCCTGGCGGATTCAAACTGCTGACCCTTGGGGTAGCAGCTGTAGCATTTAACCACTACACCACCAGGGTTTCCAAAGGGTATACAATAGGTAGTAAATATAAATCACAGGATATCAAATATTGATCAGAATTTAAAGGGTTAATAATATAAAAATTGGAGAAATTAAAAATAAGGCTATTTTTAGTGTGCAAAACTTGTTGATAATCCTAAAGTTCAAAGTTAAGATAAAGCATTTTATCCCTTTTTGATGTTTAAAGTTGTACTATTTTGAAACTGCTTTAGGGCAAAGTACATGAACTGAAAACAATTACTGAAATATGTAAAACCTAAAATAAATGTATTTTCAGCCCTGCTAATATCCAAGGACTGAATAAGAAAGAATATATTCCTCAAATTCAAGGTAAATTAGTAAATTATAACGTGGCCAAATATGTACTAACCACTGTTTAGAAAATATCAATCAAATATTTAGAAGAGATAAGGGAAAATGTGAACCTAGTACACAATAGGTGGAACATTGAGCCAGTTTAATCTTAAATCTTCCATTAAAAAAAATGTGTTTATAGACATTTGTATGATGAGACTGTTTTGCATCTGGAGAGCCACAGAACATGGGGTTAGCTACTAGACATGATTAGTGGTAAAGAGCTTAGTTAAAAGAGTTGTATCCCTTCCTCAAGGGAAGCAACTGGCTTTACAGAGAAAGTTCTTACACTTTCTACACTTGACTCATCTTGAGCTATGTTCTGGTTGGATAGTTAGTAATAGAACACGTCTTGACACAGCAGAATGGAGATAAACATCTGCTTTGATGGCAGGAGTCCTGGGTACGGGTATGTACCTGGCTGCCTAGAGGCTCCTAGCTTT
The DNA here is from genome assembly GCF_030014295.1 of Loxodonta africana. Classification (NCBI taxonomy): domain Eukaryota; kingdom Metazoa; phylum Chordata; class Mammalia; order Proboscidea; family Elephantidae; genus Loxodonta; species Loxodonta africana. Next base: position 143,196,027 of record NC_087342.1, on the reverse strand, counting down.
CCCCAGACTCAATTTCCTCCTCATCTAAAATACTGGGGGTCAGACAAGAATTAGTGGTTTTCAAAGTTGCTTTACCTAACTTTTTACTTAAAATATAATCTTAAATAAATTAAGAAGCCAAATACATAAAACAAAAATAAATGTTGATGCTCTTTTAGAAACAAAGTGTGTTTATGTGTGTGTGTGTGTGTGCTTGCTTGCACACACACATGTATGTACCTTACCTTACCTTCCTCCACAGCAAGGCTTCTTCTTCATCAGAATGGCTCCCTTCATCCAGTCCCTAAGGTTTCTCACAGCCAGAGCACAAAAAAATTCAGACAGTTTGCAAAATATTGCACCAGATAATCTTCATTGTTCTTCTGAGCATTACTGTTGACCTTCTGAAGAATTTAGACAGGCGACTTGCAAAAGAAAAACATGAATAGCTATTAAAATATTTAAAATTCAACTCAAAATTTTTTTTTAAAAGGAAAGTATCTTAAATGCGTCCTGTGTGAGCAAATATTACAAAGAATAATACTGCCTAAAGCTGAGATGGTTCTGGGGAAACAAGTGCTCTCATCACTGCTAGTGGAAGCCTAAAATACTTTAGCATTCCTAGACGGTAATTTGACAATATGTACCAAAAGTGTTTAAGACGTATAATTTGGCCACAAAATTCCTTTTCCAGTAATTTAACCAAAAGAAATAAATGGGGAAAAAAGAAAGATGTACAACTATGCTCATCAGGGAGTTATTTATAATGAAGAAAAGTGAAAATAACCTTAGTTACAACATGATGATAAAATATAAGTACCTATTTAAATATATATTATATAGGAGAAGCCTTTGAAATTAAAAAGCTTGAAGAGGTTTGAAAAAAGTAGTAGTATGGAATCCCCTACTTCTTGCAGAGTACTATTGGAAAAAGACAGTGAAAGCCAAAATGTCTTTCGGGTGACATGTGAAAGCCAGAGAGTCTCCAGCAGCATATAGATTCTCATTTTCATTAGATAGAAGGCAAAAAGTAGATGAGGATCAGGCCCAAGATATAATTGTAAGAGCAGCAGAGTTTGAGAGAATGTTGAGTAAATGTTAACCCTGGCAAAACTGCTATGCCGAAGACCTTGATTGCAAAGGACTTTGTCCCTGAGATGTTAGACGAGAACATCTGAGTCAATGACTCGAAAATCTTGAATATCCAGATTCCCCTGAATGCTGGGCCTGCAGAATTAGCCCACTCTTTCCTATAAGAAGCTAGCATTCCTTCCTGATTTAAGACAATGCAGAGGCCTCTCCCTTGTAAGACAATGTACATCCTTTCAGGATCTATACACTCCTCCCTTACTACCCACCAAAAAAATAACTAGAGTCACATCACATTAGCCATAGAGGGGGCTAAGGAAATGAAACCTACCAAACTGATAAGGGATGCTCTAATGAGTGGGCACCAGCATTTCTGAAAAGCTCAGTCATATTCCCTACAGGCCAGGGATCACTGATATCAATGATGAGATGATGGGTTCCAGAATAATAGGGACCAGGTGAGTCAGAAACAGTGTAAATGCAACTATCATAATTGGCAGCTAGGAATGAGGGGCAGCCTGGGGAACCTGAACTATAGAGAGCCATGAAGATATTTAATGGTACCTGGTATTCCAGGGGCCAGATACTTGCTAATGCTTTTAGATCTTGAATGACTGACTAAAGCAAATGCTGGATTTTCATGAGGAAACTTCTTGTAACAGCATGTCAGGTGTACGTAGTGATCACCTTAAAGTGACCTATAACTATTTATACAGGTAAGAAGAATACAAATATTTTTAAGATTTTTGGACATGAAGCTGAGATTGACGTCAGTAACATGGGATTCAATATATCATTAATGTTCTCTCTGTATGAGAGGGAGGTATATGTACATTTTTTTTTTTTTACATTAGGTAAAAAATGAAATACTGTCATAAACCCAGTTCACTGGGTCCACAAGCCATCTGGTAGTCATTTTGCTGGTCCCCAAATACATAATTGGAATGAACACACTTAGTAGTTAGCGGAATACCCACATTTGCTCCTAACTCTGAGAGGTAAAAATTATCATAGTGTGGAAGACCAAGTAGAAGTTCTGAAACTAACCCCTCTCACCAAGATAATACATCAAAAACAATATCACTCAAAGAATTATCCCTACAAATTGAACAAATAGAAAGAAAGCAACAAAAGTAACCATCAGGCACCAGAAGAAATCAAACAATAAAAATTAGAGCAGAATTAAACAAAATAGAAAACAAAAAAAAGTTGACAGGCTTAACAAGACCAAAAGCTGGTTCTTTGAAAAAAATTAACAGAGTTGATAAAGCACTGGCTAAACTGACAAAAGAAAAACAGAAGAGAAAGCAAATAACCTGAATAAGAAATGAGATGAGCCATATTACAACAGACCCAAATGAAACTAAAACAATCATATTACTACAAAAAATTGTACTCTAACACATTTGAAAACCTAGAAGAAATGGGTGAATTTCTAGAAACACACTGCCTACCTAAACTAACACAAACAGAGATAGAACAACTAAATAGACCCATAACAAAAGAAGAGATTGAAAAGGTAATCAAAAAACTCCCAGCAAAAAAAAAAAAAAAAAAAAAGCCCTGGCCCAGATGGCTTCACTGCAGAGTTCTACCAAACTTTCAGAGAAGAATTAACACCACTACTGCTAAAGGTATTTCAGAGCATAGAAAAGATGGAATACTCCAAAACTCATTCTATGAAGCCAGCATATCCCTGATACCACAATCAGGTAAAGACACCACAAAAAAGAGAAAATTATAGACCTATATCATTTATAAACTTAGATCCAAAAATCTTCAACAAAATTCTAGCTAATAGAATTTGACAACATATCAAAAAAAAAAAAAAATTCACTCTGACCAGGTGGGATTCATACCAGGTATGCAGGAATGGTTCAACATTAGAAAAACAATTAATGTAATCCATCATATAAATAAAGCAAGAGACAAGAATCACATGATTTTATCAATCGATACAGAAAAGGCATTTGACAAAGTTCAACACCCATTCATATAAAAACTGTCAGCAAAATAGGAATAGAAGGAAAATTCCTCAACATAATAAAGGGCACTTATACGAAGACAACAACTGACAAAGACAACTGACATCACCCTAAATGGAGAGAGCCTGAAAACATTTCCCTTGAGAACGGGAACAAGACAAGGATGGCTTTTATCACCACTCTTACTCAACATTGTGCTGGAGGTCCTATCCAGAGCAATTAGGCTAGATAAAGAAAGGGCATCCAGATTGGCAAGGAAGAAGTCAAAGTATCTCTATTTGCAGATGACATGATCTTATACACAGAAAACCCTAAGGAACCCTCAAGAAAACTACTGAAACTAATAAAAGAGTTTAGCAGAGAATCGGGATACAAGATAAACATACAAAAAACAGCTGGATTCCTCTACATCAACAAAAAGAACATTGAAGAGGAAATTAACTAATCAATACTATTTACAGTGGCCCCCAAGAAGATAAAATACTTAGGAATAAATCTTACCAGAGATGTAAAATACCTATACAAAGAAAACTACAAGACACTACTGCAAGAAACTAAAAGAGACCTACGTAAGTTGAAAAACATACCTTGCTCATGTATAGGAGGACTTAACATTGCAAAAGTGTCTATTCTACCGTAAGTGATCTATAGATACAATGTAATTCAGATCCAAATTCCAATGACATTGTTTAACGAGATGGAGAAACAAATCACCAACTTCATATGGAAGGGAAAGAGGCCCCAGAGAAGTAAAGCATTACTGAAAAAGGAGAACAAAGTGGGAGGCCTTACTCTACCTGGTTTCAGAACCTATTATACCACCACACTAGTCAAAACAGCCTGGTATTGGTACAACAACAGATACATAGACCAATGGAACAGTGTTGAGAATCAAACATAAATCCATCCACATATGAGCAGTTGATATTTGACAAAGGCCCAAAGTCATTTAAATGGAGAAAAGACAATCTTCTTAACAAATGGTGCTGGCATAACTGGATACCCATCTGCAAAAAAAATGAAACAAGACTCTTACCTCACACCATGTACAAAAACTAACTCAAAATACATCAAAGACCTAAATATAAAATCTAAAATGATAAAGATCACGGAAGAAAAAATAGGGACAAAGTTAGGAGTCCTAATACATGGCATAAACAGTATACAAAACATTACTAACAATCCAGAAGAAAAACTAGATGACTGGGAACTCCTAAAAATCAAACATGTATGCTCATCTAAAGAGTTCACCAAAATAGTAAAAAGATTACCTACAGACTGGGAAAAAGTTTTTAGCTAAGACATTTCCAATTAGTACCTGATCCCTAAAATCCACATGATACTGCAAAAGCTCAACTATAAAAAGACAAATAATGGCATTAAAAAATGGGCAAAAGATATGAACAGGCACTTCACTAAAGAAGACATTCAGGTAGCTAACAGATACATGAGGAAATGCTTACAATCATTAGCCATTAGAGAAATGCAAATCAAAACTACAATGGGATTCCATCTCACTCCAACAACGTTGGCATTAATACAAAAAACACAAAGCAATAAATGTTGGAGAGGCTGTGGAGAGTCTGGAATACTTATACACTGCTTGTGGGAATGTAAAATGGTACAGCCACTTTGGAAATGAATTTGGTGCTTCCTTAAAAAGGTAGAAATAGAACTACCATATGATGCACCAATCCCACTCCTTGGAATATATCCTAGGGAAATAAGAGCCTTTACATGAACAGATATATGCATGCCCATGTTCATCGCAGCACTGTTTACAATAGCAAAAAGATGGAAGCAACCAAGGTGCCCATCAACGGATGAATGGGTAAATAAATTGTGGTCTATTCACACAATGGAATACTATGCATCAATAAAGAACAATGATGAAACCCTGAATCACCTCATCACATGGAGGAATCTGGAAGGCATTATGCTGAGTGAAACTAGTCAGTTGCAAAAGGACAAATATTGTATAAGACCACTATTATAAGAACTCGAGAAATAGTTTAAACATAGAAGAAAATATTCTTTGATGGTTACGAAAGGAGAGGGGTTTCCACTAATTAGATAGTAGATAAGAACTATTTTAGGTGAAAGGAAAGACAACCCACAATACAGGAGAGGTGAGCACAACTGGACAAAACCAAAAGCAAAGAAGTTTGCTGAATAAACTGAACGCTTTGAAGGCCAGCATAGCAGGGGCGGGGGCTTGGGGACCATGGTTTCAGGGGACATCTAAGTCAATTGGCATAATAAAATCTATTAAGAAAACATTCTGCATCCCACTTTGGAGAGTGGCATCTGTGGTCTTACATGCTAGCAAGCAGCCAACTAAGATGCATCAATTGGTTTCAACACACCTACAGCAAAGGAGAATGAAGAACACCAAAGACACAGGGTAATTATGAGCCTAAGAGACAGAAAGGGCCACATAAATCAGCCTGAGACCAGAAGAACTAGATGGTGCCCGGCTACAACTGATTACTGCCCTGACAGGGAACACAACAGAGAACCCCTCAGGGAGCAGGAGAGCAGTGGGATGCAGACCCCAAGTTCTCGTAAAAAGGCCAGACTTAATGGTCTGGCTCAGGCTGGAAGGACCCTGGTGGTCATGGTCCCCAGACCTTCTGTTACCCCAAGACAAAAACCATTCCCAAAGCAAACTGTTCAGACAGGGATTGGACTGGACAATGGGATAGAAAATAATACTGGTGAAGAATGAGCTTCTTGGATCAAGTAGACACATGAAACTATGTTGGCATCTCCTGTCTGAAGGGGAGATGAGAGGGCAGAGGGGGTCAGATGCTGGCCAAATGGACACGAAAAGAGAGAATGGAGGGAAGGAGAGTGCTGTTTCATTAGGGGAGGAGCAATCAGGGATATATAGCAAGGTGTATGTAAATTTTTTTATGAGAGACTGACTTGATTTGTAACCTTTCACTTAAAGCACAACAAAAATGAAAATGTATACATATATATCACATTCCAGAATGTCAGAGATGCATAAAACCAAACCAAACCAGTTGCTGATGAGTTGATTCCCACTCATAGCAACCCCATGTGCTTCAGAATAGAACTGAACGCCACAGGACTTTTAATGGATGTGTTCTGGAAGTAGATTGCCAGGTCTTTCTTTCAAGGTACCTCGGGGTAGATTCAAACTGCCAATCTTTCAGTTATTAGTCTGGTGCTTAACCATTTGCGCCATCCAGGGACTCCCAGACCAACACAGTCTTAGTAAATTTGTCTGGTGAGTGAATTATTTTCCATACCTAGCAATAAGAAGAATCAGGAACAGTTTACATTAATGTGAGATAACCAAGAGTATACATTTAAGCTTTTGCTCCAGGTCTATGGTAATTCTACACTCAGCCATAATATAGGCTGAAAGAACCTGAACCATCTGGAAAGTCTACATTATGTTGATGACATCAGGTTAATCAGATGAGCAATTTATGAAAAGTATGAAGATTTTGATAAGATATATGTGATCCAGAGAATGGGAGATAAACCCTATAAGAAATTACCCCTCTCCCCTCATTTTGAGCAGTGTACCTAGGAATCTGCTTTGTATGGAAAGAAGTGACTTGAGGCAAAAATATTCATGGACTTATTGGCAGTGGTAAAGTGCTTGACTGTTTTTCAAGGACCTGGAAGGATAAAGACTGGAAAATCATGGACCAGGGTGTAGGAGGAAGAGGCCTTTAGATGGACCTAAGGTAGTTAGCATGAATTGTGAAGATCTTTGTATCATATGCTACTGTCTACAAGAGACCATCCATCAAAGGAAGAGGCATGAAACAACCATATAGACAGAATGACTCAACTGACAGGCATAATTTTGACCAATTTACCTGTTGCTATCAAGTCAATTTCGACTCATAGTGACCCCACAGGACAGGGTAGATCAGCTCCATAGGGTTTCCAAGGAGCACCTGGTGTATTTGAACTGCTGACCTTTTGGTTAGCAGCCGTAGCTCTTAACCACTATGTCACCAGGGTTTCCTTGACCAACTTAGTACTGACTAAATGAGCTTATGAACACATTAACCATGGTGGCAGAGATGGAGATTATGCATAATGCCCAGTCACCAAAACCGGTCTAGCCACTATGTTGCTGAATATCTATACTGCTAGTGATACAGACCAAGGCTGAGCTTCTGGTATGATACCTTCCCTTAATGAAATCATCCTGTAAAGATCAGAAATTTAGATTGTCTGGAATCAAACCAAATTCTAGATATGAGTTTTCCTTTCCTGCCTTAGGGGCCTTGGTCAGCAACATTATGCAAGAGCTTACATATTGTTTGAACTACAAACACAATATATTGCATAATATTTCCTTAGACCAAAAGACCCAGTTTACAGTAAAGGTGGTATGAGAGCGAATGTATGACTATAAGATTTGCTCTTATGAGATAACCCATTCCCTAGAACTCTCAGACATGATAGAAAGATGGAATGGCTTTTTCAAGATGCAGCTATGGTGCCAGCTTAGAGATAATGCCCAATGAGGATGAGGCTCTTTTCTCCAGGAAGCGGTACGCACTCTAAATCAGTGGCCATTATATGGTGTTATTGTTAACAGAGAATGGCCTTGGCTCTTGTCTTAGGTGTAGGAAAGAATTCAAACACTGAGACGAATAGTGCCAAGCAAGCAAAGGTTTATTAGCAAGCAGAGGGTTAGTAGTAAAAGTACACTTGACTAGGAAGCATCAGGCGGGCTACTCAGGTAGAGAAAGAATCTGAGTGCTCCATTTTCTTAAGGTTTTATACTCCTTTTTTCTCTTGATCTGTCTCTATTAACATTTAACAGCCAGGACAAGACCCCCCATGAAGACTATTTTCTTGGCTTAAGGTTTAATTACCAAGTTAGAGATCTTATTGAGTATGGGACTTTATCAAGTTAAGGGCTTTATCAAATCAAAGACCCCTGTAAAGATCATTTCCTTGGCTTAAAGTTTAACTATGTAGGGACCATTTTATTGAGGAATGTCACCACTTCCTGTCTCTTCCTTTGTTGGGATTGTCTTATTGAGGAATGTCACCATCCCCCTGCCTCTTCCTCTTCCCAGTGCAAGCTCTCCCCCTCCCTCTTACGTCAATGTCCCCAGAAGGTAGAACACATGAATCCAAGAACCATCTTGTTGAAGTAGTAGCAGCCCACTTCCCATCATTTCCAGTGATCCATTTGGGGAATTTGCATTTATGTGCATCTATGTGTCCTCATTCCCAAAGAAGAATGCTTCCACCAGAAGACAAGGTAGAATCTCATTATACTTGAAGCCATGGTTGCTGCCTCAGCACTTAAATCTCTAAGAGACAAGCAGGCAAGAAGGAAAGCCCTGAAATGCAGAACATTATTAGCTGAATAAAAAAGCAATTTACAAGAATCTTCAAGAAAAAAAGAAAAAAGTCACGTTGATAGCTTTCTCAAAATAAAATTTTTTCTTTAATTGATGTGTAATACACTGACTCTGATTTCTACCTAGATTGCTTAATTATTTATTTTCCCTTCAATTCTTTAATTAAAGAGTCAGGAGGTTGGGAATCCCCCCTTTTCTTGGTTTGGTTGGAAATTTAAGTTGGGATCTGAAACTACTTGCTTTTATTCTGTGATAGTTTCAACACCAAGAAAATGTCCCTTGCAACACATTGCCCATAAAGCTTTGTTGCATTTCAGGATATATATTCAAGGTTTCCAGATTTAGCAAAACAAAACAAAAATGAACAAAAAGAGACTCAGTTAAATTTGAATATCAGATAAACAAATACTTTTTTAGCATCAGTATGCCCCCAAACAGTTTGTTGTTTATCTGAAATTCACATTTAACTGGAGTCCTATATTTTATTTGGTATCCCTAATTTGATGGAATATAAAATTGGATAAAGAAGAAAAATTATAACTTTAGGGAAAGAGTGGCTTCTATGTGAAGGTAAGCTAAAAAATTTAGTTTGCTTCTGGGTAGAATGATGAAGGCTGTAGGGCCTCTGGGCTAGATTTGACAGACAGCATAGGGGCAAGCCCTTGACAGGGATAAGATGTTCATAGTGACAACATGATCCTTATTACTGGAACTTGGGGCAATGCATATTGTTAATATAACAGACATATACCCCTCTGATTCCAGTCTTAAGATAGCCTGATTGGGAAAATCCAGAGCTACAGCCTAATCTGGGAAATCTTAGATAGCACATAAAAGCATATCATTATGAGGAGCTGGATAAAATTAATCAGAAATCCCACACACTAAAACCAGAGAGAATTATCATTGCAAGTAGATAAGAAAATGATCACTTATTTTGCCTAAGTTCAGAGGTACCCAAGGGGCTCTACTGTTGTCAAAATTGCATTTCTCTTTTCCTTCTTTCACTTTCCTTCTCTTTGGGACATGGCTGAAGTCCTGTTGTTTGTTGTTAGCTCCCCTCGAGTCAGCCCCTGACTCATGGCAACCTCATGAGCAGTGGGACCAGACTGATGTAATCCATATGGTTTTCACTGGTTGATTTTTAAAGCAAATCTCCAGGCTTTTCTTCTTAGTCCATCCTCATCTAGAATCTCTGATGAAATCTGCATAAAGTGGTGACTGCATAAAGTGTACAGGCCAGGAATCGAACTTGGGTCTCCTTCACGGAAGGTGAGACTTGTAGGACTGAATCACCACTGCCCCTGGATGAAATCCCATTCCTTGGCTTAAATTTTTGACCATGTAAAAATGCCAATACCCCAAGAACCTCTATTTTGTTCAAGATAATGGTAAGCCAAGTTGGGAGATTATCAGTAGAGTGTTCAATCTTTACTGCACATTAGAATTCCCTGGGGAGTTGTTTGTTTATTTGTTTTCAATACCAATACCTTTCCTCCACCTTCAGAGACTGATTCAGTTGTTCTGGGGTAGGAACAAAGTATCAGAATTCTTTAAAAAGTTCACCAGGTGATTTTTTTTTTTTTTTTTTTAATATGCAGCCAGGCTTGAGCATTTGGTCTGTTGCAGCAGGGGTTAATGCACATGTGGGCAGTGGGGTGAAATGAAGTTAGTGGCATCAAAAGACTGAGTGGGACTGAGCTGAAGAGTGCTCCAGGCAAGCACACAAACAAACAGGTTTGGCTGAGGTCTCAGGTATTGCCATTCAAAGATCTCTGGGTGTTTCCTGCTCCAGGAAAGCTTTATCTTTATCTAGACTGCACCTGGTAACCCACTAATGAGGGAGTGAGAGTTCTTCTGCCCCCTCCAAATCTGCTTAGCAACACACATTCACTACTGAAAGAGCCTACTGAATCCTCATCCACCCACACATTTTTTAAAATTTTATTTATTGTGTTGTTGTTGAGAATATACACAGCAAAGCATACACCAATTCAACAGTTTCTACATGTACTAATCAGTGACATTGAGTACATTCTTCAAGGTGTGCAGCCATTCTTACCCTCCCTTTCTGAGTTGTTCCTCTCCCATTAACTTAAACTCACTACCCCCTAAGGTTCCTATCTAATCTTTTGAGTTGCCATTGTCACTTTAATCCCATATAGATAATTCTTAAAAGATCATAATGTTCCTGGCAGACATTTTTTACTAGTTAAGCTAAACTATTTGGTGTTAAGAAGACTTCAGGGGATATTTTTGGTTTAAGGTTTAAAGATTATCTCAGGGCAATAGTTTCAGGGGTTCATCCGGCCTTCACGGCTCTAGAAAGTCTGGAGTCAACGAGAATTTGAAATTCTGTTCTGCATTTTCCCCTTTTGATCAAGATTCTTCTATAGAAGAATTTCCCCCTTTTGATCAAAACATTTGATAACGGTAGCTGGGCACTGTCTAGTTCTTCTGGTCTGTTGACAAAGATGGCAGTTGTTCACAGAGGTAATTAGGCACACATCCATGTCCTCCTATTCCTGACTTTCCTTCTTCCTCTGTTGCTCCAGGTGAGTAGAGACCAATTATGCTATGTATGGCCACTTGCAAGCTTTTAAGACTTTAGGCACTATGCAAAGAACTAGGAGGTAGAACAGAAGCACTGAACACGTTACTAGGTCAATTAACTAGGATATTCTGTGAAACCAGGACCCTAAACCTCCAAACGAAGGAACCAAATTCCATGAGGTGTTTGGTTGTACATAAATAGCCTCAGTAGCCGCTTTGTCATTGTTACTGTTGTAAATATATCTATCACACAACTTTTGCCATTGCAACTTTTTACAGGTGTACAACTTCTTGACAGCAATTACAATAATCAACTGTGGAACCCTACTCTTAATCAATGCCATTTTCCACATCATGGTTAACCTCCCTTTTCCCCTCCCTGCCAACCCTGATAATCACTAATAAGCTTTGTTCTCTATACATTTAGTTGCCTTTTCTTGTCATTTTATGTAAGTTAGGCCATAAAATATTTGTCCTTTTGTGATTGACCTATTTCACTCAGCATAATGTCTTCGAGCTCCACCTGTTTTGTAGTACCTATTAAAACTTCATTTCTCCTACTGCTGAGTAGTATTTCATTATATGTATGTACAACATTTTGTTTATCCACTCATCTATTGATGGCATTTAGGTTGTTTCCACCTTTTGGCTATTGTGAATAGTGCTGCAATTAACATTAGTGTACTTGTCTCTTTTTGAGTCTCTGCTTTCAAGTCTTTTGGGTACATGCTTAGGAGTGGAATTGCTGGGTCATATGGTAGTTCTATTTTTATGTATGTCTTTCAGGTGGATTTAAGACTCAAAAGGGTAGTTGGTGGTTTATTCTCTGTAGACGTGATTCCTGAGGGAGCATGTGTTCTGTCTAAATAGATGAATCCTTAATGGAATAGGACAAAGATTTTGAGGAACGAGTGTAGGGAGCTGGGGGCAGGGAGCTTTTACTTAAATATTGCCACTAATACTGCTTTGTCAGACTCTGTTTTATGATGACTCACTCATTTTATTTATTTTTTTTTATTTACATATATTTAAAACTGTATGTATTCAGCAATATACTTGAATTGGGTTGTTGCTATATTGTTTACGGTTTTGTGTCATTTCTCTATAAGTTTAATTGCCCTGTAATTTCTTGAAAGGAGAAGGGACTCGGGTTATAAAAGGCAACACTATTAGCTCCATAATCCTCAATATTCAATCCTCTTGAAGATTGAAATACATTTTTTGCTTTTATTTTTTGGAGTATTCTGTGTATGCATAGTGAGTAATGTTGTTGTTGTTGTCAGGGGCCGTTGAGTTGACTGGGACTCACAGTGACCCTATGTACCACAGAATGAAACACAGCCCGGTCCTGTGCCATGCTCATAATCATTGTTGTGCTTGAGCACATTACTGCAGCCACTATGTCAATCCACCTCGTTGAGGGTCTGTATTAACATTAATGGATGTTTGCAGCTGTTCCTTCTCCTTCTGAGTCCTGCCACACCAGTAAATGAAGGTCCCGAAAGCTGGACTCTATTGTTGTCATCAAGGTTGACTCTACTTTAAGGAGGCAGCTTTTCCCCAGTTGTCTTTTGAGTGGCTTCCTATCTATGGGGCTCATCTTCTGGCACTGTATCAGACAATGTTCCACGGTTATTCATAAGGTTTTCACTGGCTAATTCTTTTCCGAAGTAGACCACTGGGTCTTTCTTCCTAGTCTTAGTCTGGAAGCTCAGCTGAAACCTGTCCAGCATGGGTGACCCTGCTGGTTTTTGAATACCAGTGGCATGGATTCTAGCATCACAGCAACACGCGACCCCCCACAGTACTATAAACTGACAGACACGTGGGGGATAGTGAGTAATAAGCACATAAAATTCATCATAAGAAGTTGTAGAAAAGGCATATACCAAAAGAGATAAAGAAAATTTTTGTTAACGTTATTGGATTTCAGGGTCAAACTAATGAAGATTAAATCTTAAAGATGTCCCTTGGTACAAATGTAAGGAAAGAATATCTAATTGTATAATCTGATCAAATACAACACTTTGTTTAGTATGTTTTCTATCTTATAATAAAGGTTTTCACTGGTCAATTTTTTTTACAAGTAGATCACCAGGTCCTTCTTCCTAGTCTGTCTTAGCCTAGATCTGCTGAAACTTGTCCACCATGGCGACTTCACATATGTAGAGTAGAACTGTGCTCCACAGTAAAACTGTGCCCAATTTTTTGGAAGCAGATTACTAGGCCTCTGGGTGAACTCAAACCTCTATACTTTTGGTTAGCAGCTGAGCACATTAATCATTTGCACCACACAGGGATAGGCCTATTAAATCAGAATCTCTGAGGGGAGAGGGGTGGTTTTAAAAAGCTCTCCAGGTAATTCTAATTAACAGTCAGGGTTGACAACCATTGTTGATGATAAAATGAAGAGAAGAAAACAGATACCAAACAATAGTTAGAAGATGATTGTTTCTCATTAACTTGCCCTACTGTCAAAATCTGTAAACTTCAATGCCATCAATGCTGAACCTGAGGAGCCATGAAGAAAGGAAGTGAAGGCAGGAAATGGGGTTTATCTGGCTAGTGTTTGGAGATTGAAGAAATTTCTTTTAAAGGAATTTCCAGTAAAGGGCTTATATTCCAAAGGAGACAGATCCAAGTTTAAAAGCCCAAATAGTCAAATGACTCTATGCGCACTTTATTTTTTAAGTGAAAGGCAGTCAGGTTGAAGAGACTGTTGGCATTTAAGGCAGGCCTTCCAAGAATGGGTTGAGCATAAGTAAAGTAATTAAATGAGTTTTTTTTTTTTTTTTGGAAAACTACCCTACATTTTACTTATAATGATTGACATTTCAAGGTCTTTCAATATTTATCAGATTATATGGTAAGCCAAAAAAATCTTGATAATTCGAGTTTAATTACAAATTATGAAATAAAAGAACTGGATGCATCATTGTTTTTCAAGCCATGCAATTTTCAATGCCATTATTTCCCTCTTAATTAGGTTTGAAATTTTGGTGTTGGCTATCACCTCAGTTTATGTTTGCTTTGGCCTGCATTCACACTAAGGCTTTGTGAAATGCCCATAGTATTGTTTCTATTGGCAAAATCTGTTTGTTTTTCAGCTATAGCAAGATTAAGAATTTACAGTGTTAGTCTTGACACTAATAGGTATTATTTACTTTTATTCAGCCCAGTCATTTGTTTTTATTTTAAATTATATCTCTTATACTTCAAAAATGGGGCCCTGGGGCGCAGTGATTAACACGCTCTGCCGCTAACCAAAAGGTTGACAGCTAGAAACCCACCAGCCCGCTCCACTGGGAGAAAGATGTGGCAGTCCGCTTCTGTAAAGATTTATAGCCTTGGAAACCCTATGGGGTAGTTCTGCTCTGTCCTACAGGATCACTATGAGTTAGAGTCAGCTTGGTGGCAATGGGTTTTTATATTTTTTAAAAAGATAGGGGTTCATTTCCAATAAAACCAAACACATATATAAAAAAAAATATAGGCACACATAATTATCAATAACTTATTCTTTTAATCACCCAAATGCAGCCTACAATCTACAAACTTATTTTATCTTTGCCTATTCTTTTGTTTGGCATTTTTAAAAGACCAACAACATATGCACACATACACATACACAGAGATATGTTATTGTTGTTGTGTGTCTTTGAGTCAATTCCAACTCATAGCAACCCTATAGAACAGAGTAGAATTGGCCCCATGGGGTTCCTAGGCTGAAATCTTTATGGGAGCAGATCACCAGGTCTTTTCTCCAGAGGACCGGCTGGGGAATTCGAACCACTGACTTTTCAATAAGCAGCTGAGTGCTTAACCATTATATACATAACTAACAAACAAATCTGTCTTGAAAATATACGGCCAGTATGCTCCTTAGAAGGGAGGATGACAAGGCTTTGTCTTCAATATTTTGGGCGTTATTAGGAAGGGCCAGTCCCTAGAGAAAGACATCACATTTAGCAAAGCAGAAGGTCAATGAAAAAGAGGACGACCCTCAATGAGATGGACTGACACAGTGGCTACAACAATGGGTGCAAACATACAAACACTATTTTTTGTATATTTTCAAAAATTTGCTCATGTTTTTAAATAACTCACAATTTTTCACCAATAGTTGTGCAGGTTTGTTGTTGTTGGTTGCTGTTAGGTGGATTTTGACTCATAGCAGACCCATGTATGCAGTGTAGAACTGCTGTATAGGGTTTCCAAGGCTATGACTTTTCAGAAGCAGATCATCAGGCCTGTCTTTCAGTTAGTAGTCCAGTGCTTAACTACTGTACCACCCAGGGACCCTCATACTTGAAATTATGTGTGGTTAAATCAAATAAGAAGTTTTACTTTCTGAAGGGCCTTCAAAAACCACCCTGATTCTCTTGTAAAATCAGTAGGAGTGAAATTACTTACCTTGACACTCCCTTTTTCCTTGCTTTGGTCTGAGATTTTGTTCTGTACTGGGCCTACAGTGTTTGTTTCTTTCTTTGTTTTTTTCTCCAGCACTGATGAAGCAAACTTTTTTTTTTTTTTTAAGTAAAAGAAAATTTCTTCAGAAGGATTCAGAACAATGTCATTTTCAGCTTCTTCCAGGAATGCTCTCTTCGGAGTTGTTAGATTCTCCAAATTCTCCCAATAGAATTCAGTTGAGTGTTGTATTGTTCGAGTTTTACAATTTTGAATGTATCATTTGCCCTTCCACAGGTGAAAGTAGGTGCGAACTTGTCAATGTTGTTTATCGCAACATTCTAGGAAGATAGGAAAAGGCCAAAAAGATCTTCTCAGTTACTAAAAATTATCTGTAGATTTACCAGAATTAGAGCCCATTGCTCTTTCCAAGACTAGAAAATGTTTAGATTAAGCAATTTAAGAAATTATCTTGACCTTTATTTTTATGGACATTAAAAAGTCTTCTAGATTGTGGGAAAATGACAAAATAAATTTGTGTGAGATGCAAAAATGATTAGATAATACAAATGAACCAAATATCCAAGACAAACTAATGTGATCAGAATAATTTGAGCCTAAACCAGGAAAATGGAGCCATTTTAGAAGAAGAATTTCATGGGTTTCTTTTGGTTTATGACTCCATTCTAGATGAACAGTTTTATGGTTTAAAAACAAACAGCTGTACAAACTAAAGTACAAGATCTGTGTATTTCCATCTCTAAATACTTGATTCCTTTCTCTATTTCTTTATTTTAATGCTAGTTTTTAATCTACTGCATCCCTTCGTTTGTTGCAAAGTTAACCTCGTGAGACCAGTGGAATAAACATCAAAATGTGTTTTTCATTTTTCCCCAACTAAATTCTTCATTGTTTTTCTCCTTACGTTTTAATTTTGCTTTTAATCCTCAAAAAAGGAACAAGCATACCAGATGGTACAAGTCTGGTGCTATTTTCTGCCTCTTTATGTAAAGTCAGGTGGTTGACAACATAAGTCATTCAAGCCAAAAATGAATTTGAATTACTTAGATGGGCAGCCTCAGGCAAGATCATGAAGTAGGTGAAGTGGTCTTTGATCCTCTTCTGCTTTTTATAATAGCACCTCTTTCTTCCTTAGCCTCATCTAGGCTCAATCCTATAAACAACTTTTTTTTTTTAACTGAGTTCTCTTCAACTATATGTTCAAGGTGTCAACTGATAATTGAGATATTACCTATTAGTAAGGAACAGATTTTTAATGGAGTCTGTTCAGCCTTCATTGTCCATAGACTACTGGATGGGAGTCTAAATCCTTGGGTTCCAGACCACACCCACGCAGTGGATCCTTGAAGGAAGAGGGAACATATATATGAGAGTCAACCTGCATACCTCAATTATGAAACACAATATCATTTCCCTCACAAAACCCATGCCACCATGAAGTAATATATGAATGAAAATTTCTGAGCACCAAAGAAAGGTGCTCGGGTTCTTGTGCTTCCTAAGCTTTAAGGATTTTTTTCCATAGTGATTTAAATAACCACTCAATTCTTTAATTTTTTGCCTAGAGAATAGAATGGGTAAGTTTTGTGGTGAAGATAGGCATACTTACAGATAGTTCTAATTTAGGGAATTAATATTAAATACAAATAATAAATTACCTTGTTTCATGTGCCGCCTATAATAATCCATTTTATAAGGCATGGCAATATCTATGAGCCTAGTTTGTGTCATTGTAGGAAAGTTTAGTATTAAAATTGTTAATTTTTAACTCTTCAATATTGACAAATCCGTAAGGATGACATGGCATTAGTGTATGATGATAAAAACTCTTGGTTAGGCCATCTATGATGCCAAAATCTAACTATATCAGCATGGTTGTTCTCTTTTCTGCTCTGTGTAGAGATGGAATCAAACTTAGAGACAAATGAGTTACAGATCCAATCTGATGGTGTTATTCAGAGCTATCACTGTTGCAATGGCTCTCTCTGAGGAAATTTTCAGATCTAAACTAAAACATGAAGACAAAACAGACTTCGGTTCTGAAACTACACCAGCAGCAGTTCTGAATCACAGCTGGGATAAAACATCTTAAAACCCAACCATGGACAGGGAAGGTCCAGAGAATATAATGGGCTAAATCTATAAAACACCTTAAAACCCAACCATGGACAGGGATGGTCCAGAGAATATAATGGGCTAAATCTATAAGACGGCATCAAATTTAAGAAGGGAAGAGACACTGGTACATCCTGCTTTCTTGGGCCTGAATGGGGATTTGGTTGCAGAGCGTGGTCTCCACAGAATGAGTGATAGGGAAGCCCTATGGCAGGGCTGCAGACTTTAAATGATCTCAATTAACTTAATGATTCAATCATTCTGGTAGCAGCCTGTGGCCCATTGTGCACTAGGTGGTAGGTGTCCAAATAAGATGAAGAGTGATCTGCAAGTGATGGCTTGAGGATGACTGTATTGCTTATTTCTTAAAAAAAAACCTGTAGACAGACTTTCTATGTTCAAATCCTAACACTATTTCTTGGCTATTTTTGTGATTTTGAGCAAATTACTTTATTAGAATCTTCAATTTCCTCATCTGTGTAATGGGGGCATTAATAGCACCAACCTCACAGGATTGTTTTGAGAATTAAATAATGTAACCATGTATGTTTCACTGCTACTCTTCTTTGAAGATCAAAGACCACAGCCTTCAGTACGGATTGCACCTCAACATAAAGAAAACAAAAATCCTCACAACTGGACCAATGAGCAACATCATGATAAATGGAGAAAAGATTGAAGTTGTCAAGGATTTCGTTTTACTTGGACCCACAATCAACAGCCATGAAACCAGCAGTCAAGAAATCAAAAGACCCATTGCATTGGGTAAATCTGCTGTAAAGGACCTTTTCAAAGTGTTGAAGGGCAAAGATGTCACCTTGAAGATTAAGGTGTGCCTGACCCAAGCCGTGGTATTTTCAATCACATCATATGCATGTGAAAGCTGGACAATGAATAAGGAAGACTGAAGAAAAGTTGACGCCTTTGAATTGTGGAATTGGCGAAGAATATTGAATATACCATGGACTGCCAAAAGAACGAACAAATCTGTCTTGGACGAAGTGCAGCCAGAATGCTCCTTAGAGGCAAGGATGGCGAGACTGTGTCTTACATACTTTGGACATGTTGTCAGGGGGGATCAGTCCCTGGAGAAGGACATCGTGCTTGGCAGAGCACAGGGTCAGTGGAAAAGGGGAAGACCCTCAATGAGGTGGATTGACACAGTGGCTGCAACAATGAGCTCAAGCATAACAACGATTGTAAAGATGGTGCAGGACTGGGCAGTGTTTCATTCTGTTGTGCATAGGGTCGCTATGAGTTGGAACTGACTGAACAGCACCTAACAACAATGACAACCACATATGAGCATTTAACTCCCAGCCAGGCAGTCCCATGCATGCTAAACCATCATTGCTATTAGAGAAAGGCTTCTGGAATTCTCTCAGGTGAAAGAAATCACTGCTGTAAATGGAATAGAAATGTTATGATCTACTTATTTTCCCTCCATACGGTAATGTATCCTCCATAATAAAAGGAAATGGTAAAGAGGTAAATAGGGATAGTTATATTTCTTAAGGGCCCTGTTATTCTCAAGCATAAAGTTAGTATGTCTGAATAAATGGCTTTTAAAGAGGCTGTTTAAAATGCTACTCTCAGGTAGGACTAACAATTGGCAATTTTGTGTTGACACGTAAATGGCTCATACTCTTATGACTAATCTGAGAGAGACAAGACAAATTGTGGGCAGAATAAGAAATGTGACTGGGTAGGAAGGGCTCCTTTCTAAAGGAATGAGACCATTTGAACCTGTTTCAGCTTTAGGCTAAAATGTCCCTACTATTTAGGCAAATCTATTTTCTTGCTTTCTTGAACTCCTTATTCCTACATTATTGATGAGTTGCTAGGACCAAAGCAATGATTAAAGGAAACAAGCAGGTAGAGTTTGGATGGTATTCAGGTTACATATATCTTCTGTCCTGACTCCTAGCAGTTGGCAGTAAGACTTGGAGCACTGTTGATACAATGCATCTGAGGCTACATTCCACCATGGGAGAAAACGATGTATTAGTGATATTTGCCAGGCAGAGAAGCCATGGTGCCTACGAACATACCAGGAATATGTCAACCTTGGTGTCATATACCTGAATTAAAATTGTAGCTTCTCCACATATGATATTCTGTGTTACTTGTTACTTTGAATGAAATGTTTAACATATCTGCCCTTGTGAAAATTTATCTGTAAAAGCGGAATAGTTACTATACATTTCTTCTTTGATTATGAGAACGCGTGAAATAAGGACACCGAGCACAGAGCTGCCCACACATTGGTTGCTCAGCGAATGTTAAGTCCATGCAACCCCACAAGGGGGCCTACAGAGTCATGAAGACACTTTGAACATGAGCACAGTAGCCTGGCTCTGACTAGTGGCCCACCTAGATCTCAGTTCTTTGCCCAAGAGAGGCTCAGGGGCGTGTGTGGTAACAGTCCTGGGGATGTGCCTATAATACTGTATTATGAGCCTAGCATTTATAAATTTCACTAATGCTTTTGCTAATAATTTTAGACAGCATTCTCTCTCCTCCCAACATTCCATTTAGATGGGAAGAGATGAGAAAATATTAACATCATGGGACCAGAGTGTCCCATCACTTAAACTGACATGCATTTTTTTTTTTTTTCCAGAATGGCCAGAAGTCTTTTAGTAACAACGATGAATTATGATGAATCACGTAACAAGATGGAGAGCTTATTTGTCAGAATTCTTCTCAGGGTGCGTACACTAGCAGGCATTAATGAATAGTGAGACCACATCCCCCCCCCCCCGCCCCAGGACATAATCAAATGAGACTAGATGGTCACTAACTGTCTTCAAAGAGAGAGGTAAGGAAAGTGATTAAGTGCAGGGCCTTTTATTTGGTTGGGCACTGCCGGATGTGGGTCTAGCAAAGTGGGACAGAGTGGTGTGGGGAAGAGCACTTCGCATTAGAGAAGAGGGGGAAAGACAGAAGCAACATATCTGGTGAGGATTTTTGAGGAAGGAGATGAAACGACATATGAATCTCTCTGCTCCCAGCAGTGGCATCACTATGGGAGTGCAGGGGTGCAGATGCACCAGGTGATGCTGTCAGAGGGGTTGACACCAAAATGATTGTCTGTAAAAATATCCCTAGAATTATAACAACACTTTTGGTAAGCCCAGCTTACGTGTATCAATATACCTTCATGGCTAAACCTCCATGATAATTTTTGAACCTTCTAATGCACTCCAGTCAGAGATATCATTATTACCCAATTACAATGATGCTTCAAATCACGTGGCTTTGTCTGCACACACTACAAGCGTGCACTGTTGTTTTCATTGCTGCTGGGTTTTATAGTTGATGGTTTTGTCAAATTTTCTGGTATTTTAGCTACAATACTGTGGTAATTAGTATATGTGAACTTATATCCATAAATTTGAGAATGAAGTAGTAATTAAAGTAGAAGTGATATACAGGAATTATGATTTGCAACAGTACAACAAAACATTACGAAGGATTCTGTATGGTCTGGTACAGGAGGAGGTTCATGGGGGAGGGGTGTGACAGCAACACTGGTAACACCACTGGCCCCCAGCTCCTAGAAACGGTAAAGAGTATTGGGCCAGTCATTCCAAACTCTCTGCCATTCTCCAAAGATGCCTTGGTCTTCTGGAGTGTTCTGCCTCCCTTTCCATTTCTGGCACATTTCTACTCAGCCTTTTTGAGTGACTTCTGTTTTGAAAACTCGGTGACCCATGCTACTCTCAGGTCATGTATGTCTAAATGTCTCCCCATGAACTATGAGGACCTCAGGGCAGAGGCCAAACCTTATGGTCATACTATCCTTTTTCACTAGCATAAACACCTGGCAAAAATGGTTACTTAAGTGTTTGTTCCATTGTTGAAATAAGGGATTATACAAAATCACTCAAGCTAAGAGCTTCTGTAAAAAGACCGTGGGGGCAATGTCTGACCTCCTCCAGCTTCATGAGGGGGAAGGAGAATCTAGATCAATAGCTCAAGGCTGATTCCTACGAGGTGGGGGGCAGACATGTGTCCTCTCTCCACCATCTTACCAATTCTGACACCAACCGTTTTTCCTATAGCACTCTCTACTGGGTTTGGTAATTTATTGGAATGGCAGCAAAGAACTTACAGACCATACTCACAATTATGGGGCTTATTAGGGAAGTACGAGTTACAATCTGGGCTCGAGAACACCCAGAATACACTTCTTCCATCAGGATAGCCTGTCCTTAGCTGTGCCTGCAGGCATGCCTCTCCCTGGCACTCAGTCTCTGCCCAAAGGCACTCAGCTTTTTCTCTCCATGCTCCAAGAAGCCCACGGGGCAGTATCCTGCTGCTGAGTCTCTGCTGCCAGGTGGTTCCTTCCTTGGGAGTGGCAGGCCCCTCCTTCTGCTTTGGAATTGGCTCTCTTTTAAGGCAACATTGACCAATCCCTTTGGTAGGCCACAATTACTGTATCACGCAATCACCTGGGTGGGAGTTAACAAGCCCACGGCTAGAAAGGCCACACACAAAAGTCTCGATGCTGCCAAACTCATTTAACCCATTCAATCTTCTTCAATTTGGATTGTACTAAGGTAATTTGGCTTTTGCTCTCTCCCTTTCTTCTCAAACTTTTGGAAAAATTTTTGTTGCGGGGAGGGGAAGCTGTTTCTCTCTTCCGTCTGTACTTTTCCTTTTTCCTTCCCTCTTTCCCTTCTTTATTTCTCCTTTCTTCCTTCATCCCTCCCTGTCTCCTTTCCTTTATTCTTTTTTATTTCAAACTGTATATCAGTTTCTGCAATGTGCCAAGCACTGAGGTAGTCATCAAAAAATAAAGGTATAAGAGACATGTTGCCTTAAGAAGATAATATTTTAGTTAGAATGGGAAAAAAATGTAAGCACAGAAATTAGAGTTCTCTATTAGAGGCAAGCTAAAGTAAGCTCTTTCAGCACATGGGAGAGCCACAGAGGAAATTGAGGGGAGACATCCTAATGAAGATTGAACGAGGTCTTGAAGAAAGAACAAAAGTTTCCAGACAACAACAAAAGGATTATAAAGATAGCACAGCTATAGGCAACACCACTTACAAAGGTAGAGACGTACAAGAGAGTATGCCTTATTCAGGGAAATGAAAAGATCACTGATGTGACTGGAGTGAAATGTACAAGTTGCCGGTGGAGAGAGATGTAGAAAAAAGCACCTAAAAGGCTTTCTGTACTAACAAATCTATCTGCCCTTCATCCTGAGGGCTTTAGGGAATCACTTAAAAATTTTTAGTAGGGGAGAGGCATAATTATATCTGAATTCTGGAGGAGTGGTTTGACTGCTGGGTGGATATGAAATGGAAAGGCATGAGATTAAAGGCAGGGAGACCCATTAGGAGGCAGTTTTCAATAATCCAGGCAAGAAAATCAAGATGGTCTAGATGAAGCAACATGATGCAGGGGCCAGGACTGTTTTAAAAAGTCATTCAAATGTACATTCAGCAAGCTGGGGATACTCAATGGGGCTACTAAAAGAATTAAAAATAGTACAACTGGAGGCATTCTACAAGGGAGTGAAAAAAAATAGGAAGGGGAAAGACTTAAGCAATTACCAAAAACATAATAGTAAAAAGAGAGTTGTCAAGAGTTTCAAATGCAACTAAACAGCCTAGAAAGATAAGAGACTCTAGAAAAAGTCCTTGGCTGATTCATTGCTACTCTCTCCAGCACCCTCATAGCCATGGGTGTCTCTTAAGGTTTCAAGGATCATGATCATCTGGTAAATGTGAGGTTTCCTTATTCTCAGTCCCCTTTTCCATGTCCTATAATCCTTTTTGGTATAATCCTTTTAGAATAAAGGATAAGCTTAAATGGCACACAACGACTCCATGGTAAGAATGGAGCTCATTATTTCCTCCTGTGCTCATACTTCCCTGCCTTTGTAACTCTCTGTTCCATTCTGCAGCCTGCAGCCTTTTTGGTCTAAAATACAGGCAGTCCCCGGGCCCAACTTCTGGACAACTCATACTTGCCCTTTAATGTTATCTAAATTTGCCCTTACTTTGAAATGATTGAACAAACCCTACTTGCAACAAATTCATCACAATCACCTTCACTTGCTGCATATGCAGCTTTTAAATCATTGAAAAGCCTTTGAGCCTTTTCATGCACTAAATTAAGGCTACATAAGAACCGTATGCACCTGTTCCAACTTACCTACAAATTTGACTTAAAGACAGTTAAGAACGGATCTCGTTTGTAACCCAAGGACTGCCTGTATTATCTCCCATGATTGTCTTCTCTCTTCCCCTATGAAAGTCAGACCAAATCCTACTGATTCCTTCTTAGGCCCCCTTCTCTTCCTCTAGTCTACAGCTATTACCATAATTTTACCCAGGTGCCTCGAACACTGTGTGGTACTAGGTAGGGCATACACAAATAAAATAGAGCACACATTTTGATCCCTAATTGCATTGCAAGTTGATTCCACAGCCTCTTAGCTGGTTTCATGTATCTTTAGTCCTGTCCCTTCATTCAGTCCTTCACAAAAAGTGTGAGTCATTTCCCTCAATCCTTGTTTTCATCATCTTCCCCCTTCTCTGAACCCTGCAGGATCTCTGAATTTCTGCTTACGTCAAATCAAAACTGATCATGAGTCATTCTTTATCTGTCTTCCACTTTCATCATAGCCTGATTGTTCTCTCTGCTTAATTCAAGCTGGCTGGCTCCCTGTTCAGAGCACACACACGCTGCTGCGCTTCTCCAGGGCATTCACAGAGCCTTCTGCCCTCCTGGCATGCTTCCGGCTCCTCTCTGCTACACTGGTCCCCTTGCTGCTTGCTTCAGAGCCCAGCACAATCCTCAACTCTCTGGAAGGCTTTCCAGCTTTACACACATTCAACTCAGTCACTTACCTCTACCTTACTTTACATTCTACCACTGAACACTTTTGTTCATTTATTCATTTACTTGTTTATGTATTTGCTTATTTATTTAGCCAACAAAGACTTACCAGGCCTATGATAAGCCAAGCTGTGGTAAGACACCAGAGACACAGCTGTGAAAAAAAATGTCCATGTCCTACCTAAAAGGGGCTTATAGTCCAGTGTAGAAGACAGATATTAAAATATTATCACAGATCAAAGGGAAGATGGAGTTCCAGTTCCCTATAAGCTTTATGCTGGTAAAAACAAGGGACAGCTAACACAGCCCTTGAAGTGTACCATGTCTATTAATAGTTCTCCCAGTCCAGATGCAGTTCACCAATCATGGATTGTTTCACAATAAATAATGCTGTCTGGTAGCTCTCTCAACAAAACAACACTACCACAGGAGAGATAATCACAAACAGTAATGATTATTATGAAGTAAAGTGAGATTTTAACAGTTGAGGAGACCCAGGAAGGCTCTCCTGAGGAAGTGGCACAAGATGAATAGGATTTCATCAATTGAAGAGTTGGGGCAAGAGGCTTTCAGATTGGCAAGAAGTGGATGCTAAGTCCCTGAGGTGGAAATGGGCTTGGAATCATCAGGGAACTATAAGAAGTCCAGGTGATTAGAGAACATGAGAGATTTTCACACTTCCATGAACCTTTCATAATTGTGTGGGTGATTATGTGCTTGTCACATGCTCACAGGCCTCCTTTCACAAACAATTTCAAAGTCCGTCTAATATTTCTAGTCTTCAGTGCTTTCCAAACTTCCCCAATGGTAAGAATTACCTGGGACACTTGCTATAAATCAGCTTCCTAGGCTCTTTCCTTGAAAATTCTGATTCTGTGGGTCTGTAGTAGGACCCTGAAATTTGTGTTTTTTAACAGAACCCCAGGTGTTTATTATCTTCAGAGTTGTTTGGGATTCATTGATTTATATGATGTTTGGTTAATTCTAAAGTGATATGAAGAACCGGAAGTGAAAGAATGGCAAACTATAACATAATCAACGTCTTAAATCCTCACATGCTTTATCTTTTACAAAAGCAAACATTATCTGGCTGCTAGGCATCTTAACCTGTCTTTGGTTGTTAATTTCATAAATCTTTGCCTACTCCCTAATTTTTACCAGAGAACAGTGGATCCCAACCCTGACTTCTCGTCAGAATTCCTCCCTCCATGCCAAGACTCTGGGGTATGGCTCAGGCATCTGTTGCTTTCAAAAGCTTCCAGCTGGTCTTGATCCATAGCCAGGGTGGTCAACCACTGCTCTTGGATGTTTGAAGAAAGTGGGCGGTCTGTTTCGTTTTCTTTGCCTTTCCCTAGTGCTTACTATCTGTTCTTCAGCTAGCGTAGGTTCAGGAATTTTGCTGAGCAACTGGTCCACCCTTACTCTGTGCTATGTGATCACATGCTTGTAAAACACACATGATCAATTATTGGTCCACCTCTTCTCTCTAAGATTGTCCCGCCCCCGAACACAAGTGTAGTAACTGTTTTGTCATCAACAGAAACAGTGTGCCATCCAATGACAGTGATCTGAATAAGATTCTGATTCTTGACTGTGGAATCATATACATCTGCATGTATGTTTCAACCACTTTTTTTAAGATAAGAATTATTTTAGTAACTATATCACTAATGGCAAGAGGTTAGCAGTTGGTGATGAAGGAATAAAGTGTTCACTGTATTATCTAAAATATAGAAAGTTAGAATGAAGGGGGAAAAAAATATGTGTCATGTGACCCTGTTAATTGTAGCAAGTTAGGGAGGTAGGACCTAGTACTGGACTCAATTACTTGTTATTGCCAGAAAAAAAGGCCTAATTACAGGAAAAACATGGTACCCTCAGGGTCAGACAAAAATTAAATGACTAGGCAAGCGAGGGCAACTGGGGTTGAACTGGTGAGTAGAGAAAAACTCTGGGAAGTTAAGAGGCTAGTGGTTTTCAGAGGTTCTTGGATAAAGAAAAACAGTTTGTACCAGTAAAAACTAGGTCAATTGGCATATTAAATAAAGTTTATAAAGAAAATGATCTAAATCCCTCTTTGGTGAGCAACATCTGGGGTCTTAAAAGTCTGCGAGAGGCCGTCTAAGATACATCTATTGGTTCCATCCTACCCAGAGCAACAGAGAATGAAGAAAACCAAAGACACAAGGAAAATACTAGCCCAAAGGACTAAAGGACCACATGAACCAGAGACTCCACCAGCCTGAGACCAGAAGAAATAGATGGTGCCCAGCTACTGCCAATGACCACCCTGACAGGCATCACAGCAGAGAGTACTGAATGGAGCCAGAGAAAAATGTAGAACAGAATTCAAATTCCAAAAAAACAACAACAAAAAAAGATCAGACTTACTGGTCTGACAGAGGCTGAAGAAACCCACAAAACTATGGCCCCTGGATACTCTGCTAGCCCAGAGCTGAAAATCATTCCTGAAGTCCACTTTTCAAACAAAGATTAGACAGGCCTATTAAAAAAAAAAAAAAGACATGAGGAACATGCTTCTTAGTTCAATCATGTACACAAAAGCAAATGGGCAAATCCTGTCTAAAAGGAGGATGAGAAGGCAGGAAGGGACAGGAACTGGATAAGTAGGACACAGGGAACCCAGGGTGGAAAAGGGGAGCATACTGTCACATTGTGGGGATTGCAACCAATGTCACAAAACAATATGTACATAGATTTTTGAGAAATTAACTTGAGCTATAAACTTTCACCTAGAGCACAATTTAAAAAAAAAAAAAAAAAGCTTGAATCAGATGGCAGGATCTTAAACAGTGAGCTGGATAAGGGGGAAAACACACTTCCATTCCAAAATGGTTTGGAACATTAATCAAGTTAAAAGAGGCAGATAACCAAAAGAAAAAATCCTCTGGCCAAGAAACACAACAGATCCACGTTATCACAATTGAGACCAAACTAGTATAGGGGCCAAGCCAGAAGCCTGAACTTAAGATTCACATTTTGCCTGTTTTCAAAAGGCAAATGTTTATGGATTAACAGCAAATGTAACTTGAAGCTGGTCTCAGTGTTTTGGAATTGAGTCCTCTAATTCCTCTTGCTCAGATTAAGATTTGTATCTCAAGACCTGCAGCGGAGACCCAAGCATGTATTTAATGGTCAAGTGTCTTTACAATTGCAAAGAAGTAGGTTGAACTTTTGAAATCTTGTTTACTGTTTTGCAAATATATCTAACTTCCCCAACTATGCTTTGCCATTGCTCTCCAGAAAGCATCGTCTTCTCTAGTCAGGAACAGTGATTATCCAATCCTCATAGATGTCCTCCTTATTAATTCAGTATAGCGCTTAATTATTTTCTATATTCTTTCAGGAGTATGATTTCCCCTTAACAGCTAACAGCAGCCCAGAGGTGAATACAGGGGCCCACTTTTTCCGGAAGTGGTAAAACTGGGGCCTTTAATGTAAAATTTGAAGTTCTTTTGTACTAGAAGGCTTCAGAAATAATTTCTTGAGTGGGTTAAGCACTTGATTGCTAACCAGAAGATTAGTAGTTTGAACCCAACAGCCACTCTGTGGGAGAAAGATGTGGCCACCTGCTTCTGTAAAGATTCACAGGCTTGGAAAGGCTATGGGGCAGTGCTACTCTGTCCTGTAGGGTGTGGTGGTGATGTGTGAATATAAAGGTGGTTCTTATGTCCTGTCCATATTGTGATTAATTAACTTTTTCTATAATATTTGGTATCTTGTCAGAACTGTGGTTGTTTACTTGCCATTTGAGTCAGCTCCGACTCATATATAAAACCTGCAAAAGCTGGAACCTGTGTAAGGCGGAAACCTGTGAAAGAAGGAACACTCAAATATTTTCCACTAAAATGAGTGATAGAAAAGTGGAAATACTGCATCCTGTCAAAGGCAGGAAACTTGAAAAAATAAGACAGTTCCCTCATGGTCTGGCTGTCACAGGTTTTGCAGTATAACAGAACAAAAAGTTACCTGGTCCTGTGCTATCCTCACAATTGTTGGTATGTTTGAGCCAGTTGTTGAGGGTCTTGCTCTTCTTTGATGATTCTTTTACTTAACAAGCATAATGTCCCTCTCCAGCGATTCATCCCTCCTGATGATGTGTCTGTATCTCCCATAATGCTCAGGGCTCTCGGTCCATCCAGAAACATGGGATACTGGTCTAGGGGACTGCCCCCAGAACCTTCTCACTTGCACAGGAGGGAAGAGGAAGAGATTAACTCTGAAGTGGAGAATTAGTTTGTGGAAGGGTAGAGAAAAATCACTGTTTAGATGTTGGTACATACACATGTACAAGTTCCTAATGGGAACAAACTAAAGTTTAGAACTAGAGAAAAAGAGCTGTAACGACATCATTTTGTATTAAATGGTGGGAATTTATCATTAAACAAAGTGAAATGAACAAGTAATAAATCTAACACTTTTTTTTTTCTTGGGGAAGGTTGTCATTAAAGCTTACTGCAATAAAAAGCTCTAAGACTGTAATACTGATTGTACACAGAGATTTTGTCATTACAGTTCTTTATCTATGAAAAGAGTTTAATCTTTTCTTTTGTTTTCATGGAGTCTTTGAGTAAAGAACAATGAGCTCTAACCTCATTTATTAACTACTAAGTCATACAAGGGTCCCAGAACTATTTGCCTTTCTATGTATGCTGAGGGGGGCCCATGAGAATTTATGCCAACATATGTAAATCCTGATAGGGAACAAAAGCTCTTAGGTTCTCTCAAATTTTTCCTCATGAAAATCTGTACCTAAGTAAGCACAGATACTCTCTGATAAATCAATTTCCTCCAAAACCTGGAATTATTCCAAGACACATTTTTCAAGAAACATTTTACTCAAAAAGTATTTATCCTCATTTATTCCAGTAAAATAACTATTTATCAATCATCTAATCCACCATGTCTTAATATATTGTGCTTCTAGTGATATGTAAGTGAAAGATAAATGCATTTATCTAAAGCTATAAAAGTTAGCCTCTGATAATTTGATGACTTCAGGTGTAAATATACATTTCTTGATATTTCTTCTTCAGTCAGAGACTTTAGACCAATAATTGCCTTTTTTTTTTTTTTTTGTGACTAGAAAAACAGGCAATCCTAAAATGGGAATGCTCTAACATTAGAAAATGAAATTCTGCAGTTAGGGAAGTTGAAGAATACTTATAAGACCCTATTTTAGAAGTTCAAAAGACAAGATTTGGCTACTGCAGATCCACAGGGGATAAAACTAACCATGCGTGAGGTTACTCAAGAGCACATCCTTCTTAGGAAGGACTGAAATCCAGTGTAAAGTTCAGTAATAATAATGACTTGGAAATTCCTGAATTTGTTTTTCTCCATGTCAAAATATGTTCCTCATACCTCTGGCATACAGGGCAACCCCATTTTTAGGCCTAGAAGAATGCTTTTTTTTTTCCTCCTTGGTAGTCTTCAGCATGAGTTTCTCTCAACTGATGCCAAGTAGAATTCATGTAAAAATAGTTGGCTTGCAGGATTTTAATGATTTTCTGTCTCATCTTTTTTCTCCTTTTGAAGACAAGTTGTAAATAAAGGTTTTGAGTGCTTCTTTCCTTACGAAAGACAGAAGAATCACCGTTGGCTCATTTTGTAGTTGTGAAAGCAAGACCTCCCTGGCATAGCAGACTCAGTTACTTTGGAAACGTGTTATGGTGCCTTGTGTGAACTGACTTAGAATGTAAAGAAACTTGAAAACCAAAAACACAGTTACCTGATGAGGAAATATTCAATCTTTGCCATGCAGTATCTTGAATACACAGACATTGGACAGATGTGTTTGGTTCTTTTGGTAATTATGTCCAGTTATCCTCGAGTCACTCTAGCTTATGGTGACCCCATACTTGTCAGAGTAGAACTGTGCTCCATAGGGTTTTATTTCTTTTTTAATTTATAATCTATTTTCTTTTATTTTTTGTTGATGTTGTTGAGAATATACATAGCAAAACACACCACGTCAACAGTTTCTACAGGTACAATTCAGTGACGTTGATTGGATTCTTCAAGTTGTACAACCATTCTCACCTTCATATTTTGAGTTGTTCCTCCTGCATTAATATGAACTCACAGCACCCTAAGGTTCCTATGTAATTTTTCTAGCTGTTTGTCAATTTGATCCTGTATAACCAGATCTTAAAGGTGCATAATGCTCATGGCAGCCGTTCTTTCCTAGTTAAGCTACACTATTGTCCGTGGGGTTTTCAATGGTTGGTTTATTTGCAAGTAGATTGCCAGGACTTTCTTCTGAGTTACCACGGGGTTGACTCAAACTTCCAGTCTTTTGGTTAGCAGCTGAGATCTTAAACGTTTGTACCATCCAGGGATAAAAAATTAGTGCCTATAATTTCTTGGTGGAATTCTTATGGACAAGCACCTGTTTTAAAACATTTGAGTATTTGTAGCTTGACTTAAAATGTGATTTCAGTTGAAACAGGATCTATAGAATATAATTCATAACTGGAAGAGATCTGAACAACAATATTGATAATACAAACATATCAGAATTCAACACGCTCATTGATCTCATTGATTTAAAAATTTTTTTGCAGTGCATTGTACATTACCTTAACCTTAAAGTTATGGCTTTCTCGGAGTGAGTGAAATCCACCCCCCCAAAAAAATCATAAGCATTTATCCTGTTTGATAGCAAAACAAGGACCACCAACTGGGAATTTTTATTTTTTTCTTGCATATTTCTCCAGCTTATATCATTGTAGATTTAAAAATCAAACATTTGTGCTATGCCTGGCTCAGCTAACATAAG
This sequence comes from Loxodonta africana, assembly GCF_030014295.1. NCBI lineage: Eukaryota > Metazoa > Chordata > Mammalia > Proboscidea > Elephantidae > Loxodonta > Loxodonta africana. The sequence goes on along the minus strand of NC_087342.1, from coordinate 143,164,846 downwards.
TGTGGCATTGTACTGTTCATCACCCAACAATATGTGATTAATTTTCAGAATGACCCTATCTGCTTTTCTGGATATGTAGTTTGCCAAATCAATATGAAAACCACATTTTCTTGATCATTCACATGTTTGAGCATTGAAATACTCAGGAGCTCACTGGTGGAGTCAGACAAGTTATGTGAGAAAAACGGACAAAGTGGTCCTAGGACAGGGTGTATGGGAAATAGAGGATAGTGGTTGGGTGGGGATTTAGTTCCAATTTGCCCTAGGTACTTCTAAGTCCTCAGCCTTATCCTGTAGTGGCAGGATATAACAATAGCAGAGGGGGAACTGTTCACTACGTTGATTTCCCTGTCACAAGGTCAGCAGTGCGTTAACTTTCACGCTTCAGAAAAATCTTTCAAATTGTCCATGATTTCCAGGTCCATGGTACCATGACTGTGCTAATATTTCCTCTCAGTGTTGACTTCCTGCATGAGGATTTTCTTCCTAAAAAAAAAAAAAACCTTGAAAAAAAAAATGTCAAGAATGGTAAAAAAAAAAAAAAAGATCTTCCTTATGTCTGACCAATTCCCTACAGCTCAAGCCTATCTCCGCTTATCTAATTTTTGGTAAAGTAAAAGGTCAGCCAATCAATGATTTTCTGAAAATAATTCTTTCTATACCAAACAATGGCTATGAATCACCCAACAGAATTCTCTTCCTCAAAGAATCATACCTCTTATTGCTCTTGTGTTTAATCCATGAATCTATTTTTATTCTCTCAATATGCTTCATTTCTTCAGCTTTTCTGAACTCTTTCTAATCACTATCTATATTCTTAAATGACAAAAACAAAATTGGACCTGTTTACAACTAATTTTCAATGTTAACTGGTTTTTACATTATGTGATAAAACTTAATCACACGTAGTTTTTCTTAAGTATAAAATGTTAATAACCAGAGTCTGATTTTAAACATTTCATTTATAATACATGCCAAAACTGTCCTCCTACCAGGGATAGGAAATTGAAAATATGAAGCCAGGTTCATCTTATCTTTGCCCCCACTTAAATAGTCATGATTTTATTTTGAGACAATTGTCTTTTTCTATAAGTTCAAAACATTGGGGAATAATTCTCCCGGTTCTAGGAGCCCAAAAGGGCAATACAGAAAATGTACAGAAAGAGTTCACTCCAGAATAATGCAATAACATTTGGTGAAGCTTAACAATTGATTTAATCATTTACCATCAAATTTCTTTTATGGCTCACTGTTGTATAAGAATTGCTTTCAAAGTACTATAAAACCCAGTACCAAACCCAGTGCTGTTGAGTCGACGACTCATAGCGACCCTATAGGACAGAGTAGAACTGCCCATAGAGTTTCCAAGGAGCACCTGGTGGATTCGAACTACCAGCGCTTTGGTTAGCAGCCATAGCACTTAACCACCACGCCACCAGGGAGTTCATCAAAGTACTATAAAATATATAAATTCTGCTTTGGGGAAATGAATTGTATTTTATGAGAATATTTTTATTCTTTTTTTTTTTTCTGTTACTTTCTAAAATCTTTGCAAACTGTTTTTTTGATAAATATATATATATATTATATAGGAACTTTAGAAAAATACAGAAATGGATAAAGATAAATCAATTAAAAATTCATAGCCCAAAGGTAACTATTAGAGACTGTTGCCTATCCTTTCAGTCTTTCTGACGAGCATGCATACATTCATTCTTTGTTCAATCATTCATCAAATGTTTATTGCAAGCCTACTATGAGCCAGACACTACCACACTAGATATCTACTCTGATGAACAGTATTTTTTTCTTAATAGACCTGGCAGTCTGGTTGGGAATTTAGCTGATCAAAAAGTAAACAATGATACATTCATGATCATTAATTATGAGTACTAGGAAAAAACAAAAAAGGTGCCATAATAGAGAATGACAGGTTTGGGGAAGGGAGGACCTACGTAACTAGGGTGATCAGAGCAGACGTTACAGAGGAGGGTAACAATTAAGATGAGAAGAAGACACCAGCAATGGATAAGTAGGGAAAATAACATTTCAGACAGTGGAAACAACCTGTGACCTGGCCATATAAAGGCTTTGAACATTCGCCTTTGGTTCTAGTATGCCCAGTGGTAGCTATTTGATTCCCTAGACTTGATCTTCTGAATGTTACTGATAACGTGCGAGCTGACCGGTAGACAGCTGACAGTGTTTATGGCATTTAGATCACTTGATCTAGTTTCAGTTCATCCTTGTGAAATATGCTTGTTGTCACAAAGGTAAACATCAATAGAATTCAGAAAAATGTTGCAGAAATGGTAGAACATCAAGTCATAATTGAGAGTAGAAATGTTCTGAAATCACAACTCTTTCGTTCAGCTATGTACTAGGAATAGTGAGTATACGAAGATTGCATTTTTCAGTAGATTAAATCCAGTGTGCAGATTCTGTTGACTCTAAGGTATGAGTGGAAATGTCTTCTCATTAATTTATAAAGAGGGCTATGAAGACTAGAGTAAAACAGGCTTTCTCAACAATAAACTCACATTTTTGAGAAATGAGTCAAGATAGAGAGGCAATTCCCCCAGAGACATGGCAATCCAACATGTATCAGCATGCTAACCAGATGCCATCAAGTCAACTCCAACTCTTGGAGAACCCCACGTGTGTCAGAACTGCACTCCCCAGGGTTTTCAATGGCTGATTTTTTGGAATTAGATAGCCAGATCTTTCTTGCAAAGAGCCTCTGGGTGAACTCGAACTTCCAATCTTTCAGTTAGTAGCTAAGCATGTTTATCCTTTGTACCACCCATGGATCCCACCATCATGCTACATCCGTTTTGAAAATAAGATTGGAAAAAAAGAAGCCAAACACTCTATGTTTCACCTTAAGGAAATACAAGTAATACCCTTTGTTTCATAAGCAATAATGCACCTTAAAAATATAAGGACTAAATATCTTAGGATCCTAGGAAGTTTTCAGTAGTGACACGACAAGTCAGTTGAAAATCAGAATTCCAGATGCTTCACAAGGGGAAGGGGAATGGTATGTGAAGACACCCACACTATGTTTAATTAAGCTTTAGCCTATGAGGTGGTTTATTCGGCATAAATTTTTTCTGTGGGTCAAAGCAATTGCTGTTTTAGTGTTTCAAATCAAACATACTTTGAGGTTTAAAGATGAAAAAATAAATATTTGTCAACAGTGGTTGAATCAGGGCGACTATTCACTGTAGTTCTCTTTGAGGGTTTTCAAATCTTCTATTTTATTACTATTTCTGAATTTACCAATAAAAACCGTCACCTTGGCCACCAAGAAGGGAGCTCAGAAGGAGCTATTATCCAGTTCTGTGAATGTTAACAAAAAAGTGTTAAAGCCTAAGAGGGCCCTTCAAAGGCCCCACATGTTAGTAACACACAAGCCCTTTTGTCATTGGCTGCCAGTCATCAGAAAGACAATTGCTCTTAATGCCCTGTAGAAAAGGCATAGTAGATAATAGAGAAATTGTTTACAATTCTTTGTAAGATTCATACTTGACTTATATATTATAAAAGCATATACTACCCAAGCTTTTGGAAAAATGTAAAATGTACATCTAATTTAGAGTTGAGTGATTTTTTTTTTTTTTTTTTAATGTATAGTAATAGACTTTTAGAACAGATTAAACCAGTGTAAAGATTTCCTCATTTACTTAACAGGTTTTGAGCAAATATGCATATGCCTAATTACTCATGTTTATTCTTTTGGGTGGAATAACTTCACCATGTTTTTTGTTTTGACTCTCAATTCTTTTCTGGAGCCTCTTAAATGACAAGTTCTCTCATAAAAGGAAAATGAGAACAATATAAAACCGGAAATTTGAAACAGTATTTGAAACTGGAAATTTTACCCTACAGTGTTGTGAAGTAGGTGGTGGGGGGAGGGTCAGGAAACAGAAAATGTTAGCCAGTTTACCACAAGATGTTGAAGAGTCTAAATTGTGACTGAAATCATCTTTTTATGATGCTCTGTTTAGGGCAAATGGGCACTGCCTGAAGTACTTAAGTCCCTGAAATCAAAATTATCCCCAGGAAGAGAATAAGAGCAATATGCAAATTCATGAAGGCAGCTCTTTATTTTGATTTTAAGTTTCCAAATTCCCTTCTGTTAATATTATTCAAAGTTCCATTCATATTAAAGAATATTGAATGTAGAATTTGAAAAATTTATGTGGATGAAGGCCTCAGAGCACATCCAGTCCAGCCACTGATTTTCAATTTTGTAATGTGTGAGACGCTAATAGGTTTTCCAGGCTTCTTGAAGGGACCAGTCATATTTCTTTGCCCCATGAATTTTAAACAGTTCAAAGCAGGCTCAGGCTTCAGTTAGGCACCAAACGCTTGTTTCTGGTGGTGGTGTTTTTTTGTTTGTCTTAAACTGGTAAAGATGGGCTGGGAGTATTAGTTTAGATCTGAGACCAAAAGCAGGATTTCTATATATAACCTAAGTCGAAGTCTATTGCACCTAAGCGTCAAGAGACTAAAAAGCATACTCACCAGGCCCACAGCTGTCAGAATTGTTACCTGACTCTTGCCAACCAAAGCCCAAGGGAGATGAAGACAGAGTCACATCTATGGACGTGATTCTGAATCTGGGCCTCGTAGGGAAAGTCTGTATAAAACATTCAGTGGGGAGGTTTTATGTTTCCCATTGTCTGTCTCTCTCTTTTTAAAAGAAACTCCATTGAGGTATAATTTACATAAATAAATTGTATGTGAATTTCAATGTGTAGAGTATATAGTTCGAGTTTTGACAAATTTAACCATTGGAGCCCTAGTGGTAGGTACAGTGGTTAAAAGCATGGCTACTAACCAAAAGGTCAACAGTTCAAATCCACTAGCTGCTCCTTGGAAACCCTATGGGACAGTAGTATTCTGTCCTACAGGGTCACTATGAGTTGGAATTGACTCAATGGCAACAGGTTTGGTTTGGTTTTAGTTTTAATGTGGAACCACCACCACAATCAAGATACAGACCATTTCTGTCACCCCAAAAGCCCTCTTATTCACCTTTGTAGTATACCTCTAGCACTACATCCAGGCTTCCAGTCATCTACTTTAGGTCAGTTTAGTTGTCATTTTCTAGAATATCATCTAAATGGAATTACAGAGTATATACTCTTTTCCATGTGCCTTTTTTTTTTCTTTCACTCAGCATGTTGTTTTTGATATTCATTCCTGTTATTGCATGTATCAATGGCTTATTTCTTTTTATTGTTGAAGAATATTCCATTATATGGATATACTGTAATTTGTTTATCCATTTACCTGGTAGACTTTATTTTTCTAATTTTTGGATATTACGAATGAAGCTTCTATGAAAATATGATATTCAAATATGTATATGTTTTATAAACATACGCATTTGTTTTGAATAAATGTCTAGGTAAATATCTATGAGTGGAATTGCTGGGTCATTGGGTAAATTTATATTTAGCTTTGTAAGAAACTACCAACTTGTTTCTAAAGTAGCTGTACTAATATGCATTTCCAACAAAAGTATATGAAAGTACCAGTTGTTCCAAATACTTGTCAACACTTGGTATTATCTTTTTCATTTTAGTCATTCCAGAGGGGACAAAGGTGTACCTCATTTTGTCTTAATTTGCATTTACCGGATGATCAATAATGTTGAGTATCTTTTCATATGCTAATGAAGCCCACTTTAGAAAATAGGTTTTTTAGAGCTCATGCTTTTTTTGTCCAATCTATAAATACTTGAACTTTGTCCCCTGTCACCCTGAGCTAATAAGATTGCAGTTTTCTATGAGGAGTACCTTTGGGCAAAAAAAGCCACAAACACAATTCCTACACGTTGTAGTAGTATGTGAAGAGTAACTTCTTCTGCTTCTGTCAACTTTAGGATGCTTTCCAGTGTCTTTAAATAGTTGTTTTTAAAATTTGCACAGCTTTTGTAAACTATTACTATGCTTACAATGTGGCAGTATGTTTTGGATTGGTGCAAAGATAAATAAACTAGTCCTTTGCCTCAAAGAACTTCTAGACTTGGTAGGAGGGGGGTGTGTATAATCTAGAGAATTATTTTTTATTAGTATGTGAGAGAAAAATAGTAATCATTTTTAAAGTGAGTAGTAGTTAGGACCAAGTACTGTAAAGAAAGGAGCCCTGGTAGTACAGTGATTAAAGCACTTGGCTGCTAACTGAAAGGTTGGCAGTCTGAACCCACCAGGCACTCCATGGGAGGAAGATGTGGCAGTCTGATGCTGGAAAGATTACATCCTTGGAAGCCCTATGGGGGCGGTTCTACTCTGTCCTATAGGATCCCTATGGATCAGAATCCACTCAGTGAAAATGGCTTTATTTTTTTTGGTGTAGTGTAAAGAAGAAACTGAAAATTTTCTTAGCCTTCAGCTAATGTCTTGTTTTATTGGGCTGATATAAAGGAAAGAATGAGAGTTGCCACTAAATACATAGTTCTGAGTTATTAGCCCTGATGGTACAGTGGTTAAAAGCTTGGCTGCTAACCAAAAGATCCTCAGTTCAAATCTACCAGCCGCTTTTTGGAAACCCTGTGGGGAAGTTCAACTCTGTCCTATGGGATAGCTGTGAGTCAGAATTGATTCAATGGCAATGAGGCTTTTCTTTTTTGGCCTGGAGGTATTGGAAAGTATGTTTCTTCCTGCTCCCACATTATAATGCACCTCCACCACTACCACCCCACACACATAACAGACAAGGTCCTGGTCCTATCGTAACATCGCATCATGATATTTTAGAAGGTATATAGTAATTCAGAGGCCTGGTGGCACAGTAGTTAAAGTACTCGCTGCTAACCAAAAGGTCGGTGGTTCGAAACCACCAGCCACTGTGCAGGAAGAAGATGTTACAGTCTGCTTCAGTAAAGATTTCTAGCCTTGGAACTCTATGGTGCAGTTCTACTCTGTCCTGTAGGGTTGCTATGAGTCTGAATCAATGGAAATGGGTTTTTTGGGGTTTTTTTTTAATAGTAATTCACACAAAACAAAAAACATGATAGGACATAAAAATATCTGTATATCTGTATAACTTGCTTGGTTTGTGACTGAGTAAAAATAGCATTTTTTTTAAGGAAGAAATTTTTTACAAATTGAAAGCAAACCTGTGAGTGCCACGTCACTGCTATAAGCACCAACTCCTACCATCCACATTAAAATAAATGGCCATTTCCTCACCACCATGTCTGTCATTTTTATTACTACCTCATCCGTTTGGTTCTGTTGCAAGAGCCAAGGGCCTCTAGATAAGCCTCAAATAGAATTTATACCACATAAATGTAGTCTAAGGAGGCCCTTCCAGAGATTAAATTAATGCTTTTACTTTCTTCAGTAGGAGAAATGAGCAGATGCCTCCGGAACAGAAAGAGCCGATTAGTCTTGCCCTAGGAAGGTAAACAGAAGTTACAAAATACAAGAATAGGGCAAGTAGACACCATTTCAACTACTGGAAGAATAAAGAACACCTGTATAAGAGCAATTTACAAGTAATCTTTGAATAGCTGAAATCATCCAGGGAGTTAACCGGCCCAGGATAGTATGTGAAGAAGTAACCAAGGCTGGGTAAACAACGAGGAACTGAAGTATGTTTGTTCTGGTCATAGGAAGACTCACTCTCGTAGGCCCTCAGCGTGAACGACAGTGTCTTTAGACAAGAACGACTCTCAGGCCCCTATTTTTCTTTGTTGTGAAAGGTGCCTCTTCCACAATTCAACATCATCTTTTGGGTCAGATTTTTCTTCTTAATGCTTATAATACACATTTGATGTTCTGAAAAAGATATACAAATTACTAGTTCTACTTCAATCTAGTATTCATGATATTACCTGTAACAAGTTGACTAAGTGTTGACATAGATGTAAGTGACTTAGTGAGATTTAAACAGAACAAATAAAGAGGAATTTTGGAAAACACGTGTTTTCCCTGTATTAAAAGAAACATATCAGAGATTAACATGTAGCACTGTGTTTAAAATATCAAGTTTTGTGAACTTCTCTAAATCTTGGAAGAAAGCAAGTGACTCTTATCGGCACAAGTTTTTAAGTATCATGCCCAAGCCTTAACTCCTTTCCATATTTTTCAGCAGCAAATTATTTTAAAAAACCTAATAATGTTAATGACAGTAGTTAACATATTTAATCATTTATGCTGTCATAAGTATTCATTGGAAAGTTATGATATAGACATACGTTAATTAAATTTTCACGATATCCCTAAGAGCCCCTACTGATCCTAATTATTTCTTAATGTTCAGAAAAAAGATTCATCTCAAGTTTATTTATGAATTTGGTTATTTTCAATATAGTTTTATGATTGTTTTCTGTTTTTAGTATGTATGAGCAGTTTTACTCTGTCTTATAGGGTCGCTATGAGTCGGAATCGACTCGACGGCACTGGGTTTTTTGTTTTTTTTTGGTAGTACATATATATATATATATTTTAAAGGTGATGATTCACCATGTATCTATTGTTAGGTGTCATCAATTTTGATTCACAGTTACCCCATTTGACAAAGTAGAACTGGCCCATATGGTTTTTTTGGCTGTGATCTTTACAGAAGCAGGTCATCAGATCTTTCTCCAGCGGAGCCACTAGGTGGGTTTGAAATGCCAACATTTTGATTAGCAGCCAAGCAACATGCCACCAGGTAGATTTACTATTATGTAAATATATACAGAGAAGCCCTGGCATGCAGTGGTTAAAGCGATAGACAGCTAACCAAAGGGGCAGGTGAACAACATGGCAGTCTGCTTCTGTAGAGATTTACAACCTTAGAAACACTATGGGCTGGCTAGGAGTCAGAATCGACATGACGGCAGTGGGTTAAGGGGCTCTGGTGACACAGCGGTTAAAAGCCTGACTGCTAACCGAAAGGTCAGTAGCTGAAATCTAGCAGTCACTCCTTGGAAACCATATGGGGCAGTTCTACTCTGTCCTATAGAGTCGCTATGAGTCAGAATTGACTCGATGGCAACGCTTTTAAAATGCCACCAGGGCTACACACTCACACACACACACACATAAAACGAAAACCAAAGCCATAGCCGTCAGGTCAATTCCAATTTATAGTGACCTTAGGTTTTTTTTTTTTTTTTTTTTAGGTTGTTTTGGGGGTATAGCAGCGTAGAACAGCCCCATAGGGTTTTCAAGGAGCTGCTGGTGAATTCAAACTGCGAGCCCTTTGGTAAGTAGTGGTAGCTCTTAAACCATTATGCCACCAGGGCTCATATATTTATAAAGCAAGTATTAAGTAAGCTAAATTTTCAGCTCCTTCCTTGGAAATGTCCAAAACACACATACTGTCATACATACAGAAAAAAAAAAAAAGAGAAGAACAACAAAAAAATGCACTGCTGTCAAGTTGATTCCAACTCATAACATTCTAAGGCTGTAAATCTCTGTGGAAGCAGATTGCCACATCATTCTACCATGGAGTGGCTGGTGGCTTATGAACCATTGACCTTTTGGTTAGCTGTCAATCACTTTACCACTGTGCCACCAGGGTTCCTCATACAGCCCATACGTACAGAACTGTTGGTAAATTTTGGAAAAAAATAATTTTCGTTACATGACAGTGTAAATGCTTTGAAAAATCAGTGTTATCTTTCATAAGCCAAATAATAGAATTAAGCCAATCTATTTTTTGTCGAGCTTGGTCTAAGACAAGAAAAAACAGGTGAACATTTGAGTTTAAAGAGTACCCAAACCCTCACATACTATAGATATTTTCACAATGTCCAAATATTTGACATTATGTCAATTTTGGGGGCATATCTTTTGAAAGTTTCTTATATCTGTGAACTTCCTAAAGAGCATTGCTTGGTATTATTTCAGATCCTGACATACACACTTGTCAAATTAGATATTTGCTTTCAAGCAAAAGGCTGATCCTTGGTATTATAAGCCACAACATTTATTCACTCAACAACTTTTATTGAACAAAGTGTAGTAGAGTATTCCTCTTGGAGCTCAAGATCATATAAATTTTTTTTTAAAATGCAGTTTGAGGGAACAAAACTAGAAGATTAGTAGAGAACAGTCACATCTTATGCAGGGTTAAAATATAAAGTCAACACTAAAGGCAAAAAAAAAAAAAGTCATGTCAAAATTTTTCTCGAAAATCACTAAAAAAGTGCCAAGTTGGAGACTTTCATACCATTTCTCAATCGATCTAAATCAGTCAAGTTTTCTTCAACCGTTAGAACAGATTGTTGTCTTTTCACTTGAGCATCAGATGAAGTAATTAGCTTTTATTAGCAGCCAGGTTTTATGAAATATGCCAATTTTAGAACTAGTGTCACATTGGGCAACACAGGATCCCCATCCAATGAGAGACACATGTGAGCCGAGACCTAACAAAGGAGAGCAGATACTAGTCTCCAATATCCTTGTCACTGGGGCTTATACTTATGGGCAGGAAGGATAGGTGGTTCACCTACTTGCACTATTTAATTTTTCTCTTTCACACCGCTGGATGCATGTAACTGAATTTGGGCAAGTTAAGTAAGTATGTGACGCAGCCACAGTGCATGCTCAAGATAATATGAAAACTCACAGTGGGAATGTCAAAGAAGTTACCAAAGCAAAGGTAATGCTTGACCTGTGTTTTGATGGATGAGTGGGCATTTAATAGGATAAAGAGCAAAATCACGACAGAGTGAGAGATCCAGGTACATTATTGAAGTTATGAAGTCGGTGGTTCTCCATGGCAAGAAAATGAAGCTAGAAAGGTACGAAGAGGACAGATCCTGAGGAAGTTTTTTTCTTTGGAGACACCACAGGACTCATTTTAGCAGCAATATGAAGGATGACTGGTGGGAAGACCAGAGCTAAAGTAGGTCAATGGGACATTAGACAGCAACAGCTGAGAGAGCCCCCTGGCACAGAGAACTCCAGAAATTTACTCTGGCAAACGTCATTTTCTAGTTCCAATAAGGGCTAGACTTAGAGCTTAGTGTTTTTTTCACTACATCACGCTGCTCTTTCCTTATTTTTCCTTCATGTCAGACCAGTTTTTCCTAATGAAGAGTAATATTTTTGGTCTTTTTTTCTCAGCTCATTTCTACAGAGCCTCTTTAGCCATTCTGAGGATGCAGGGGTCATTGGTGGTTTCTGCCTGTGGCTGCCCTTTTCAAAGCCTGTTACCACCATGTCCTTGTAGGTCACTAGTTTCTCTTTCATTGTATAAAAGCATAATTTAAATTGCAGGTTTATTTACTTTTAAACTAAATATTATTTATGACGTTAAATTTTATAATTATTTTTTATTATAAAAAATATTTTAGTCTACATTGTGTCATTAACTTTCACATGATTCCATCTTCACAAACACATTTTCTTATGAACAAAAAGTCGAGTTTGGCACTTTATCACCAAAAACAAATTTTTTTTTCAAAAACAAATTTTTAAACAAAATATGCATGCTTTTTCAATTTGCTATCCTTGCTAACTCTGGCTTTTATTATGCCAACCAGATAGGAAAAAAAAATTGTCTTATTTTAATTTGCATTCCTTTATTATAATAAGGTTAATATTTTTCATGTTTACCACTTTGGGGGTTCTACTTTGACAGCAGAATATTCTTTTTCTTAGCCTAAAGGACAGAGTAGAATTGCCCCATAGGGTTTCCAAGGAGCACCTGGTGGATTCGAACTGCCAGCCTTTTAGTCAGCTGCCATAGCTCTTAACCACTACACTACCAGGGTTTGCATTTTATTGGTATATTATCTTTTTCTTACTGAGTTATAATAACTATTTGTACAAAAAATGACCTTTATATTTGATATTTTTGCAGTTATTCTGTTCAAACTTATTGTTTGCCTTTTAATTTTTGTTTGTGTTATTTAAGATATATGGAGGTTTACTTTTTATATAATTATTATTTTTTCCTTTTTCTGCTTTTTGTCTTATGCTAAAGATGTTTCTCCCAGCTGACATACATTTTGACATACATTTTATCCTGTTTCTTTTATTGTTTTATATTTTACACTTAATGCCATAATGAATTTGGATTTGCTTTTAGCCTATGGAATGAGATAGAAATACAATTTTTCTTTTCACTGGTTGTGATAGGCACAGACACGTACTCCTCCTCATATCTCTTTTTAAGAAAGGACTCACTGCTCAGCTATGAGGACTGTAGTTCATCGACAGCATCCAGCTGTCAGCTCCTTCAGAGTCCATTCTCAGCTTGGGATGGCCCAGGCCAATGACAGAGCAAGGCAGTTGTGCAAGAGCCTGGCATTTTCCACTCAAAGTGGGACTCCTCTAACAGCAGTCTTTGCTCCATAGCTCCCCCTTGACCTTGCAAAGACTTCAGTCAGCTCTGTGTTATGTTCTAACAGCTGGCCCTACTCAATCCTGCTTTCTCCCTGTTCCTTCACGAGTGTCACTGCCCAATAAATAATTGTGCTGTAAATTCCATCTTGATGTCTGCTTTCCAGATAATCCAGCTGATACTCTGGTTTACCACTCAACTATTCCCCTTCTGCTGCTTAGAAACAGGAGTCCCTGAGTTACAGAAATGGTTAAGTGCTTGACTACTAACTGCAAGGTTGGCACCTGAAACTCACCCAGAAGTACCTTGGAAGAAAGGCCTGGCAATCTGCTTCTAAAAGGACATAGACATTGAAAATCCTGTGGAGTGGAGTTCTACTCTGCTACACATGGGGTTTCCATGAGTTGGAATCAACTGGACAGCAACTGGTTTGTGTTTTTGGTTTACTTAGACACACCTTCTAACAAGCTCTATATTATTGGGTTTCCTTGTGGGTTTTTTAATCCATGGCACTGATATGTTGATTTATTCTTTTACTGGTTATACAATTTAAATGACTGTAATATGCATTTTAATATATTGTATATATCATATATATATGTGTGTGTGTATATATTTACACATTTTTTCATGTATATATGAAGCCCAAGTGGCACAGTGGTTAATAGCTACGGCTGCTAATAAAAAGGTCAGCAGTTCAAATCCACCAGCCACTCCTTGGAAATCCTATGAGTTCTGTCTTATAGGGTCACTATGAGTTGGAATTGACTTGATGGCAATGGGTTTCACATGGTTTGTTTTTGTATGTATATGTAGAGAGAAAGAGACGGAGAAAGCAAGTCTACCCCCAATAAACTTCTTTATAAATACATTGCCCATTTTTCTGCCAAATAAAATTTAGAATCATTTAATCAAATTCAAATATATTCTTGAGCTTTTGATTTCTCTATCCAGGAACATGACCATCTTTTCTATTCATGCAAATCTTCTGTTTGGTTTTAGTAAAATCTTGTTGACTACACATACATATATCCTACTTTTTTTTTTTTTTAGTTTATTTCTAAGTGTTTGGTAGTATTTATAGCTAGCTTCCCGAATTTTTTTAATGGCTTACTAGTATGAGAAAACTTAACGGATTCTGAATATTGAATCATCCGCATTGCTAATCTTTCTAAAGAATTCTAATAGTTTTGGTTTGATTTTCTTAGGTTTTCCATGTAGTGGTGATATTATCTGTAAATGTTGTAAGTTCAGCAAGTTAATGAGGGGGAGACACAAAGGTTTATGCGGCCTGATGATAGCAGAATCTGTGGACCACTGTAGGTGACAGCAAAGCATTGCTGATGCACAGATTAGCAGTGATGGGACTCCAGGCAAAGTGGTCAGTGCAACTGTGTTCAGATTAGGCAGCAACTGACAATGGAAGACCAGTGCAGGGAGCGTTCAAGCAGTGGAAGGTGACATCAGGCACAGGTCTAGAGAGATGGGCGAGAGCCATCTCTGGAGCACAGAGAAGGCGTGGGCATAAGTGTTATTTCTTTTTAAAGATAAATTCTCTTTTGAGACTGAGAGACCTAACAGAGGGGCAGGACAGAGATGGTGCCATGTGGTACATGGAACAATTGATCAAGCAAGCTCTGCCAGTGGCTTACAAGTCCCTACAGTATCTGGCATCCAGATAATCACATGGCATACTCCTTTCTCAAATGTCACTTTCTCAGCAAGGCAGAGCCTCACCAATTCATCTAAAATAGAAATCTCATTGCTTTCTCTCCCTTATTCAGTTTTATTTATTTTATTTTAAACCTAGAACAACCTGAAATTATATTAATTTGTATTTTTTTTTTATTTTAATTTACCACCCTCCTCTTTAGATGGTAAGTTCTACAAGTTCAGGGACTGAGTTTGTTTTTCTCACTGAAACCTCTACCACAGAACGGTACCACATTCAATAATATTTGAGGACACACTATTAACCTGAGCTAGGAAATATTGGTTTTGCTCTACTATACTAAGAATTTTTGTTTGTCTGTTTGTTTAATTAGATGAATATTTAATATTATCGAATGTCATTTTGTAATCTTACAGGATGTTCTGATGGTTTTTCTTTTTTGACCTGTTTAAATGATAAATTATGTTATATATTCTCAAAGATGAAATCAACCATGCATTTCTAAAAGAAACTATGATTGGTTGCACTATATTGATTTTTAAAATATTATCTTGAGCCTAATTTACAAGTACTATATTTTATTTAGGATTTTCTCATCTATATTCATAAGTGTACCAGTTTGTAATTAAAATATTATTCTGTCTTTATCAGTATCAGGGTTATTCTTGCTTCAGAAATGTATTACAAAGCCTCCTATCTTGTTTAATGCTTTTAAAAGAGGTTTTAAAAAATTGCATTTTTATCAAAGTAACACAAGTGCACTGACACAAATTTAAATAGTCAAGAAGGGCTTTTAATGAAATTCAGCCATCACCTTCTTCATCCCTTGTCACCCTGAGTCTTGTCCCCAAAGACATCCCTTTTTATCCATTTTTGTTTCAGAGTTTCTACAAGTTACCTCTATATCTCTAAATAATATTCTTTTATTTATGAACTTGGATCCCTGGGTGGTATAGATGGTTAAGAGTTTGGGTACTAACCAAAAGATTGGTGGTTCAAATGCACACCACCAAAGAAAGTCTTGACAATCTGCTTCTGAAAAGCCAGAACCAGTAAAAAAAAAAAAAAAAAAAAAAAGCCCTATGGAGTGCAGATCTACTCTGATGCACATGTGGTCTTCATGGGTCGGAATCCACTCCACCGCAACTTTTTTTTTGGTGGGGGGGGGGGTGGGTGTTTATTAACTTAAATGTTATCTATTGAGTTGTTGAGGACTTTTCCACATATGCCGCTCCCAGCACTCCCTCTTCTTAGTGTAGTTGTGTTACTTGTTTTGTTCCTGAGCACATAACATTTTTAAACTATGGACTAAAACCTGTTTCTGGTTCCACCAGCCATGAACAGCATCTCTAGGTCCTCATCATTAAACCAAGGATATTAGCACTCCCAATTACCCTGCATTCCATCTCCCCATTCTCTCCACATTCTAGTCTCCATCAGTTGTGTTGTCTTTTCATTAATTTTATTTTCATTCACATTATATATGCACAAGCTTAGAGCCAACTAGCTTTACAGCGTTCTTTATGCAAATTCTCGGTTCCCTGCTCTCTCCTTCCTCATTTGGGACCTCTGCTTTTGACTCTGTTGGGTGATTCTTTTGTTAGTCGTGTCTAAATAATAACCTTGCCTTGCTACTTCCATGATTTTTTCATTTTGACTTTCCAAATAGAATGAAGGAGATTGAACTGCTTTTCAACTCCCTGCTCTCACTTCATGTAATACATCCCCTCTATCTTCCCAATGTTATTAGGTTAATATTCATTTACCCTATTTTGCTATATAAGCACTTTGTATAGCAGAACCATGTAAAAAATTAAGTTACTTATCCCTTCCAAAGCAACTTTGATTTCTCTGTAGTTATTAATGATGCAGGGTTTTTGTTTACTTAGATTTTTATATACTTATTAATTTAAAAAATACATATTTTCTAAATTTATTTTCAGCATAGTGGTTAAGAGCTACAGCTGCTAATCAAAATGTCAGTGGTTCGAATCCACCAGGTGCTCCTTGGAAACCATATGGGGCAGTTCTACTGTGTCCTGTAGGGTTGCTATGAGTCGGAATCGACTCAACGGCAATGGGTTTAGATATATAAAACATTCCATGAGTTTCTACTTCTTGAAGGAAATCTTTCCTGATACTTCTGACCTCCTCTAGTCTGTACTTCTTGCCCTCTCACATAAGGATTTCCTTTGCTTCCCTCCTGTGATATAGCTTCCATTTCCAGTATTCCATGTCTTCATTTTCCTTACTTTACTTTCTTATTTTGGGAGCCCACATACTCTAATACCTTCTGGAGAAATTTTCATGGGAGTCAAATTTTACAATAAGTTTTAAATTTTCATTTATAAAAACAAGTTATATCCAAGTTACAGAAAAGTTGCCAGAATAAGAATAGCACAAAGGACTTTGGTATACCCTCCATCTACATTTACCTATTCTCACCATTACTTCATTTGCTTTATTATTTATCCTACCCCTTTCTCCTTCTCTCTGTGTGTGTGTATATGTATGTCTACCTATCTTTATCTCTATCCATATATCTATATCATTTTAACATTTGAGAGTAAGTTACAAACATCATACATCATAGCCCTTTACACTTAAATACTTCAGCATTTATTTCCTAAGAATGGGGATATTCTCTTATGTAACTACTGTATCTTTATCAATGTCATAAAATTTATAATTGATACTTTTATTTAATCTACCAATAGTGTTCCAATTTTGTCAGTTGAGTTAATGCTGTTCTTTATAGCATTTTGCCCATCCAGTATAGGGAATCTGGGAGAGCTTGACTTTTGAAAATCGTTTATTTTTTTATCCATGTAATTCTCTTCTGTTCTCTGAACTACTTCTCTTCCCTATAAGTTTTCAGTTTGTATTTCTGTGTTCTCTCTAGTGTTGCTGCTTTTCCTTAAATATCTGTTGATAGTGAATTATCCATTCATATTTTAGGAATAAAGCAACAGAAGGGCTGACAAGGAAGCTAGTATATCTGGGTGAGTTGTCAACTGGCAGCAATGGCAGCAGGGTAGACATCCAGGACATGGGCCATTAAATGGCATGATCCCCTACTGCTGGAATAAAGAGGACTTCAGGGCATGAACTTCTGTACTGTCTTACCTATTACTCCCCAGCTAGTTGATTCTCACATATACAAGCTCGCTGTCTCTCTTTCTTTCTTCCAGAAACCTTTGTTAAATTCCTGGTTGCTGGCTCTTCTGCATGTAGAGATAATGGAGGTGCAGGAAGGATGGGTGGGTAAAGCAGTCAGTGTCTACATATTCTGGAGTTTAATTAGTCCCATCATAAGTAGTCCCATTTCTACCTGCCGCCCTTGACTTTCTCTGAAGACCCTGAGCTCTCTGAGCTCTTCCCAGAAGGTTGGCTTCCTCCATTTCTCCAACTATGGCAGGCCAGTTTTACTGAGCTTTGCCTCACTGATCAACACGCATCTATCTATTCTCCTTCCATCTGTTAAAAATGTGTTGAAAACCATTGTCTTCTGGCCTTCCTATTATTCAGTATGTAACTTTATATATATACCTTCTGTTGTCCTTTATTACCATTTAATGTAGTCTATGAATACAGAGTAGCATATATGTGTGTGTGTATGTACGTGTATATATATATATATATATAAATTTCCACATCATGACTTGGAAATGGAATAATTATACCCTGGGAATTATTTCTTCTTGAAAGAA
Organism: Loxodonta africana; assembly: GCF_030014295.1. Lineage (NCBI taxonomy): Eukaryota > Metazoa > Chordata > Mammalia > Proboscidea > Elephantidae > Loxodonta > Loxodonta africana. The sequence goes on along the minus strand of NC_087342.1, from coordinate 143,147,161 downwards.
ATTTTGCAGAGGCAATAGGAGTAACTGTGAGGAGTGGGACCATTCATAGAGGGACTAATTGAAATTTGGAATAAGTGAGTAAAAATTGATTCTTCACCCTTCCATCCTTAAAGCTGTCTATGCCTGTGCCATTATGTTGAGGTGTTTATTAACACTATTTTCAATTCTTGGATGTTCAGGTTTTTAACTTTTTGTCAGCCAAAGTGAGAGATTTGTTAGAAAGTCCACCAATTCCTTTTATATTTTCAAAGAACAGTAAGCATAATATTCTTTTAAACTTTGGGAATGTCCTTATATATGTGGTTATAACATCTTCCATATTTCCCATAATGAGTAGTTATAATTTCTATTTCTGTGCTTAATTTATTTTTGCTAATAACTAAGTATTGATTTATTTATCAAGTATTCCCCTTTTGCATATTTGAAATTAAACTTTCTGCCTTTCCATTTCCTCTGTGTAAAATGGAGTTATTAATACTACAGACCTCATTGAATAATTGTGAGGTTTAAACAAAATTCTACATGTAAAGAACCTAGAAGAGTAAGAACTCAAATATTAGCCACTATTTATTTCTCCTGATTATCCTGGGTTTATTTTCTTGTTCTAGTCCTACTTTGGAGCCCTGGCAGAACAGTGGTTAAGAGATCAGCTGCTAACCAAAAGGCTGGCAGTTTAAATCCAGCAGCCACTCCTTGGAAACCCTATGGGGCAGTTCTACCATGTCCTATAGGTTAGCTATGAGTCAGGATCAAATCTACGGCAGTGGGTTTGGTTTTGGCAATGGGTTAGTCCTAATTTATTAGTTTGGATGTTTAGTTAATTTATTTTTATTCCTTCCTGTTTAAGCATGAAAGTAGTGAAGGCTACTACTTCTTTTTTTAGAGCAGTTTTGGCTGCATGTCAACATTTTTACCCAAAACATTTTTCTATTATTATTTTCTAAATATTCTCTGATTATAGGTTTTAGCTCTTTCTATTTTAGGAAATGGCTTCATCCAACCATAAGATCCATTGAGCAAACCAGCAAGAAGTCAGCTTTCTTTTAGGCACAGCTGGGCTTGCTTTTGTGTTTCTTTACTCTGCTGATTCTGTTTTACAGCAGTGGTAAGAATTTCTCTCTTTTCTAGGGCTCTCCAAACATTGCTTCTTGAAAATGGGAAATAAGAGTGAGCTGCTTCTAGGCTGTCATTTTCTAGTGAGCTGTATTGCTTTCTTAGGGACAGAAATTGTGAGTTGCCTCTAAATATCTTCCTTGTATCTGGTTCCATGTGCACTATATAAAGCAGAAATTTCTTGAATTTTGTGACACACAGGCAACACCATTCCAATCCATGGTATTTTCAGTCACCTCATATGCATGCGAAAGCTGGACAATGAGGAAGGAAGATCAAAGAAGAATTGATGCATTTGAATAATGATGTTGGCAAAGAATATTGAATATACCATAGACTGCCAGAAGAACAAACAAATATGTCTTAGAAGTACAGCCAGAATCCTACTTAGAAGGGAGGATGGCGAGACTTCATCTCATGTATTTTAGGACATCTTATCAGAAGGGACCAGTCACTAAAGAAAGACATCATGCTTGGTAAAGAAGAGGATCAGCCAAAAAGGGGAAGACTTTCGAGGAGATGGATTGACACAGTGGCTGCAACAATGGGCTCAAACATAGCAAAAGTCATGAGGATGGCTCAGGACTGGGCAGTGTTTTGTCCTGTTGTACATAAGATCGTTATGAGTTGGAACCAATTCGACGGCAGCTACAAGAACAGTTTTCAGTGCCACTGAAGCTTTATTATTATTAACTTTATGTTTACCATGTTGGTCATTTCTGTTAGTTATGGCGAAAGGAGGTTGGATATTTTTGCTGAACCTTTCATATTTCTCGAAAGTCTACATAGAGACTTAAAAGCCAGTTAACTACCATCTTTTTATGTTGTATGCGTTTTCAAAACTATTTGGCAAATTGTGAGCATAAGCTATTGATTTAATGCAATTCTTTATGGAAGAACAAGATATTTTGCTATGTGAACTCTACAAAAAGGAAAGGCTGATTTGATAAAGAAGACAGCTTCTTTATACACATTTATATACTTTTAAAAATAAATCTATCCTGTATCAACTATTCTCTAACTTTGAGTATGCTATAAAGTTTCCATAATTTTTTTAAAACAATATTTTGTATGATTTTTATAATATTGCTTTATACCCCTTCCAGCCTACTGAATTGTATGCTAACTTTTTGTAGTTTTAGATGGCATCTACCTTGGATAGAATCAACAGTTGTGCTGGAAAAAGCATGTTGTCATATAGATGTCTAAGGTTTATACCAATGGCATTTACTATATAGCAACCACACCCTGATTCTAATGTTTGTAAAAACCATTTACAGAGGCGACCTAGAAATACTATCTAGTAATCAAACCCCTGCAATTAGTTTATGACCCCACAAAACCTTTTGCTTAAAAAAAAAAAAAAAACTAAAAATAACTTGGAATCCTGTGCTTAAGTACCAGAAAAACAGAATTCTGAAGTGTCATACCTTTATGCAAAAGGCTTGGTGGTTTTTCTTGCAGAGTTCCTTGGTTTCTCAGTGTCTGTTATTTTTTTAATGTGGCCTTAACAGCATATTTTTTTGTGAGTTTTACATATTTCCACAGCAGGAGGCCCTCTTATATGTTTATTACTCCCTTTTGGTCATCTGTTACCCTACCATCTTACCTCTTTGGAAAAACAAATAAAAAGGAATCTGTGTGTGTAAATACGGCATATCAATCATATTCTTCAACTAAAAAAAAATAAAATAAAATACAGGTCTGCAGTCCCTAATACCACTAAAAGACCAATCAGAACCATTTAAAACAGTCCCAAACTATAAGGGTTGTTGAATAAGGTACACATTCCTATGTCTTTTTTAAGAATGACTGTATCAGAATCTCTGGGGTGTGGCTCGGAATCTTCATTTTTTAAAGGCCTTCTAGGTGATTCTGAAATACTTTATCTATAGATCTGAAGTGTGAGTAACACTGATTGGAAAGGTGGAAGGAGAGAGAGCTAGCTCTTTATAACATGGGCTCAAAATGGCTTAGTTATCACACGTGCACACTGAATTTGGCAGTGAAATTCAAAAGAGAAGTAGACGGATTTATTCAGTTTATCACAGACCAATAAAAGTAGTATTAAAATCCATCTGAAGAAAAACCTTTTCCTGACTGAATTCTAGGAGGAATTTATCATAGAGATTCTTACAAAAGGGACAATGAGTAGGCAGTTAAACGTCCAAGGTTTTAATTTCACCTCTACAAAAGCTGAGAGCATAACATTAAGTCTTAACCTTTGGAAAGCATTCTTGCAAGGAGCTAAAATAATATAATCTTGGAACATGAACTTCTTATACTATAACTTAAAACAGAGATAAAACTAGAGAAATGAATAATTAACCCATCTTTATCCATTTCATATCCTCACAAATATCAAATATTTCAACCAAGTTTCAGGCAAAGACTGAATAACATAGAACATATTTGAATTCTTTTCCCAGGGCCAGGAGTGCTGATATTCTTTGCCATGATTACAAGAAAGATTTATGCATCTATGATCTGAGAATTGCAGATTGTAAAGTTGAAGTTATGAACATTTGAAGATTGATTTCAGGTCTACAAGGAAGGAGGACCTGTACATAGGGCCCAGCCCAATTTCTTGCCATTTCCTATTTTGTAGCTCTTTCTATCATTGGAGCCTTGGTGGTGCATTGGTTAAGGCTCAGCTGCTAACTGAAAAGCTGGGGATTCAAACCCACAGGGAAATCCTGTGAGGAGGTTCTACTCTGTACTATAGGGTGGCTGTGAGTGAGAATCGATGGGCAGCATTTTATCTACCCTTATCCTCTTCTGTTTATGTTCAGTTATTTTTAGGAAGATATGTGTCTCAGACCCTATGGCATTCAGCCAGCTGTGGAGGTGAGCCTAAATGCAGTTTTCTCCCTCTCTGAGACCTCCCTCTGTCAAGGTTGTTCAAGACCAGCAAGGTTGCTCCAGGAGCACTGAGAAACTGGAAGGACTGATGTTCCTTACAGGCTTCTCAGATACCTGAGAGCCCAAGGCACATACTCAACTCATTTTAAAGTAAAGCTGAACTTGAGCTCCACCATTGTCTTCATTTCTTCTTATTGCCTATGTGATTTCCTATCTCAGCTTTAATGCTAAAAAGAAAATAAAAGATGACCCTGAATTTGATAAAGTTTTTGCCTGGGCTCTCTTATAATTTATTCAATGAATTAATCCTCTCCATGTGAATGATAATGGGTAGGGCCAGTGCTGGTAGTGACTGAATGTCTAGCTGCAAGAGAAACATCAAAATGCACGAATAGTATCACACCTAAAGTGTTAAAGCAACAATAGGCTCACTTTCGTGATTATAAATTTAAAATTATAAATCCTATAAGACCTCATAAAATGTTCAAGGAATCTGTAGAAAGTTTATATGCTTGGCTCACAGCATTTCTTATCACTCACTAAAGTGGGGGTGATGGGGGCGGGGATGCTTGCTATATCCTAAAGAAGAAGTAATCACCAGCTGAAATTGCTTCTCTCTTAAACTGAAACAAAGTTTTTGTTTTGTTGTTTTTCAGTTAGAGTTACCATTAAAGCAAAGACTGTAGAAGAAAGAAAAGTCCCTGGGTGGCACAAGCAGTTTGAGACTGGCTCTTAATGTAAAGATTTGAACCCACTCACAGTGCCACAAAAGAAAGGCCTGGAAATCTGCTTCTGTAAAGATTACAGCAAAAAAACAAAAACAAAAAAACTATGGAGCAGTTCTACTCTGTAACACATGGGATTGCCCTGAATCAGAATTAAATTGCTGGCAACAGTTTTTTTTTTTTTTTTTTTTATGTATATAAGACCATCTTTTGGATTCCTCACAAGCTTAAAGCCTTTATTCAACTTTGATTTCCCCCCAGTTTTTTGTTATTTTGCCACCCAAAGTGCTTGTTAAAGTACAGATTTCCCCCAAGAGGTTCCCTTTCTTTCATTTGAAATAATTTGCCTGTTTTTTAAAGTCATCTTAAAGAAATGTTTCTTTTACTCTTTCTCTGATGTTTCTTAAAGCTAAAGTCACAGAAGTGTAATTTTAGAAACACTGCAGATAACACCCTATGTCTGCCTATGCATGTCCTATAAAAGGATAAATGAGTCATGCTGATACATTCCATTAGTGACCTTGTTATAAATTCCATTTTTACCACATTCATGAGAAAGTCCTAATTTTAAAATGCCTTAAGATGGATGCTACCTTCAAAAAATGTGCCCAAAAGTCACACACGAGACAAATAATCTGGTATATATAGGGTTTATTTGGTTCAACTAAGGGATTTCTATGTCTATTCTCAAACTGCATCAAGTGAAAAAATTAAAAAAAAAAAAATTCAGCAGTCAAAACCCCTTTTCCGCAATGCTCACTTTCTCAACAAAGCTATCTGCCAAATTCAAGTTACTGGGGTTTGACTGTTGGCAACATTGACATTTACCACCTACTTCAGAAGCTGTGTCCAGGCACTTTGCTTTAAAACTTTAGAAAGTCCCATTATTAAATTCTAAAAGCTCCTTCACAAAGGGTTAAATCTGGTTTTTGCATCCATTTGGTTTCAGATGTAAATCTGTTAAATCAGATGGTGGTGATGAGTTTGTCCTTAGCCTAGTTTTGAAACCTGCCTATTTGCCACTACTCAAGACTGTTATAAGGGTTTGTGGCCACTGCCCTGAGGTGTGTAGACTCCTGACAAACTCATTTTGATTCTCCTGGTATCCAGACTCCTGAGTTCATGGAATTGGGGTGACCCACTCAGGCCATCTGTCCTTAGGTGTCCTCTTGAACCTTGTAGGAACTGGCTCCCTGGAGTCACCTTCAGGTCAAACAATATCTTAGCAAGCAGCTTAGTGGAGAGCATTTTGCCTTAGGCATTGGGTCTTTTGGAAAATCATCTATATGTATCCAGATTCGAGAAGCAGGAACTCCAGGGTCTGACTACAGGTTATTTTAGGATGTATGGCATGTCCTTAATGACTGTTTCCGTAATCCTCCCTCTGCTGTGATGCTATTTCTTGATAAATTAAAATAACAATGAGTTATATAACCTATTTTCACTCTCCCCTCTTCGGAGTGCCTTCTCGACATGTTCAGGTGGCACTGCCTGATTCAAATTGTACAGGAAACCAAACCAAACCCCCTGCCGTTGAGTCAATTCCAACTCATAGCGACCCTATAAAACAGAGTAGAACTGCCCAATAGAGATTCCAAAGAGTGCCTGGCGGATTCAAACTGCTTATCCCTTGGTTAGCAGCCGTAGCACTTAACCACTATGCCACCAGGGTTTCCTCAAATTATATATGCTCACAATAAATATATTCTGCTACACTAATGTTTGGTGTTTGCCTAAGCAATTTAGGGTTTCGAGAATTCCTAGTGTGAGAAGTGGAATCCATAGTGGCTGGCTGACACCTCCCAGAGCCCTCTCTGAACACAGGCTAGGTGTCCACAAAAGCCCTTTTGGCTTACAATCTGGAGGTTGTCTTGATAAACCTTCACAGATTCTTGAGCTCTTCTCCTTTTGTGCTTTGAGCTTGAATCCAATATTTATTGTGAGTTTGGTGAATTTGTTGTTCTGTTGCACTTAGAATTGTCTCAAAATGGGGTATGCCAAATCCAATAAAGCAGCAGATTTTCCTAGTGGAACTCCAGCTCACATCATGGCCAAGAATTATGGGTCTGACTCCAGTTTGTATTTTGATTTTAGTTTGATCTCCCTAACAATAACTTGTCAAATCAGTGACCACTCTGAGGTATTTTCCAATTGGAGAGACTAATATATTCAAGGACTAAATTAGAAAACCATGGTGGCAAAACCTGACTGTAACAATGGAATGCTTATTATGATTGGTATTTTGAGGTTTCCAAATGTATTTAGGATTCTAAAAATTTCCTCTCTAAAAGACATTGTTTCAAAAAAAAAAAAAAAAAATCAGTAAGTTGCAAGAGATGGGGTCTCTAGCCAGGAGAATGAAGTAAGTTTAGAAAGAATAAAACTGAGTTTCCTATGGTTGTTACAAAGGAATCCTAGAGATTTTTATGCCACAAAAAAATGTGTGGGCACAAGTTTGAGCACTGTAAGAGCCCCTAGGGTGCTTGCCACGAACAGAAATATGCTCATGTAAGAATGAGCTAGGGCATGAGGTGGGCCAGAGCATTAGATTGCCCACCAACTGCAAGAAAACTCTGATGCAGTGGCGGTGCACTGTAAAACAAAACACTGACCAAACACCATGGCTGACTCCCTGCTAGGAATTTATTTGACTCTGGGAAACCTAAGTTTCAACCTAAGAGAACAGAATCTCTGACATCTAAGAGAAGTGATCCAGGAGCTCCACCCTCCTAGGACACTGGTTTGGGGTTCATGTTCAGAAATGCTATAAGCTGAATATACTAGAAGTAATTTGGAATTTCAGTGATCACTTTGGAAAAATGAATTTCCATTTGCTCTTTTTCCTTCCACTTTGAGAAAATAAGTTCTCATTTGTGTTGTCTTTTCTTTCCTTTTGGGAGATCTTTTCTTTGATGCTCAAGTTTTGTCTGAGGGTCTGAGATCCTTCCATCTGAGACTCTGGCAAGTTAGTGAGTTTTATCTAGAAACTGTTTTTCTGTTGAATTGAATCGATCTTACCAAAGAATTATTGTAGTCATATTAAGAAACTAGGTTCCCCATTTGCTTTATGTTGTGTTTTTTTAAGAGTATAAGCCTGTTTTTTTGTTTTGTTTTTTGCCTGACCTCATAGACTGATGAATTTATTTGGTTTTTCCAGCTCATTTTGTTCTGAGAGCCTCACTCTGATCTAGAAAGAGTTTTGTGTCTGTGTTTCTGTCTTGCCTCAGGAGGTCATGGCTGGAAGTTCCTGTTTTTTCGTGAGGGCATCTTAATTCTCAGTTCTGTTCTCATCCAAGAAAAAGTTCTTATTGCACCTGTTTTATAATCTGGGTTTTCAGTAGGTACTCTGAGAAACTTTGATATTGGTTTCAAAAATTGGTCCATTTGAAAAGTGTACTGAAAATGGATAGATTATTTATATTGGTTGGTATTAGAATGCTTTTAAAAGGACAAATTATTCTAAGTCACTTCTCTAAAAGATTCCTTGAAGTATGCAGGACATAAGGTTATGAAAGTGTAATAAATTCCTCTCCGAATGCTATTATTTAATGAGATTTTATTATTCCTTCAAAGAACATTATTCTGATTGATATAGTGATAAATCAAACCAAATACCAAACCCATTTCAGTTGAGTCAATTCTGACTCATAGCGACCCTATAGGACAGAGTAGAACTGCTCCATAGGGTTGCCAGGAGTGGCTGGTGGATTCAGATTGCCATCCTTCCGGTTAGCAGCTGAGCTCTTAACTACTGTATAACCAGGGCTTTGATTCAATCATAAATAAATGTTTATATAAATTTAATAGCCCAAACAACCACATGTCTCTCAGTTTGTTATACTATAGTGGCTTACGTGCTGCTCTGATACTGGAAGCTTTGCCAACAATATTTCAAATACTAGCAGAGTCACCCATGGTGGACTGGTTTTAGTGAAGCTTCCAGGCTAAGACAGACTATCAAAAAGGACCTGGTATTCTATTTCTAAAAAATGGTCAGCTAATGCCTTTTTTTTTTTTTTTTAACAATAGCAGTGGAACATTATCTGATATAGTGCTGAAGATGAGCCTCTGAAGTTGGAGGGCACTCAAAATACAACTGGGGAGGCGCTGCCTCCTCAAAGTAGAGTCAAATTTAATAACATGGATGAAGTCAAGCTTTCGGGACCTTCATTTGCTGATGTTACACAACACAAAATGAAAAGAAACAGTCACAAACTCCATTAATAATCACAACCTGGAATGTACAAAGTATGAATCTAGGAAAATTGCACATTGTCAAAAATGAAATGGAATCCATAAAGCTCAATATCCTATGCATTACTGAGGTGAAATGGACTGGTGTTGGCCATTTTGAATCAGACAATCATATCGTCTACTATGCCAGAAATGACAAACTGAAGAGGAATGGCGTTGCGTTCATCATGAAAAAGAATATTTCAAGGTCTATCCTGTACTACAATGCTGTCAGTGATAGGATAATACCCATAATCCTATAAGGAAGACCAGTTAATATTACTTATTCAAATTTAAGCACCAACCACTAATGCCAAAGATGAGAAAATTGAGAATCTTTACCAACTTCTACGGTCTGAAATTGATAAAATAGCAATCAAGATGCATTGGTAATTACTGGTGATTGGAATGCAAAAGTTGGAAATGAAGAAGGATTGGTACTTGTAAAATATGGCCTCAGTGAAAGAAATGAAGCTGGAATTCACATGATAGAATTTTGAAAGAACAATGACTTCTTCATTGTAAATACCTTTTTTTTTAACAACATACAGGGTGACTCTACACATAGACCTCATCAGATGGGAATCATAGGAATTAAATCGACTATATCTGTGGAAAGAGATGATAGAAAAGCTCAATTTTAACAGTCAGAGCAAGGTCAGGGGTTGGCTATGGAACAGAACTTCATTTGCTCATAAGCAAGTTCAAGCTAAAGGTGAAGAAAATTGAAATAAGTTCAAGAGAGCCTAAATACAACCTTGAGTATATCCCACCTGAATTTGTAGACCATCTCAAGAATAGATCTGACACATTGACCACTAATGACCTAAGACCAGACACATTGTGGGAAGACATCAAGGACATCATACGTGAAGAAAGCAAAAGATCATTAAAAATACAGTAAAGAAAGAAGAGACCAAAATAGATGTCAGAAGAGACTCTGAAACTTGCTTTTGAAAGTAGAGTAGCTAAATTGTATTGAAGAAATGATGAAGTGAAAGAGGTGAACAGAAGATTTCAAAGGGCAGCTCAAGAAGACAAAGTAAAATGTTATAAATAATGTGGAAAGACCTGGAGTTAGAAAAGCAAAAGAGAAGAACACATTTAGCATTTGTCAAGCTGAAAGAACTGAAGAACAAATTCAATCCTCAAGTTACAATTTTGAAGGATTCTACTGGCAAAATATTAAATAACACAGGAAACATCAAAAGCAGATGGAAGGAATACACAGAGTCACTGTACTAAAAAGAATTGGTCACCATTTATACATTTCAGGAGGCCGCAAATAATAGAGAACTGATGGTGTTGAAGGAAGAACTGAAAGCTGCACTGAAAGCCCTGGTGAAAAACAAGGCTCCAGGAATTGATGGAATACCAATTGTAATGTTTCAACAACAGGATGCAGCACTAAAGGTGCTTGCTCAAGTATACCAAGTAATTTGGAAGACAGCTACCTGGCCAGCTGGCTGAAAGAGATCCATATTTGTGTCCATTCCAAAGAAAGGTGATCAAAAAGATTGCAGAAATTGTCGAACAATGTCAACAGTGTCACACACGAGTAAAATTTTGCTGAAGATCATTCAAAAGTGGTTTCAGCAGTACATTAACAGGGAACTGCCAGAAGTCCAAGCCAGATTTAGAAAAGGACATGGTACAAGGAATGTCATTGCTGATGTCAGATTGATCTTGGCTGCCAGCAGAGAATACCAGAAAGATATTTACCTGTGTTTTACCAACTATGTAAATGTATATACTATGCAACTGTCTGGATCTTAACAAACTATGGATAACGTTGTGAAGAATGAGATTTCCAGAACACTTAATTGTGCTTCTGTGGAACCTGTACATAGGCCAAGATCCAGTTGTCCAAACAGAGCAAGGGGATACTGTATGGTTTAAAATTAAGAAACGTTTGCATCAGGGTTGCTTCCTTTCGTCATACTTATTCAATCTGTATGCAAGGCAAATAATTTGAGAAGTTGGACTGTATGAAGAAGAACACGGCATCAGGACTGGTGGAAGACTCATTAACAAACGGCAATATGCAGATGACACAACCTTGCTTGCTGAAAGTGAAGAGGACTTGAAGCACTTACTGATGAAGATCAAAAACTACAGCCTTTAGTATGAATTACACCTCAACATAAAACGAAAACCCTCACAACTGGAATATGGGGCCCTGGTAACCCAGTGATTAACAGCTATGGGGAGCTATGGCTGTTAATCAAAAGGGTCAGCAGTTTGAATCCGCCAGCTGCTCCCTTAGAAACCCTATAGGGCAGTTCTACTCTTCCCTATAGGGTTGCTATGAGTCAAAATCGACTGGATGGCAAAGGGTTTTTGTTTTTTTTGTACCACTAGGCAACATCACGACTACAGAGAAAAGACTGAAGTTGTCAAGGTTTTCGCTTTTCTTGGATCCACAATCAATGCCCATGGAAGCACCAGTCAGGAAATCAAACAACTTATTACATTGGGCAAATGTGCTGCAAAAGACCTCTTTAAAGAGTTACAAACCAAAGATGTCACTTTGAGGACTAAGGTGCACCTGACCAAAGCCATGATATTTTCAATCACCTTCTACGTACGTTAAATTTGGACAATTAACAAGTAAAACTAAAGAAGAATTGATGCCTTTGGATTATGGTGTTGGCAAAGAATATTGAATATACCATGGACTGTTAGAAGGACCAAGTCTGTCTTGGAAGAAATACAGCCACAGTGCTTTGTCCCATATACTTTGGACATGTTATCAGGAGGGACTAGTCCAAGGAGGACATCGTTCGTGGTAAAGTAGAGGGTCAGCGAAAAAGAGGAAGACCCTCAACAAGATGGATAGACACAGTGGCTGCAACAATGGGCTCAAACAACAACAATTGTGAGGGTAGTGCAGGGCTGGGCAGTGTTTTGTTGTGTTGTACATAGGGTCATTATGAGTCGAAACTGCCTTGATGGCACCTAACAACAATAACAATAGTCTAAATATTTCAAGGAATTAACAAAAGTAAATTCATTCTGACAAAGATTTTCATGTCCTGTACAATGTCAGTCTTAAGAAACTAGAGCTAAGAAACTTGAGCTAGATATTATATGAAAAGTATTTTATTTAGGGAAAAGGGAGTAATTTTTTTCTTTTTTTTTAGAAGGTTTGTTACCAATCGTCAATCTGACACAAAAGGTACTTGTCTTATCCTGAGTAAGAATACACACGAAAGACAAACTTTATCTTCAGCAAGCTTTATTTTGCTTGAGTCAAGCAAAAGGAGTCAGTGGGGGACTAAGCCTCTCCAAAAGACTGACTCAAAAAGGGAAGCAAGGCTAGGGTTTATATGGGTTCAGTGGAGATAAGATACTAATGAATATTTAGTGGGCCTCTTTCAAGGGGCAGGTACTTCTCAGAACATTGGCGCATACTAATTAGGTTGTGTGTTCATCTGGAATCCAAGATGGAACCCACTGATATTCAAGATGGAGTCCTCTCAGCAGCCCTCGGCATCACTTATTATGGGATATAGCACAAGCACACTGATCTTCAGTACTCTCATTGCCGTCTTCGGAGCGCTAAGGAAGGTTAAACAGTGGTCACACTTTGTTCTTTGGAGCCTGTAAAGGGGGAAGGTACTAGAAATACACTAAGGAGGAGATAGTAATTCACAGGTTGTTTCATCCTGCCAGCACAGGTAACCCTATCTGTCTCTAGTTTACAGAACAAACTAGTGTCTCATTAAACAGTTAGTACACATTTTTTTTATGACATAGATTAACAACCTCACAACTTGTCAACGCTCTTCCTTTATGACCTTGGGTTCCCCCCTGCCTTCTAGTCCTTGCCCCTGGGCTGTTGTGCCCCTTTAGCCTTGTTTTGTTTTATGGGCCTGTCTAGTCTTTGGCTGAGGGGTGAACCTCAGGAATGACTTCATTATTGAGTTATAAGGGTGTCCGGGGGCCGTACTTTCAGGGTTTCTCCAGTCTCTGGCGGACCAATAAGTCTAGTCTTTTTTTGTGAGTTAGAATTTTGTTCTGCATTTTCTGTAGCTCTGTCTGGGACCGTCTGTTGTGATCTCTATCAAAGCAGTCAGCAGTGGTAGCCAGGTGCCATCTAGTTGTACTGGACTCAGTCTGGTAGAGGCTGTGGTAGATGTTGCCCATTACTGCTTTGGACTAATCTTTCCCTTATATTTTTAGTTTTCTTCCTTCTCCTTTGCTCCCAAAGGGGTAAGACCAGTGGAGTATGTTAGATGGCTGCTTACAGGCTTTTAAGACCCAAGATGCTACTCACCAAAGTAGAATGTAGAACATTTTCTTTATAAACTATATTATGCCAATTGAGCTAGATTATCCCCAAGACCATGGTCCCCACAGCCCTCAGCCCAACAATTCAGTCCCTCAGGGAGTTTGGATGCGTTTATGGAGCTTCCATAACCTTGCTTTATACAAATTGTGCTGGATTCCCCAATATTAAAAGGAAGTAATTTTTTATTAGCTCCAGAATGAGAAAATGGAGGCATAGGACAAACCCAGATTCAAAAAAAAAAAAAAAAAAGCTATCAAAGAATTGATGGGTTCATTTACAAAATTGCTAAAGAGCTTTGGTATTTATTGGGTAGATAAGAGGCTATGATAAAGAAAAGGTAAAACTGCTTATCAAAAGGATACTAAAGGATGAAAAGAAAGGATTTTGTTATCTTTTGTCTTTCAAAATCCCTAGGCCAACTTTGTTGTTTTTCTTGTTAGGTGCCGTGGAGTCCCTTCCAACTTATAGTGACACTATGTACAAAAAAAAAAAAAAAAAAAAACCTGTTGCCATCCAGTCGATTCAGACCTATACAGATCCTATAGCAGAAACACTGCCCAGTCCTGTGCCATCCTCACAATCGTTGCTGTTTGAACACATTGTTGCAGCCACTCTGTCAATCCATCTCACTCAGGATCTTGCTCTTTTTCACTGACCTTCTACTTTCTCAAGCATGATGTCCTTCTCCAGTGACTGATTTTTCCTGATAATGTGTCCAAATTGTGTAAGATGAAGTTTCACCAACCTCACTTTTAAGGAGCATTCTGGCTGTACCTCTTCCAGGACAGATTTGTTCATTCTTCTGGCAGTCCCTAGGATATTCAGTATTCTTCACGAACACCATAATTCAAAGGCACCAATTCTTCTTCAGTCTTGTTTATTCATTGTCTAGCTTTTTCATGCATATGAGGCGACTGAAAATACCATGGCTTGGGTCATGTGCACTTTAATCCTCAAAGTGACATTTTTGCTTTTTAACACTCTGAAGGGGTCTTTTGTAGTAGATTTGCCAAAGGAATATGTCATTTGATTTTTTTGACAGTTGCTCCCATGGGTTGTTGAGAATTCCACCAATCCTGATGTTGCATTCTTCTTCATAAAGTCCAGCTCCTCAGATTATTTGCTCAACATACAGATTGAATAAGTATGGTGAAAGGATACAACCCTAACAGACACCTTTTCTGATTTGAAACCATTCAGAATCTCCTTGTTCTATTCAAATGACTGCCTCTTGGTCTATGTTCAGGTTCCTCATGAGCACAATTAAGTGTTCTAGAATTCCCATTCTTCACAATGTTATCAATAATTTGTTATGTTCCACACAGTCGAAAGCCTTTGAATAGTCAATAAAACACAGGTAAATGTCTTTCTGGTATTTTCTGCTTTCTCAACAATAGCCTTTATTCCATATCCTCTTCTAAATCTGGCTCGGATTTTTGGCAGTTCCCTGGTCATGTACTGCTGCAACCATTTTTTAATTACCTTCAGCAAATTTTACTTGCATGTGATATTAGTGATATTATTTGATAATTTCCACATTCTGTTAGATAGACCATCTTTTTTGGGAATGGGCACGTATATGGATCTGTTCCAGTTGGTTAACCAAGTAGTTGTCTTCCAAATTTTTTGGCATAGATGAGTGAGCACTTCCAGCGTTGCATCCATTTGTTGGAACATCTCAGTTGGTATTCTCTCAGTTCCTGGAGACTTGTTTTCCCCAATGCTTTCAGTGTAGCTTGGATTTCTTTCTTCAGTACCATTGGTTTTTGACCATTTACTACCTCGTGAAATGTTTAAATGGTGACCAATTCTTTTTGGTACAGTGACTCTGTGTATTCCTTCCATCTTGTTTTAATGCTTCCTGCATAGTTCAATATTCTCCCAAGAGATTAATCCAATATTGCAACTCGAGGCTTTAATTTTTTCTTCAGTTCTTTCAGCTTGAGAAATGCCAAGTGTGTTCTTCCCTTTTGGTTCTTTTTTAAATTTTTTCCTTTCATTTTATTTATTTCACTTTTTTCCACTCTCATTTCTCATTTTTTAATTTTTTTTTTTAAAATTATGCTTTAAATAAAGGCTTATGGAATAAATTAGTTTCTCATTAAACATTTAATACACCTGTTGTGATGTTGCCAACCCTGCAATGTATCAACACTTTTCCCTTCTCAACCTTGCATCCCCCATTAACATTCTTCCAGCTTTCCTGTCCCCTCCTGCCTTCTCATCCTTGTCTCTGGGCTGGTGTGCCCATTTAGTCTCATACACATGGTTAAGCTATGTTTTTTTAATCATTTGTTTTATGGGCCTGCCTAATCTTTGGCTGAAGGGTGAACCTCAGGAGTGACTTAAGTACTGAGCTAAAAGAGTTTCCTGAGGCCATACTCAGGGTTTCTCTAGTAACTGTCAGACTGGTAAGTCTGGCCTTTTCTTGTGAGTTAGAATTTTGTTTTACATTTTTCTCTAGCTCTGTCCAGGACCCTCTATTATGATTTCTGCCAGAGCAGTCAGTGGTGGTAGCCAGGCACCATCTAGATGTGCTGGACTCAGTCTGGTGGAGACTGTGGTACTTGTGGTCCGTTAGTCCCTTGGACTAATCTTTCTCTTGTGTCTTTTGTTTTCTTGATTTTCCCTTGCTCCAGATGTACTGGGACCATAGATGTATCATAGATGGCTGCACACAGGCTTTTAAGAACTCAGATGCAACTCACCAAAGTAGAATATAGACCATTTCCTTTATAAACTATTGCCTTAGTTATCTAGTGTTGCTATAACAGAAATACCACAAGTGGATAGCTTTAACAAAAAGAAATTTATTCTCTTACAGTTTAGGAAGCTGGAAGTCTGAATTCAGGGTGTCAGCTCCAGGGGAATGCTTTCTTTCTCTATCAGTTCTGGATGAAGGTACTTATCATCAATCCTCCCAGTCAAGGAATTTCTCAGTGCAGAGATCCTTGGTTCAAAGGAAGTGCTATTCTCCTGGCTCTTGTTTTTTTGTAGTATGAGGTCCTCATGTCCCTCTGCTTGCTTCTCCCTTTTATATCTCAAAAGAAATTGGCTTAAGACACAACCTAATCTTGTACATTGAGCCCTGCCTCATCAACACAACTGCTGTTAGTCTTGTCTCATTAACATCATAGAGATAGAATTTATAACACATGGGAAAATTACGTCAGATCACAAAATGGTGGACATTCACACAATACTGGGAATCATGGCCTAGCCAAGTTGACAGATATTTTTGGAGGACACAATTCAGTCCCTGACAACTGTATTATGCCAGTTGAGCTAGATGTCCCCTGAGACCGTGGTCCCTTGCCATTGGCCCAGTAACTCCTCACAGAGTTTGGATGTGTCTAGGAAGCTTCCGTGACCTTGACTTGGTCACATTGTGCTAACTTCCCCAGTATTGTGTACTGTCTTGCCCTTCACCAAAGTTACTTCTTATGTATTGTCTAGGTACTCTCTTTTGGTTTTCTAACTCCAGGTCTTTGCACATTTCATTATGATACTTTAATCTGCTTTTTGAAATATTCTGTTCAGCTCTTTTACTTCATCACTTTTTCCGTTCGCTTTACCTGTTCTACATTCAAGAGCAAGACAGCTTAAACCTATGTCAATGAATTGAGATTAACTGATTCTTTTTTTGACAATGAGGCTCACTGAGAGATGGTGGAGCAAGATCAGCCTCCTTGGCCCCCACCCTCTGAGGCAGAAGTTGCTCCTGGAGGTCTTTTGAAAAAAGGAGCCCTCCCAACCAGTTAAAGACAGTTTTAAGATAAAAGAATATAAGATAAATAAAGTGGACATTAATAAGCTTTAAAATAAGAATAATGTCTTAATACAGTTATCATAAATTGGGTGGATCCCCTTCATGAAATAACTATAAATAAGTTATGTAGAAGAATGATAAGGAGCCAAAATAAAAAAAATCATAACGAGACACACCTGAAATGAAATGAGAGGGTGGTATACAGACATTTTTTATTCCAAAAACAAGTCAATAAAATCTAAGGTTAGATTGAGAAACATACGGGAAATTGTAAAGTTTCGTAAGAAAACATAGACTTTTTAATTGAACTTTATTTCAGTAGTAATTATATTTTGTGTTATATAAGTTTAAAATAATTTACAAGATCTTCAGATAATTTACTGATATTAAATCGAGTTAAAAGATAATCAGTATAATTTAAGTTTATGTACTTTTTCTTTTTACGCTACAGAGAAATGATATATGTATATATATATTTGGGTCTGCTAATGAATGTGTCCATTTTTGCCACTTAAAGAGTTGTACTGTAAGAGATATGCAGCAAAGACAAAGTTTAAAAGGTTATTAAAAAAAGAAATTTATTTAATATGGTCAATATTTTATCCTTTGTGGCTAAAGTTTGATGGATTAATTTACGAGATTTATAAGAGTTTCAGTGTCAAATAGCAAAGCAAAGAAATGGGTTTCTAGCTGTTAAAACAATAACATTTTCTTTAGTTACTGAGTTGAAGACTGAATTTATCCTAGAAGGCAGTGGATGAGTGTCTCTTTAGAATAAATTCCTGAGTTGAAAACTAAGCCACAAAAATTTGTGAAAGCTAAGGTATTTATCTTTAAAATGTTTGCTTAAATAACTTAAGTGTTGTTTCTTGGAGACCTATGATAGACTCCTGACAACTCTGAGACTTTGTGGAAAGCCACTAAAGATTTGTTCTTGCTTTATAAAGAAAAATTACTAAAATAAGAAGGGTTTATTTAATGTGTTATGAGTTACATGAAACATGTTGTCAAATGAGCAGTAATGCCAAATTTCTTTGGGTTAAAAAGTGTTTCCTCTTTTGTGAGCCTGGTATTAGACAACAAACACATACTATTTTGTCATAATTTTATTATTTTCTAAATTGCTAACTTGGTTGTAACTTTATTATTATTTTTTTTTATCTAACATCAAAAAAGTCAATGGTTTTAACTGGGGAATTCACTTTGTTTACCCACGGAGTTTTTTACTATTCAGATGTTTAGAGATTTGTTAATCTTTGGTATATTTTTGGTATAGCCTGACTATATGGCATTATATCTCAAGATTATTATGCGTTATATTTGAAGCTCTTTGAAAATAAGATGAATCGTTATGTTTAGAGATATTTTTATCTACTGTTTTTTTTTTAATATTGATTTTATTTGGCTTTGCATTACTTTTGCAATTAATTCCCATCACATCTTTCACTTTTGAGAATTATTATTATTATAAATTAATCATGACCATATTAATATTTGTCATTTGCAAATAAATTTCTGCTTTGCTGACTCGCTAAAATGGTAGACCAAAATATTTCAACCAAAGATAAACTATGTTGCACTTATGATAATGATTTAGATATTTTGAACATGGATACAACTACACTGAATGAACATTTCTAGAGCTCTTGTGTAGAATTTGATGGTTTAACTGACTGCTGATGTTCCAGAGTTGCATGGAACCAAATTAACTACATGGAACTGAGTAAACGAAAAGATCACTATGATCTTTATGTGTGAATATTGCTGATGTTTTAATGTTCTATTTTCTGGAGATAAGAAACAATTTTCCTCCCTTATCCTAAATTATCTAATAGTTTTTTTTTTTTTTTCCCTCCCTGTGGATTTGGACAGGCTCTTGTTATGTTATTCTTATGTGTTTATATGGAGGCTTTGTGGTGTAGAGGTTAAGAGCTATGGCTGCTAACCAAAAGGTCAGCAGTTTAAATCCACCAGCTGCTCCTTGGAAACTCTATGGGGTAGTTCCACTCTGTCCTATAGGGTCAGGTTGAGTTGGGATCGATTTGACAGCCACAAGTTTGTTTTTTTGTTGTTGTTGTTATGTGTTTTTATATTAACCAAAAGGAATTATAATTATAATTACCAAAAGGAAAAATAAGAAATATGAAGTGAAATAAGTTAAGTTCAGAAAAAAAAACTTTAAAAAGATTAAAGGAGAATCAGGAGATGAGAAAAATCCTTACCATAGGATATTCTGTAGCTACCTCAATGTTTTTAGTTACCAAAATAGCTGGTTCTTGTGTTAAAGGAAATCATCAGACTTTAAAATTGGTTTAGATATTGTAACACTTGAATTGGGAGTTTCTGTTGATAAACTTAGCAAAGTTGTAGAGAAGGTAACTAGATAAGTATCTGAAGTTCGAGGTGTGATTTTACAAAATAGCATTATTTTTTCCGTTAGTCTCCCAATGAGGAGTTTGTATCTTAACAGCTGAACATTGCTGTGTTTATGTTAATAATATGCAATCTGAGGTTTTGCAGAATGTAGCTGCTGTTGAGGCACATGAAAAGCAGCTACTGATGCTCCTTATGTATAAACAAATGCCTCATGGGATTTGTTTCCTTGATTCAAGGACTAAGGACCATGGTTTTTGGGGTCATTTCAGTAAATTGGCCTAACATTGTTCTATCTCCTAGTTCGTTATGTAGCAGTTGGAAACTTAAAGTCTTGCAAATGGCATCCAAGTTGAAAAAATTTGTCTCTGTTCTTCTGGAACAACAGAAGAAAGAGAGCCAGGTGAAGGAGGAACTAGACTCCATGTCCCATTAACTCCATTAACAGCTGTCTCCTTTGTCATAAGGCCAGAAGAATTGGATGATGTCTGGCTACTATCATTGAATGTTTGTGATTAAAGATTCAATAGCAGAATCATGGTCAGAAGGATGGAATGACAAAATCATTTTGGTTCTCCTGAAATCCAGATTTCTAGGTTCATGTGGAGCTGGGGTGACCTATACAGATCATCCACCCTTAGGTGTCGTTTTGAACCTTGAAGGAACTGGCTCCCTGGAGTCACCTTCAGGTCAAACAATAGCTTAGAAAACTGCTTAGGTGAGACCATTATGCCTTAGGCATTGGATTCTTTGGGAACATTATCTGTGTGCAGCCAGATTCCAAAAGCAGTGACTCCGGGGTCTGACTAAAGGCTACTTTAGGATATATGGCACGTCCTTAGTGACTGTTTCTGTAACCTGCCCTGTGCTTTGATGCTATCTCTTGATGAATTAATATAACAATGAGCTATATAATGTATTTTCACTGTCCTCTCTTCTGAGTGCATTCCCAGCATATCCGGGTGATGTTACCCAATTCAAATAAAAATAAACACATTCTGTTACACTGATTTTTGGTGTTTTTTCAAGCAATTTAGGTTTTTGACCCTCCAAATCAAGGTAGAACAAAATTCTTTGTCTTGGTTCTTCTGTAACAAAAGTATGGCAGAACCCCTGGTCCCAGCACCGACAAGTCCTGAATCCATAACCCAGTCATAGATGTAGATCCATCCACCCTATCAGCTTGATTTCAATGGTTTCACCTGCTCTCTTGTTTCTGGCTTCATCAGCAATATTTGAAATCAATGCAATTCTTCAGTGCAACAAATGTTGCCTTACCCTTGTGTTCACCAGTTTGACTCTTAATTGGTATGAAGAAAAAAAGTATCTAGAGAAGCAGAGTCAAGGCAAATACGAACACTTTTGGTTTAACTTATATGAGGCTTAGACTACATTAAGAAATTTGGTTACTGTATACAAATAAATAGGGATACAAAGAAAAACCTACTCTATCTCTCACATGGAGTCCCTGGATGTTGCAAATGCTTAAGTGCTGGACTGCAAAGTGAAAGAGGGTGATACACAAGTAATGCTTAGCACTGATAAAATTATTACAACGTCAAAATTACTGCTGAAACTAAAAGGACCCTTGGGAAAAACTGTTGGTCAGATGCTGTTATTTAAGTGGAAATGGGTAACCCAAAAGATGAAATAATAAATCATCCAGCACCAGAAACGAGGACATGTTCCTTACAGTCTGAAATGACTAGTAAAGAGTCAAAATTATCATTCCAATGTAAGGTATTAGGCAAAAAGAACACTGTGAAAGTGTCTATGCACAATTATCTACAGTAAAAATACACTTCAATTAATTCTCAAGTAACATGCAAACATGTTTCTTTCACAGGCTCTTTTAACAAGTAATTGCCATATACAATGTTGTGCTAGTTAAGTGATACTCGTGTCCTTTTTCTGTAATATTATACAGTTTTAATTTTTCACTTATTTAGCAAATATTTTTCAAGCCCTGACCATGTGTCAGGCATTGAATGCAAACTTAAATGCAGCATCTGCTCTCAAACAGGATAAAAGAAAGTAAGCAAATAATTATAATACAATATGATAATGGCTTTAGTAGATATTCATTTATTCACTCACATGACAGATATTGATTGAGCTACTACTGTGTGTCAGGCATCGTTTTAGGCCCTGGGGATACAGTGGTTACCAAGACCTTGTTTCCGTGGACCTTGCATTATAGAGATAGGAACAAGTTGCTATGAAAGCCAAAGCAAGAAACAAATAACTGCTTAAAATATCAAAGAATTTGACCTTTAATTAAGACCTGAAGCATCAGGGTATGTTTGAACGGGATATTGCCATTCTAGTCAGAAGAAAAATGTGCAAAGAACAGTGGTATTAGTGACCATGGCTAGTGATCATGAGCATTTCCTCATCTGTCTGTTAGTCACCTGAATATCTTCTTTGGTGAAGTGTTTATCATATCCTTTCCCCATTTTTTAATTGGATTATTTTTCTTTTTGTTGTAGAGGTTTTGGATTATCACATAGCTTTTAGTGATTAGACCTTTGTTGATTTGTCATAGCCAATTTTTTTTTCCCAGTCTCTAGGTTCTGGTTTTACTATTTTGGTTAAGTCGTTTGATGAGCATAAGTTGTTAATTTTTAGAAGATCCCATTTATCTAGCTTAACTTCTGGTGTTTGTGTATTGTTGTTGTTGTTAGGTGCTGTCAAGTTGGTTCCAACTCATAGCGACCCTGCCTGGTCTTGAGGCATGTTCACAATCCTTGTTATGCCTGAGCCCACTGTTGCAGCCACTGTGTCATTTCATCTCATTGATGGTCTTCTTCTTTTCCGATGACCCTGTACTTTACCAAGTATGATGTTCTTCTCCAGGGACTGATTCCTGCAGACGACATGTCCAAAATATGTAAAATGCAGTCTCCGTCCTTACTTCTAAGGAGCATTCTGGTTGTACTTCTTCCAAGACAGATCTGTTTGTTCTTTTCACAGTCCATGGTATATTAAATATTCTTTGCCAACACCACAATTTACACTGTCCAGCTTTCACATGCATATGATGCGACTGAAAATACCATGGCTTGGATCAGGCCCACCTTAATCTTCAAGGTGACACCTTTGCTTTTCAACACTTTAAAGACGTTCTTTGCAGCAGATTTGCCCAATGCAATGAGTCTTTTGATTTCTTGACTGCTGCTTGCACGGACCCAAGTAAAACGAAATCCTCGACAGCTTCAATCTTTTCTCCATTTATCATGATGCTGCTTATTGGTCCAGTTGTGTGAGGATTTTTGTTTTCTTTATGCTGAGGTGTAATCCATACTGAGGGCTGTGTTCTTTGATCTTCATCAGTAAGTGCTTCAAGTCCTCTTCACTTTCAGCAAGGAAGGTTGTGTCATCTGCATAATGCAGGTTGTTAATGAGTCTTCCTCCAATCCTGATGTCCCATTGTTCTTCATATAGTCCAGCTTCTTGGATTATTTGCTGAGCATACAGGTGGAATAGGTATGGCGAAAAGATACAACCCTGACTTACACCTTTTCTGACTTTAAACCACACAGTATCCCCTTGCTCTGCCCAAAGAACTGCCTCTTGATCTATGTACAGGTTCTTCCTGAGCACACTTAAGTGTTCTGGAATTCCTATTCTTCTCAATGTTATCAATAATTTGGTATGATCCACATAGTTGAATGCCTTTGCATGTGTATTGTTAGCTATGGTACGTATGCTATTTATTCCATATATTAGGGTCTTTAGTGTTGACCCTATTTTTTCTTCCATGATGTCTCTACAGCCCGTTTTTGGGTTTCTTTGAGCTTCTTGGATGGTCAGCTTTTCATCTTTCATGATATTAGAGAAGTTTTCTGTCAGCAATTCTTCAGTGATCTCTGTGCTTTTCCATTTTCTTCCCCTGTTCTGGAACTTTAATCATGTACAAATTTTTGCTCTTGATTGTGTCCCACATAGTTTCTAGGTTTTCTTTATTCTTTTCTCTGATTTTTCCTCAAACAAATTGGCATCCATGGATTTTTCTTCAAGTTCACTGATTCTTTCTTCCATTGTTTCAGATTTGTTTCTAAAACCTATTGCATTGTCCATTTCTGAAATTTTATTGTTTATCTTTTGGATTTCTAATTGCTGTTTTTGTTTTGTTTCTAAATGCTTATTTATCTTGACATTTTGTACTTGTATTAGTTTCCTGAATTCTTCTATTGCCTTGTGTTTTTCTTGATTTTGACTATATTTTGGCTGTTTTTGTCAGTGTTTTCCATCATTTTTTCTGTGTTTTACTTGATCTCTTTCCTAATCTTTTGGAGAGCCCTCAAGATTAGAATTTTGAGTTCCCTATCAGGTAGTTCCAGTGCCCTTTCTTTTGCCAGAAGGTTAAGTGGTACTTTGTTCTTGGCGCTAACTGGAACCATCTTGTCTTTTTTTTTTTTTTTTTTTTATGTTTTGATGTTGTCTGTTGTCTCTAAGACATTCAGGTATTGTTTTCTTTATTTATTGTTTGTAGGTTTGTTTGTTTAATCTTGCTTTTTTGTGTGTAGTTATGCCTGAGTGGGTGAGCCAGTCATATTTTGCTGCTTGTTCCTCTGTGGGTGTGATAGTTCTCACCACCTTGTCTGGGTGTGCCGGGCTGGTTGCTTAGCTTTGGTGCAGCAGAGCAGGTCCATCAGGGGGAAGGGATCTAGATAGGTCATCTGTCTGCAGTGTGAACCAGGACAGGAGCTTGAGCAGGGCTGTGGTGGTCAGCGAGGGGAGATCCCTTAGTAAAGGGGGAGGGACCTGGGGTCTGGGACAGGTCTCCTTGGGGCTGTAGTTGACAGCAGAAGGGGTCCAGAGGTGGTGGGAAGGGCCTGGCATCCAGACCTCTTCCTCTCCGGGCCACAGCTGGTGTGGCAGAGGTAGGAGAGGGTGCTTAGGAGGGGCAGAGGAGGCTAGATGGAGTAAGACAATAGAGCGGATTGGAACTGTGATTTCTGGCAGCCAGTGTTGCCGATATGGGGCAGTTGTACCCACTGTACACCAGAGGGGTGAGGTTTGTAGGACAGTACTCCTGAGGTTATCAGATTACAGAGTCTGGACTCCTCCTTGAGTTGTAACCAGCATACACGATCTTACTTAGCTCTGGGTGTGTCTGGGCTGTAGCTCTATCTCTTGATGGGAATTCTGTAGAGGTGACTTTCTGCATGTGGGGTTGTTGGTTTTACTCCAAGATGCCCTGCCTGAGTCATGCCTTTTGGCCAGGAACCTCCACTCCGTATCTCTATTCCTTCCATGTTTTCTATCAGTTTCTTCTCCTCAATGACTTCCGATCTAACAGTTTATCCCTTCATTTAAGTTTAGGGTTCCAGGATTGACAACTGTATCTGTTTTACTTGGTTTTTTGGGTTTTTGTTGCAGAGGGATGGCTTAGTGCATCCACCTAACCTGCCCTCTTGGCTCCACCCCCTGGTCACTTTGTTATAGTATATATGAATACACTAGACAAACTTTGATAGGCAATACAATTTTTGTTAACAAAACACAGCTATAAAATAGGTAAATTATTTCTAAATATTTAACTTAAAGCAAGCATAAAAGGTAATATGACTATCTAATATCTTCTCATATTTATAGACAAGGTCTCTCCAGCTATTGATCTTTTTAAAATACCATATTTTTCACAAATAACACATACCTTCTACGTTTAATTGCTAACTGTGCCCTCCCACTGTGAGGTATTTTCATAAGTGCTAGTATGCCAGTTTTTTTTTTTTTTTACATGATGCTGTAAAAATATTTGTATAGTGTGCTTATGAAATCTGTGTCATTTGTTTAAAATATGGCAGTTAGAATATCTTGTTCATGACCATGGCATATGTACTTTATAATCATTTCATCGAGTTCCAAAGACAGTCTCATTAAAATTTTTATTAGACTCATATTAAACCTAAAATTAGTTTGCTAAGACTATACCTTCAAAATATTCAACCTTATTTTCTAGGAACTTGGCATGCTTCTTCAATTACTCAAGTCTTCTCCTGTCTTTTAAAATAGAGATTTATAGTTTTCTCCATATGCATGTCATATGAAAGCTAATCTTAGATGTTTTAGATTATGGATGGCATTGTGAAATAGGTTTTAATGGTTAACACTGATAGAACCCGAAAAACCAAACCCATTGCTGTCAAGTCGAGTCTGACTCGTAGCGACCCTATAGGACAGAGTAGAACGGCCCCACAGAGTTTCCAAGGAACACCTGGTGGATTTGAATTGCCGATGTTTTGGTTGGCTGCCATAGCACTCAACCACTACGCCACCAGGGTTTTCAGTGCTGATATAGAAGACATTATATTTGTATATTTTATAACCAGCTAACTTACTAACTTATTAACTCTAGAAGTTTTCACTGGATTTGGTGGGTGATGGTAGAGTTCTTGTACATTTATATTTACAGTTTTTAATAGTTAAAATATCATTAGTTTCTCTTTTATATCATGATGGAAGTCTTTATTTGGTTCTTTTTTTTTTTTTTAATACTACCTCTAATGTTCCCTAGTGGCACAGTGGTTAAAATCTACGGCTGCTAACCAAAAGATTTGCAATTCGAATCCACCAGCTGCTCATTGGAAACCCTATGAGGCAGTTCTACTCTGTCCTACAGGGTTGCTATGAGTTGAAATCAACACGACAGCAGCAAGTTTGGTTTTGGTTTTTAATGTTTTATTATACGCCTGGTATTTTCATTGACAGAAATGAGTTTGGTTTTTGGTTTTAAATATATAAGCATAGAAAAACATTTAAAAAATATATTTTGTTCCTAATTTTTAAACAGTTGTGAGTTTAATCACAAATACTGGATCTTATCAAACAACTTATAGTATCTATTATGACTGTCATGAAGTTTTTTATTTTTCCTGGAGTCTAAAGGAATGAGTATCTTCATGGCCAGTCTATTAAATAGTAAATTCCTCAAAGATAGGGACAATGTCTGTTTTACTCAAACTATACCCCTACTGCAGCCCTGGTGGTGCAGTGTTAAGAGCTACAGTGAGCTCTGGCTGCTAGCCAAAAGGCAGACAGTTTGAATCCACCCCTGGGAACCCTATGAGAGCAGTTCTACTCTGTCCTATAGAGTTGCTAAGAGTTGGAATTGACTGGACAGCAATGGTTGGGTTATATTCCTACTGCCTACTGAGTTCCTGGAGTATAATAAATGCTTGATAAATACTAGTTGTATGAGAAACTCAAGTATTTACTACATGTCTTCCTTTGCTTGTACACTATTAAAAAGAAGTTCTCTTTAGCATGGGGTACTGTTCGATGTATGACTTAGGAAGGTTTGAATACTTATGTTTGAATGTGTGTAGAGATTACTATACATAAGAATTCAGGGAACAATCTATGTCTTATCTTTCCCACCAATTTGATAAAGCAGCATTAGGTTAAACACAGAATATTTGAGATCATGTTTTTGGTAAAGTAGATACTAAAATACTACCATGTTAAGATATAGTTTTGGTTCCACTATTGAGTCAGATTATAAATCTATCGTCTAGCACTATCTATCATTTAGACAGACAAACCAAAAAGAAAAGACTGGCTGTTAAACTTTTTTTTTATATTAGACTTATAGAAAAATTGCAAAGAAAATTCTTATACGCCCTTCACTAAGCTTCCCCTAATGATAATATATGTAACCATGGAACATTTGTCCAAAGTAAGAAATTAACATTTGCACAATACTGTTGATTAAACTACCACCTTTACTCAGATTTAACCAATTTTTCCATTAAAGTTCTTTATCTATTCCAGGATTTAATCCAAATCCAGGATACTGCATTGCATTAATTTCTCATTTCTCCTTAGAATCTGTGACAGTTTCTTAGTTTTTTCTTGTTTATTATGGTCTTGACAGTTTTGATTAGTATTGTTGAGATATTCTCTATAATGCCCCTAGATTTGGGTTTGTCTGATGATTTTTTCATGATTAGATTGGAATTATGGGTTTTGGGGAAGAATAATACACAGATGAAGTGCCTTTCATATTGCATCATATCAAAGGCAAACATTCCTTATCACAAGTGATGTTAATCTTGATCACTTAATTCAAGTGGTGTCTGCCAGTCTTCTCCACTGTAAAGTTACTAATTTTCCATTTCTGTTGTTTGAAAGAGTCTCATGAAGTCCAGGCAACATGCCTTCCTTGGGATGGTAATTAAACTCCACCTTCTAGAGTGATGCATAACTTTGTATATTATATGGGATTTTTCTGTAAGGAATATTTGTCCTTTTTTCCTGTTCCCCTATTTATTTATTCAATTATGTATTATGTCTGTATTGACCCATGGATATTTATTTTATTCTTTGTATTCTAATAATACAATATTATTGTTATTATTTTGCTGTCCAAATTGTTACAGCTTTGGCCATTGTTACCTTGGTCAGTTGGCTCTTGTGCTTTTTCGACATGGCCCCATTTTTCTTTTCCTTTTTTTGAGTACTTCCTCAATTTTTGTTACTGTAAGATTCTCCAGGCATATCTTATATTTTCCTTACCTCAGACCTAGACTCAGCCATTTCTCCAAAGAGCCCTAGGTTCTTCTTTTGTTGAGTCCTATTTGGAAGTCAAGATTTTGGTGCTGAGTAAGCTGGTTGCTACTAGGATATCACTACCTCTAGGCCCTATCAGCAAACAGAACTAAGGTATATATATATATATATATATATATATATATATATATATATATCCTCTATACAGCTGTCAGTTTGTTGTACTGTGGGGGCTTGTGCATTGCCGTGATACTGGGAGCCACGCCACTGGAATTCAAATACTGGTAAGGTAACCCATAGGGGACAGGTTTCAGCTGAGCTTGCAGACTAAGACAGACTAGGAAGAAGGACCCAGCAGTCTACTCCTGAAAAGAATTAGCCAGTGAAAACTTTATGAATAGCAGTGGAACATTGTCTGATCTAATGCTGAAAGATGAGCCCCCAGGTTGGAAGGCATTCAAAAGACAACTGGGGAAGAGCTGCCTCCTCAAAGTAGAGTTGACCTTAATGATGTGGATGGGCACAAGATTTTAGGACCTTCATTTGCTGATGTGGCATGACTCAAAATGAGAAGAAATAGCTGCAAATATCCATTAATAATCCGAACATGGAATGTATGAAGTATGAATCTAGGAAAATTAGAAAGAATCAAAAATGAAATGGAACACATAAAGTTTGATATCATAGGCATTAGTGAGCTGAAATGGACTGGTATTTGTCATTCTGAATTGGGCAATCATGTGGTCTACTGTGCCGGGGATGACAACTTAAAAAGGAATGGCTTTGCATTCACCACCAAAAAGAGTAATTCAAGATCTATCCTGAAGTACAAAACTGTCAGTGATACGATGATATCCATACACCTACAAGGAAGACTGGTTAATACGACTATTATTCAAATTTATGCACCAACCACTAAGGCCAAATATGAAGAAACTGAAGATTTTACTGACTTCTGCAACCTGAAATTGATCGAACATGCAATCAGGATTCACTGATAATAGAGATGATTGGAATATGAAAGTTGGAAACAAAGAAGAAGGATCGGTAGTTGGAAAATATGGCCTTGGTGATAGAAATGATGCTGGAGATCACATGATAGAATTTTGCAAGACCAATGACTTCTTTATTGCAAATACCTTTTTTCACCAACATAAACGGCAACTATACACATGGACATTGCCAGATGGAAACACAGGAATCAAATGGAATACATCTGTCAAAAGAGACAATGGAAAAGTTCAATATCATCAGTCAGAACAAGGCCAGGGGCCGACTGTGGATCAGACCATCAATTACTCATATGCAAGTTCAAATTGAAACTGAAGAAAATTAGAACCAGTCCATGAGAGCCAAATTATGACCTTGAGTATATCCCACCTGAATTTAGAGACCATCTCAAGAATAAGGAAAATCTGGTGGCATAGTGGTTAAGTGCTACAGCTGCTAACCAAAAGGTTGGCAGTTCAAATCCACCAGGCGATCCTTGAAAACCCTATGGGGCAGTTGTACTCTGTCCTATAGGGTCACTATGAGTTGAAATCAACTGACGGCAATAAGTTTTTTTTTTTTTTTTTCTCAAGAATAGATTTGACGTGTTGAACACTAATGACCAAAGACCAGATGAATTGTGGAATGACATTAAGGACATCATACAAGAAGAAAGCAAGAGGTCTTTAAAAAGATGGGAAAGAAAGAAAGACCTAAATGGATATCAGAAGAAACTCTGAAACTTGTTCTTGAACGTCGAGTAGATAAAGTAAAAGGAAAAAAAGATGAAGTAAAAGCTGCAAAGAAGATTTCAAAGGGTGGCTCGAGAAGACAAAGTAAAGTATTATGAAGACATATGCAGAGATCTGGACATAGAAAACCAAAAGGGAATGGCATGTGCAGCATTTCTCAAGCTGAAAGGACTGAAGAAAAAAATTCAAGCCTTGGGTTGCAATAGTGAAGGATTCTATGGACAAAATACTTCAGTATACAGGAAGCATTCAAAGAAGATGGAAGGAATACACAGTCACTATACCAAAAAGAATTGTTCAACGTTCAACCATTTCAGGAGGTAACATATGATCAGGAACCAATGGTACTGAAGGAAAAAATCCAAGCTGCACTGAAGGCATTGGTGAAAAACAAGGCTCCAGGAATTGATGGAATATGTATTGAGATGCTTCAACAAATGAAGGCAGTGCTGGAAGTGCTCACTTGCCTATTCCAAGACATTTGGAAGACAGCTGCCTGGTCAACCAACTGGAAGAGATCCATATTTATGCCTATTCCCAAGAAAGGTGATCCTACAGAATGTGGAAATTATCGAACGATATCATTAATATCACGGGCAAACAAAATTTTGCTGAAGATCATTCAAAAGCAGCTGCAGCAGTATATCAACAGGGAGCTGCCAGAAATTCAAGCCAGATTCAGAGGAGGATGTGGAACCAGGGATATCATTGCTGATGTCAGATGGATCCTGGCTGAAAGCAGAGAATATCAGAAAGATGTTTATCTGTGTTTTGTTGACTATGCTAAGGCATTTGACTGTGTGGATCGTAACTAATTATGTATACAATTGTGGAGAATGGGAATTCCAGAACACTTAATAGTGTTTATGAGGAATCTGTACATGGCTCAAGAGGCAGTTGTTCAAACAGAACAAAACAGAACATGGTTTAAATGGTTTAAAGCCAGGAAAGATGTGCTGTCAGGGCTTTTGATTAACCGATCTCATCACTGGCTCATTGAAAGGGGCCCAGAATCCTCACAACTGGGCCAATAAGTAACATCATGATAAACGGAGAAAAGATTGAAATTGTCAAGGACTCCATTTTACTTCGATCCTCAATCAACAAGCAGCAGCCAAGAAATCAAAAGATGCATTGTGTTGGGCAAATTAGCTGCAAAAGGTCTTTTTAAAGTGATGAAAAGCAAGGATGTCACCTGGAGGACTAAAGTGCGCCTTACTCAAACCATGGTGTTTTCAATTGCCTCATATGCATGTGAACGCTAGACAATGAATAAGGAAGGTAGAAGAATAATTGAAGCCTTTGAATTGTGGTATTGGAGATGAACATTGAATATACAATAGACTGCGAAAAGAAAGAACAAATCTGTCTTGGAAGAAGTACAACTAGAATGCTCCTTAGAAGCAAGGATGGTGAGTCTACGTCTCACATATCTTGGACATGTTATCAGGAGGGATCAGTCCCTGGAGAAGGACACCATGCTGGGTAAAGTAGAAGGTCAGCAAAAAAGAGGAAGACCCTCAACGAGATGGATTGACATAGTGGCTGAAACAATGATTTCAAGCATAGAGACAATTGTGAGGATGGTGCAGGACTGGGTAGTATTTCATTCTGTTGTGCATAGGGTTGCTATGAGTCCAAGCTGACTCGAAGACACCTAATAACAACAAAAACAGACACATTCACACATACATACATGTATATCTTATATACATATGTGTATATACATAAATACATATGTATGTATACATACATATGTATTTATGTATATACACATATACATATGTATGTATACATACATATGTATTTATGTATATACACATATGCATATACATATATATGTTCATGTATGTAAGCAATTTATGTATATGAATTCACATATCTATATTTTGTATCTATCCATACATACACTGTTTTAGATTGAATTGTGCCCCCCAGAAATAACGTGTGTCAACTTTGCTAGTCCATGATTCCCCAGTATTGTGTGATTGTCCACCATTTTGTTAACTGATGTGATTTTCCTATGTGTTGTAAATCTTACCTCTGTGATGTTAATGAGGTAGGATTAGCAGCAGTTATGTTGAGACTGGACTCAATCTACAAGATTAGGTTTTGTCTAAAGCCAATCTCTTTGAGATATAAAAGAGAGAAGCAAGCAGAAAGACAGGGGGACCTCATACCACCAAGAAACAAGAGCCAGAAGTATAGTATGTCCTTTGGACCCAGGGTCCCTGTGCTGAAAAACTCCTAGTCCAGGGAAAGATTGATGACAAAGACCTTCCTCCAGAGCTGACACAGAGAGAAAGCATTCCCCTGGAGCTGATGTCCTGAATTTGGACTTTTGCCAACCAGACTGTGAGGGAATAAACTTGTTTGTTGAAGCTATTCACTTGTGGTATTTCTGTTACAGCAACACTAGATAACTAAGATAGCTTGATGTATATAAAAAAAAATATGTTATAACAATGTCTTAGTTATCTAGGGCTGCTATAACAGAAATACCACAAGTGGGTGGCTTTAACAAGCAGAAATTTATTTTCACACAGTTTAGGAGGCTGGAAGTCTGAATTCAGGGCACAATTTTTTTTTTTTTTTTTCTCTAAGGGAAGGCTTTCTCTCTCTGATGGCTTGAAGTAAGGTCCTTGACTCTGAGCTTCTGCTCCTGGGCGATCTTCATTTGGCTTGGCATCTCTCTTCCTCCATCTCTGCTTCTCTCACTTGCTTGTTTAATCTCTTTTTTTCTCAAAAGAGAACTGACTCAAGATACACCCTAATCCTGCTTAATTAACATAATAAACATAAGCCATTCACAAATGGGATTATAACCACAGGCAGAGGTTAGGATTTACAACACAATTTGGGGGACACAAGTCAATCCATAGCACTATCACAGTTCAATATTAATGCTCTGAAGGTGCTATTGTTTCTGTGGAACAAGGAAAATAACTGATCAATACTTAAAGAGTTTCATTTTATTAGCTTAGATCAAATTTGGATATGTTTAAATCCACAGTCAGAGCAACTAAGCCAAGATATTTGACAAAGCTTAAACAGATTAAGAGCAACAACAACTACATTGAGAATTTATGCTCCCTATAATTAAGTATAATCTCTTGGAAACATACAGTAGAATGGCATGTACTTGGATTTAGAGTTTTAGCAGTGAGTAGAAGTGGGGCTAGCCAGAAAATGTTCATCAGAATCATATTTGTCTGGCTGAGGTCAACAAACGTGTCAAATATATCAAGTCTTAGTGTAACATCAGCTGATAATTCCAAAGCCACAAAAATGTTATATTTGAGAGGATGGAATGGGAAAGGAATGATTGATATCAACTTGCCAAATTTTTCATTCTACAAAAACGCATTAGACCAAAGGATTCAACTCACTGAGGAATATATAACTCTTGTATTACTCAAACGAATGCAGTCTTTTTTCTAGATTCTCTGAAAAAAACATAGGTAAGTCTGACCTTACTTCAAAGGTAAGGTTTTGGTTTAGACATAGGTAACCAGGAGGAAAATGGAGAGAAAAGGAAAGAAAATTGTCCAGTACCAACTATATGCCAGGTACTAGGCTACATCCTTTAAAAAAAAAAAAAAGATGTTTATATATTATTAATTCATTTAACACCTTCCACCACCAACTCTTAGTGATAGATATTTAGA
Source organism: Loxodonta africana (assembly GCF_030014295.1). Classification (NCBI taxonomy): domain Eukaryota; kingdom Metazoa; phylum Chordata; class Mammalia; order Proboscidea; family Elephantidae; genus Loxodonta; species Loxodonta africana. Next base: position 143,113,865 of record NC_087342.1, on the reverse strand, counting down.
TCCTCATCTGACATATGAGAAAACTGAGCCTGAATTTGAAGATGAAAACATACAACTCATAAATACTGGAATTGGTGCCCTAATAGGGCATCAGTCTATTTCCATATATACTAGCATCCTGTTGGGAAAACATGTATCTTTGAAAGTATTAACTGCAAAAAAAATGTAAATAAGAAGAAAATCTGCCACCAAAACATATCAAATAATTTATGCCAAAGTCAAAAAGGCTGTACTCTCTGGTTTGAATTCTACCAGTAATTGTCAAAAGCAGCCACTGGTTTATGATTTTTATAACAAATGACACAATTAAATTTTTCTTAATGTGGCAAAACTGTGTGCAATCCAACTTCTCTAATTCTGTACTGAGCTCATCACAAAGGCCAATATGATTTAAATTCTGAAAAATAACCAGCAAATTGGCTTGCTATTTATGACACAACAAAGTTAATTTGATGAGGTGAAGATGTTGATGTTATGCTCTGTGTCTATCACTGACACACCTGACTAAAAATTTAAAAAGCAAGTAACAAGTTTGTATCACATAAATATACTGTTTTTATTAATGGCAATGTCTAAAATAAAATAATTATATCTGGGAAAATACACTCCAGATCGAGGAAATAGCAAGTGCAAATGACCCGAGAGTGGAGTGTGATTGGTATGTCAAAGGTTCAGCCAACACAGACAATGTGACTGGAACACAGTGAGCAAGAAGGAATGTGGTAGGAGGTAAGTTGGCAAGAGTACTGGGGCCATGTAGAATCATGTAGTGAGTGATAAGAATTTATGATTTCAAGTATTATGGGAATCAGAAGAGGTTTTAGAGCAGGGTAGTAACTTGATCTTTTTTTTTTTTTTTTTAAATAACACTCTGATCATTATATTGAAAAGAATCAGGAAGGGAGAAAGTATGGAAGCATGAAAACCAGTAGAAGCCTGTTGTAATACTCCATGAAAGAGACGACATTGAAATGTCAATAATTATATGAACCTCTACCTATTATTCCTCCCCTGCCCCATAACGAAAAGTTAATCATGTGGAGACGACTGTTTTAAAAAGTCCAAATCCCTTCTCAGTCAGTACTTAAAAATGGAAAATGCCTGTCTTTAAAAAATTTTTTTCTATAGGTTTGACTTAGAAAGTTTATCTAATAATAAATTCAGCTAATAATGGGATTTTACAACAAAAGTACTTGCTAACCAAGAGCTATAAGGGCTTATATGTTTATATGTTCATGTTAAAAATCTTGTCAAAAATAATATGAAGAAGAGAAAATGCAACATTTTGATCCCTTAGAAACATGGTCTTTGCCTATAGAAAGCTGGGATATCCTTCATTCTCTTCCTGATGACAAATGCTTCTCAGCTGGGTTATAAACATCTCGGATTAAATTGATGTAACTCCTGTTGTTCCAGGCTCATTCATTGAGTCATCAGGTTTTACAGGAAAGCTTATGAACTATGGGCATTTATACATGTCCTAGTGAATTCAAGGGGCTATGGAATCCTGGTGGTGCAAATGGTTAAGCTATGTGCTGCTAACATCAAGGTTATCAGTTTGAACCTACTCAGTGACTCCATGGGAGAAAGATCTGGCAATCCACTTCCAAAGAAAATTACAGCCAAGAAAACTCTGTGGGGCAGTTCTACCCTGTCACATAGGATCACTATGAGCCAAAATGGACTGGAAGACACCTAACAACAATGGCTGTAAATGCAGAAATTTCTACGCAAGCATCGGACTTATTAATGATTTCAAGGGCACGTGAGGGCTTATCTGCTTTAGGGACACCAGAGGGCTCACACTTAGAAAGAGTTGGCTCTAAGTGCTTAAACCACCAGGGAGTCATCCAGGAGAACTCTGTGTTGAACATTCGTTTATTTCAAAATTAGGTAGGGAAAGAAAGAAGTTGTTGAGCTACTATCGAGCCCAGGTTTGCCTGTTCTGGTAGAAATTCCGTGACAATAATTCAAAACATGAACAGTGAGATAGAATGTGAGTAAAAATAGAACATTCAAATGGTTAATAAATAACAACACATAAATGTAACTTGTGGTTCTGTGCAGAAAACAAAGAGGCAGAATTTCAGTGTCCCATCCATACTACATGGGAATTGAAGGGAGCCTGAAGAGTTAACTCAGACCCTACAACTCCCTAGCCAGTTATCTTTCTGAACTTGTTTTAGTGCTACCCTCCCCCTTGAGCTCCAAATTGGTATAGACAGCCTATGAGGCCATCTCCTCTCAAGGCCCCACATTTAGAGCAGGGCAAAACATCCCACCATTTCCCCTCTCAGACACCTGTGCCCTATCTCTCAACGTAGCTAATGACCTTCACTGACACGGGCCAAGGCTTGACTGAGTAATAAGTAATCCAATAAGTAGTGTTTCATTCCTGGCTCACTCTTTCTCTCTCTCTTTTTCCTTTCAGCTTTTCCCTCTCTTAATTTCCCTAAACCAGAGAGATGGAATTTTATTTTTATGAAGCCCATAACAGAAGCAATGGTGAATTTGCCCCTTCATCCCCCCACAAGAACCCATTCTGATTGTGGCCTACTTGATCTAATATCTGTGTAATAGATTCTAAGAACTATCTCTAGAATAGGACATGTTTGAATGGAATAAGAAAGAGGAAGACTATATGACAAGAAAAAAAAATTAATTTGTCTTTTTATATTTCTAGTGGGCTTGTTATTTCGGTATCAAACTACAGGTAGTAGAACTACAGAGCTCAGAAGGCCATTCTAGATTTATGCTGGATGGATCAACTCTGCCAAATAAATATTTATTAATTACAGTAATCTTTCATACTGTTTTACTTCTATAATATGTCATGGGTGGCTAAGAGATCCACTGATGTTTTAACTAAGAAATGGTAATTGGGATATTTATAAGGGTTATTTTGGTGGAAGGCCATGCGGCTTTGGGGTGTGAAATGTAACATAACCTCACTTTGAGAGACTAAATTTTTGATTAAGTATTCCCAAAATATGAATAAAGATGGTATCTTGAATCTTAGCTCCAAACTCTTGAATGAGGGGTTGAGATTGAAGCTCAGGGAGAAATATATGAGGGAGAGAAGTATTGGGTTTAAGGGGACTCAGTAAATTCCTCTGCTTTTACTCACTCAAGTTCTCTACAAATTGGTAAATGAGGAGAAAAAAAATTTATACTGATAAAGGTGATATGAGAGAATGTGACTTAGGATCTTGACAGAATTAGGCTTTTACAACCAAACCTCAGCATAATTTGTTCACTAAGCAGGCAGCACTAGGCTAACATAGACCTCCACACCTGGACAGCTTGGAGGCTGCACAGCTTGGAGTAATAGAGCTCTCCATTGGCAGCCTAGCTTCCAAGACCAAGTGCAGAAGGGCTACCTCAGTTTCTCCTTCTAAAGGCATCAGCTTCAAGTTAAGTCCCTTCTCAGTCTGTATGAGAATTCACTTCACGTGAAAGGAAATATTAGAAGCCTGGAAAAATTATCCTCACTCGCTTTAAGTATACTGTTGTGAGTGATTCTACCCTTGTGTTGAAAGTTCTGTCTTATCACCAAGGTTTAGCTCAACTATGGACCTTACATGGTGAAAATCACATAATATCAGAACAGAAAAAAGGTCAGCTGGTGGTAGGTGAAAAGACAGAGAACAAAGGCAGATAAGGCAACTAGAGTTGAAGTGTTAAGCTTGGATTCTGATGTATTTGTTTTCGTTTTGTATTTCTAATGATTAGCCTGGTATGTAGCCATTATAAAACCATGATTCTAAAGAAGAAAATCAATGTTGAACAAAAAATGAAGAAGAAATTAACTTCTAATGACACCTCGATTATATTTCCTGAGATTTATTCCCCTGGAAAAGCTAGGCCAATATTCTTGAATTACTCACCTTTTTTGGGGCATTGCATGAATAAATCCTATGAAATGTAATCAAAATATGAGATTTGTTTTTCTTACTGAGAATGCCTTGGGTGTTCCATGTCCTGATAATCAGCTCTTGGGAATAGATTCATGTTTCTTAAAAACTGGTTCACAAGTACCTGGAATCCTTTTCTGCATTCTTCAAGTACTTAAAAATATTGATGAATCTACACATTTCAGTATTTTATTTAGAAAATGGATTGATTTAGATGTCATGTAGAGTAATATTAAATTCATACTAATAGACTTGGTCTTCACACAACTCAGTGGAAAAAGATTAAGACTTTTTGTTCCTGTATTTGATAACAGAAAAGGTTAAAAAAACAACAAAAAAAAGAAGTTATGCCATTATGTTGAATACATTTTAGAAAATCTGGAGAACATAATATTAATATTGAAACCATATATAGAGCCAATTAAGCATAATTAAGCATAGCCCATACATTTCAGTTTCTTAATTGGAGACAGATTAATCCTCAAGCCATTATGGTACATTTGCCACTTAACATGATGTTTCCTAGTTTCAATTGTTTTATATAGAATTATATAAGAATAAAGTATATTATTCTACACGAATTGTGAATAACAAGAATTATGGGAATGTATTGTAAACTCAATAACGTCATCTATTAGAAATTAAACTAAAATAATCTAGGGTCTTTTTAGGAGATTGTATTGAAGAGGAATAAAACAGGACTGACAGATTGGTAATTCTATAGCTTATCTATATGGCCTCTGATTCATGGTGGATAGATGTGTCGACATGGCAAAAAAAAAAAAAAAAAAAAATGAACAGGATTTGATGGCCGTTCTTAAGATGCAGCTTGATAATTAGCCAACCACCCTGAGGAATAATTTAAGGTATGGTGTTAATGACTAATGATGGTTAAATTATTGACCTCTGTAATGAGTTGGAATGGACTTGATGGCACTTGGTTTTGGTGGTTAGGGAAAAATAAATTCATATTTGCTAGGAATATATAAGTTCTTAACCCAAAGTAAAAGCAGAGTAGATACTGTTTATTTATTTTTTATTTTTTGTTGTGCTCTAGGTGAACATTCAGAGCTCAAGTTAATTTCTCAAAAATATAGAATGCTTCACATATTTTGAGTGTCATCCTTGCAAAGAGGCCACACTAATCTTCTCTGTATCATTCCAATTTTAGTATATGTGCTGCCGAAGTAAGCACTAGATTTTATTTTTGATTAATAGGGAACGCTCTGTGGGTGTCACTCGAGTCATATTACTCTCCTCTACATACTCATGCATCACCGTACACCTGATTCTGCTAAGCACTTAGTTCTTCTCAAAGTTTAATTTACTCTAGAAAGTGTGGCTAGCCCTCATTTAACTTTTGAACAAAACAATGAACAGATTCTATACCATAAATTGAAACAGTAAGACTAGATTTTAAGGTAGTATCTTTCCCATACCAAGTGTCTTTGTGTGTTTTTTAAATCCTTTTCAAAAAATGAAAACTATTGTTGTTCAGGAAAAAAACAAACTGGTCTAATAAATTCTTTGCTATTCTTTGGATGAAAGTAATCAACTTGCCTTTTTACTTTCCAGTAAGTTGCTTGGGATAAATCATTGTAAAGACACATCCTTGAGGTATCTCATCCTTGGGCTTTATCTCCTAAACCAGAGCAATACAGGTTTAAATCTGGAATGTATGGGATTTATTTACCAAGTTGCTTTCTGTCTAGAAGAATACATATGCACAAGAAGTTTTCCAAATTCTTCATTTGGCTGTGTGGACATGGACATCAAAGAATTTGTGAAAAAACGTGTTTTATATTTTTTGGGCGTTTGGGTGATCCAACTGCAATTTCTGCCTCCCAGTTGAGCATTTGGATTGATTCAGCTGACCTAGCTGCTACCCCTTCCTCCTTCACTTCACCTTGTGCCTCCCTAATTGGAAAAGAACAGCATCCTCAGAGAATGAAACATGGTTCCTTACCTCAAAGTTTGGAGGTAATTAAACTCCCTGCTATAATTACTGTGATTTGTTGATCTACCTGATTCAATGAAGATGACAAGCAAAATCTCAGCTTTACCTACCTATGTTTTGGAGACACACCCTTAGGCAAATGAGCTAATTAGGGTTGCATGAAACCCTGGTGGCGGAGTGGTTAAGAGCTACAGCTGCTAACCTAAAGGTCAGCAGTTCGAATTCACCAGGTGCTCCTTGGAGACCCTATGGGGCAGTTCTACTCTGTCCTACAGGGTCACTATGAGTCAGAATTGACTCGATGGCAGCAAGCTTGGGTTTTGATGAGCCAATGATGAGATCAGTTAATCAAAAGCCCTGCCAGTGCTGGTTGAGGTATAAACTGCCTGACATAATCCCAAAGACCCTTCAAACCATCAGTTCTTGATTTCCCTCAGCTCTACATCAGAACGCTCTTGTGTTTAGTTTTATCTGCACTGTGTCCAAGTCTCCACAAAATTTTCCTTTAAAGCAGTCTCATCTGAATATGTCTGTGATTGGCCAGGCTACTGACCTCACACACATAGCAGAGCTTCTCCCTCCTGCCTTCACCAGTGCCCTGATACCAGTCAGCAAACTAACCTGCATCCCATATGATTCCTCCTGCCTTTTAATCACCAGGAGCTAAGGTTCAGTCAGTCCTGATTCCTGTTTCCTGACAGGAAAGTTCTGTAGAGAGGGCTTTAGAAATTAGTCCTTGACTCAATTTTTTCCACATTTCTGGAATTTTTTTTTTTTTTCAACACCCCAGATCATATCTCACCAATGTCATTGTCCTTCTTCCCTTCCCTCGTCTCCCAGAACGAGCTCCTGGATTGATTTTGTTCAGACTTTGTCAGACTTTTGGTCTTTGCTTCAAACTTCACTGTTTAACCCATTTTCCTAAATACCCAGGAATTCTCTAAGGGGTTTCTTCCATAAATGCAACTTTCCTAGGGAGTGTGCTATGCAGCTGTGTGGTCTACGGTCTATACAAATACCTTACCGGAAACTTAAACAGAGTAACAGCTACCCTGCTCCAACCCTGTACAAGGTCAAGCAGGTTACCTGGCTAACTTCTGCTAGGTGAATCTCTTCTTTAACAGAGGTTTCTCTGTGCCAAGGTGCAGGCAGCTATTGAGGAACTGGGGAGACCACTTCTAAATTCTACCTACTACCTAGTGGCCTTTTTTTTTTTTTTGCCAAACCATTTTCTGTGAGTTGGGTCTTCTTTACTTCTCTGCAGCCTTGTTTTTGAGGGACTCTTAGAATGGCTTGGAATTAACTTGCCTTACATCTAACATTCTTTCTATGTCTATATTCATTTATAAAATCTTACTCCCATTCATTATTCCAAGAAGCAGGCAAATTCTCATAACTGTTCTGGTATGAATCTATGCCATTGTTCAGGCAGAGCCTCCACCATGGCATCGTTGTTTGAATCCTGAGCTTTGGCTATTAGCCTACTTACTTGGACTCTGATTGGCTTCTCTTCTACCAGGTCACCAATTCCTGAGTAGAATCTAACTCCCCGCTTTTTGCAAACTGATATTAATCAGGTAGAATTAAACTCAGGGTAAACAGTTCATCCTTCATGGAGGAATAATAGACACAGTGCATCTATTTTCATTATACAAAATAGATGAAGTTAACTAATACTACTTCTTTCATCTTGTTTTATTTGGAATAAATTTTGCATTAGGCAGCCAAATGATGATTTTAAGACAACCCAGCAAACTGCTATGCTCACAGCCTGGAAATTCCTAGCAAACCTAATACCATCAAGGGATGTAGCTACACACACATAATTACACAGTTCTCTTTTCAAAACTTGTTTATTTTTTATATCATTTGGCAATAGCTATAAATTTATGACAAACCAAAAAGGTTATAGTTATGAATTACAGGTTAGCTCCTAAGGATCCCACAGAAAAACTGAAAACTCAGAACCCTATTTAAAACAGTAGGATGATTTCGACAATCATTTTTTCCAGTTTTAAGACCAAATACATTGTCTGTCTCAAAACTATATAATAATGGTGTTTTAAGGATTACTCAAATAGCCGCAAACATCTCTGAACAGATGCATAGTTTCAAATAATCATTACAAACTGTAAAGAGTAATGGAGTTGATTTCTTTTATTGGTAATGGATATTGTATATGGGCATGGTTTTAAAAAAGTCATGTAGACCACCCTACCTAAGTAGATCATCCATTCTCTTTTTATCTATACCTGTATTACCTGTCACTTTCCATCATCACATTTATCACACTTTGTAATTTATGTGTATTTGTATGTATGTTGATTTTGTGTCTTCATCACTATAATTCAACTTATGGGCTCCATAAGACCAGGCATCATGCCTATTTTCTTCACCAGTGTATGTTCAGCACCTATGCCTGTCCCTGTGCTAAGTGCTAAATAAATAGGCATTAAATACATTAAGTATAAGCATTCAATAAGTGTCTCATTGTGATGGTTTTACATGGGATTACACAGACTTGCTTTTTAGACATAATCTAAGACAGAGATAGCTAAATTAATATATAGCATATGTATAAAAAAATGTATATGTCATATAAAAAAAGTCGTATATATGTAAATAAATAGAAATGATTTGGTAAATGATATCTTGGTATCTTTATTTTTTCTTATAAATAAATAATGAAAATAATTTTAAAATCTTAAAATTTGCCAGTAATGTTTACTTCACATACTGTTTCTACCAAAAATGATATCTGTTAAATTTGAGGATAGTAACCAAGAGGTTAGTGGTTCGAATCCACCAGGCACTCCTTGGAAATTCTATGGGACAGTTATGGTACTAGGAGAGAAAGCTTAAATACTGGGCAAAAAAAAAATTAGCATTCATTCCCTGAACTGAATTATTCAAGACAAGATAAAATGTAATTGTGAATGCGCTTAGTTCTACATTTACATTTAAAACAAATGAAAAAGAATCAGTAAAAAAATTGGGAAATCTGGCTAAATACCAGCATGGTGTGGTGTGTAGTGAAGGGATAAACTTGAAAGTTTCAGCTGATTCCAAGTTCTATTTGAATACTATTGTGATGATTGGAAAAAAAAAAAAAAAAAAGAATGGAGTCTTAGGTTGTAAGTAAAAATAGTGTCCAGAGCAAATTATATAATAAACTAGCTGTCCAATCATGCCTTGGATGTTCTGTTCAATTTAGAGTATCACATTCTAAGAAAGATAGGGGTAAGCATGCATATCTCCAGAGGCAAACACAAGGGGGACTACTAGGAACTTGAAAGCATCATAGTGGGAAGGAATGTTTGCCAACCCTAAGGATGTAGACAAGAGCATTGCCTTGAACTATATGAAGGGCTTATCCTGTAGTTGTAGGACGAGAATAGATCATGGAGCACCAATAAGTGGATCCAGAACCAACTTGTGGAATTTACAAAGAGGAAGAATTTGATTCAGTTTAAGGAAGAATTTTCTAGCAAAATAATCAAAGTATTGGAATGGGATGCTTTTTTTTTAATAATGAGCTTCCTGGATTCTGAAATGTTCAAAAAGAGGGTAGAAGTCAGAGAAGAAATTCTTTTAATTACATAGGAGACTCTTTCAACTATAATATTGTAGAATTGAATAAAAAGCTAACATAAACTGGTTTCTATTAAAAATCATGGGCTTCCTCTCTGAACCTCTGCTTATCTCATCTTATTATTTAAGTAATTTTCTCCCACCCACTAGAGCATGCGAGTTTATCTTTCCTTTTACTGTACTGGGTTTACTGAAAGCATGAACAATAATCTCAATGACTTGTAATTTAAACAAGAGAAAAATCATGGCTTTTAATAAAAAAGATAACATGTTGCCTTGGGGGATGCTCTAAACACCCTCCATTGTTCGTCAGGGCTTCCCACCCCTGGACCTTCTGCCTCACTTTACAGGAGGCATGCAAGCTGCAATCTGATCCCCTCAGCTGAGGCAAAAGAAAGAATATCTGATGATCAGTTGGTGAGTCATGATGAACCTATGCTCTCTGCAAGTGACTAATGGAGTGGTAGGGACTGTTATCATTACTATAGCATTGAAAGGCTTTCATTCATGATGGTCTCCAGCAGCAGAATCAGGCTAAACACTGGTAGAAATGCACCTTTAATAGTGGAACAACAAGATGGTGGTGGTGATGGGGCGGGGAGATAAGTGCTGGTGGAGTCATCTGTCATTGGACTCAGACAGCAGGAAAAATGTGAGATTTGATACTGCTCATGCAATTTTGGTTAAGGAGCCCTAGTGGCGTAATGGTTTAGCTCTGGGCTGTTAACTGAAAGGTCTGCAGTTCAAAGAGATCAGCTGCTTGGCAGGAGAAAAGACCTGGCGTCTACTCCTGAGAAAATTACAGCTTAAGAAACCCTATGGGCACTTCTCTGTCATATAGGCGCTAAGAGTTGAATCAACTCAATGGCACAAAATATGTAACCTTGATTAGTTTCATAAGTGGAATAAGAGGAAACTCAGAGCTAAGATTTTGTTTATATCATCCGGCATCTCCCAAAATTAGTTCATATAAGAATCAGCTAAAGGACTTGGCTTATTAAAAATGGCAGATTTCTCAGCACCACCACTGCCAATTTTGATTTCTTAAGTCAAGGGTAGATCCTGTCTTTTTAATAAAAAACAACAACATCCCAGGTGATGCCGAGACTCATAGGTAACAGATCTAACACCGAAAACAACCACTGGTTTCAGCAAAAATGGGAACATTGCTCTTGATATTTTTCAGATGTATCTTTTGGAATGGGTATCTACTTACTAGGGCAAAGGACTATGTGTGTGGTGGGGGAGGCAGGCAGTGGAAGGTGGGTGTGTATTAAACATTTGAAATATGCTTTATGGACTACTATAGCTAAAAGAAATTGTTGTTAGTTGCCTTTGAGTCGATTTTGACTCATTAGACACTGTGAAATAGTCAGGGAAAAGAATAAAAGAAAGGTAGAATAGTGTTGACTTCCAAACTTCAATAAAAAATAGCTCCACAGTAGCACAGAGTTACAGAGTTTGCTTAGGTGTTCAGTGTCAAACTTCTATGTAATAACTCACAGCAGGATTGACTGCACAATTTGCTTAGGGGTTAACAACATCTATAAGCTAGAATGACAGACCATTATCCTTGCTATTACACTGCCAGCCTTACCAGGAGAAGGGGACACATTGTTATTCAAGCCACATACTGCTCTAATGTTACCAGTGATGTTAGGAAGCAGAAGATAATAGGAGGAAAATGATCAAATGATGTTTGACCCAGTTTTTCTGCACTAATTGCTTCTGTATATTTTAATGAGGTGTTTACTGACCTCCTCCCCACTTCACTGGAATAGCTACATTTAATAATGCAAGATCACAAAGGTGGTTTTCCCCTTTTTTGTTTTTTCATTTATGGGTAGTCCCTGAGTTATGAAGAAGACCTGTTCCTAAGTCTGTCATTATGTCAAATTTGTCGTTAAGTCAGAACAGGTACATATGGTTCTTACTTAATGTCAGTCAAATGTTCGTCTTAGTATATAATATATATTTTAACTTTCTGTGCATATAAAACACTTCCAAACCATAAGCGTCACAAAGTAGTGCATGTATTATCACAAGCTATTATATTTAACTCAAATTTTTGATATAGTAGGCTTTATGGCAGTTTGTTCTTAAGCAAGAGCTATCCGTAAATTGGACGTTCATAACCCGGGGACTGCCTGTACGTGTAAATGAGAAGACCGTTGATAGAATCTCCATCAATAACCACTATTTTCTTCATGTTATTATGATTTGGCTTTCATATCTGAGAAGAAAACCATATGAGAATTTCAGTGAGAACTTCAGCTTGAATCGTCACTCCGTATAATCTGGATACCATACACCAAACAAAACAGGCTGAATAAAAGCAGCCTGAAGTACATGACGTGTACTCTGCCTACATCTGTTCTCTGAAAGACATGGTTTGCAATGCTTGACATGCAGCTTCATATTTACAGGAATGGATTGGAGGCAGAAACCATCCCTGGACCCTAAGCCCAGAGAAGCCAGAAAAAAGCTTCATTTTTTTTTTTTTTATTGTGCTTTAGATGAAGGTTTACAGAACAAACTAGTTTCTGATTGAACAGTTAGTACACATATTGTTTTATGACATTGGTTAACAACCCCATGACATGTCAATACTTTCCATTCTTGACCTTGGATTCCTTATTACCAGCTTTCCCATCCCCTCCTGCCTTCTAGTCCTTGCCCCTAGGTTGGTGTGCCCCTTTAGTCTTGTTTTGTTTTATGGGCCTGTCTAGTCTTTGGCTGAAGAGCGAACCTTGGAAGTGACTTCATTACTTAGCTAAAAGGGTGTCCGGGGGTCCATGCTCTCAGAGTTTCTCTAGTCTCTGTCGGACCAGTAAGTCTGGTCTTTTTTTGTGAATTGGAATTTTGTTCTACATTTTTCTCCATCTCTGCCCGCCACCCTCTATTGTGATCCCTGTCAGAGCAGTCATTGGTGGTAGCCAGGCACCATATAGTTGTACAGGACTCGGTCTGGTGGAGGCCATGGTAGATGTGGTCCATTAGTCCTTTGGACTGATCTTTCCCTTGTATCTTTAGTTTTCTTCATTCTCCCTTGTGCCCAAAGGGGTGAGACCAGTGGAGTATCTTAGATGGCCACTCACAGGCTTTTAAAACCCCAGACGCTACTCACCAAAGTAGAATGTAGAACATTTTCTTTATAAACTATGTTATGCCAGTTGAGCTAGATGTTCCTCGAGCCCATGGTCCCCACAGCCCTCAGCCCAGCAATTTGGTCCCTCAGGGAGTTTGGATGTGTCTGTGGAGCTTTCATGACCTTGCCTTGTACAAGCTGTGCTGGCTTCCCCGGTATTTTGTACTTACTGTCTTACCTCTCATCAAAGTTACCACTTACCTATTGTCTAGTTAGTGCTTTTCCATAGCCACCCTTCACCTCCCTTGTAAGCATCAAAGATTGTTTCTTCTTGTGTGTAAATGTTTTCACAATAGTGGTCTCATACAATATTTGTCCTTTTGTGATTGACTTATTGCACTCAGCATAATACCCTCCAGATTCATCCATGTTATGAGATGCTTCACAGGTTCATCATCATTCTTCATCATTGTGTAATACTCCATTGTGTGTACGTACCATAGTTTATTTACCCATTCATCTGTTGATGGGCATCTAGGTAGTTTCCATCTTTTTTGCTGTTGTGAACAGTGCTGCAGTGAACATGGATATGTGTATGTCTATTTATGTGACAACTCTTATTTCTCTGCAATATATTCCTAGGAGTGGTATTGCTGGATCATGTGGTATTTCTACTTGTAGCTTTCTGAGAAAGCACCATATCATTTTCCAAAATGGTTGTATCATTTTGCATTCCCACCAGCAGTGCATAGGAGTTCTGATCTTCCCACAGCCTCTCCAAGATTTATTATTTTCTGTTTTTATTATTATTATTCTTGCTAGTGATGCTGGGGCGAGACAGTATCTCATTGTGGCTTTCATTTGCATTTCTCTAATGGCAAATGATCGCAAGCATTTCCTCATGTGTCTGTTAGCTGTTTGAATATCTTCTTTGGTGAAGTGTCTGTTCATTTCCTTTGTCCATTTTTTAATTGGTTTATTTGTCTTTTTGTTGTAATGGCATTGGATTTTCTTGAAGATTTTAGTGATTACACCTTTGTATTGTTTGTAATAGCCAAAAAAAATTTCCTAATCTGTGGGTTCTCTTTTTACCCTTTCGATGAAGTCTTTTGATGAGCATAAATGTTTAATTTTTAGAAGATCCCAGTTATCTAGTTTATCTTTTAGAGTTTATGTGTTGTTGGTTATGGTTTGTATCCTATTAATGCCGTGTATTAGGGCCTCTAATAGCGATCCTATTTTTTCTTCTATGAACTTTATAGTTTTTGGCTTTATGTTTAGGTCTTTAGTATATTTCAAATTAGTTTTTCTATATGGTGTGAGGTTTGGGTCCTCTTTCACTTTTTGCAGTTTTGCCAGCACCGTTTGTTAAAAAGACTGTCTTTTCCCCATTTGATGGACTTTGGGCCCTTGTCGAAGATCAGGTGACCATAGATGGATGGATTTACGTCTGGGTTCCCAGTTCTGTTCCATAGGTCAATGTACCTGTCATTGTTCCAGTACCAGGCTGTTTTGATTACCATAGCTGTATAGTAGGTCCTGAGGTCAGGTAGTGCGAGTCCTCCTACTTTATTCTTCTTCTACAATAGTGCTTTACTTATCCAAGGCGTCTTCCCTTTCCATATAAAGTTAATGATTAGTTTTTCTATCTCATTGAAGTAGATTGTTGGTATTTATATCAGGATTGTATTGTATTTGTAAATTACTTTAGGTAGAATTGTCATTTTCACAATGTTGAGTCTACCTATCCATGACCGTGGTATGTTTTTCCATTTATGTAGATCTCTTTTGGTTTCTCTCAGTAGTGTTTTGTAGTTTCCTTTGTACAGGTCTTTTACATCCATGGTTAGAATTATTCCTAGGTATTTTATTTTTTTAGGGGCTACTACAAACGGTTTTGTTTTCCTGATTTCCGTTTCATTGTTCTCTTTGTTGGTGTATAGGAATCCAACTGATTTTTGTATGTTTACCTTGTATCTTGCTGCTCTGCTGAATCTTTCTATTAGTTTCAGTAGTTGTCTTGTGGAGTCTTTTGGGTATACTATCATATCATCCACAAATAGGGACAGTTTAACTTCTTCATTACCAATTCGAATGTGCTTTGTTTCTTTTCCTTGCCTCATTGCTCAAGCTAGGACTTCCAGCACAATGTTAAATAGGAGTGGTGATAAAGGGCATCCTTGTCTTTTTCTGTTCTCAAGGGGGATGTTTTCACCTTCTTCATTAAGAATGATGTTCGCCATTGGTTTTGCGTAGATGGCCTTTATTACACTGAGAAATTTCCCTTCTATACCTATTTTATTGAGAGTTTTTATCAGGAATGGGTGTTGAACTTTGTAGAATGCCTTTTGTGTGTCAATTGAGATAATCACATGATTCTTTTCTTTCCTTTTATTTATGTGGTGGATTACGTTGGTTGGTTTTCTAATGCTGAACCAATCTTGCATACCTGTTATGAATTCCGCTTGGTCATGATATATTATTATTTTTTTATGCAATGCTGAATTCTATTGGCTAGAATTTTGTTGAGAATATTTGCATCTATATTCATGAGAGATACTGGTCCATGATTTTCTTTTTTTTGGTGTCTTAGCCTGGTTTTGGTATCAGGGTTGTGCTGGTTTCATAGAATGAATTTGGAAGTGTTGCTTCCTTTTCTACGTTCTGGAATAGTTTGAGTAGTGCTGGTGTAAGCTCTTTTCTGAATGTTTGGTAGAATTCTCCAGTGAAGTCATCTGGGCCAGGGCCTTTCTTGTTGTTCTTGGAAGTTTTTTTTGATTACCTTTTCAATCTCTTCTCTTATTATGAGTCTGTTCAGATTTTTGACATCATTTTGTGTTAGTCTGGGTAGGTAGTGTGTTTCTAGAAATTTGTCCATTTTCTTTAAGTTTTGAAATGTGTTGGGGTATAGTTTTTCATTATACTCTGTTATGATCCTTTTTGTTTCATTTAGATCTGTTATAATGTCCCCCATTTCCCTTCTTATTTGGGTTATTTGCATCCTGTCCTGTTTTTCTTTTGTCAGTTCGGCCATTGGTTTGTCAATTTTGTTAATCCTTTCAAAGAACCAACTTTTGGCTTCGTTGATTCTTTCTATTGTTTTTCTATTCTCTATTTCATTTATCTCTGCTGTGATCTTCTGGTGACTGTGGGCTTTTTTTTTTTTTTTTTTATGAAAAACAGCTTCTTATAAAACTACTTACAGGGTAGCCAATATGAAGACATATTTTGGATCAGACAGCTTAACAAATAACTTTTTAAATTAAAGTATTTCATTAAACAGCTCAGAATGAGTAATGACAACTTTATGAACTCTTTCTAAAGTAAAATAGTAAGAATCATGAGCATTTTGGGTATTCATCTTTTTTTTCTCTATTGCATATGATTCCTACAGCATTAATTCCACTGCAGGCATTCTTAGTCTATCCAGAGGAGAAATACACCTCCTGCAGCTCAGTCCGTGCATAGAAGAAGGCTGTAGCCACAGGCATACTCCTCGCTGGCTACAGTCACTGCTTTTCACAGAAGCACACCAGCTTCTGCTCATTGTGGGAAACCTGGAGTACTGCCAGTTATGCACTCCTTCGCAAAAGGTAGTCATTTTACAAATTTTCAAATCCTGTTTTTTTCTTCAGCTACTCAGATTTTTCTTTGGCTTCATTATCTTTCTGCCCCTCTCCCTCTAATGTTCTTTCTTTGAAATATATAGATATGTTTTTAGCTCTTTTGTTTTCACTACCTATGTTCTTATAGGAAAATGAAATGTTCATTTCTTTTTAGAAAAATTGTTTTGTCCAAAAATAATAATGTTATAAAGCATTAAAGAGATTTTAATATTACTATGAGAGCTTTAATGTAATTTACTATTCAATATTGTAAATAGTGTTTTTTACAATATTACTATTAGCTTTTAAAAGTGATGCAAATTAGACCACTAGGAGAATCAGAACTTTAATAGACTAGATAGCATTTGAATTGAGCTTTGAAAATTGGTGTAGTATTCCAAAAGTTGTAGATGGGCAAACCCAGAATGATTTAACAACAAAAACTCTTAAAAGTCATGATAAATCAAAAGAAGAAAATGAGTTGTTAAAGAAACTTATGGTGAATAAGTGTTTTCGTTCATAAATTCCTATGTTTGAACGAAGTATTAACCTGATAATTTGTCATTTATACTCCTTTTACTTTATTCCCCAATTTCTCTAGAAAAGAGAGAAAAGTAATTTCATTATCCACCATCTCAGTTACATCCCCACTCTACCTTAATCCTTGTGGCCTATTTAAGTACTCCAATTTGCCTACTTAATAGGCAGGAGTAGTCCAAAATCATTAATATAATACGATATAGTATAACATCCACAAAACCCTAGACAAGTGAAGCATGCTGATTTTCATTGAGTAAAAGGAGGCAAAGATCATGCCAATTCTCCCCAGTGAAACAGCAGCACAGTGACGCATTTGCCACCTTTGGGTACTGTAAAGGGATTGGTCCTGCTAAGAGTCTTGGCATGATGAGCGTATTCGCTCCCCAGGGAAAGGTTGACATTTCAGTCAGCTCTTCTCCGGAGTTGGAAGAAGAGATTAACTCAGTTGTAAAGGAACAAAATTTTCACTATGGATTGAAAAGTATTATTTCATTAGTAAAGACTTTGGATTCCTATTAGAATTTTGCCAGGATTAGAAAGAAATTTCTCTACATTCAAAGCCTTCTTAGATGAAATTCAGCAGGCAGCCATCTTTGATAGAGAATATAAAAGTTGATTTTTCTGTGTCTAAGTTAACTTTTAGATTTCTAGCCTGGCCAATTGATTAGAATTATGCACAGTTGGAGGAAGAAGAGACCTTAGAAAACAGTTTATTCAAGATCTTCAAGCTTAAAAAATCTGAATACATTAGTTAAATAAAATTTCGCACAGAAACGTGACATATAAAACAAAAAATGCTATTAATACTACTTTCTTTTACAAACTCAATTGCTATAACTTATTTATTTATTGAAAAGTTACTCAGTGAAAAGAAGGAGAAAGTTTTGATGAAACAAGTATTTGAAAGCATGTTATTCTTTTCTGTATGGTTCATTATAAAAGTATTTGTAGGAAAATTTATTTAAAGCTAAATTCTGGAAAATTTTAGGATATTCTTCAATTAAATGGAAATGATAGGTTGTGCTTTATTTTTGGGTCAACACAAAACAAGATAATGTGGCAGTGCAAATCAGTGGGTTAATGGGTGCAGCATATCATAATTCAAGAATATATATATTGAGGTAGTAGGCATGTTGCTTTGTTTAGCTATTCAACTTTTACTTGAGTGTGTGTATACATATAAATTGTGTGTGTGTGTTTGCATGTGCATGTGCACTATTTCATGGGTTTGCATGAAATATCTATATAAAACCCTATAGTTCTATAGAATTTGATTGGAAACACAATGTCCTTGTTCTTCATAACAGAAAAAAAAAAAAAAGAAACTAAGACTCAGAGAAGTGACTCACGCTAGGTCATTCCAAAGTCTACTGATAGAGGAGTAATTATAAATTGTCCGGTTCCCATTGCAGTGCTCTTTCAACTATTCTCAATGCCTCCCTCACCTTATTATTATTGGTATTGTTGCTGTTCATATTATTATTCTGGTAGATATGAAACATCCAAGAAATAATAGAGTCATAAAACTTTAGCATGAGAAAGGTCCTTGTAGATGAACACTAACACCCTTTTTCCTGAGGTTATGAGGTGGCATGACCCATCTGAAATCATAAAAACTGTTAGTGGCAGGAACCTGAGTTTCCTGGCTCTCCATCTAAAGCCTTTCTCTCTTTGCCATGTCAGAATCTTCTTGAGAAATAAGTTTTAAAGAAGAGTGCTTGTAACACCTGAAGCAATTGCACTTACATTTTGATATTCAGTCTTTAGTTCATTTCATTGAGAAACAATATCATCTGTGGACCTGGTGAAGCTTTAAAATGCAATAATTACAATTAATAAAAATTAATATTTTTTTCCCAAAAACCTTTATCACTTTATTCTTCTGAGAATTAAAAAAGAATAAAACCATTGAACAAAATGTGTTCTCCAAACTAGAGCTAGATCTTTGTCATAACTTTCTAGCACAATTGACTATGTACCTATTGCTTACTGGACAAGGTATTATTTTAAATGCTGAATGAATGAATCACTGCTCTATAGTCACAGATGGACCAACATTATATTCATTTATTTTTTAAATTCCTGAACTTTAGGATATCTATTCTCTGAATGGGAAAAATATATACCATATATAAAGCATTTTCTGTCGTACCTTAAGATGTTGACTTTGTGACTCATACAAGACTATTACTTTCTTTTAATTTACCCTGAAACCACCAACAAGCACCTAAGTAAGGCTCAGCATCATTGAATTTGCAGTCAAAGTAGACATAGGAAGCCTTCTCTGGGTTCAAGTTCCTAAAGGAAAATTCATAAAGTAAAACTAACATTGTAGTTTAGCTTTTTTAAATGAATGTAAAGTGATAACATGTTGAGTTTGAAATTAAAATCTTTTTTTTTTTAAATAATATTTTATTGAGCTTTAGGTGAAAGTTAACACAGAAAATTAGGTTCCCCTTTAACAATTTATGTACAAACTGACCTATGCAATTTGTTACAGTTTTTACAATGTGTCGGCATTCTCATTATTCCCATTCTGTTTGTTCTGTTTCCATTGATCTAGCTTCCCTTCCCCTCCTTGCCTTCTCATGTTTCCTTTCGGGTAACTGTCAACTGTTTGGTCTCATACAGTTAATTGTTTAAGGGAGTACATTACTCACAGAGGTGATATGGTTTATTGTATAAGTCAATCTATTATTTGGCTGAATGGTGACCCACAGAAATAGTTTCAATTTCAAGTACAAAGGTCATTTTAGAGCAATAGTCCCTAGAGGTTCCTTTAGTTTCTATCAGTCCAATAGGTCTAGACTTTTTGAGGAATTTGAGTTCTGTTATACATTTTCCCCTTCTATTGTGTCCCTGGTCAGAGCAGTCAGTAGTGGTAGCTAGGTACCGTCTTGTTCTTCTGATCTCAGATTAGAAGATGTTGTGGTTTGTGTGGGCTATTTGTCCCATGTACTAGTTTCTTCTTTGAGCCTTTGGTTTTCTTCATTCTCTTTGGCTCCATACAAGTAAAGACCAACAGTTTTTTCTTTGACTGCTCACAAGCTTTTAAGACCCCATATGATACTCACCAATTTGGATGTACAACATTATCTTTGTGAACTATGTTATGACAATTGACTAAATCGTCCCCTGAGATTATGGTCCCAAGTCTTTTGATCCAGTAAGCCAATCCCCCAAATTATTTGGATATGTCTAGGAAGCCTCAGTAACTGTGCCCTGTATGTGGTTGTTATATACATATGTGGATATATATACAGCACATACAAATGTGTGTAAACATATACCTACAGATACATCTATACATGCACATGCATTTACTTGTATATACTTTCCTATACAAATATATGCATCCATATCTACCTACATAACCACAGACATATTTTCAGTTGGTTTTACTGTTGCAAAATTGCATATGTTATTGCATTTGCCAGAATTGTCCCATTTTCTCACGTACTTCTTAGTGTCTTCATTTACCTTGATCAGGTTGTGGTGATTTCACCCATATTCGGGATTCCCATTCTCATCACCAAAAGTAACAAGTGTCTACTATCTAGAAAGTGATTCCCCTCCCTCTCCCTCCCATCCCTGGTAAGTATCAAAGAACTTCGTTTTCTGTGCGTATAGCTATTCTTGACTTTTTATAATAGTGTGACTATGCAATCTTTGTCTTTTTGTGATTGGCTTATTTTACACAGCATAATGTCCTCCAGATTCATCCATGTTACAAGATTTTTCACGGACTCCTCATTATTCTTTATAGTTGCATAGCATGCCATTGTATGTACGTACTATAATTTGTTTATCCATTCACCCATTGATGGGCACTTAGACTGCTTCCATCTTTTTGCTGTTGTGAATAATGCTGTAATGAACATAGGTGTGCATATGTCTATTTGTGTCACTACTCTTATATCTCTAGGATATATACCTACGAGTGGGATTGCTGGATTTAAGGTTTGTCCATTTCTAGCTTTTTGAGGAGCCTCCATACCATTTTTCACAGTGGTGATACCATTTTACAATTCCGTCAGCAATGTATAAGTGTTCCAATCCTCCCACAACCTCACCAACATTTATTTTCCATTTTTTTGATCACTGCCATTTTTGCAGAGGTGAGAAAATATCTTGTCGTTTTGATTTGTGTCTGTCTAGTTGCTGTGAGTTGGAATCAGCTGGAGGACAGTGGGTCTGACTGTCACCTACAGAGTGTGGAGTACTTGAGGATCCTGAAATATACTGTTTGGAAACTCTGGTGGCAGTGGTTAAGAGCTATGGCTATTAACGAAAAGGTCAGCAATTTGAATCCACCAGGCACTCCTTGGAAACTCTACGGGGCAGTTCTACTCTGCCCTATAGGTTCGCTATGAGTTGGAATCAACTCTACGGCAATGGGTTTTTTTTGTTGTTGTTTTTTTTTTTAATGGCTAATGATCACGAGCATTTTTTATGTATTTGTTGGCTGTCCTTTTTGGTAAAGTGTCTGTTCATGTCCTTTGCCCATTTTTTGATTGAATTGTTTGTCTTTTTGTTGTTCAGTTGCTGAGGTTTTCAATATATTTTATAGATTAGACCCTCGTCTGATACGTCATTACCAAAGATTTTTTCCAAGTCTTTAGGTTTTTTTTTTTTTAGGTTCTATTTTTACTCTCTTGGTAAAGTCTTTTGAAAAGCATAAGTATTTGATTTTTAGGAGATCTCAGTTATCTCATTTACCTTCTGTCATTTGTGCATTTTTAGTTTTGTTTGATAGACTATTTATGCCGAAAATTAAGTCTCCCAGTTTTGACCTTATATTAGCTTCCAGGAGTTTGATGGTTTTAGCTTTAACACTTAGGTCCTTGATCCATTTTGAGTTAGTTTTTTGTACATGGTGTGAAGTATGGATCCTGAGTCATTTTTCTGCATATCGATATCCAGTTTCCAGCACCATTTGTCAAACAGACTCTTTCTTCCCCACCGAATGGACTTTGACCATTTGTCGAAGATCAGCTGCCTGTAATTGGATGGATTTACTTCTGGGCTCTCAGTTCTATTCCATTGGTCTATGTGTCTGTCATTGAACCAGTCCCACGTTGTTTTGTTTACTGTGGCTGTATGGTAAGTTTTGAGATTGGGACCTGTGAGGCCTTCTACTTTGTTCTTCTTCAATTTTGCTTCAGGTATTCAGGGTTTCTTTCCTTTCCTTGTAAAGTTGAAGATTCATTTTTCCATTTCATTAAAGAATGTTGTTGGGATTTGGATTGGGATTACATTATATCTATAGATCACTTTTGGTAGTATTGACATTTTTACAATGTTAAGTATTCGAATACATGAGTATGGAATGTTTTTCCATTTATGTAGATCTCTTTTAGTTTCTTGCAGTAGTGCTTTATGGTTTTTCTTGTGTAAGTCATTTCTGTCTCTGGTTAGGTTTATACCTAGGTAAATTTTTTTTTATTTTATCCTTTTGGGTGCTATTTAAATGGTATTGATTTCTTGATTTCATTTACAGAATCCTTTTTCTTAGTATAAAGGAGCCCAACTGAGTTTTTTGTGTTCTTGTACCCTGCCACTTTGCTGAATACTTCTATTAGTTATAGTAACTTTCCTGTGTTGTCTCTGGGATTTTCTATGTATAGGATCATGTCCTCTGTGAATAAGGATAGTTTTACTTTTTCTTTTCCAATTTGGATAAGCTTTATTTCCCTTTCTTGCCTTATTGCTCTAGCTAGAACTTCCAGTGCAGTAATGAATAAGAGTGGTGATAAAGGGTATACTTGTCTCATTCCTGTTCTCACAGGGAATGCTCTAAATCTTTTTCTGTTGAGAATAATGTTGGCTTTTTTTTTTTTGTATATATGCCCTTAATTATGTTGAAGAACTTTATTTTATTCCTATTTTGCTGAGAGTTTTTATCAGGAAAGGGTGTTGGAATTCATCAAATGCTGTTTCTGTGTTGATCAAGATGATGATGTGGTTCTTCCTTTGTTTCATCTATGTAGTGAATTACACTGATTGATTTTCTAATGTTGAACCATCCTTGCATCCCTGGTGTGAATCCCACTTGATCATGTTGCATTATTATTATTTTTTTTTTTCTGCTGTTGACTTCTATTGGCTAGAATTTTGTTGAGAATTTTTGTATCTATATTCACAAGAAAAACTGGTTTGTAATTTCCTTTTTTAGTGATGTCTTTGCCTGGCTTTGGTATCAGGGTTATGCTGACTTCATAGAATGAATCAGGGAGTATTCTTTCCTTTTCTGTGTTTTGGAATAGTTTGAGTAGAATTGGTGTCATCTCTTTGAATGTTTGGTAGTATTTTCCAGTTAAGCCATCTGGGCTAAGGCTTTATTTTATTTTTGTCCTTGTGAGGAGATTTTTTTTTAATGACATCTTCAATTTCTTTTTTTTTCTTTTTTGTTATGGGTCTGTTCAAACTTTCTACCTCCATTTGTGTTAGTTTAGGTAGATAGGATGTGTTTAGAAATTTATCCATTTCTTCTAGATTTTCAAAATTGTTGAAGTACAATTTTTTTTTAATAATATTATGTTATGAACATTTTTTTCTCAGTTGGTTCTGTTGTAATGTCATCCACCTCATTTTTTATTTTAGTTATTTGCATCTTCTCATTTTTTTCTTTTGCCAATTTGGTCAGTGGTTTGCCAATTTCATTGATCCTCTCAAAGAACCAACTTCTAGTCTTGTCGATTCTATTGTTTTCATATCTTCTATTTCATTTATTTCTTCTCTGATCTTTATTATTTCTTTTTTTATCTGGTGACTGTGGATTTCTTTTGCTGCTCATTTTCTATTTGTCCAAGTTATGGGGTTAAGCTATTGATTTTGGCCTTTTCTTCTTTCTGATATGTGCATTTATTGCTATAAATTCTTCTCTGAGCACGGCTTTTGCTGTGTCTCGAAGGTTTTGATGTGTTGTAATTCTCATTGATTCTAAGAATTTTTAAATTTCATTTTTAATTTCTTCTATTACTCAATAGTTTCTAAGTAAGTTGTTATTCAGTTTCTATGTATTTAAATTTTCCTTGTTCTTTCTGTAATTGATTTCTAACTTTATAGTGTTACAATCAGAGAAGATGCTTTGTATTATTTCAATGTTTTTTTTTAATTTATTGAGGCTTGCTTTGTGGCCTAAAACATGGTCTATTCTGGAGAATGATCCATGTGCGTTAAAGAAGAATATGTATAGTGCTGCTGTCCGGTGGTGTGTTCTGTATATGTCTATGAGGTATAGTTGGTTGATTGTGTTATTTAGATTGTCTATATCTTTGTTGAGTTTCTTTCTAGTTGTTCTGCCCATCATCAAAAGTGGTATGTTAAAATCTCCTACTATTGTTGTAGAACTGTCTATTTCTCTTTTCGATTCTATTAGAGTTTGTTTTATGTATTTTGGAGCTCTGTCATTGGTGTAGAAATATTTTTTATGATTATATCCTCTTGTTGGCTTGACCCTTCAATCATTATATAATGCCCTTCTTTGTCGTTTATAATGGGTTTTGACTTAAAGTCTATTTTATCAGAGATTATTATTACCACTCCTGCTCTCTTTTGGTTATTGTTTTCTTGATGTATTT
The DNA here is from genome assembly GCF_030014295.1 of Loxodonta africana. Classification (NCBI taxonomy): domain Eukaryota; kingdom Metazoa; phylum Chordata; class Mammalia; order Proboscidea; family Elephantidae; genus Loxodonta; species Loxodonta africana. Next base: position 143,089,587 of record NC_087342.1, on the reverse strand, counting down.
TTTCCATCCTTTAATTTTTAACCTGTTTATGTCTTTGTGTATCTCTCATAGGCAGCATATCGATGGATTATTATTATTATTAACCCATTCTGCCACTCTCTGTCTCTTGACTGGTGCATTTAAGCCGTTTAAAATGTGTGTGATTATCAATGGATATAAATTTACTGCTGCCATTTTGTTATGATTTTTTTTTTTCAGTGATGTTAATAGTTTCTTTGTTCTACTTATTTTCTGTGCTGAGTTCTTTTTGTTTATGGATTTGCTTTTTGTATCCTTCACTGTTGTTAATTTTGTATTAGAGTCTTTTAGATTTTCTTCTTTATTTTGGTGAGATTTATTGATTTTCTTTGTGGTTGCTCTGAAATTCACCTTTATCTTCCTAATTTAAAAACAGTCTGTTATATCTTGATATGACTTTGACTTCCTCTCCGCATGGAAGCTCTATAATTTCACCATTCATTCCCCTTTTTGTTTTGAAATTGTTGTTTACAGATTGATACCTCTGGCGTCCTGTTTTCAGTTTTGCAGCTGTATTTTACTTTTGTGATTTTTTTTTTTTTTAACCTGGGTTGGTATCTGGATGGTGCTGTCATGTGTATTAACCTCAACTTGTCTGATTTCATTGATTCTCTGTCTGAAGGACTCTCTTTAATAGTTCTTAAGTTTGGTCTGGTTCTTACAAATTCCCTTAACTTCTGTTTTTCTGAGATTGTCCTAGTTTTGTCATTGTATTGAAAAGAGTTTTGCTGAATATATGAACCTTTCTTGGCAAGTCTTTTCTTTCAAGGTTTTATATATGTCATTCCATTGCCTTCTTGCCTGCATGGTTTTTGCCAAGAAATCAGTGTTTAGTCTTATTGGTATCCCTTTTTAGGTGCTACGTTGTTTTTCATGAGCTGCTCTCATAACTCTGTCTTTGATTTTGGAAAGTTTAATTATGATATGTCTTGGTGACTTTCTTTTGAGGCCTATCCTGTATGGGGTTTGATGAGTTTCTTGGATGGAAACTTTCTCATCTTTCATGATATTAAGGGAGTTTTCTGCCAATATGTCTTCAAAAATCCACTCTGTGCTTTGTTTTTTCCCCTCCTCTTCTGGAATTCCTATTACGCATAAATTATTCCTCTTGATAGTGTCCCACATAACTCTTAGGCTTTCTTCATTTTTCTTCATTCTTTTTCTGATTGTTCCCCAGATGAATTAGTATCAAGGAATTTTCCTCTATTTTGTTGATTCTTCCTTCCATTGATTCAGTTCTACTTCTATGCTCTTTCATTACCTATTACTGATATTTTGTTATCTTCTGGATTTCTAGTTGTTGTTTTGGTATGGTTTCTCATTGTCTATTTATTTTGTCATTTTTTTTCTTGTATTGTTTCCTGAATTCTTCTAGGGTTCTGTCTGTGTTTTCGTTGATATCTTTGAGGATCCTATACATAAATCTTTTGACTTTCTCATCAGGTAGTTCTATTATGAACTCTTCCACAGGAAGGTTTTCTGCCTCTTTGTTTTCTTACTTGTTCGAGACATCTATCCTGTTTTTTCATAGTGTATGTTATTGTCTGCTGTCTCTGAGGCATTAAGGTGTTTAATTGCTTATATATCTCTTTATTGATTGTATATTTATTTTCATATATCCAGAGTTTTGTTTCTTCTCTTTAAAATGTCTTTCCCCTTTGTCTTAATTTAATTGCTGTTCTTTGGTTCTGGCCTATGTGTGACTTTGGTGGTAACTGTGCTGGGTGCGATTTCCACTCACTAGTGGGTGTGATGGGTCTCACTTGTGTGTGGATTTTCTCTGGTTAAGCTCATACATCTTCCCTTACTGGATCGAATGGAAGTGGGAGGGCAAATGCTGTCCTTGATATTGGGTGACAAGTTTTGGGTTGTCAGGGTCCCTCCACAGCCTTTGTGGGACTGTGGGGTCCTTCTGGGTTGGTGCTAGCAGTTAGTGCATTCTCTGGAGGTCAGGGCAGGACATCTCCATATCCAAATGGACAGGGTAGGCCTGCTGTGTGTGCGTGAATTAGCGTCTCAGTAGGTGGTGGTGTATTAAGGGGTTTCAGTGCAAGTGGAGATGGCCCGCAGGTACTGTTTGGGTGTGGAATGTGTGACATTTGAGCTGTGTAGACACTGGATGAGTGCACTAGGATCTACTGCTTGTCATTTGGCAGAGATGTAGATGCTGCCAGCAGGAATGTGACTGATGTTGTTGATAAGGTGATGTGTCTGTCCGGCTAGTCACCAGGGTGTGGATGCAGGGAGTGTTCTTTCTAATTGTTGAGTTGGGAACTGTGTGTATGCACCACTGGTTGCCAGGTGATCAGGGCTAGGGTGCACAGGTCACTGGTCACTGGGTGGGTGGCATGAGAACTCCTATTGGTTGCCAGGCAGGCAGGGCAGCAGGGCTGGGGTTGGGGGTTCTTGTGATTCTGATTGTTGGTCTAGTAGTGGGTGTGCACACCAGCAAGTGCTGGGCAGCTGGGGTGGTGTGGGGATAAGCAGAGCAGGCACAAGCTTCCGGTTGGAGGTCTGATGGCATGGGAGTGCGTGCCGTGGGTCACCAGGTGGAGAACTCCCCTTGGTCACTGAGAGGATGGGTGGGGAGGAGACAGGAAGTGTGTTCCCCCAGTCTCTGGCATGGGCACCAGGGCAACTCCCACAGAGTACAGCTGGTGATCAGGACCCAGCCCAATCCAAATACTAGGGGGGTCCTATCCAGAGTCCAGACAGGTGGGGGATCTCTAGCTGCCACTCCAAGGATCCTTCATTCTGCTAGCACCACTCTTCCAAATGACCAGGGACTGCTATTGGTAAGTAGTTCTGTCCCTGTTTTCTGGCTTCCTTCTTGCTGTATGGTTGCCTGGATTCCTCGGGCTCTCACTTAACTTCCTGCACTTTCCCTCCTCAGATCCAGTTCATGTTCTGCTCATCTTGTTTCATCCATGTTTGTCTACACAGCATCTCTGTCTTCTATTGAAGATTCCATGAAGTTGCCTTCCTATGCTCCTCACCTAGGAAAGCTGGTCACTTTGTCAAAGATGGCCATGCTGTCCTGGGTCAGCTGGCAGTGTGCCTATAGTCCATAAGTCTCCTTGTTTGCTCATTCAGTTTCTCCTTCCCTTTGGTGTTTGATCTAATTCTTCATCCTCCTGTTTGCTGTTCTGGATTCTCAGATTGTCATCTGTATCTGTTTCACTTGGTTTCTTGGTTCTTTGCTATAGGGAGATGGCATGGTGTGTGTGACTAAGCCGACATCTTGGGCAGTATCCTCTGTCTTAGTCATCTAGTATTGCTATAACAGAAATCCCTGGGTGGATGGTTTTAACAAAGAAAAGTTTATTCTCTCACAGTCCAGTAGACTAGAATCTGAATTCAGGGCGCTGGCTCCAGGGGAAATCTTTTTCTCTTTGTTGACTCTGGAAGAAGGTTCTTGTGATGCATCAGTCTTCCCTTGGTCTGGGAGCATCTCAGTTCAGAAACTTCTGGTCCAAAGGACGTGATCTGTTCCCAGCACTGCTTTCTTGGTGGTATGAAGTTTACATGTCTCTCTGGTCACTTCTTTCTTTTATATCTCAAAAAGGATTGGCTTAAGACATCTCATCAGTATAACTTCCATTAATCTATCTTACTACATCATAGTGAAAGGATTTACAACACATAGGAGAATTGCATCAGAAGATAAAATGGTAGACAATCATACAATCATACAACAGAATCATGACCTAGTAAAGATCACAGATTTTTGAGGGGACACAATTCAACCCATGGCATCCTCTTTTGTCATTTGTGAGATTTTCAGTGTTGAGTATTGGCTATGATATACTTACATTCACTTTCCTCTCTCTTAATAATAAAACACTTCCACTTGGGAATGAGTGTGGCCATAAGTTTTGCTTCTTCTCATTTTGCATTCCAGGATCTAAGACTTTTTTTCTCTCTAGCTGTCTGTGTATCTTGTATTACAATTTCATTACTGTCCCATCTACTTTGAGAACATATTTTACCAATAGTCTTTTTCACATATGCATTTAATTTTTAGAAAAAGCTGTACAGTAGAAAAGAAACATATCAAGTAGAAGGAATCTAATATTTTGGAGGTATTTGGAAACTTTAAAAGAATAAATGTACTTTTTTGTGACAAGAGTAATGAGTTAAAGGCAGTCAATTGTTTTCAGCTGCCACCTTTATTTATAACTTTCAAACTAAATTCCATTTAGCCCCGGGATTCCATGAAACATCTCTAGTAGACTTTCGAAAGTCACGGCCAACAGATTTGTTTGTACTTTGTTCACCTCAAAATCTGTTACCTCTATAGGTTGGCATTCTGATGTATGAAAAATAACCCTACAAGTTTCCATGACCTCACAGCATTGAGCCTTCTGTACAAATAATATATGAACATGAACACAGTATCTTTGGGAAAGTCTCCAGTCTCAAAAGGAAGTGAAATGGCTTCCTTTTTCTTAATTCTTTTCCTGTAGGTAAAAGTGAGACTACATCCCATGGGAGATGAATGAAAGCTTTGAATTTGTATTACAGGAAAGACATATCTAAATATATATAGATATTACAACATTCCTCTTCCTTTTTCATTTTTCCTGGTGTATTATTATTTAAAAATGGTATTTTGGTTATGCTATGCTCAAATTTTTTTTAATGAAATTCATCCAATAAACTGTGAGCCTTGTTTCTTTATTACCTAGACAGCAAAACTAAGCTCATCTGGAACTTTACTTATTTATTGAAATTCATTTTTTTTCCTCTACTGGAATGAAATGAAAATATTCAAAATATTTCTGATTATATATTTGTAATAGATAATAATGAAAAAAAAATGGTACCTGCTATCAGAAGGAGGATTTTGCTGTCACGGCCTGTTTAAAATGCTTATTTCTGAGTCTTTATATCTGCTGTTCTGAGGGTTATTATCAGGGGAAGAGAGGTGTCTTGGTTGTAAAAGTGTTGACAAAAGAAAAAATGACTGGATAAACATGTTCAATATGGTTACACAGAAATTTAGAGAAAAAGCCTTTCTTTTATTCACACATTTTTTTCTATAAAATATTTAACCCTTTATCCAAAGAATATCATCACTTAATTTATTTCACTTCTTGCCTTACTTTTCTCACTATAAGTAGAACAGGAGCAAGGAGAGACACAAGCAAGAATTAAACTTAAGTACAATGGCCCCCTACTCTCAATTTAAACTTCAAATGATATGGATGTTTGCTAAATAACTCTCTCGTGGTGTTTCCAAAGTTGCTGTAGCTCATTTTGCCATGGAAAAGGTCTGCCTACAATCCACAACCAAACTTCTTGGGCATGACCGAATCACTCCTTCAAAGACAAGAAAATATTTTCATCCCTTTTAAAGCCTTGATCAATACAGAAACTGAGACACAAAAGGCAAATCCTTCTCTATTCCCTAAAATGATAAAAGAACTAAAAGCATTATTTCTGGTCAAAGAAGGAAATTAGAAATTCTGTATACATTGCAGGATTCTGCCTTTATTGCAATCTATATAATTTTGTTTTTTTCAAAGGAACACATTATGATCTAATAATCATAGATTATTAATCACATTTGTTTCCTATGAAAAGTAAGAAATGTCTTGTGTCAAAGTTCAATAATCCATGCTCCAGTGAGGGATCTTTGAGAATTTCCCATAACAATAGTCATGTCCTTGCTTTGGGACCCAGTGTTCCCTAACCCTGATCTCCCTAAATGAGACCTCGTCAAAGTCAGCAGTGACACTTCATTACATTTCATGTTGCTTCCTATTAAGAAGAGTTTATCTTGCAGTCTTGCCTGTTACAGAGTTCTGTGTCACCCCCGTCATGTATTTGTCTTTTGTCTGTTGATAAAAGAGTGAGTACACAAAAGCAAAGCTTGGAAGTCATCTATGTTTATGCCCTAGCTCTACAACTTACTAAACATGTGCCTAGGCAAATCACAAAACCCCTCTAAGCCTTTATTTCCTCACCTTTAAGTCACTGCCTATGGTGTTACAAAGAAGGTGAATCATGACCAAGTGCTTCCCAAAGTTTAATATGTATGATAGTTAAGGTTGGTGTCAACTTGGCTGGGCCATTATTCTAAGTGGTTTGTAAGTTATGATGTAGTTTGGCAGCTACGTAACAATGTAATCACCTCCCTAATGAGATCTAATATAATGCAATAACCTCTATGATGAAATCTGTTATGAGCACCCAGTCAGTAGAAAAAGAGTTTCCTTGGGAGTATGGTCTGTATCCAATATAGCTGGGCTTCCTGGCAAAGCTTGTGGGCTTTTGCTTCCTTTGGTTCTTGCAGCTAGCTCTTGTTCACCTGACCTCTGGTTCTTGGGACTTGAGCTGGCAGCTTACCTGGTCTTGCCTGCCAATCTTAGGATTTGTCAACCTCCACAGCCCTGGCCCAGGAACCTACTGTCTGACCTGCCAATCTTGGGTTTGCCAGCCCCCTGCAGCTATGGGAGTCAGGAGAAGCCTCTAACTTGACCCACGGACTGGGGTTTTCCAGCCTCTACAAGTGCATCAGACATTTCCTTGACATAAATCTCTCTATATACATATTTATATGCTTCACTGGTTTTGCTTCTCTAGAGAATCCACCTTAGACAATATGCACAAGAACTATCTGGTAGATTGTGACTCAGAAGATCTGGGGAGAGGCTTGAAATACTGCATTTTTAACAAGCTCACAGTTGACCCTGACTTTGCTAGTTCAGGGATCAAGCTTTGAGTAGTAGCAAGGTTAAAAGTGGTTCATAAAATGTACCTGTCCTTTAGTGAAAGCTAACAAAATGTAGCCTTGGGCCTCTGAAGATGTGAGATAGACATTTCTCTCCTTACCTTAGAGGAGTTTTTCATTTTCTGACTATCATCCACCTCTCACTCCCCCTAAAAGCTTGGGTTACTGGTCTTATTGAAGTTCACAAACACCCAGTCCCCTTCTTCTTCCTATGTTAATGAAAATCTGCTTTTCTTTATCTTTACCCTCTCCCTTTTTCTATGCTGTAAAGAAGCCAAAACAATCACCAGTAACTTATTTCCCCTTCCCTCCAACAACAGTGATAAGGGACTGAGAGACCAGGGATACCTTCCAAACAGCAGAAGTTCAGTTGTTTCTCACTAGTAAGGTCTTCAATTTCATTTCTTATTATGCTGTCCCATATGGCCTGGTCTAAAGGTGGAAAAATGGTCAGATTTAGGTTTTCAGTGGGGAATGGAGAAATGGAGTCTTCCCTAAACCTAAATCAAGTACTCTATCCCAATTGTTTTTTAATGATTGATATGTTTTAGTTTGGGAGTCCCTGGGTGGTGCAAACGGTTAAACGCTAGACAACTAACCAAAAGGTCAGTGGTACGAACCCACACAGAAGTGTCTTGGAAGACAGGCCTATTGATCTTCTGAAATGTCATACCCACAAAAACCCATGGAACTCAGTTCTGTACAGTAACACACAGGGTCATCATCAGTCAGAACTGACTCAATAACTAGTTGTTTTTTGCTATTATTTTAGTTTGGGACATAGCTCAACAAAACTAAAAAGGCATTTTGCTCTATTTTACTACTTTTCTTGTATTTATATCTCCCTCAGGATATTCACTTGGAGGAGAGGTGTCTGGGGCAAGAGAAGATTTGGATATACTTGGCTTTCCTAGCCTGGCATCACCCAACAGCATTCCATTCTCACATCCTTTTTCCCTTCTGATCATTTAACACATAAGTGAGTATAAACACGATTACCCCAGAGGTATCTTGACAGAAGGAATATAGATAGATATCTTCAAAGATGAAGGGAAGGGAAAGGGTGACTCAGACTTCCAGTAGTCCAAAGGCTGATGCAAATTCCACTACCCGTACGGACATTTAAAATTCCACTTGGCACAGTGATAAGAACAAATACATAAGTGGCTGTTCAAAAGGAATATCTCAAACATAAATACAACTGGAAATGGTTGTCAAGCACCTGAATTGTTAGAAGTTTGTATACCTTTAATGCTTTCACAAAAAAGGATATATTTTAGAATTTTATCTTTACCAAGCATCTTTTTCATATAGTTGAATAATTTAAGCTGTTGTCTTGGTAGTAGCTTTTTAGTATATTTTATTATTCGATGCAGTCAAAAATACGGGATAGATCAATGCATTTATCCTGTGAGTGCTTTTCAAGTCATTCTTGCTTTCCTGCATTGTCCCATGAAACAGAAGCAGAGCTGAGCTTTTCCTCAGGATTATCTATTTTCTTAACAGCATAATCAATTAAAAGGCTTCTACCAGAAGATTTTTTTTTTTTTTTTTACCAGAAGCCATGGTATAGGTGAGGATTGGCTTCTCTGTTGATCTTTTTTAAAAAAATACCAGTTTTCATTCTTCCCTGAAGTAGGTTCTGATTTGGTAGTTCTGAAGTGGGGCCCTCAAACCTGTATTTTTAAAAACTTTCAAAGTGATACTGGTTACTGCCAGGTTTGGCTTAGGACTCACAATCAGGTGGATGCCAACTGGCATGATTAAAATGCTTCTGAGTTGGAAAAGCCTACAGTCCTTTGTAAAGCAGAACAATTTAATTCAATTCAACAGCATTTATTGACCATCTACGCTGTGCCAAGCACTTTGGTGTGTGTTGCAGACACAAAGATGAACACCACAGGGTTCTTGTCCTCAATCAGTTCAGAGGCTAGAGGGAGAGGAAGAGAAGAAAGGAGAAAAGGAGATGGGGTGGTAGAGGAGAGAGAGAGAGAAAATGAGTAAGAATCAACCTACCTGGTGAATGTGGCAAGAAGAATGGCAATAAATTCTACTGAAATTAGAGAGAAGAAAGAGGGAAAAGAAAAGCTACAGAAGAGGAGAAAACTCCAGTTCTCACCTTCTCACTGGGGGAATTACAATATGTACAATACAGTGGCTCTCAACCACCGCTTTGAACAATGGGGTTGGGGGAGGGACAATTGTAGTTGTGGCTGTGGAATTCTAACTAGCATTTAAAAACCATGAAGTACTTCTGCATAAGGCTTTCACAGCATCCTTATGAGAAACCCTGCATAGGTTAATGAAATGGAGGAGAAATTACGATTATTGGCAATCACAAAAACAAGAAAACGTGAGGCAAGAATGTTGGCTTAGATCACTATTGTAGTATGAAAAAATAAGTTGCATTGTCATAGTGCAGCACCAGCCTGACACTCTGTTAGATGGGAAAACAAAGAGTTTTATTGTGGAAAGAGTTTCACAAAATGAGAGACAAACATGCGCCCAGGCAGGATGTTGCAGTGTTTCAAATTGCAAGAAGAGAGACAGGTTTTTTATCAGGTGAAGCAAACAAAGGGCCGTGCTCACAGGCACAGGGGGTACGTGCAGAACTGGATTACCCAATAAGCAAGGTATACACAGGCTTACTTGTGCATAGAAAAATACACACAGCAAAAATATGGTAAAACCCCTGTGAAATTGTTCACTACAGATGAGTAAGTAAACACGAGTAAGCCCATGCGTACCTTGGTTAATGTAAACCAGTGGGTACCTTGCTTACTGGTTAATCTGCCCCTGGGTACATGGCAAAAGTTACAAGGGGTTTCTTAAACTATAACCTTAAACATTTTTCTTAACATTAGTAACATCCTTAGATTTCTTCACCAAAGTATTCTGTCAGGAATAATTGAGTCAATTTTTGGTCACAGCTGCAGATAGGTTTGTTCCTCATATCTTAAAGTCTACCTTAGTCACAGATTTACAACGAGTCAGAAGAAATGGAGTGAAGTCCTCAGTGAGTGGTTTAGGATGAAGTCTAATTTAAAATGCTCTAACTTGAGGGAGTCAAAGTAGAAAATTAGGGACTAATGGGCTAAATCTTGGTTACAGAGTTAGAGACAATCGGAGGCCTCATTTCGTATCCTCCCGGGAAATGTTGACCAAAGTATTTGCTCAAAGACAAGCTGTACAAACATCCCTGACAAACTTCTTTTTAACAAACAATTCCTTACACAAGCTAAAGCCCTGACCCTTGCTTTCTTTGCGTTATAAGCAGTTAAACTTTTACAAGAAGACAAATTGTGTCTTCAGAGCAGCATTGACAATTTCAGGCCTAGCTATAGCTTGAATTAAAAATAGAGTCTTTGATTTTAGTTCTGGAGCAGCTGTCTGGTTCTGCTACTGTGCCTCAGTGTTTGGAATTTGCTTACACAGTATGAAGGATTTTAGATGACAAATTTTACTGCTCTGATAAGTGAGTACATACCACTGTTTCAATTTGGAGATTTAGAATTGACACTATTGGCAGAGAAAACACTAAACTCAAATCAGGTTTTATTTATTAAAATGCCTTGTCTCTAGGTCCTCAAAAACTAATCAATAGCCGATTGCTTTGGAACTACCTATAGCATTTCCCAGATTAGGATAGAGTAATTTAAAAAATGTTCTTAAAATTTCACTGATTTTGCAAGTTGTTTTGTTTTTATTTTTCCTCAAATCAATAGCGTTTTTGAAATATACTTTCTTTGCCTAATTATATGTAACAAATAATAGTTTGTTTTTTAATTGTCAACCTTGTTTCCAGGATCCCTGAATAGAACATTTTACTAGTTGTTTTTCCACTGAATTGGGAGATTTTGTTTATAGAACCATCTAGATGCTGTATGTATGTTCTATAAGAAAACTCGAAAAAAACAAAACCCATTGCTATCGAGTCGATTTTGACTTATAGCAACACTATACGGTAGAGTAGAACTGCCCTGTAGGGTTTCCAAGGTTGAAATCTTTACAGAAGCAAACTGCCACATCTTTCTTCTCTTGAGCAGTGGTGGGTTCAAACTGACAACCTTTTGGTTAGCAGCCAAACACTTAACCAATTGTGCCTCCAGGGCTCCTTATGCTATTAGAGTCCTCAAAAAGCATAGGGAATAATGTTGCCTAAACATTTATTAAGACTAACTCACAGGGTATAAAGAAAGTTCTTTGAAAATTGCATCTGGCTAAGTTCTTGACTATTATTCCTTATTTCCTTTGAAAAGATTAATTTCTGTTCCTTTATAGTCAAGAAGCCTTCTTTGCTTGTAGTTACCTGGAAGGCTCACCTGAATGAAACAGTGAAAGGCTTATTATTCTTTAAAGTTTAAAACAAACAGTCATAAATAGAGCTGAACAATTGATACTGAAGATTTTACGATTATTGACATTTTCCTATGATATTACATTCATATTATGCCTATTGTATAAAAAAAATTTCCTATAATAATAGATGACTATTTTTTAATAAAGAAATAGAAGAGCATTTTCAAGACATTTTAGCAAAAGTCAAACATCACAGTAGGATTCAGGAGCCATGGGTTTCTGGTCTTGCTTAATAACACATATTTCTAAGAAATGTGCCTCTTTCTTAATATTCCACTTAGATTCTCCAAAAGGGCACAGTCTAATAGCAAATATTTGTGCCCAGCTTTCACCAATGGCCACAACATATAACATTCAGTCTTACCTGTGTTAGGACATTTCTAGCAATGGTTTTGATAGTGGGTATAATTCTTAGTGTTGATCTCATAGTTGATATAAGGCTATGTATGAGGCACTGAGGCACTAAGTAAAATGATATATGAGACTGCTATCAACAAAATAAGTATTTGTTTTAAATTACGCACTATCTAAATCCTGGCCAAAATTTAAAACCAAACTTTTAAAACCAAACTACTTTTTTTAAGTCATTTCCTTCCTGTTATAAACCACCGAACATACCATTGCCTTCCTTTGTCAGGCTGACCACTTAGCTTGTAGAAGTTATTCATTCTATAAATGAAGCCGAGATTATGCATTAAATTCTGGTCTGGTCAATTAGGTACATAAAAAGAAAAAGATCCAAGTCTAAGAGGAGACGTAAGAGGCCATCTGTTTCCTCTCTTCATGTCATCGCCAAAGAAAGAGAGGTCCAGAGTGATCAGCTGGACCGACCTCTCTAAACACTAATAACGATCCAAGGTGTAATCAGGAAAAGGGTTCAGAGACCCTAACTTCTTATTGTTCTCTTCACTAAGATACAAATGATTCTGCTCTGAGGTTGCTGATGCTGCCTCCAAATCCAACTATCATAACGGCTAATGGCTAGCAGGAATTAGGGGAGACAATACCTGGGTCACTGAAAGGCCATCACTACTCACGGGGCAGACTACAAAGAATACAGCTTACTGATAGAAGGTCAGAACGTCATCATTCTGTATCAACATTCTATTTTCTCAACACATTTTGGAGTAGGGACAGATATTTAAACTTTGAATTAATACAGCAGGTTGGAGCCAACATCACACTCTGCCAATTATTAGGCATGATGTTAGGAAAGGTATTTAATTTTTCTAAGCCTCACTTTTCTTGCCTGTAAAATATAGGCCAATATGTGGAATGCTCAGGATTAATGAAGTAAGTGGTCTATCTTGAGTCTTATATTAGTGAACTCTGCTACTATCGATTATTTAGTTTTTATCTCTGAAGTTTTTCATGCTTTTTAGTATTAGAAGGGAAAAAAAAAAAAGCAGACTAAGAACACCGAAGGAGAATTGATGCCTTTGAATTATGGTGTTGGCAAAGTATATACCACTGAAAGAACAAACCTGTGTTGGAAGAAGTACAACCAGAATGCTCCTGAGAAGCAAGGATGGTGAGACTACGTCTCACGTAGTTTGGACATGTTATCAGGAGAGATCAGCCCCTGGAGAAGGATATCATGCCTGGGAAAGTAGAGGGTCAGAGAAGAAGAGGAAAACCCTCAGTGAGATGGATTGACACAGCGGCTGCAACAATGGGCTCAAGTATAACAATAATTGTGAGGAGGGCCCAGGATAGGGCAGTGTTTCATTCTGTTGTACACAGGGCCACTATGAGTGGAAACCAACTCGATGGCACCTAATAACAGCAACAAGAACCTTAGACATAATGTATTTTAATATGTAACATTTCTTTCTAGGTAAATACACAAGGAGAGTTGCATAAATTTCATATATAAGAATTTAGTATCCTCAAGTACACGTGACAATTTTGTTCCTTTGGTACTCATACTCAAATATGTAATTATTTGTTTTATAATTATGTTTACATTATTAAATTAGACTTTTGATATCAAAAGGCATAAATCAGTGTGTAATCGAAGGAAAACACAATTCAAGTTTTATTAATACAAAATTCTATTAATATATAATATAACCTCAATACAGAATTAATGAAATCCTTTTACTAATTGTCATCAGTCAAAGACTTTCAAAATTTATAACTGTTATGAGTCCTTTTTTGATCCATGAGAAATATCAATATCTTTTTATTAGCTTCAAGGAACTTTTTTGTTAGAAAGAATTTTCATTTATGCTATAAATTTTCATGGAGTTTCTTTTAATGGGACCTTTATTAATCACAGTTATTTAATTTGTGTGGATTACTTAGTTATAGTGACTGCAAAACGCACTGAACAGAATTCTGTTTTATCCTAATGAGAAACTATAGGCAAGCATTTTTTCCCATTCACCTGCAAAGCAGCTATGCAACATCATTAGAACTGTGACAGATTAGTCACCTGTGCTCCAGAAATGGATAAATATGCCTGTCTCTTTCCCAGCCCCATGATTGAATTGATTTTTCACAGCATCTCCCTCCCTGACATGCAAATTAAAGATTTCTAAGTCGGGGATAGTAGTTAAACATTTATTAAATGAAATAAAAGTAAGTCTTTTTGAATTGAACCGAAAGCAAATGGCAACTCAAGAGCAATTCTATCAGGGGAATGATTAAGCTCCATTTTCTCTTTCATTGCACTGTTAATCTTGGTTCTGAGCCACAGGTATGTTGTGCAGCATAGAATTTAGTACTGGCATCTGGGCTACGAGACAGACTGCTAGAAATCTCCCCGATATATGAATAATACACAATATAAGTGAAAAACTTTCCTTTGAAGAGTTGGAACATATGACAAGTATGGCAAGTTAGGTTGGTCTAATTCCACTTCATTTAAATGTTGTGTTTCAAAATAATTATACTTTTATTATTTTTTTTTAATCAAGAAATTATTGAGTGCCTGCTTTATGTAAGTCCTAAGCTCTTGGTGTGTATATTCAGCTTTTGAGACATTTAAATCTAGGGGGTCAATTATAGAATTTACTATGTTCAGAACAAACTAATTTTTTTAAATTCCCACCCTCTAATCTGCTCCTTCTTCCCTACTTCCTATATTAATGAAAACAAAGGTGTAAACCTAGAGGCCCAAGGCAGAAACTTGTCATCTAAACTCTTTCGTCTTCCCTACTTTCCTACATAAAGCTTATAACCAAATCCAAAGGTTTTAGTCTCTGAAATGCCTCTTGAATTCATTGTCTGTTTTGCACAACTACTTGTCTGATGCAATCCTTTATTTAGTTCCTGAACTATTTCAATAACCTACTGTCCAGTCTTCCTCCCTCTTGTCTCACCGAATCCCAAATAACCCTGAGCACCACCACAGAGCAGATTAATAAAATATATATCTAAGCATATTATGATAACACTTACTACCTTTCACTAGATTTTTATTGTCTATAGAACCATGTCCAAATTCCTTGGCCTTGTTGTCCTTACCTTCCGCTTTCATCGTCCTCTCTGCTTATGCCCTATCCTCCAATCATACTTTTACATCCTTGAATTTAACAAGCTCTTTCAGTCTCTGTGTCTCTCTCTGCCTGGAATTCCTCTTCACCATGTGTAACTGAAAAGTTCTGCTAATTTTAAGGATCATTTCATCCATGAAGCCATTCTTATTGCTTCTATTCAGTATTAATTTTCTCTTCTTCCCTTCATTCCCATTGCATTCTGTGCACACTATTGTAATTGCTTTTGCTAAAATTGCAAATACCCATTTATGCCCTCAACTAGACTGTGACCATGGCAGGAACCTTCTAATCAATGTCTATCTCTGATTGTTCTTCATTCTAAAGTTTCTTCCACATTGTTTTCAGAATTATCTTTTTTAAAAAGTAGATCTATTGTTTCACCACTGCTAAAAAAACCTTTGATATTTCCTTACTGCTTATATTATAAAGTTTGAACTACTCAGCACATTACACTTTTGACAGGTTTGCCTTTATTTCTGTGAGATAAGCCCCCTCACTATGTTTCCCAGTTACTATGTTCTCATGAGAATGTGCTTATTGTGAGAATAAGCTGTTGCCAGTCTTTGGGCATGGTGGCCATTTTCTTTTTTATGCCATTCATTGTTTCCAGGTGTTACTGGTTCCCTTCTTTAGCTTCTGAACAGTAAATAATGCCTTTCCATTAAGGGATAATACATTGCAGTGATACTTTTCAAAAGATTGGAACTCCTATAATTTATTCTTACCCTATAATTTATTCAATTGTAGGGACCAATCATTGCTTCCACATGTAGCAGGTGGAATACACCACTGTGAGCAGTTCTGCAGTATTCCAGAGCATCTGTTTCTGCTTTTAGCTGTTAGTACTGCTTTTGTTATAATGAAGAATGCATGTTTAGTGGTAATTTTCCTGAGATTCCAATTCCTTTAGTTTTTTTATTTGGCCTTTATGTACTGGTTCTGCAATAAAGAAGAATGAATTGTAGTGGTAATTATCCTGAGGTAAAAAAAATCCTTGGCTTTATTTATTTGGGCTGTAAGTACTGCTTTTTTGCAGTAAAGAAGGTATTGTATCATGTTTTAAAAAGTTTCGTGGAAAATAATAAAGAATAAGGAGACTAGAACAAAATATATGTGCAGTCATTTCCAGGTACCTTCAAGTTTTACTCATATTTTTCAAATTTTCAACAAATAAAAATAAAAAAAAAAGATTTTGTCATTAACTCTTACAGGGACATTTGTGATCCCAGATAATAGGTATCAAAATCCATAATTCATAACAAAAATTCTGAATTGGTCCTTTAATCAGCATGCCTTCATTAGTGAAAACACATAGTATCAAAAAAAACTCAAAGGAGAAAATAATTGGATCTTGAAAGGAATATAAGTACACTCTCCATTTCCAGGCCCAATTCCATCACCAATGCCAAGCATTCTGCACGGTAATACACAGGAGAGCCTAAATGTATCATGGTAGTTCATGCCTCTGTTTATTGTTCCCTTTTTGAGGAATATCTTTTCCCTCCTTTCCAGATGATATATGCCTACTCATTATTTGAAGACTCACATAACACATGAAACCTCTGTGAAGTCATCCCTGAACTCTTTGACAAAGTCATACATGCATTTATTTCTACTTATAGAACATTTTCTGCAGAAAGGCATATCTCACCTGCAGTCTTGGAACAGCCTAACTTGTCTCCTCCTTCAATATTTGTTCCCTTCATTCAATCCTCCGCACAGTAATGCAGCTGTTCTCTTAAAAAGAAAGTCAGGTCTTGTCACTCTTCTATCCTAAAACCCTCCACTGGCTTCTTAGCTCATTGAGATAAAACTCAAATCCTGACCTCACCTCACACTACTCTCCCTCTCTCCCTGTTCTAGCCACCCTGGCTGGCTCCCTGTCCTTTGCTAAACTCCCTGGACAAGCTCTTGGCTCTGGGCTTGGCTCTGGGGATTTGCATTTGCTTTTTCCTGTACCTGGAACTCTTCCTCTTCCAAATAATCACATGGTTTACACCTTTTCCCCTTCAGGTCTTTATTTAAATGCCACATTCTCAACAGTGGCTTTCCCCACTGTTCTATTTAACACTGTAGTCACATCTTTTCCACTCCAAATTAAGAAAGGCATATAATTTTGGCTTTTTTAACAATGCAAAAAATCTAGATTTTTCTTCTGATGTAAATGATAGATTACTTTGTGCTTTTCAATGTTATTTTAGTGAGCTTACTCCTTACCAAACTAATGTTTTAACTCCACCCGTTTATGTGTAAAATGAATTTTTTTCCCCATAGCTATTGAATATAGGTGTGAATAAAGTAGCAAAACTGACATCCAAATTGACAAAACTCAGTATTTTCCTTTATACAACTAAATTGTGTGGAAGGTTTGGTTTTCTCTGTGATTCAGGGTCCTATTCATTAATTGATTATCCAGACTGGAGTCACTATTAGAGAGAAGCTACAATTGATTTTTAAATTGGATATTAAATGGTATTAGAAAGAACTTTTCATCTGCCACTTGTTCCTTTCCTTTGGAAAAGAATAGATGGTAACAGTTTTATAACTAACATAAAATACTCATTTGTATGTATATTGATTTTTAATTTACCTCTAGGAAATTAAGTGACAAGTTACAATTTGCTATGGAGGTACAGCAAATATAGAGTTCATTTAACACAAATACTTCAATTTCTATATCCTTTACACAAAATGAGTTGTATACCAGTCAAAATTTTAGAGGATATTATATGTTATAGCTACAATTTCTAGTAGCAATGAGTCAAAGATGCTCTATTTTCTTTTTGATATTGAGTAATTGAGGAGGCTTATAGGGATGATTGGATTTATTTTCACAGTTACGTGTTTACATTGTCTGCCATTTCAGGAATACCTGGGCTTTTGCTTTCTTGTTGAAAATGAGCTGTTCCCAAATGCCTGACTATGTGGAATGAGTTTCAGAAATTGACTCTTCTTACTCACCACTCAGTGAATAATGACAACAGTGATGTTAATATTAGTGGCACCTAGAAGAGATGTTTCAACAAACAGATGCAGCACTGGAGGTACTCACTCATCTGTGCCAAGAAATAGGGAAGACAGGTTCCTGGCCAACTGACTGGAAGAGATCCATATTTATTCCCAAGAAAGGTGATCCAACCGAATGTGGAATGTGGAAATTATAGAACAATGTCATTAATATCACACACAAGCAAAAATTTTGCTGAAGATCATTCAAAAATGGCTGCGGCAGTATATCAACAGGGAAATGCCAGAAATTCAGGCCAGTTTCAGAAGAGGATGTGAAACCAGGGATATCATTGCTGATGTCAGATGGGTCCTGGCTGAAAGCAGAGAATACCAGAAGGATGTTTACCTGTGTTTTATCAACTATGCAAAGGCATTCAACTGTGTGGATCATAACAAATTATGGATAACATTGAGAAGAACAGGAATTCTAGAACACTTAATTGTGCTCATGAGGAACCTTTACATAGATCAAGTGGCAGTCGTTTGGACAGAACAAGGGGATACTGATTGGTTTAAAGTCAGGAAAGGTGTGCGCCAGGATTGTATTGTTTCACCATATCTATTCAATCTGTATACTGAGCAAATAATCTGAGAGCTGGACTCTATGAAGAAGAACAGGGCATCAAGATAGGAGGAAGACTCATTAACAACCTGCGTTATGCAGATGACACAACCTTCCTTGCTGAAAGTGAAGAGGATATGAAGCACTTACTAATGAAGATCAAAGACCACAGCCTTTAGTATGGATTGCACCTCAACATAAAGAAAAGAAAAATCCTCACAACTGGGCCAATGAGCATCATGATAAATGAAGAAAAGATTGAAGTTGTCAAGGATTTAGTTTTACTTGGATCCACAATCAACAGCCATGGAAGCAGCAGTCAAGAAATCATTGCATTGGGTAGGTCTGCTGCAAAGGACCTCTTTAAAGTGTTGAAGAGCAAAGGTGTCCCCTTGAAGACTAAGGTGCGCTTGACCCAAGCCATGGTACTTTCAATCGCATCATACGCATGTGAAAGCTGGACAATGAATAAGGAAGACTGAAGAATTGATGTCTTTGAATTGTGGTGTTGGTGAAGAATATTGAATGTATCATGGACTGCCAAAAGAATGAACAAATCTGTCTTGGAGGAAGTACAGCCAGAATGCTCCTTAGAGGCAAGGATGGAGAGGCTGCATTTACATAGTTTGGACATGTTGTCAGGAGGGATCAGTCCCTGGAGAAGGACATCGTGCTTGGCAGAGTACAGGTCAAAAGAAGAGAGGAAGACCCTCAACGAGGTGGACTGACACAGTGGTTGCAACAGTGAGCTCAAGCATAGCAACGATTGTAAGGATGGCTCAGGATAGGGCAGTGTTTTGTTCTGTTGTGCGTAAGGTCACTATGAGTCGGAACTTACTTGATGGCACCTAAAAACAACAACAACAAAGGAGTAATGATGAATCATCATACCTCCCCCACTACCCAGTAAAATTATGTTCCCAGCTTCTGGAGAACTTCCAATTTTACAGCATGTGATGGTTAAGATTGTGTGTCACCTTGGCTGGGCCATGATTCTCAGTGTTTTGGCAGTTGTGTAATGTTGAGATCACTTCCCTCTTGAAATGTGATATATGATCACCTCCGTGATGGAATCTGCTGAGTGGTACCAGCAGGGGTAAGGTCTGTGGCAGCTCACTGCCCCCTCTGCCTTCATCTCTCTACCTTCTGCCGCCTACTTCCTTCCTGCTCGCCTTGCAAATGTTGTTGGCTTGTTCTGGATCCAGCAGCTGTCTCTTGTCTGACCTCTGGTTCTTGGGACTTGAGCTAGCAGCTTACCTATGCATCTTGGGATTCGCCGATCTTCATGGCCTGAAAGCAAGAGTCCTGGTCCCCGACCTGCCTATCTTGGGATCACCAGCCCCTGCAGCTAAGTGACTCAGGAGAAACCTTGCAGTCTTGCCTGCTGACCTTGGGGATTCCTCAACCATCACAACCTGTGAGTGGCATTCCTACTCTACAACTTGCTCACCTTGGGTTCACTGGCTTCCATGGCTCCATTAATTGGGAAAGGACTCTATCCTGATGTAAGGACTTGGGACATTCTAACCCCTACAATTGTGTAAGCTTTTTCCTTAATGTAAATCTCTCTATATACATATTTATATGCATTACTGGTTTTGCTTCTCTAGAGAACCCAGCCTAAGACATGGCACAACCTAAAAAAAAGGCACATCCAGTTTGTGAAAGGAACTGAATTACTATGCTACCATATTCCATTGTGGGGGCAGGGAAATTCTAGCATGTCTAAGAAGTTCTATGATTTTCCTTAAATCCACACCTCTCAGTTCAGTCTTTAGATCATTTTGGATCTTTTATTTTTTATTTATTTATTTTTTCTAATTCTTTTTTTGTGTGTGTGCTTTAGATGAAGATTTACAGAGCAAACTAGTTTCACATTATACAAATAATTCACATATTGTTTTGTGGCATCGGTCGCCAACCTTACAACATGTCAACACTCTCCCCTTCTTGACTTTGGGTTTCTCATTACCAGCTTTCCTGTACCCTCCTGCCTTCTCATCCTTGTCCCTGGGATGGTGTGCCCATTTAGTCTTTTTTTTTTTTTTTTTAATGGGCCTGACTAATGTTTGGCTGAAGAGTGAACCTCAGGAGTGACTTCAGTACTGAGTTAAAAGGATTTTTTGAGGGCCATACTCTCAGGATTTCTCTAGTCTTTGTCAGAACAGTAAGTCAGATCATTTTTTGTGAGTTATAATTTTGTTCTACATTTCTCTTCAGCTCTGTCTGAGACCCACTATTGTGATCTTTGTCAGAGTAGTTGTTGGTGTTATTTGGGTACCATATAGTTGTGCTGGACTCAGTCTGGTAGAGGCTATGGTATTCGTAGTCCACTAGTCCTTTGGTCTAATCTTTCCCTTGTGTCCTTGGTTTTCTTCATTCTCCCTTGCTCCAGATGGGGTGAGACAGTGGACTATTTTAGATGGCCACTCGCAAGTTTTTAAGAACCCAGATGCTACTCACTAAAGTAGGATGTAGAACATTTTCTTTATAAATTATGCTATGCCAGTTGAGCTAGATGTTCCCCGAGACCATGGTCCCTAGCCCTCAGCCCAGTAATTTGGTCCCTCAGGAAGTTCCAATGTGTCTATGAAGCTTCCATACTTGCCTTGGCCAAGTTGTGCTGACTTCTGCAGTATTGAGTACTCTTACTCTTCACCACAGTTGCCACTTTTGTGATTGACTTGTTTCAGTCAGCATAATGCCCTCCAGATTCATCCATGTTGTGAAATGTTTCCCAGATTCATCACTGTTCTTTATCACTACTTAGTATTCCATTGTGTGTACGTACCTTAATTTGTTTATTCATTCATCTGTTGATAGGCACTTAGATTGTTTCCATCTTTTTGCTATATGAATAATGCTGCAGTGAACATGGGTGTGCATATCTCTATTCGTGTGACAGCTCTTATTTCTCTAGAATATATTCCTAGGAATGGGGAAGCTGGAAAGTATGGTATTTCTATTTCTAGCTTTTTTAAGGAAGCTCCATCTCATTTTCCAAAATGGTTGTACCATTTTCCATTCCCACAAGCATTGCATAAGAGTTCCAATCTCCCAACAGGCTCTCCAGCATTATTTATTTTCTTGTGTTTTTGATTTGTGCCAGTATTGTTCAGGTGAGATGGTATCTCGTTGTAGTTTTGATTTGTATTTCTCTAATGGCTAGTGATCGTGAGAATTTCGTCATGTGTCTGTTATCTGCCTGAATGCCTTGTTTGGTAAAGTGTCTGTTCATATCCTTTGACCATTTTTCAATTGGATCACTTGTCTTTTTGTTGTTGTTAAGTGACGTCGATTTGCTTCTGACTCATAGCAACCCTATGTACAACAGAACAAAACACTGCCCGGCCCTGTGCCATCGTCATAATCGTTATGCTTGAGCCCATTGTTGCAGCTGCTGTGTCAATCCATCTCATTGAGGGTTTTCCTTTTTTTCAATGACTCTCTACTTTACCAAGCATGATGTCCTTCTCCGGGGACTGATTGATCCCTCCTGATAATATGTCCAAAGTATGTAAGATGAAGTCTCACCATCCTTGTCTCTAAGGAGCATTCTGGCTGTACTTCTTCCAAGACAGATTTGTTCATTCTTTTAGCAGCCCATGGTGTATTAATGTTCTTTACCAACAACATAATTCAAAGGCATCAATTCTTCTTTGGTCTTCTTTATTCATCGTTTATCTCTTACATGTATATAAGGTGATTGAAAACAACATGGCTTGGGTCAGGTGCACCTTAGTCTTCAATGTAACATCTTTGCTTTTCAATATTTTAAAGCGGTCTGTTGCAGCAGATTTGCCCAAAGCAGTGCATCTTTTGATTTCTGCTTCCATGGGTGTGGATTGTGCATCCAAGTAAATTGAAACCCTTGACAACTTCAATCCTTCATCCATTTATCATAATGTTGCTTATTGGTAACAGTGCAAGAATTTTTGTCTTCTTTATGTTGAGGTGTAATTCATACTGAAGGTTGTGTTCTTTGATCTTCATCAGTAAGTGCTTCAGTTCTCTTCACTTTCAGCAAGCAAGGTTGTGTGAGGTTCATAACACAAATTGTAAATGAGTCTTCCTCCAATCCTGATACCCCTTCTTCACATAGTGCAGCTTCTACGATTATTTGCTCAGCATACAGATTGGATAGGTATGGTCAAAGGACACAACCCTGATGCAAACCTTTCCTGACATTAAACCATGTACTATCCCCTTGTTCTCTTCAAACAACTGCCTCTTGATCTATGTACAAGTTTCTCATGAGCACAATTAAGTGTTCTGGAATTCCCATTCTTTGCAGTGTTATCCATAATTTTTTTATGACCACACTGTTGAATGCCTTTGCATAGTCAATAAAACACAGGTAAACATCTTTGTGTTATCCTCTGCTTTCAGCCAGGATCCATCTGACATCGGCAATAATATCCCTGGTTCCACGTCCTCTTCTGAGTCAGGCTTGAATTCTGAAGTTCCCTGTTGATATACTGCTGCAGCCACTTTTGAATGATCTTCAGCAAAATTTTATTTGCATGTGATATTAACGATATTGTTCGATTGTTTCTGCATGAGGTTGGATCACCGTCTTGGGAGTAGCCATAAATATGGATCTCTTCCAGTAGGTTGGCCAGGAAGCTGTCTTCCAAATTTCTTGGCATAGAAGAGTAAGCACTTCCAGCACTGCATCCATTTGTTAAAACATCTCAATTAGTATTGTCTCAATTCCTGGAGCCTTGTTTTTCACCAGTGCCTTCAGTGCAGTACCACTGGTTCCTGGTCATATGCTACGTCCCAATATGATTGAACAATTCTTTTTGGTATAGTGACTGTGTATTCCTTCCATCTTCTTTTGATGCTTCCTGCATCATTTTATATTTTCCCCATAGAATTTTTCAATATTGCTACTCAAGACTTCAATTTTTTCTTCGGTTTTTTTTCAGCTTGAGAAATGCTGAAGGTGTTCTTCCCTCTTGGTTTTCTATATCCAGGTCTTTGCACATGTCATTATAA
This sequence comes from Loxodonta africana, assembly GCF_030014295.1. Taxonomy (NCBI): domain Eukaryota; kingdom Metazoa; phylum Chordata; class Mammalia; order Proboscidea; family Elephantidae; genus Loxodonta; species Loxodonta africana. Next base: position 143,066,399 of record NC_087342.1, on the reverse strand, counting down.
TGCTTTACTTTGTCTTCCCGAGCCACCCTTTGAAATCTTCGTTGCGGCATTTTTATGTCATCCTTCTTTTTGATTTAGCTACTCAACGGTCAAGAGCAAGTTTCAGAGTCTCTTCTGACATCCATTTTGGTCTTTTCTTTCTCTCCTGCCTTTTTGATGATCTCTTGTGTTCTTCATGTATAATGTCCTTGGTGTCATTGCACAACTTGTTTGATCTTCAGTCATTAGTGTTCAATGCATTAAGTCTCTTCTTGAGATGGTCTCTAAATTCAGGAGTGCTGTACTCAAGGATGTACTTTGGCTCTTGTGGACTCGTTCTAATCTTCTCCCGTTTCAACTTTGACTTGCATATGAGCAGTTGATGGTCTGTTCCAAAGTTGGCCCTTCGCCTTGTTCTGATGGGTGATATTGAACTTTTCCATCATCTCTTTCCACAGATGTAGTCAGCTTGATTCCTGTGTGTTCCGTCTGGTGAGGTTCATGTTTAGAGTCATCATTTATGTTGGTGAAAAAAGGTATTTGCAATGAAGAAGTCATTGGTCTTGCAAAATTCTATCTTGGAATCTCCAGCATCATTTCTATCACCAAGGCCATATTTTCCAACTATGGAACATTCTTTCTTTAGAACTTCTGCATTCCAATCACCATTAATTTTCAGTGCACCCTGATTGTATATTCAATTTCAGACTGCAGAAGTTGGTAAAAATCTTCAGTTTCTTCACCTTTGGCCTTAGTGGTTGGTGTGTAAATTCGAATAATAGCTGTAGTAACTGGTCTTCCTTGTAGGTGTATGGATATTATCCTATCACTGGCAGTGTTGAACTTCAGGGTAGATCTTGAAATTTTTTTTTGACAATGAAAGCAATGCCATTTCTCTTCAAATTGTCATTCCTGGCATAGTAGACTGTATGATAGTCCAATTCAAAATGGCCAGTATGAGTCCATTTCAACTCACTAATGCCTAGCATATCAACGTTTATGATTTCCATTTCATTTTTGATGATTTCCAATTTTCCTAGATTCATACTTCGTACATTCTACCTTCTGATTATTAACAGATGTTTGCAGCTATTTCTTCTTATTTTGAATCGCACCATATCAGCAAATGAAGGTCCTGAAAGCTTGGCTCCATCCACATCATTAAGGTCGACTCTACTTTGAGGAGGCAGCTCTTCTCCAGTTCTATATGAGTGCCTTCCAACCTGAGGGGTCATCTTCTGGCAGTGTATCAGACAATAACAACAACAAAAAATCCCGTTGATGTCAAGTCAATTTTAATTTATAGCGGCCCGATTGGACATAGTAGAACTGCCCCATCAGGTTTCCAAGGAGCACCTACTGGATTCGAACTACCGACTTTTTGGATAGCAGCTGTAGCTTCTTAACCAGGGTTTCCATATCAGACAATGTTCTGCTGCTTTTCATGAGGTTTTCACTGGTTAATTGCTTTCAGAAGCAGACTGCCAAGTCCTTCTTCTCAATCTGTCTTAATCTGGAAGCTCAGCTGAAACCTGTCCACCATGGGTGACCCTGCTGGTATTTGAATACCGGTGGCATAGCTTCCAGCATCACGGCAACACACAAGCCCCCACGGTACAACAAAGGTAGATGCCTGGGGGTTTTGTTGTAAAGGTGTTGCATTTTGCTATAGATTTCAGAGGTTAGACCTTTGTCAGATTTTTCATAGCCAACGTTTTTTTTTTTCCTGGTTTTTAGGCTGTCTTTTTACTCTTCTGGTGAAGTCTTTTGATGAGCATAAGTGTGTAATTTTGGGATATCCCAGTTATCTAGCTTATTTTGTGGTGTTTGTGTATTGTTAGTGATGGTTTGTATCATATTCATGCGGTATATTAGGGCCTTTAGCGTTGACCCTATTTTCTTTTTTCTATGATCTTTGTAGCTTTTGGTTTTATATTTAGGTCTTTGATCCATTTTGAATTAGTTTTTGTGTATGTTGTGAGGTATGGGTGTTGTTTCATTTTTTTACAGGTATACATCTAGGTTTGCCAGCACCATTTGTTAAAAAGACTCTCTTTTCCCCATTTAATGGACGGGTGACTGTAGGTAGATGGATTTAAAGCTGAGTTCTCAATTCTGTTCTATTTGCCAGTTGTCTGTCATTGTACCAATACCAGGCTGTTTTGACTACTGTAGCTGTATGGTAGGTTCTGATGTCAGGTAGTGTAAATTCTCCTACTTTATTCTTCTTCTTCAATAGAGCTTTATTTATCCAGGGCGCCTTTCCTTTCCGTATAAAGTTAATGATTAGTTTTTCCATTTCATTAAAGAATTCTGTTGGTATTTGGATTGGGATTGCCTTGCATTTGTAGACTGCTTTGGGTAGAATTAACAGTTTCACAATGTTGAGTCTACCTATCCATGAACATGGTATGTTTTTCCGTTTATGTAGGTCTCATTTGGTTTCTTGCAGTAGTGTTTTGTAGTTTTCTTTGTACAGGTCTTTTATGTTCCTGGTTAGATTTATTTCTGATATCTTTTTCTTAGTTCTGTTTGTTAGTGTATAGAAATTCAACTGGTTTTTGTATATTTATCTTGTATCTTGCCACTGTGCTGAATCTTCCTATTAGTTTCAGTAGTTTTCTTGTGGAATCTTTTGGGTTCTCTGTGTATAGTATCTTGTCATCTGCAAATAGAGACAGTTTTACTTCTTCCTTACCAATTTGGATGCCCTTTATTTCTTTTTCTTGCCTTTCTACTCTAGCTAGGTCTTCCAGCATCATGGTGAATAGGAGTGGTGATACAGGGCATCCTCATCTTGTTCCTGCTTTCAAGGGGAATATTTTCAGCCTCTCTCCATTGAGAATGATGTTGGCTGTTGGTTTTGAATAGATGCTTTTATTATGTTCAGGAATTTCCATTCTACACCTATTTAATGGAGAATTTTTATCAGGATTCTCTGCTGAATCTGTTGGTCCCAGTGTTTTTTTTGTGGAGTCTTTTGGGTTCTGTATGTACAGCATTATATCATTTCCAAATAGGGACAGTTTTACTTCTTCTTTACCAATTTGGATGCCCTTTATTTCTTTTTCTTGCCTTATTGCTGTAGCTAGGACTTCCAGCACAATGTTTAATAGGAGTGATGATAAAGGGCATCTTTGTTTTGTTCTCATTCTCCGGGGGGGTGGGGGGGAGGATGTTTTAAGTTTCTCTTCTTTGAGAATGATGTTGGCTGTTGGTTTTGTATTAATACCCTTTATTATGCTGAAGAATTTACCTTTCAAACCTATTTTATTTAGAATTTTTATCAGGAATGTCTGTGGGACTTTATCGAATGCCTTTTCTGCATCAGTTGATATGATAATGTGATTCTTTTCTTTTGCTTTATTTATGTGGTGGATTATGTTGATTGATTTTCTGTGTTGAACCATCCTTGCATACCTGGTATGATTCCCACTTGGTTGGGGTAAATTTTTTTTTAATGATGTTGAATTCTATTGGCTAAAATTTTGTTGAGAATTTTTACATGCATATTCATAAGAGATAAAAAACCAACAAAAAATTGTTGCAATCGAGTTGATTCCGACTCACAACAACCTATAAGACAGAGTAGAACTGTCCCATAGAGTTTCCAAGGAGCATCTGGTGGATTTGAACTGCCAGTCTTTTGGGTAGCAGCTGAAGCACTTAACCACTATGCCACCAGGGTTTCCTTATGAGAGATACTGGTCTTTAATTTTTTTTTTTTTTTTGGTGTGTAATGTCTTTGCCTGGTTTTGGTATCAGGGTTATGCTGTTTTCATACAATGAATTCACAAATATCCCTTATTTTCTATGTTCTGAAATAGTTTGTGTAGTACTGGTGTGAGCTCTTCTCTGAATGTTTGGTAGAATTCTCCATTTAAGCCAACTAGGCCAGGTATTTCTTTCGTTGGAAGTTTTCAATCTTTTCTCTTGTTATGGGTCTGTTCAGATTTTCATCCTCAGTTTGTGTTACTTTATCTAGGTAGTGTGTTTCTAGAAATTTGTCCATTTCCTCTAGGTTTTCAAAGTTGCTGGAGTATAGTTTTTCATAGTACTCTGTTATGATCCTTTTTATTTCAGTTGGGTCTGCTGTAATATCCCCCATTTTGTTTCTTATTTGGGTTATTTGTGTCCTCTACTGTTTTTATTTTGTCAGTTTGGCCAATGGTTTGTAGATTTTGTTGATCCTTTCAAAGAAACAACTTTTGATTTTGTTAATTCTATCTATAGTTTTCCTATTCTCTATTTCATTTATTTCTGCTCAGATCTTTATCATTTCCTTTCTTTAGTGCCTTGGGCTTTTTTTTTTTTTTTTTTTTTGATATTCTTTTCCTATTTGTTTGAGTTCCATAATCAATAGTTTAATTTTGTTCCTTTCATCTTTTTTGATATGTGCATCTACTGCTATAAATTGATCTCTGAATACTGCCTTTGATGTGTCCCAAAGGTTTTGGTTTTCATTCTTGTTTGATTCTAGGAATTTTTTGATTCCTTTTTTTATTTCTTCTATTACCTAGTCGTTTTAAGCAAGGTGTTATTCAGTTTCCATATATTTGGGTTTTTCTTTTTTCCCTTGCTCTTCCTCTTATTATTTTCTACTTTTACAGTGTTGTGATCAGAGAAGATGTTTCATTTTATCTCAGTGTTTTAGATTTTGTTGAGGGTTGCTTTATGGCCTAAGACATTCTGGAGAATGTTCTATGTGCTTCGAAAAAGAGTTTGTACTTTGCTGCAGTTGGGTGGAGTGTTATATATATGACTGTGAGGTCAAGTTGCTTTATTATTAAACCCTGGTGGCATAGTGGTTACATGCTACGGCTGCTAACCAAAGGATCACCCGTTCAAATCTGCCAGGTGCTCCTTGGAAACTCTATGGGGCAGTTCTACTCTGTCCTATAGGGTTGCTATGAGTCAGAATCAACTCGACTGCACTGGGTTTCTGGGTTTAGGTCTTCTATATCTTTGTTGAGTTTCTTTCCAGATGTTCTGTCTTTTACCATGATCAGTGTGTTGAAGTCTCCTGCTATTATTGTGGAAATGTCAATTTCTCTTTTCAGTGCTGTTAGTTTTTATTTTATTTTATTTTTTATGTATTTTGGAGCCCTGCCATTGAATATTTATTATGGTTATGTCCTCATGGTGGATCATCCCTTTAATCATTATACAATGTCTCTCCTTGAATTTTATGGTGAATTGTTTTAAAGTCTATTTTATCTGAGATTAGTATTGCCACTCCTGCTCTTTTTGGTTGCGGCTTGCTTGATATATTTCTTTCCATCCTTTGATTTTTAATAAATTTACATCTTTGATTCTAAGGTGTGTCTTTTGTAGACAGCATACTGATGGGTCCTTTTTTTTCTTTTTTTTTTTTAACCTATTGTGTCACTCTCTGCCTCTTTATGGATGCATTTAAGCCATTTACCTTCAGTGTGGTTATTGATAGGTGTGAGTTTATTGCTGTCATTTTGTAGTACCTTTTTTGTGGTGATGTTTTCTTCCTCATACTCTCCTGTGCTGAATTCCTTTTCTTTGTGATTTTTTTTTTTGTTTCTTTCATTTTTTGTAAATTTTGTGTCTACCGAGACTTTGTTTGTTCTTCTTTATTTTGATGCATAGGTTTGTTAACTTTATTTCTGAATACCTTGAAATTTACCCCTAAACCAGTCCTTTATTACTTAATATCACCTTGACTTACTCTTCATTTGAGAATTCTTTTCCTGCACTGCTTATTTCCTCTTTTATTGATCCGACATTGTTGTCGTTTACAGATTGATGTCTCTGGTTCCCTGTGTAAATCTTTTAGGTTTTTTTTTTATCCTTAAGAGTTCATTACCTAAGTTGGTATCCAGCTGATGTCCTGTGTTCTAGATTCAGGTTGTTGTCTGATGTTGGTTCTCCAATCGAAGGACTCCCTTTAATAATTCTTGTCAGTTTGATTTGGTTTTTACATATTCCCTTAATTTCTGTTTAACTGGAAATGTCCTAATTTCACAATCATATTTGAGTGAGAGTTTTACAGGATATATTATTCTTTGTTGACAATTATTTTTATTTCAAGGTTTTATATATGTCATCCCATTTCCTGCATGGTTCCTGCCAAGTAATCAGAGCTTAGTCTTATTGTTTCCCCTTGGTATGTGACTTTTCATTTTTCTCAAGCTGCTTTCAGGATTCTTTCTTTTCTTTTGATTTTAGCTGGTGTGATTATGTCTTGGTCTATCCTATGGGGTCGTTGAGCTTCTTGGATTGTCAGCTTTTCATCTTTCACGATATAAAATTAGGGAAGTTTTCTGTCAGCAAATCTTCAGTGATCCTCTCTATGTTTTCTGTTTGCTCCCCCTGCTCTGGAACCCTGATCACATGCAAATTTTTACTTTTGATTGTATCCCACATCACTCTCAGGTTTTCTTCATTCTTTTCTGTTTTTCCTCAAACAAATTGGTATCCAAGGATTTGTCTTCAATTTCACTGATACTGTCTTCCATTGTTTCAAATTTGCTCCTAAAACCTTCTATCGCACTGTCCATGTCTGAAATCTTGTTGTTTATCCTTTAAATTTCTAATTGCTGTTTTTGTATGATTTCTAGTTGTTTGTTTATTTTGATATTTTGTTCCTGTATTATTTTCCTGAATTATTCCATTGCTTT